>NC_086115.1:43055420-43689348 GCF_963921235.1 Mobula hypostoma | reverse complement strand
CCAATTCTCTTCCACCTTCACCCTCCTCTGTCTGGCAGTACTGGTCCTCACCCCGAATAATTTTTCCTTTGGCTCCTCTCATTTTCTCCAAACCTGACGCATAGTTACGGGCACTCACTTGGACCCCAGCTAAGTCTACCTTGTCGTTGGCTATATAGAACAGTTCATGTTCAAAGCCTTCCCTAATAACGTTCCCCAGCTCTTCCTCTGCTACATGATGACGGCATTGGGACTGCTTCCTGCATCCATTCTGAGCTCATCAATATTACCAAATTTGTCTCTAACTTCCAACCTGCCCTTAAATTCACTTGTTCTATCTCTGACACCTCCCTCCCCTTTCTTGATCTCTCTGTCTCCATCTCTGAAGACAAACTATCAACCAATCTTTTTTATAAACCTTCCGATTCCCACTGTTATCTCAACTATACCTCTTCCCACCCTATCTCTTATAAAAATGTTACTCCCTTTTCAAAGTTTCTTTACCTCCACCACATCTATTCCCAGGAAGCATCTTTCTGTTCCAGGAATCAGGGATATCCTCCCTCTTCAAAAAGGAGGGTTTCCCTCCGTCCACTCACTATTGATGCTGCCCTCACCTGCATCTCCTCCATTTCCCAAACATCCTATCTTCCCGCCATCTTAACAGTGATAGAGTTCCTCTTGTCCTTACCTACCACCCTATGAGACTCTGCATCCAACACATTATCCTCTGTAATTTCCACCACCTCCAAAGGGATCCTACCATAAGCATATCTTTACCTCACCACCATCCCTCCGCTTTCCACAAGGATTGCTCCCTCTGCGATTCCTTTGTCCATTTGTCCCTTCCCACTAATCTCCCTCCCGGCAGCCTAAGTGCTTCACCTGGCCATACACCTCTTCCCTCACCTCCATTCAGGGCCGCAAACAGTCCTACCACGAGGCACCACTTCACCCATGAATCCGCTGGGGTTGTCTATCGTGTCCAGTGCTCCCGACGCGGCCTCTTCTACACTGGTGAGACCCGTCGTAAATTGGGGAGGATGGCTTCGTCGAGCACCTCCACTCCATCCACCACGTGTGGGACTTGCTGGTAGCCAAACAATCTAATTCCAATTCCCATTCCCGTTATTACATGTTAGTCCATGGCCTCCTCGTGTGCCAAGATGAGGCCACCCTCTGGGTGGAGGAGCACCACCTTATATTCCATCTGGATAGCCTCCAAACTAATAGCATGAATATCAATTTTTCCTTCGGGTAAACATATTTCCCTCCACCCACTCATCCTCAGTTCCCCACTTTAACCTCTCACCTGTCTATTACTTCCCTTAGGCCCCCTCCTCCTTCACTTAGTCCTCTGGTTCACTCTCCTCTCCTATCTGGTTCCTTCTTCTCCAGCCCTTGACCTTTCCCACCCACCTGGCTTCACCAATCACCTTCCAGCTAGCCTCATTTCCCTACCCCCGCCCCAACCACCTTTTTATTCTGGTGTCTTCCCCCTTCCTTCTCAGTCCTGAGGAAGGGTCTCGGCCCAAAATGCTGATTGTGTATTCATTTCCATAGATGTTGCCTGACCTGCTGAGATCCTCCAGCATTCTGTGCGTGTTGCTAAAAACACTTTGTGTTTGTGATCATCAGCTGGAGCCTGTAGTAAATGAAAAGGCTTTATTGAGACTAGAATGAGAATGGATTAACACAACTTCTGTAATTTATGTTCTCATTGATACATTCTCCTTGACAATCTCAGAGAGTACCTAATGAAGTTTCACAAGACTTATGTCTCAAATATAGTGGAAAAATTGTTACCAGAGTCAGAATCGTGAGAGATTTACTTTAACATTTAGCAACAATCAATAATAATTATTTCTGCAAACTTTGCTGTTTCTCTATTGCAAGTCCATCAGAACTACTGCAGATCAAATTGTAGTTCAGAGTCCATTAACATGGGTAAAGCTTTGCCAGTGTATAAACCTCAGGATTTTAATAATTGTTGCATTAAGCACATTGAGGACAGGCCTGAAAGTAACTTAAAGTTCTCACCGGTATGGATGAATAACTAGCATTGCTGATTTAACTCATTTATACCGATTGTGTCTGTCACAATTTTAAACCACGCTTGTCTGTATTAGCATACTTTCGCTTCTTTGTGAGGAGAATAAGTGCTGTCTGGTTCCTGCATAGCAAGCTATCCTAAAAAATAGTGGCATGGCAGTAATTTATGGCATGTAATTTCTGTGCCATGTGGGAGCTGTAGAACTATTTTGATGTCCTAGACAACCACAGATTTTATTTTACTTTGTTTGGAAATACAGCACGGTAACCAACTCTTCCAGCCCAACGATTCCATGCCACACAATTACACCCATGTGACCAATTAACTGACTGTATGTCCTCGGAATGTGGGAGGACATCAGAGCACATGGAGAAAACCCACTCAATCACGGGGACAACGTACAAGCTCCTTAGAGTCAACGATTGTACTAAACCCAGGTCGTTGACCCTGTAATAGTGTTCCACTAACTGCTATATGGGAAAGGTTATCAGCTCTGAAGCTTGAGCAATAGCTGACATCTGCAAGGGTGAGTGTAGCGCATTTCAGGGCATAGACATGAGAATGCAAGTAGAGAGAGACTGAGTGATAGCTAGACAAAGAAGGAAAAGAAAGATCAATGAAGAAATAATATTAGAAAATTATGCAGGTCTTTTTTTAGCTGAAAGCATGATTTCAAAGGTTATCAAAGTTTGCATGCAGAATACAACTCTGAGATTTGTCTTCTCCAGACAGCCATAAAATACAGAACGGCATAGAAGTAGTTGAATGATAAACATTAATTCACCCCCACACAAAATGAAAAATAAGCAAAAGCTTGCAAACCCAAAACCTCTTCCTCAAAGAAAAACTGGCAGATCACCCAAACCCCCAGCCTGCCAAAGAAGGGGCAAGGACATGAAAAAAACACAGAACTGGAAACTGAAAAAGGCAAACATGAGTGACAGTCCATAAATCTCAGAATTTCAATAACATCTCCAAGAGCGTCAGGACCAAGCGGTCCCTCTGAGGGAAGCAACATGAACCAGCAGCCTTTCCGAGAACCATTTGCTATCCTCCGCATTTACCTCAATGTTTCAATCTTCCTCGAAGATTTAATTGGTGAGAAACGCAGTCCATCATTGCCCCTCACCTCGTCTCTCAGCTTCTCCTTGTGGTAGCTTGTGCTCGCATTTCATTTCATTGTGGTTTAATTGCCTCCCTGTGCCAGGGTCAAGGAGACAAGGATATTCTAGAGGGGTGAATAGTGAACAGTATGCTCCTTATTAGCACCAACAGCATAAACAGACAAAGAATAAAGGCTGCGGACAGATTCTAAGGAGCCTGGAAAAAAGTTATGAAGTGGAACTCAAAAGGTCCTCCAGATTATGCCTGATCTATCATGCTACTGAGTGTGTAATAGAAGGATAATACAGGTAAATGTGTGAGTGAAAAAGGGCTGGAGAGAGACATTTAGATTCAGGAGGCATCTGTACCAATTCGGGAAAGTCTAAGATCAGCAGGGCTAGGACCAATGTCTTTGTTTGTCAAGCTGCAGTAGTGGAAAGTGGATGGAGATGTGGTTAGACTAGCTTGGCAGGATGATGGGAGAATGATGATGATGATTATGAAGACGTAGTCCTCTTTTATTGTCATTTAGTAATGCATGCATTAAGAAATGATACATTATTTCCTCCGGTGTGGTATCACAAAACACAGGACAAACCAAGACTGAAAAAACTGACAAAATCATATAATTATAACATATAGTTACAAACAGTGTAACAATGCCATAGCTTGATGAAGAAGTCCATGAGCACAGTAAAGTTCAAAGTTTCTCAAATGTCCCACATCTCACGCAGGCGGGAGAAGGAAGAAAAACTCCCTGCCATGCCGACCACAATCCGACTCTGAGTCATCTGAAAACTTCGCGCTCTGATCAGCTCTCTGACACCGAGTACTGAGCGCCATCTCTGTCCGAACGATTCGACCTCCTTCCCGGTCGCCAAAAGCAGGCAAGGCCGGGAATTTTGAGGCCTACCCTCCGAAAGATTCACGGCCACACAGTAATGACAGCAGCGAATGGGCATTTCAGAAATTTCTCCAGATGTTCCTCTGTGCTTTCACGTCCATTCTCCATCAAATCAGAATTGTCCATGACCCCTATTTAACAGATATGATATCATTTTTCACCGGAGGGCTGTGCACGAATGGCGCGCTGCCATCTTCTCCTCCCGCCTCTTTGTAATGAGTCACAAAGCATGGAAATGGGCTTTTTAGCTAACCAAGCCAACACCAGCTATCAAACATCATCTTACACTAATTCTACACTCATCCCTTTTTGTTCTTCCTTTATTACCATTAACTGTCTCCCTTCCTACAGTTGGGGACATGCAGAGAAGAGGGAGCCACAGCTGAAATGCAAAGCAGAACATTAGGAGGAAGATTGTAAGGCAGAGAACACAAGGATTACAAATAGATAAAAAAAAGGAGTCTGGTTGTGTCTAATGGTATATACTGTATCTAAATGCAATGAACGTAGGAATCTCCTGATCAACACACTGCACAAGGTATAGAAGGGAAGCATATCGGACATCAATACACAGGAAATCAATTTAAAAGGGAAACTAGAACAGCAAGGAGATTAAAAGCTAATTTTTTTTCTAAGTATGTGAAGAGAAAGAGAATAACTAAATCCAACAGAAAACCAAATGAATATCTAAATTGTTGAGTCAGAATATATGAGTGAGGTTCTTAATGAATATTTTCCACTGTTTTCATGTAAAAGGATAATGATCCCATTGTTGTAGTTAAGGTGAACAGGTGTGAAATATTGGATAGCATAACTATAATAAAGGAAGTATTAAGTTGTTTAGCATCTTTAGAAATGGGTTAGCCACTAAACCCAAATGAAACATATCCTAGTTATTAGAAAATGCGAGGGGAAACAAATTTGACCACAGTTCTCAAATACTCCCATAGCTGCAGGACAATTGCTGGAAGGCTGGAGGGCTGACAGTTGTTTACGAAGTGAAAAACAAACATGACCTAGTAAAATCAGGTCATTTAATTAAAATACAGACCTGAAAATTATTGAAATCCATTCTGAAAGTCATAGTTAAAAGTTAAAGTTGAGTTTATTGTCATACGCACAGGTGTAATGAAAAACTTGCAACAACATTAGAAGCACATGGATCAGATAAGCAGCATTCAGAAGAAAAAAATTATAAATTAAACATATTATTCAGAATTGTGCAGGAAGGAACATAATTTGAAGAAAAAATAGTCTGTCATAGTGCAAGGTGGTTAAAGAAGTCACTGTCACTATACTGATGAAATAATTAGGGTTATGCAGATTGACTCAAGGTTAGAAACATTGCTGTCCTTTATTTAGTAAGGCACAGGTTGACTCAGGGTAGTCAGGGTGGATTTGTTGCAAAGACTACATCTGTTTAACCAGACTGAATGTTTTGCAGAGGGAAAAGGGATGGTAGATAAGGTCAGTAAATCATGCATGATCTACTTAGGTTTTAGCAAGGATTTGACAAGTTTCCACATGGCAGGGTGGTCGATAAAACAAAAGCACACGGGATCCAAGGAAGAATAACAAATTGTATCCCATATTGGCTGAGTGACAGTAAGCAGAGATTAATGACTGATGGATGTTTTTGTAACTGAGAAGCTATTATCAGAGATTCCACTAGATTCATTTCCTTGTTTTACGTAGTGTACAGTATATTAATGATTTAGAGTACCATCTCACACACTGTGTCTAATAAATGCACAGTGGGATGTTGGTCACTTAAATTCTTTGCTGCTGGCTCTGAAAAATTCGTGGTGAGAGTTTGTGATGTTTGTAACTTTCCCAAGCAGACATAAGAGTGACAGTGACTACCCTCCTGCATCCGTCTCAGTATCATATAGGATGAAAGGAACCCTTGAACAAGCTTGCAGGTAAGTTTCCCACTTAAGTAATTATTACTCAATGATCCGACTTAGTGAAAAGAAGAATTAATACTCAAGGGTCAGGATGCCTACTGGTTGTTAAAATTGGTATTGGATTTGGTTTATTATTGTCACACGTACAAAGATATAGAAAAAAGCTTCTCTTGCACACTGATCATACCGATCAAGTCATTGCAAAGTGCATTGAGCTCGAATGAGGTAAGCCAATAACAATGCAGAATAAAGTGTAAAAGCTACCAGTGAAGAGCAGTAGAGGTAAACAGTGAAATGCAAGGTCATGACAAGATAGATTGTGAGGTCAAGAGTCCATCCTGTTGTACAAGAGGTCTGCTCAATAGTCTGATACAAATGGGATAAAAACTGTCCATGAGCCTCGTGGTATGTGCTCTTAGGCTTTTCTACCTTCTGCATGTTGGAGTGCGGAGATGGGAGAAGACAGAATATCGAGGCTGGTTGGGTTTGTGATTACGCTGGCTGCTTTACTCAGGCAGCGAGAAGTATAGATTGAGTCCACAGAGGGGAGGCTATTTCCTATGAAGTGTTGAGCTGCGTCCACAACTCCCTGCCATTTCGTGTAGTCACGTGCAGAGCAGCTGACACGCTGAGCTGTCAGAATGAGAATGCTTTCTATGATGCATGGATAAGAAATGGTAAGGGTCAATGAGGACGCGCCATATTTCTTTTGCCTCATGAGCTTTCTTGGCCGCGACGTCAGCATGGTTGAACCAGGATAATGTTCACTCCAAGGAACTTGAATCAGAATCAGAATCAGGTTTATCATCACTGGCCTATGCCATATTTTGACAATCATTTCTTTGTCCCCCATTACTACCTCTCTAGCATCATTTTCCAGTGGTCTAATATCTACTTTAGACTCTCTTTTACTTTTTGTATATCTGAAAAAACTTTTGGTATCCTCGTTAATATTATTGGCTAGCTTACCTTCATATTCTACCTTTTCCCTCTTTATGACTTTTTTAGTTGCCCTCTGTTAATTTTCAAGAGCTTCCTGATCTTCTAACTTGCCACTAATATTTGCTCTATTATCTGCCCTCTCTGGCTTTTATGTTGGTTTTGACTTCTCTTGTTAGCCATGGTTGTATCATCCTGTCTTTACGAAAACTTCTTCTTCTTTGGGATGTACCTTTCAAATTGCTCCCAGAAATTCCAGCCATTCCTGCTCCACTGTCATCCTGCCTAGTGTCCCCTTTCAATCAGCTTTGGCCAGCTTCTCTCTCATGCCTTTTTAATTCTCTTTACTTCACTGTAATAGTGATACATCTGACTGAAGCTTCTCCCTCTCAAGTTGCAGAGTGAATTCGATAAATTATGATTACTAACCCCTAAAGATTCGTTTACCTTAAGCTCCCTCATCAATTCTGGTTCATTGCACAACACTCAATTCAGAATAACTTATCCCCAAGTGGGCTCAGCCACAAGCTGCTCTAAAAAGCCAACCTGTAGACGTTCTACAAATTTCCCCTCTTGGGACCCAGCACCAACCTAATTTTTCCAATCTACCTGCATATTGAAATCTCCCATGACTATCATAACATTGCCCCTTTGACAAGCTTTTTCTATCTCCCATTATAATTTGTAGCCTACATTCCGGCTACTGTTCGGAGTCCTGTATATACAGTATCTCCAATCAGGGGCTTGTTACCCTCGCAATTTCTTAGCCTTACCCACAAAGATTCTACACCTTCCAATCCTATGTCACCTCTTTCCAAGGATTTTATTTTATTTTTTTACCAATAGAGCCACCGCACCCCCTCAGTCAACCTGTCTTGTGCTTTTGATACAATGCATCTCCTAACATAACATAAGAACGTAAGAGATAGGAGCAGGAGTAGGCCATCTGGCTCATTGAGCCTGCCCGGCCATTCAATAATATCATGGCTGATCTGACCCTGGACTCATCTCTACCCAATATCTTACCCAAGCCTGATGAGACAAAGTCAAAGCCTCCCCTCTCTAACTGTCAAGCAGACAGTTTAAGCATCTACCTTGTCTTCATCAATATGCTAACTTTGTGTTGTTTCATTTCAGATAACCAAGAACTCCAATGTGCACAGCAAGGAAACAATGATGATAGCATCCCGTTACCCTTTTCCCACCTGATTATGCATGGAACTCATACTGTATGAGCGTAGCAATCTCGTTTACTGACACAATAGCCACAAGTGATCTGTATCCAGGACAACAAGGAAGAGTAGACCAGATGCAGCAGTGCTTCCAAGGAGCTTGGACCTGCTGTCTTTTCTTGAGTTGACAACTTTTGTGACCTCCCACACCTGCCATTTTGTCAGCCCCCTTCCTGTTGGTCAAGACTTTGTTTTTTGTGAAAATACAGTGCAATTCAAAAATGGGCTTCCCAAGCTTGAAAAAACAAGCAAAAAAAAAATGTAGATGCTGTAAATCCTACTGAAGGGTTTCGGCCTGAAAAGTCAGCTATACTCTTTTCCTAGATGCTGCCTGGCCTGCTGGGTTCCTCCAGCATTTTGTGTGTTTTTCCCAAGCTTGAGCTGTTCAGATGCTTCAATTTCATATCAGACAATATGTACAGTACTCTTACTCTTCATGGACATTTACGAAACAAGAAACCCCATGATTGGGAACATCAGAAACCCAAAGGCCCACTCTCCCACACACAAGCAGTAACAGAAGCATTGACCAACCCTACCCCTCCCCCCACCACTTGTGCCAACAGAAACACCGACTCCCTCTACCCCCCCTACCATGAAAGCAAAAAGCACCCAAAATAGATCTAGAGTCCATCAAAAACTACAGTCCATAACACAGCACTTCGGCATCTCAGACAGGCTCTTTCTCGAGCGAGAGAGAGATGACTCCTGTAACAACAAGAGTGGAGTGGAGACCAGCAATTTGCTGTTCTGATGTTACAATCTTCTATGTCACTTCTTGTGGACCGTCAGGCTCTCACTGTCCATCGAGAGAGAGGGAGGGTGGGGGGAGGGGTGGTGGTGGAGGAATCACTCGAGTTCAGAGTAAGCATATGATAACAGCAAACACTGCCTCAGTCTCAATGTTTCAGTCTCCCACGATACTTCAGTCAGTAAAATCGGCAAGGAACCGGGCCGCTCCCCAAAGGTACGTTTGTACATGTCTTCCAGGCCATTCCTGGAGGTAGCAAAGTGCCAGGTCACACAGCCAGTCCAAAAATCCACCGCTTGAGAAAGCACCATAGTTTGAAGTGTAGACCGCAAAATCTGACAGAACCCCAACCACCTTGTAAAGAAAAGAAAGATATAAGAGAAGAATAAGTTGTTTCTTGGACAAACTGGAAGAAGTCACCTGGGTCTGAAAAAACCGCTGGCTGCATCTTTCCTAGCTCCTCCTACTTCAAGGTTATCAGCAACCAGCCATGCTGCAGCTATTGGGCAGAGCACAGGCCAGATCACCAAGGCAGTCTGAAGCATAAGATGATAGACAATATAAGTATGCACAAAGGTAATTTGGATGATTAGCTGAAAGCTAACTATTGAGACCGTCAGTAACTTCAAATGTTTCTGATATTTGTGACAAAAGCAATACCCACAAAATGCTGGAGGAGTTCAGCAGGTCAGACAGCATCTATGGAAATGAATGAACAGTCAGCATTTTAGGAAGGGAAGGGGGAAGATGCCAGAATAACATAGTGGGAGGGAGGGGCAGGAGAACTAGTTACAAGTGATAGGTGAAGCCAGGTGGATAGGAAAGGTAAAGAGCTAGAGAAGAAAGAATCTGTTAGGAGAGGAGAGTGGAACATGGGAGAAATTGAAGAAGGAGGGGCACCGGGGGAAGTGATAGGCAGGTGAAATGAAGAGGCAAGAGGCCAGAGTAGGGAATGGAAGAAAAGGGAAGGAGGACAGGGAAGATCTAGCAGAAGGAGATAACGACTTGTATGCCATCTGGTTGGAGGCTACCTAGACAGAATATGAGGTGTTGCTCCTGTACCCTGAAAATGACCTCATCATGGCAGAAGTAGAGGCCTTGAACCAACATGTCAGAAGGGGAATGAGGAAAAGAATTTAAATGGTTGGCCCCGGAAATTCCACATCTTCTTGATGGAGAGGAGGTACTCAACAAACAAAGCAGTCCCACAGTTTACCTTCAGTCCCAGCAATGTAGAGGAGGCCACTTCAGGTATGATAGACAATGCCAACAGATTCACATGTGAAGTGTTGCCTCACTTAGAAGGGCTGTTTTGGGCTCTGAACAGAAGGTGAATGGGCAGGTGTAGCATTTCTGTCACTTGCATGCCAAGAGGGAGATTAGTGGAGAAGGACGAATGGACAAGAAAATCATAGAGCAATCCCTGTGGAAACCAGAGAGTAGATAGGGTGTAAAAATATGTTTGGTGGTAGGATCCCATTGGAGATGGTGGAATTCGCAGAGAATGATGTGTTTGTTGCAGAGGCTTATGGGGTGGTGGGTGAAAACAAGAGAACTTCTATCCCTGTTAAAATGGTGGGAAGATGGGGTGGCACGGATGTCTGGGAAATTTAGGAGATGTGGGTTAGGGGAGATGAAAAGAAAAGTTTCATCCTAGGAACAGATGAGGCAGAGATGAAGAAACCGAGGAAAGTGAATAGCATTGTTTTCAGGAGACAGGGTGGGAAGAGGTATAGTTAAGCCATGGGAACCGGTAGGCTTATAAAAGATGCTGGTGGACAGTTTGTCTCCAGAGATGGTGATTGAGAAAGGTGAGAGAGGTGTCAGAAGTAGATGAAGTGAATATAAGGGCAGGGTGAAAGTTGAATGCAAAGTTGATAAAATTAACGAGCTCAGCATTAGTGCATGAAACATCAATGCAGTAGTCAATGTAGCATAGAAAGAGTTGGGGAACATTACCAGGGAATGGTTGGAATATGTAGCCAGTGAAAAGGTAGGCATAGCTGGGACTCATGCGAGCTCCCGTGGCTACCCCTTGAGTTTGGCAAAAGTAGCAGGAGTCGAAGGAGAAGTTGTTGATGGTGAGGACCAGTTCTCAAAGATTAAAAATTAAAAATCAGTTATTAATATTTTAGGATCATAGTCACCGAGTCATACAGAGTGGAAGCAGATTCTTTGACATGCCAACGTTGGTGCTCACCAAGCTAATCTGATTTATCTACATTTAGTCCATATTACCCTAAGCCTCTCCTATCCACTGTAATATACACTCAGGCAGAGGTGTGGAACCTGGTATGGTCTTCTGTTGCTGTAGCCCATCCACTTCAAGGTTCAATGTATTGTGCATTCAAGAGATGCTCTTTGCACACTACTGTTGTAATACATGTATGTTGTGTATTTCTGGATCACCGATCTTGAATTCCACAGATGTATCCCTCAGCAGACTATGAATCTCTTGGTTCAACCAGGACTTTTGGTTTGGATCTGTCCAATATATTCTTGAAGGCACATACTCATCCAGGTCTTGATAAAGTGACAACTGTGGTGTATTCATTCGAGTCTGAAGATGAATCCCTGAATCTAGTCCAGTTCAGCATTTCAAAGCAGATCTGTAAGCATTTCTCCACCTCCTTTGACCACACCTTCTTGGTCCTTACCACTGGTGCTGCTGTCTTTAGTCTCTGCTTATATACTGGGAGTAGAAGTCCTGCCAGGTGAGGGCATGGGATAGTATGGTAAACATTCTTGATGGTGGTATAACAGTGGTCAACTGTGTTGGCTCCTCTGGTTCCACAGGTGATATGTTGGTGGTAGTTGTTCAGAGACTTCTTCAAGTTGGCCTGGTTGAAATCCCCGCAATGATAGGGAAGACATCAGGGTGTGCTGTTTTGTGAGTGCTGATTATGTTGCTCAGCTCCTCCAGTGCCTGCCTGACATTGGCCCAAGGTGGAATGTACACCACCACCAGGATGTTGGCGGAAAACTCCCTCAGCAGATATAGTGAACAACACCAAGCTGCTAGATTTTCCAGGTTGGGTGAGCAGGATTGAGACAGAGCCATCACAGTTGAGCACCACAATGAGTTAATCATGAAGTCTACTCCCCCTCCTCTACCCTTAAAAGGCTCAAGAGACCTGTCTTTGCAGAAAATGGTGAAACCAGTGGGCTTCAGTTCTGTGTCCGAAATGGCGGAGGAGAGTCATGTTCCTGTGAAGCAGCGTACACAACAGTCCCTAATATCCCTCTGGTACTGCAATCTTGCTCAGTGATCTTCAATTTTATTTTCCAGAGACTGTACATTCACCACAGGATAGATGGTTGTGGGATTTCAATCATACCTGTAGACCAGTGCATCTCTCCTGCTTCTGTTTTCTTAAAGGGGATCTGAACTCGCAACTTGAGTCTGCTTTGGATGTCTGTTGATTTTGAGGATTAATCATTTTTTTTAAACATCTTAAAATGATGTTGCTTACTGAAGTACCCATGACTGTGACTGTGAATATTAGCTGTAGAAGTCCTAAATGGGAATATTTGATGATTCCTATCAGGACTGCACACTAGTAGTTGCCACCTATCAGTGTCATCTTTGAGTGAGTCCAATCCTCGGGTCACGTAAAGTAAATGACTCCACTTACTTTAGTCCCGGACATTTATGGTTCTCCATAAAAAAAAACAAAGAATTCCAAGCGTCAAATTGATCTGGTGTCATTCGGTCTAATGGATAGAAGTTTATATTTGTAATTGTGATTTCTTTCATTGGACTTCACGTGCTAGTATTGGGGAAGTACTACAAGAGTTTTACTGGTGCCATCTGCAACCTCATAGCTACGCACCCCAGTAACTGGTGACATTAATCATGCCAACTTAGAAACAGTCCTACCAAAGTTCTACCAACATGTCAATTTTACAACCGGAGGAGAGAACGTATTAGACCTGGTCTATACCAATGTTCATCCAAGGCTGGTTCCCCCTGCTTTCCAACCCCTCCCCAGCTCGGAAACTCAGACCACACATCCACTTTTCTGATCCCTTCATACAGACCACTGGTTAAATGAGTCAAACCAGCTCACAGCGAGATTAGGACCTGGCCAGAAGATGCCACCTCAGTGCTGTGGAACTGTTTTGAAAGTCCAGACTGGAGCATATTCAGGGAGGCAGCTATCCACAATGATCACATTAACATTGATGAACATATGGGATCAGTGACTGGAAGTGAGGGCGTAAACATGATTAAACACTACACTGCCAGGGCAAATCAGAAATCATGGCTGACTGCAGAGTCCGTTCACTGCTCAGGGGTTGGATCGGATCGCTACCTTCAGAATGGGGGACAGGATGACTGTAATGTGGGCAAAAGCCGCACTCTCATGTGCCATCAGGAAGACAAAGTGAGAGTACTCACAGACACCTTTGTGAACCAGGAGCACGGGACGCATACTGCAAGGTATACAAGCCATAATAGATTGCAAGTCTACCCTGTGTGTCAATGACAGCAACACCACCCTTCCTGCTAGGCTGAATGCCTTCTATGTGCAAGTGAATGCAATGAATGACGTGACATTGAGGAAAGCCCCCTCTCCCCCTGAGGAACAGGCACCTTGTCTGATCACAGCCAAAGTGAGGAAGATCCTAGCCAGAGAAAACTCACACAAAGCTACAGAGTTGGATAACGTACCTGGGCAGGTGCTGAGGGATTGTACGGCCCAGCTAGCAGAGGTCTTAATGGACATCTTTAATAGTCCACTGTCTCTGCAGACTTCAAGGCAGCCACCATTATGCCAGTGCCCAAGAGAGAGACAGTAACTTCCCTAAATAGTTTCCACCCAGTGGCATTGACCTCAACAATCAAGAAGTGTTTTGAGTGGCTAGTAATGGATTGTGTAAAATCCCACCTTCCAGCTACGTTGGACCCTTTCCAGTTTTCACCTGCCACTCAAACCAGTCCACTGCTGACGTCATAGCCTCAGCCCTCCACCCCGTCCTGTCCTAACTAGAAAATGATGCCTCTTACACCAGGTTCTTGTTCATTGACTTCAGCTTGGCATTTATCATGATCATCCCTCAGAGGCCGGTGGGTAACCTGTCCTCATTGGGACTCAATACCCATCTCTGTAACTGGATCTTGGATGTCTCGATGCGAAGACCCCAGTTATTCCAAGCTGGCAGCAGCATCTCAGGCTCCATCATGCTGAATACTGGTGCTCAGCCCACTGCTGACCCATGACTGCACTATCTCAGACCGCAAAGAGCTTGCTGATGATACTACAGCCTCATTAGCAACAGTAATGAGTCGCAAACAGAGAGGAGACTTTAGAAAACCTACAGCACAATACAGGCCCTTCAGCCCACAATGCTGTGCTGAACATAACAGAGAGGCTTGTTAGATAGTGTAAGAGCAACAACTCAAGTCTCAACAAAAGAAACAACTGTGGACTTCAGGAAGGTGCAGGTCAACCATTCTCAATTGCACGTCAATGGCTGGCCGTGGAAAGTGAAGAGTGTTCCTCAGTGTGCACATTACAGACCATCTAACTTGGACCAACAACACCTCCTCAATAGTTAGGAAGGCACAATATAATCTGCATTTTCTGAGGAGATTGATGCGTGCAAGTCTTCCTGAGCCATTCTAATAACTTCTACAGGAGCACCATCGAGAGTATCCAGTCTGGCTGCAGGACAGTAAACATGAACTTGAACTTGATGTGGTATTTATTCATTCACTGTCTGAGTAGTTAATGAATTAGACCTGTGTAGATGCCAGCAAGATTAGCAATTTCAGATGCATGCAATTCGTGTGAAAATCTAAATTTGTCGGCACTCATCTAGGGACTTGCCAATGTTATGCGTGAAAAATACTGACATTTTTGCTCTTACTCTAACCTTTGGGCTCCAAAATTTCATAACATGTGCCTTTTAAAATAAATCACATTGTCTTTTATTGGTTGGAGCTGTTTTTCCATGTAGCCATTTTGCTTTAAACCCAGGGAATAATGATCCGCTACTGGATAATTGCATTTTGTTTGGGTTGTTTCTATCAAGGTCTTAATTGGTGGAGTTAAATTTCCCACAACCAATAGTAATTCAGCACAAATTAGAACATAAGTACCAAATTCACATGGAACAGATATAAGAATGAAAGATTATGGCCAGTAATTCGATGACAGCATGGGCTGCATCATTATATTCAACTGTAGGCAAACCAAAATTATGAGCTGTCAGACAAGAGTCCAATCCAGAATAAAGCAGGGGTCTGAAAGATGATAAACACTGAGCTCCTTTGCAGGTCACTGCATTAGAAACCATATAAATAGAGAAGCAACTCTCCTTTGTATCAAACTGGTTGTTTCTCTGAGTTGACAATGGTTACTGCCAGCATCACTCATCAAAATAATGAATATATAAATTTAACCATCTGTGGATGTTTCGTTTTTAGGAATTGTAAAATATTTTTATAAAGGTAAAGAATCAGCAACTATTTACAAGTAATCATGTTTGTGGATTAAAATAACAAACTACAGTACTGTACTTCATATTTTGAGTAACTGCTATTATTCAAAATTATCTTTTATTTTGTTAAATTGGCCGTGTTATTCCTGCAGATCATAAATATTTCAAGTCATCCCTATTGAATAATAAATGCAGTGTTTAATAGAAGCTGTCATTTGACTCTTTTTGGCTGGTTTCGTTAGCGTGACTCATATTCTCTGTCAAATGTTTTGTTGCGACATGTTGTGTTTTACTGAGGGGATGAAATAGACTGTGTGATTCAATGAGATGCAGTGATCCAGAATCAGCTGAAATGACGAATTCTGAATGCTACACACTCAGACTTCCGTGTCCTCCAGAGGCAAATCACGCCACAGTTTGTTGGAATAATCATTAGAATAGGAACGGAATAAAAACAATCAACACTGACACATTTAGCAATGGTGTCGATCTGATACACTGAGGATGGACCTCTAGTTTGACGGCTGTGGGGCCAAGTTTGAAGGCCTGATAGGGCATGGCATTTTTGTGCTTGGTGAGGAGACACCTGACGGGGGAGAGGGAGAACACTATTGGGGAGACTCGACTGTTAAAGGATTGCGCTAGCTGTAGTCTTGTAGTCTTTGTGTTCTGACCCATGTTTTCATATTGTGGATTTTGGCTTTTGCATTACCCCCTTAATTTGGTTGCCCTGGGTCACTTCTGTGGATACTTGTAGTGCTGTGGGTGTGCTGCAGGTGGACCTGTCTGTGTCCGCCTTGTCCTTTTCCCCATCGGGGCAGCACACAGCACTGAGGGACGGTACAATGATAGGTTGAGGGTCTGGTAGTGCTGAGGAAGAAGAGAGTCTGCAGAAGAGGTTGGATAGATTAGGAGAATGGGCAAAAAGTGGCAGATGGAATATGTGTAGGGAAGTGTATGGTCATGCACTTTGGTTGAGGAGTACCAGAATTGATTGTGGTTCAGTGCCAAGCATAAAACACAGGACAAAACCATTAAAAAAACACAATAGTAACCAACAATTTACAAGTCAATAGTGCAATAGCCATGAGCAGTCAACAGTTAGCAAAATGGTCACATGCTCAAATGTCAATAATCAACTACAATAAATGTGAATGTATGAACAAACTCAATATTTATCAACTGGACAAAGAGAGCAGGAAAGACCATTTAACGGATGCAGTGCAGGGCCAGTTTAAGGTTTTACATCTGAGTGAGTTTTATTGAGAAACTGGATAGCTGCAGGAAAGAAGCTCGGAAGATGACAGACAAGAGAAAATCTGCAAATACTGGAAATCCAATCTGCCAGATGTTGGGGTCCTGCCGAAGGGTCTCGGCCCAAAATGTCGACTTTTTCCATGGATGCTGCCTAGCCTGCTGAGTTCCTCCAGCATTTTGTGTGTGTTGTTCTGAAATGACGTGTAGTCCTGGTGGTTTTGGACTTGTAGTATCTCCCTACTGGCAATTTAGTGAATAGGTGACTCCTGGGGTGGGTGGATTCAGTAGTAATTTTTCCAACTCCTTTCTTCGATCTGGCAATGAACAGGGCTTTTAGTGTCGGTAGCTGGCAGCCAATGATCTTCTCCGAGGACAGGATCACTGGCTGCAACCTGGACCTGGAGAGGGAAGAGTCGGTGGGAAACCAAACGGTGACAGAGATGGTCACAACACTCTTAATGATAGCTGCATAAAAATCCATCAGGATATGCCCTGAGATGTTAAGATTCCTAAACTGGCATAGGAAGACAATCTTTGCTGGGCTTTCCTAGTGATGAGCATAACTTGCTTGTCCTATTTCAAAGTATTGGTATGTTAGTCCCCAGGAATTTGAATGACTTGATCACAGACACAGAGTGACTAATAATTTCCAAGGGGGGGTGGTGCTGTCAGCAGATCAATCCTCATTTCCACTGTCTTGATAGCATTAAGTTCCTGTCAGGAATTTCGTAATCCATTGGCAGACACTATAGGGTATAGCTAGCTGGATTAGCCTGCTGTGGAGCAACTCCAGAACTATCATGTTGAAGGCGGAGCTAAAATCCACAAACAAGATCTTCACGTAGATGTTGGGGGAGTCCAAATGTTGAAGAATGTTATGAAGGCATAAGTTAACTGCATCCTCAACTGAGCGATTTGCTCTATAAACAACCTGTAGTGGGTCAAGAATAGGATCAGTAATGGACTGAAGGTAGGCAAACATGAGACATTCAAAGGCTTTCATAACTACAGAAGTCAAAACAACTGGCCTATAATCATTAACTCCACTGATCTTGTCTTTCTTGGGAACTAGAATGATTGAAGCAACTTTAATGTAGTCCATAACCCTGCATTGTGTAGACTATTTTCTAAACAAGGAGTGAATTCTGAAATTAAAGGTGAAGAGGGACTTGGGAGAACTAGTGCAGGATTACTTAAAGGTTATCTTGCAGGTTGAATCAGTAATAAAGGCGGCAAATACAATGTGAGCATTCATTTTGGAAGGACTAGAATTTAAAAGCAAGGATATAATATGCTGAGGAGTAAGGCATTGGTCAGACTGTACTTGGAGTATTGTGAGCAGTTTGGGCCCCTTATCTAAGAAAGAATTGTTTGGCATTAGAGAGAGGCCAGATAAGGTTAATGAGAATGATCCTATGATCCTAGGAATGAAAGGGTTAAGGTATCAGAAGATTTGATGGGTCTGGGCCTGTACTCATTGGAGTTTAGAAGAGTGAGAGTGATCTCATTGAAACTTATTGAACTGCCTAAATGGAATGGACATCGAGTAAATGCTTCTAATAGTGGGAGAGTCTTGGATCAGAGGGCACTGCCTCAGAATACATTCTCTTCCCTTTAGAACAAAGATCAGTGGAAATTTCTTCAGGCAGTAGATACTGAATCTGAGGAATTCATTGCCACAGACAGATATGGAGGCCAAGAGATCGGGTATATTTAAAGCAGAGGTTGATAGACTTTTGATTGGTAAGGGCATCGAAGGTTTCAGGAAGGATGCAAGAGAATGATATCAAGAGAGAAAATACATCAGTCATGATCGAATGATAGAGCAGATTTGATGGGCTGAATGCCCGAAGTCTGTTTCTATGACTTATGGTTGCTTAACAATTAGGTATTGCAACAACTCAGAGTATTACCTTAAGAAATATATATTTGCACTGGCTTACCTCACAAACTGTATTCATTTCATAGTCATATTTCATTACCAGTTGCAACATGTACTCGTTATACACAGCGTAAAATTAATAACAATTGGGGGAAAATTAATGCATAGCTGGTTGTCAAAATATTTATTTTGTTAATTAATTAAAGTTTAAGACTACAATGGAGTTCTGAGAACAAGTCAGTAAAACTGCTATCCTCAGGCATCCTACAGATCAATGTTCTATACGAATTTCGAACCCTTCAGCACCGTACGGTAGTTGTTAGTGGCAATCGCAGAGGTGTTAACTTGCCAAGCTCAGACTCTGATCTTAACAGGACTGAAAATACCGTATGATAATTAATCATTTAATATTTTTGTTCTACACAGAAGTTCCCAGCCAATTATGACATAGCATATGTCACTAGTACCTGCATCTCTTTAATGTCTCATTGTTTAAAATATGCCAAAACCAATTTATTTCAACAGCTTTAGGTTCAATGCTGCCAACAAATGGAAGACTTCCCAAAGGTAAAGGTACTGTATATATTTGTTTTAAATGTGATTGAACCTAAGAAATACACCAAATAGAGAAGAAGAAATACAGAAAATCTCGGCTAACCTTCCACCCAGCTTTCCCACACAAGAGGAGAGATATTTCTGGATGTAGATTTGGATGGGGAGAGCTGGGAGTCTCCGAGAACTCTGTCATTCCTCTTTCTCTGAGAACCACAGAACTCCTGCTATATGATTGCTGACATTATTTCAGTAAAAGCTCAGGGCTTCCAGTGATCAATCCCAAAGATTACTTCCCTTGGCTAGTCCAAAGTCCAGAAGAAGGGTTCCGGTATGAAACATTAACTGTTTTCTCTTTTCCACAGATGCTGCCTGGCCTGCTGAGTCCCTTCAGCATTTTGTGTGTGTTTCTCTGATTTGTGGGACATGATGTCCACACTGTAGATGCAATCGTGCAGTTACTTATGCTTCATTTATTGATTTTGTACCCACACAAAGACTGTGGGTGATGGATGGGGAATTTAGACTTTGAGGAACTAATTAATTTGGCAAACTTAATTTGTTTCAGCAGTCAGTATTTCAATGAAGATGGACTGCAAAACAAACACTAGATAAATTCTGCTGTCCTGATATGTTTTCTAGAATGAAGAACTCTAAAAGGGACAGGAATATAAAAGCAACCATACATTACAAAAATACATAAAGAATCAGAGGAATTTTGAAGAGCATATCCATAGATCCTTAGAAGTAGCAAAATAGGTAGGGAAAAAGGTTAAGAAAGCATATGTATTTATGCTTTTGTGTGTTACTGCATAAAACACAAGAGTAAGGAAGACATGCTGGAAATGCATACAATAATTGTTAAGTCACAACCACAGCTCTGGCCACCACAGTACTGAAAGAATGTGAAGATTTACCAGGATGATATCAGGGCTGGGAAATTATGGTTATGAGGAGAGACTGAATGGGACTTTGTTTTTGTAAAAAAAAATCTGCTAGAAGGAAGATTTTAATTGATGTGTGTGAAAATTATGAGGCCTATAAAAGGTTAACAGGAAGAACATCATTAAGGGAATAAAGTCAATAATTAAGGGAAATAAATTTAAATATTTATTGTTAAATTGTTAAATGGATTAAAAGGTAGTTGAGAATTGTTTTACATGATTAGTCGTAGTAGGCAGCCGTCAATCCCAGGGGATCATGGGATTGCGCCTCTGGTGGACTGTGCCCTCTCCAGGGCGCAAGCCTGGGCGGGAAGATTTGAAGAACCGGCTGTTGCCCATGCAGCAAGTTCCCCCTCTCTATGTCACTGATGTAGTTCATGGGAAGGGCAAGAGCCGATACAGCTTGGCATCAGTGTCGTCGCAGAGATTGCCAGAGTTAAGTCGTAAACAACATCAAACTGCCTTAGGGACCCCGGCTCCAGATTTTTTTCTCGGGGTTTACTCCCGAAGCCTTTCCCATGGGTGGGCCTGGCCACAAGGCAGCGTAAGTTTAAAATCAGAGTCTTGTTTCTCCTAGGCTGGCTGCCAACCAAGGCGGACGAGCCCCCGCCCCGCCCCCGCTGCCCAAATGATTAGTGGTGTATCTCTGGAAATTGGTGCATGTAAATATCGTGAAGAGAGAAACGATGTACTCATTTCAGCTGTTATCAGGGCATAGAGCATAGAGGATAGAACCTTGACAGTACAGCACAAGAGCAGCCTTTGACACAGGCATGATGCCAAATTAAACAAAACCCATTCTGCTTGCACGTGATCCATAAACCTCCATTTTCTCCATTCCCGGCAAATTAATCTTCTTATTTAGATTATCTGATTTCTGCACAAGCTTTCTCAAGGTTTGGATCAGCACATCTCCATGTTTGTATTAAGGCTGTGGATTTTCTAGTTGTGTTTAATGAAGCAATTCATCTATTACCAAAGATTTCATATCATTCATTGTAGAACCTGTAGCAAAGATGCTTGTATAAAAAATTACAATCTATTGCACATACATTGAAAAACAGTTTAATCAATTCTTGCAACACACACAAAATGCTGGTGGAACGCAGCAGGCCAGACAGCATCCGTAGGAAGAAGCACAGTGGACGTTTCAGGCCCAGACCCTTCGACAGGACTAACTGAAAGAAGAGATAGTAAGAAATTTGAAAGTGGGAGGGGGAGGGGGAGATCCAAAATGATTGGAGAAGACAGGAGGAGGAGGGATAGAGCTAAGAGCTGGAAAGTTGATTGGCAAAAGGGATACAAGGCTGGAGAAGGGAGAGGATCATGGGATGGGAGACCGAGGGAGAAAGAAAGGGGGAGGGGAGCAGCAGAGAAAGATGAGAGCAGGCAAGGAGTTATTGTGAGAGGGATGAAAAGAGAGAGAGAGAGAGAGAGAGAGAGAGAGAAAAGGGAATAAACAAATAAATAAATAAATACATACATACTGTGGTAAACCATATATATGTTGTAACTGGGTTAACTGTCTGGACACGCCCCTCTGCTGACTGCCCCTGTGGCTCCTCCCATAGATTCCTGTATAAAGGTGATTTTGCCTTGCCCCTTCCCCTCAGTCCGGGGGGAGACACTCACCATGGAGGTCGTATTGTACAGCGAATAAAAGCCTTTCAATATTTTACCCAGCTTCAGTCTTTTGGAGTTATTAAATGTGCTTCAATTTTATTCGCTGTACATTTTAAAGCATGGAACATGCGCTGAGACCCGACAAGTTAGACCTCAATCCGCAATCGCCTGAAGCTGGAAACGCTTTCAAGCTCCGGCTGGCCTGCTTTGAAGCGTACCTAGAGGAGATTAAAGCGACCGACCCCACAGAGTTCTACTCTCCAGGGTCAGTCCACGGGTCTATTCGCTGATCAGAGACCAGCCGAGCTACGACGGCGCAATGAGCGCCCTCAAGGGACAATACCTGTGGCCGATAAACAGCGTCTATGCTCGGCATCGCTTAGCAACTCAGCACCAGTGGCCCAGGGAATCAAGTGCTGAGTTTGTCTAAGCCCTACGGACACTCGTGCGAGCCTGCAATTGCCACGAGCTGACGGCAGCGCAGCATGCAGAACTCCTAGTGAGAGATGCTTTCGTCACGGGGACCAGATCAGTGTATGTGCGCCAGCGGCTGTTGGATAAAGCTGAGTTTATCTTAAGTTCAGCAATCGAGCTGGCCAACACGCTGGTGGCCGCTCTGCATAACTCCGAGGCTCTTCAGGCACGCGTTCCTCCGATGGCCTCGTGAGCACCACCAACCCCGCAACCCGCCAGCGAATCGACCTCGGCTGCCGCCAGTCACGAGCCCCTGCAACCCGCTGGCAAATTGGCCTCGGCTGCTGCCAGTCGTGAGACCCCACAACCGGCCGGCAAATGGACCTCGGCTGCCGCCAGTCGCGAGTCCATGAAGTGCTACTTCTGCGGACTCGAGAAGCACCCCTGGAAACGCTGCCTGGCTCAACAACCTACCTGCACCAGCTGCGGAAAGAAGGGCCACTTCGCCAAGGTCTGTAAGGCCAAACCGCGAGCGAGATCGAGCAGCGCCGCGTGCGAGACGGGGTCGCCATCTTGCCTGCCACCATCTTCCCTGCATGCCGCCATCACGTGCGAGACATGGGGGATGCCATCTTCCCTGCTGCCATCTTCCGTGCACGCCGCCACCACATGCGAGACATGGGGGCAGCCATCTTGGTTGGTGCCCCCTCCCACCGCCTACGACCAACGGGTGCTCATGGGGCACCCCATCGCGCCGGACCAAGACAGCGACTCAACCCTGGCCTCCGTGACCCTCGATCAAAGCGCTCCCCACCAGCTCTCAAGGTCAATGATGGACATCCTGGTGGAGGGGCGCAGGACAAGCTGCCTGTTTGACACAGGCAGCACGGAGAGTTTTATCCACCCGGACACGGTGCAGCATTGCGGACTTGTGATACATCCGGTAAGTCAGAGGGTTACCATGGCTTCCGGGTCGCATACAACAGACATCTGGGAGGGTTGTGTAGCGACGCTAGTGGTGCAGGGCACAGAATATTGAGACTTTACGTTACTGGTCTTGCCTCAACTGTGTGCCCCTGTGCTATTGGGGCCTGACTTCCAGAGCCACCTGAAGAGCGTGACAATGAAGTATGATGGGCCCCTCCCGCCAATTACTGTCATAAATCCCCTGTTTTGTAGAGATATATCACGTACCCCGCTACTGACCACACACACACACACCGACCCGCACATCCCACCCAACATCATGCCAACTGCTGCACTACCGACACCACTTGCGGCCTCTCCACCCTCAGGATCCCTCCTCCACCGCTGTTCACCAGCCTGACCCCCGACTGTAAACCTGTGGCAACTAAAAGCAGGAGGTACAGCGCGGGGGACAGAGCTTTCATTAAGTCGGAGGTGCAGCGGCTGCTCAGGGAGGGGGTCATTGAGGCAAGCACAAGTCCTTGGAGGGCGCAGGTGGTGGTTGTTCGGAACGGGGAGAAGAATAGGATGGTTGTGGACTATAGCCAGACCATCAATAGGTTCACGCAGCTCGACGCGTACCCTCTACCCCGCATCGCGGATATGGTCAATCAGATAGCACAGTACAAGGTGTACTCGACCATAGACCTAAAATCCGCTTACCATCAGCTCCCCATCCGCCGGGAGGACCGCCCTTACACCGCCTTCGAGGCGGACGGCAGGCTTTATCAATTCCTACGCGTCCCCTTTGGTGTAACGAATGGTGTATCTGTCTTCCAGAGGCCAATGGACCGGATGGTGGACCAGTGCCAACTGAAGGCCACATTCCCATATCTGGATAACATCGCCACCTGCGGTCACGACCAGCAGGATCACGACAACAACCTCCAAAAATTTCTCCAATTGGCCAAAGCTTTCAATCTCACCTATAACAAGGACAAGTGTGTATTCGGGACCACCCGACTTGCTATCCTTGGTTGTGTCATGGATAATGGAGTCATTGGCCCTGACCCCGACCGTATGCGCCCTCTGTTGGAACTCCCTCTTCCCAACACCCTCAGAGCCCTCAAAAGGTGCCTGGGCTTCTTTTCATATTACGCCCAATGGATCTCTAACTACGCAGACAAGGCCCACCCCCTGGTAAAGTCCACCACATTCCCCCTCTAAGCGAGGCCCGCGCGGCCTTCAGCCGCTTAAAAGGGGACATTGCCGAAGCAGCAATGCATGCAGTGGATGAGGCCATTCCCTTCCAAGTAGAGAGTGACACCTCCGACTTTACGCTGGCTGCTACCCTCAACCAGGCAGGAAGACTGGTGGCGTTCTTCTCCCGTACTCTTCAAGGCCCTGAAATTCGGCACTCCACAGTGGAGAAAGAGGCCCAGGCCATAGTGGAAGTTATTAGGCACTGGAGGCACCATCTCGCCGGCAAAAGGTTCACCCTGCTAACTGACCAGCGCTCAGTCGCATCCATGTTTAATAAACAACAGCGGGGCAAAATCAAAAATGATAAAATTCTGAGGTGGAGAATCGAACTCTCCGCCTACAACTATGACATCATGTACAGGCCTGGGAAGCTCAACGAGCCCTCCGATGCCCTATCCCGGGGAACATCCGCCAGCGCGCAAATCGACCGGCTATACGCCCTACAAGTAGATCTTTGCCACCCAGGGGTCACCCAACTTTTCCACTTCATGAAAGCCTGGAACCTGCCTTACTCCCTTGAGGAGATCAGGACGATGACCAGGGACTGCCAAGTCTGCGCAGAGTGCAAACCGCACTTCTACCGACCCGAAAAGGCACAACTGATCAAGGCCACCTGCCCCTTTGAGTGACTGAGTGTTGACTTCAAAGGGCCCCCTTCCCTCCACCGACTGCAATGTGTACTTTCTTAACGTTATCGACGAGTACTCACGGTTCCCCTTCGCCATCCCCTGCCCCGACACCACTACCACGTCAGTTATAAAAGCCCTGCGCAAGCTCTTCACTCTGTTTGGATACCCATGCTATATCCACAGTGACAGAGGGTCCTCGTTTATGAGTGACGAGCTGCGCCAGTACCAACTGGCTAGGGGAATTGCAACCAGTAGGACCACGAGCTATAATCTCCGGGGGAATGGACAGGTAGAGAAGAAGAATGGCACGGTGTGGAAAGCCACACTCTTAGCCCTCAGGTCAAAGGGACTGCTGGTCTCCCACTGGCAGGAGGTCCTTCCCGAGGCACTCCACTCCATCCGCTCCCTGTTATGCAAGTCCACCAATGCCACCTCTCATGAGCGACTCTATTCTTTTCCCAGAAAGTCGACCACTGGGACCACCCTACCAACTAGGCTGACGTCCCTGGGGCTAGTGCTGCTCCGGAAACATGCGAGGAGCAATAAATACTCTCCGATGGTCGAGAGGGTTCACTTACTTCATGCGAACCCTCAGTATGCCTACGTGGTTTTACCTGATGCGACCTGGCACCTGCAGGAGCTCCGGGCCCCTACCCTGAACACTCCGTGGTGACTATTGACCCCGTACCCACCGATGTATGTACCCATGAGACACCGTACACTCCAAGCCCTACACAGACACCAAACGACACTCCCATACCGTGCGCAACGCACACGCATGAGGGATTAACGCCTAACGTGCTGGCACCTCAAGTCAGGCCAGAGCCAGCACAAGCACCATCGCCGATGCAATCACCACTGGTGCTACATAGATCACAGTGACGGACTCGACCGCCTGATAGACTTGACCTGTAAATATACTTGTTGTAAATATTGTCAATCACTTCACCCTGTGGGACACTTTTTAAAAAAAGGAGGGGTGAATGTGGTAAACCATATATATGTTGTAAGTGGGTTAACTGTCTGGACACGCCCCTATGCTGACTGCCCCTGTGGCTCCTCCCACAGGTCCTGTATAAAGGTGTTTCGCCTTGCCCCTGCCCCTCAGTCCGGGGGCAGACACTCACCGTGGAGGTCGTATTGTACAGCGAATAAAAGCCTTTCAGTATTTTACCCAACTTCAGTCTTTTGGAGGTAATGAAGGTGCTTCACATGCATACATAAATAAATAGATAGATAAATGATGGGGTAAGAAGGGGAGGAGGGGCATTAACGGAAGTTAGAGGTTACCCAGACGGAATATAAGGTGTTGTTCCTCCAACCTGTATGTAGCTTCATCTTGACAGTAGAAGAGGCCGTGGATAGACATGTCAGAATGGGAATGGGATGTGGAATTAAAATGTGTGGCCACTGCGAGATCCTGCTTTCTCTGGCGGACAGAGCGTAGGTGTTCAGCAAAACAGTCTCCCAGTCTGCGTCGGGTCTCACCAATATATAGAAGGCCGCACTGGGAGCACCGGACGCAGTATATCACCCCAGCTGACTCACAGGTGAAGTGTCGCCTCACCTGGAAGGGCTGTCTGGGGCCCTGAATGGTGGTGAGGGAGGAAGTGTAAGGGCATGTGTGGCATTTGTTCTGCTTACAAGGATAATTGCCGGGAGGGAGACTGGTGGGAAGGAATGGGGGGAACGAATGGACAAGGGAGTCACATGGGGAGCAATCCCTGCAGAAAGCAGAAAGAAGGGGGAAGGAAAGATGTGTTTAGTTGTGGGATCCCATCGGAGGTGACGGAAGTTGCGGAGAATTATATGTTGGACCTGGAAGCTGGTGGGGTGGTAGATGAGGACAAGGGGAACCCTATCCCTAGTGGGATGGCGGGAGGATGGAGTGAGAGTAGATGTGCCTGAAATGGGAGAGATGTGTTTGAGAGCAGAGTTGATGGTGGAGGAAGGGAAGCTCCTTTCTTTAAAAAAGGAAGACATCTCCTTCGTCCTGGAATGAAAAGCCTCATCCTGAGAGCAAATGCGGCGGAGATGGAGGAATTGCGAGAAGGGGGTGGCATTTTTGCAAGAGACAGAGTGGGAAGAAGAATAGTCCAGGTAGTTGTGAGAGTCCGTAGGCTTATAGTCAACATCAGTAGATAAGCTGTCTTCAGAGATAGAGACAGAAAGATCAAGAAAGGGGAGGGAAGTGTCAGAAATGGACCAGGTAAATTTCAGGGCAGGGTGAAAGTTGGAGGCAAAGTTAATGAAGTCAACGAGCTCAGCATGCGTGCAGGAAGCAGCACCAATGCAGTCATCAATGTAGCGAAGGAAAAGTGGGGGACAGATACCAGTATAGGCTTGGAATATGGACTGTTCCACAAAGCCAACAAAAAGGCAGGCATAGCTGGGACCCATACGGGTGCCCATGGCTACACCTTTAGTTTGGAGGAAGTGGGAGGAGCCAAAGGAGAAATTATTAAGAGTAAGGACTAATTCCGCTAGACGGAGGAGAGTGGTGGTAGAGGGGAGCTGGTTAGGTCTGGAATCCAAAAAGAAGCGGAAAGCTTTGAGACCTTCCTGGTGGGGGATGGAGGTATATAGGGACTGGACATCCATGGTGAAAATAAGGTGGTGGGGGCTAGGGAACTTAAAAGCATTGAAAAAATCCAGAGCAAGAGAAGTGTCACAACCATAGGTGGGAAGGGATTGAACAAGGGGGGATAAAACAGTGTTGAGGTATGCAGAAATGAGTTTGGTGGGGCAGGAGCAAGCTGAGACAATGGGTCTACCTGGACAGGCAGGTTTGTGGATCTTGGGTAGGAGGTAGAAACGGGAAATGCGGGGTCTGGGAACTATGAGGTTGGTGGCAGTGAATGGGAGAACCCCAGAACTGATAAGGTTGGTGAGAATGTGGGAGACAATGGCCTGGTGCTCCTTGGTGGGGTCACGATCGAGGGGTAAATAAGAGGAGGCATCAGTGAGTTGTTGCTGTGCCCCAGCAAGGTAGAGGGCAGTGCGCCAGACTACAACAGCGCCCCCCCTTATCAGCGGGTTTTATAGTAAGGTTAGGATTGGTGCGGAGGGAGTGGAGAGCAGAGCGTTCGGAAGGAGTAAAGCTGGAATGGGAACAAGGTGCGGTGAAGTCAAGACGGTTGATGTCTTGTCGGCAGTTAGCGATAAAGAGATCCAGAGCAGGCAGAAGACTAGAGTGGGGTGTCCATGAAGAGGAGGAGGGTTGAAGACGGGAGAAGGGGTCTTCGGTGGGGGTGGAAGAGTCCTTGTCAAAGAAGTAGGCTCGAAGACGGAGCCGACGGAAGAAGAGTTCAGCGTCATGGCACACGCACAACTTGCTGAGGTGTGGGCAAAAGGGGACAAAGGTGAGGCCCTTACTGAGAACACAGCACTCTGCCACAGAGAGTTGAAGGTCGGAGGGGATGGTAAAGAGCCGGCACGGATGAGAGCTGGGGTCAGAGGAGAGAGTGGAGGGAGGCTGGTAGTGTCAGTGGAGAGTGAGAGGAAGATGGAGCCTCTGAGGGCCCAGGAGCTGATGATGGGATCTGAGGGAGATGGGGTTGCAGAATGGTGGTAGGGGAAGGGGAGACAGGAGTCACAATAGCAGCAAAGAATAAAGTCATAGAAACGGCAATTACATGCATGGATCCAACAGAGGATGAAATAGCAGGCAGGTCCATTACAAATGGTGAAGAAAATGTCCCGGAGGTGTGGAAGGGACTGAGAGAGGGATGCCAGGTACCTCCTCATGGCGGAGAGGGTCGCCCTCAGAGCTCGACGGGAGAAACAACAGGAGGCAGAGTCAATTAAATGTGAGTACCTGGTATCCTCAGAAGGTCCAAATTGAGAGGCTCCAAAACGAATCCTGAAGCCAACTGGAGTAAGTTGACGGTGGAGACACGTCCCAAGGAAGGATATATGGCTGTAGTAGCGGGTCTGGGTCAAAATGTGGTCAAAAAGTTGAAGGGCCAAAGAAATTATAGATGGGGAGTAGTGAGAGAGGGTTTCACTAAACTCCCGTCGAAGAGAAGATTTAAACTTCTTCAGTGAAAGCATCACTGGAAGAGGCTTCGCAGTAGTTAATTTAAAAACACAAACACGAGGAAATCTGCAGACGTCATTACTAGCAATAATGTTTGGTGATTAAAATTGTCATCTTGTGCACAGATGTGCAGGAATTCATTGTGTTCATTAACAGACAATATGGAGCTTTTGCCAATTTGTGTGGACTAACAGGCACTCATTAAATTCATCGTAAAAATAACTGATTATTACAGATATAGGTTTTAATTTGAGAATCTTGTATTAGTCCCTTAAGTAGAACTGGCCTGTCCTTAACTTAGAGTATAATCAATTAATTCAGTGGTATCTATTGGTCTTCTGAGCTCAGCTCAATAGTGTATTCGCAGGATGAACTTTGTCAGACAATCATTGTCTTGGACAATCAGTCTCTTAATCTGGCAGCGTATTCCACCTTAGGATCAGTTTTCAGTTTACTTCTCCTGAAGTCGATCAATTCTCAACAGGTTCTAAAATGCTTTTCACATTTGAAACTGTTGTTACGAATCAATCAGCTGTTAAACATTATTAATTGAATGTTAGTCTATCTGTTGTCAAACCAGGACATGAATTGGTAAAGACCAATTGACTTATTACACCAAGGAGTTTTGAACTGAATAAGGGGAATGTGTAATTCTGCTGAAGCATCGTCAAGAGGATGGATGTTTTAGGAAAGGATGTTCCACTTATTAATTAGTGATTCTTCCTCTAATTGAGCATACACTTACCTTGTTGACAGATGACAAGAAACTCAAGTAGAAAAGGTTATTTCCTTGAACAGTATAAATTTAAGACTTTGTAAGATTGACCCCCAAACAAATGGATATTTCTGATTGTCTGAGATGAGTGAATGTACAATTTATAGCAATAATAATTTTAATTCCATTTTTTGTAAAATGCAACGATTGACCAGAACTCATTTACCTTCATGTGTCACCGAACGAATGCCAATAATATCTTTTTCATCCTTCTCGTTTACTGGGTTAGAATAAAAAATAGAATTGCAATACCTCATTTCTTCTTCCCTAATAAAGAAAGACCATATATGGTTATTGCCTTTGTGTTCAGAATTTTCTACTGGAACGTATTGTGACAAAGTTAATAGAAAATACACAAATCATGATGTCTTCAGCCTTAAAATTATATCACTAAATTTCATCAAAACAGACATCTGTACCACGTTGATTAGCCTTCAATGGTGTGTGCAAAGCTTAGGCAGAATTCTTGGGTGAAATTTTATTTTTATGGAGTCAAATAAATGTGACATATTTTGAGTGCTTTGTTTTTAGGAATATAATTCATTCAACTCTAACTATGAGATTATCAGAAATAATTGTGATATAAATGCCTGAAGGAAAATGACATGCTTAGAAAAGACAAAGAAACAACACAGAAACTTACCAACATTGAAAACAAACTGCATTTATAGCTTCAGCTCTGGACTTCAGTCCAAGTGGGTCTGTGACTGTGGAGTGTGGCATGTTGAACTGTAGGGTAATGTAATTGTGGATATGTAGATAATTCACAACCACCAACCAACATTGAGTTGGGGTTTCACTTTAAGAGGCTGGTCTGACATGATGACGTAATTATGTAAAGGGTTTTTATTGTGCTTTCTGTTCAGTTTTTGGAGTTCAATAAATCACTTGTACAGTATTTTCTTAAACAGAAATTACCTCGTTGTTTTATTTGCGAAAACCTACATTGGTGACCCTGAGTACTCTAGGATGATTCCAGAGTTATTGAACATTTTGGCCAACGCAGTCACTTTGAAACTGACGGAACTTTGGGAGCAAAATGCTGTTGCTTGTTTTGTATAAGCCGTGGTCCAATTCGTGTTGTGAGAAATCACTACTGACAACACCAAATTCTATTATGTGGAAGAGTCACTCAGAAATTCCATGGCTGTAAGAGCAGTGAGTCTACAAGAACACCTACCTGAATACAATAAATACCAATCGCTGAAAATTCACCTTTTGCAGATTTTTGGACGATCGGGATCTGAGCATCAGACAGTTGCTCTCCTTGCCCAGCCTCAGTGATGCTAATCCCACAGAGCTGATGGAACACATGCTCTCTCCTGGGAATTCACCATCCTTGTTTTATTTTTGAAGGTTTCTTTATGCAGCAAATGCCAGATCAAGTTCACATAGCCCTTGCTAATGCACCCATGAAGAACTATGGAGAGCTTGCTAAAATGGCTGATAGCCCACACTCAGCTGGGCAGCAGTGCATCATTCTCCTTTCTCGACCTCAATAACCCTGGTTAGCAAGGCCCCCCAACATAAGGATGCCTGAGGCTGCAAAACAGACATGTATCTTGGGTACGAACACTAGGAAGTGCCAACCACCTCGCAGCTTTGACAGTGCCAGCACGTTGGGACATCAGAGGTCTGTGAACACCATGGGTTCCAGCTGTCAGGGTCAGCTATTGTTCATTATGGACTCCCTTTCAGGCCTACACATCCTGTGTGACACAGATGCTCAAGTGAGTGTGCTGCCAGTGTCACCTATAGCTAAGAAAGCAAAGAGCAACGAAACCTCGCTAGAGCCTGCCAATGGTTGTGGGATGCAGACTTACAGGACACGACGGGCGATGCTCTGCTCCAGTGGCTGACATTACACATGGCACTTCGTCCTGGCTAAAGTGGCTAGACCTCTGCTCGGTGCGGATTTCCTGTGTGCCTAAGGACTATTAGTCGATCTTAAAAACTGACGGCTTGTGACTGTCAAAGACTTTGGGTCGCTACCCTGCTCCCCTAGTAAGTTCTCAACACGACTCTGTCAAGCACATGCACCACTACACGTGAGTTTACTTGACTGCTGGGCAATTTCCCAAACCTCCCCAAGCGTACAGTCTCCACTGCAGTCACAGACCATGGGGATGAGCATCACATTTCCACAATCAGCCTGCCAGTCCATGCCCGCACACGTAGACCGGATACAGAAAAGCTGGTATCTGCGAAGGCTGAGTTTGCCAACATGGAAAGACGTGGCATTGTATGCCCCTGGGTTTCACCCCTCCATATAGAACCTAAGTCTGATGGTGGTTGCCACCCATGAGGTGATTACCAATGCCTTAACAAGGCCACCACTCCCGACCATTACCCAGTCCCACACATCCTAGATGTTTCCGCGTGTTTAGCTGGAAAGTAAATTTTTTCCACAGTTAATCTAGTTAGGGGCTATCATCACATGCCTGTGTGATAGGAGGACATTCCCAAAACAGCTGCGATAACCCCATTTGGCCTCTTTGATTTCTACGCATGCCGTTTGGACTGAAAAATGCAACAGAGACTTTCTAACGACTGATGGACTCTGTATTAAAAGACTTAAATTTTCTTTTTTAACCAGGATGACATACCAGCACGTTCAAACCCAATCACATATCTCATCTCCGCACACTTTACAAGCCCAATATGGAGTGATTATTAACCCTGCTAGCTGCTAGTTTAGGTTGTTAAACATTGACTTTCTTGGCAACCGCATCTCTGCAGAAGGTGCAAAACCCCTTGCATCAAAAGTAGCCACTGTTATGGATTGCCACTGTCCTGCACTACTAAAAACTACAGGAGCTTATCGATGCGGTGAATTTCTATCACCTCTTCATTCCGCAAGCTGCTGAATTTATGCCCCCCCCCCCCCTGTATAGTGTGCTTGAAGTCAATACCCCTAATCACGTGCTCGACTGGTCAGCGGACATGACCAGGGCATTTGATGGTCCCAAATGAGCTGTTTCCAGCGCAACACCAATGCACCCACATCCATTATTACTGATGCTTCGACTACGCTGTGGGTGCTTTTAAATAAACAGTTGGTCGGAGGCATGTGGCAGCCACTAGCCTTCTTCAACCGGCAGCTCCGTCCCAGTTGGCTGACATTAAGTTCGGGAAACTAGGGTTTCTCTCCTGTGCGATATCTCAAACGATTGCTCGTGCACCATAGAGCAAACTGGAAGTGGTATCTTTTTAACTCCATACATGGCCTCTCCATTCTGAACATGGAAAGTCTCAAAGAAACTGGTTGCATTAAAGTTTGTGTGGCACGGCCTGAGGAAGAACATGTATGACTGGACTGCAGCCTATGTAGAGTGCCAGTGGGAAACAATTAACTGTCATATCCAGGCACGATTGGCACTTTTTGAGGTCGCTGAGGAACAGTTTGACCATGTCATGCATCTTGTTGGTCCTCTTCCCCCCTCCCCCATGGTTTTATGCACCTCCTTACCATGGTGAACCGTACCACCCAGTGGCCAGAGGTCGTCCCTCTAGCATCGACGACGGCTGTAGATGTGGCTCGGGCCTTCAACAAGAACCTTGGTTGCTGGGTTTGGCAACCCATTTGATATTTCGTCTGACCATGGCTCCCAAATCATATCAGACCACTGGGCTGCGATGGCCCAAAACCTCAGCGTTAGGCTACATCACACAACAGTGTGTCACCCACTGTCCAATAGCCAATGCGAATGGTTTCACCGCTCCTTAAAGGCTGCTTTGACGGTTTCCTTGACCGATAAGTGTTAGCATGATCATCTCCCGCGGGTCCTGCTGGGGCTCAGAACAGCTTCAAAGGAGGACCTGCAGTCACCCGCAGCTGAGTTCGTATACAGGCTGCCGTTATGAGTGCCAGGTGATTTCATTCCTGATGCCACCACTGTCTTGCCAGCCTCTCAACAGTGTTCCACCCTCCTCAGTAAATTCCTTTTCACTTCTTCCCACCTCCCGTCATGGCCTTGGGTTCCTGTTGACCTACATTCTGCCTCATTTGTTTTCATCCATCATGATGCACACCAGCATCCCCTTAGACTCCCTCACAATGGCCCATTCCACACTTTGGAATGGGGAAGACAGACTTATAGATAAGAGGGGTAAACCTGAATGTATTTCAGGTCATACCTCCACATCTCAGGTGCTGGATTACTGGTAGCAAATGCTAATTTTAATCAAAGAGTGGTACAAAGCAATGAGTGCTCAAAGTTCTTTCCATCACTTTGAAAAGTGGATGCAGTAACACATGATATACAATGTAAACATGTAATAAAAATATGATATTAGATTTTGAAAATACAGGAAAACTGGAAAGACTGAGTTCCGCTTCTGAGTAGCCTCATGCTGAACTATAGCCTTCATTCCCCTTTGTAAATGAAAGCAATCATAAAGAATTACCAAGAGGAATGTCCACAGGGCAATACCTTAGCATGCAGAAGTATGAATTTATAAGGGGAAAACCTGCTTGACATTAAAGACTAAATGAATAGCAGTGCTTTCTTTGATGGAGTTTGTTTTAACTTTCCGAATGTCTCTGACAAAGTCTTCACATAAAGGACAAACATGAATTGACAGATTCATTGTTGTCTTTTCCAGTGGGAAAGATTTGTACCAGAATTTAAATTAGTTATTAAGCTAGGTATACAAAATGAAAAATTAATTTGTGCAGATAAATGTACCAAATTATAGATAAATCAAAAAATGTCAGATTTAAGTGTACCATAACTGAAATTAAATTAGTTCAGGGAGGTTTAATAGGGGACCTGAGAATAATAGACATCAATTTCAATGTCCGGACAATGTGATGAAGCAATTTAATAAAGTAACTAAATGCAAGAATAGACCTGCGCATAGAATGTAATTCTACAGAGGTTATACCAAAGTTTTATAACATACCAGTAATATTACATCAAGGAGTGTTATGATAAAAAGACATATACTGGAACTATTCAGTGGACCAAAGCAGTTTCTGAGAAGAACTAAACAGAACTTGCATTTCTGGTTAGTGCCCTCTTTGTCACTGGAGTAGAAAAGGTTACAGAGTGGGACAGGTTGAAGCAAATACAAGGATAGATAAAGGAAGGACAGGCACACAGATAAGTGAGAGTTAGAATACATCTTAATTTTCATGGGAAGATGCTCTGAAAATGGGGAAGGCGATTAGATTATGGAAAACAGTGGACTGGGATCCCACAAAGTGAATGTTTCCTTCGTATTTCCATAAGAAAGTCAAGGAAAAGTGTTTGTGAAAGCATTGTTCCAAAAGTTGCAGAAATAATGGATGATGATGTTAAATATGGATGAAATTTAAAAGAAAAATTGCTATTGGTGGAAATCTGAAATATAGAGCGCTGAACTTTTTGTTCCGTTTCTGCACATTGGATCAATGAACTTAGCTAATGGCAAACCCTGAAGAATACTGAACAATACTGAGAGGCCTGAGTGAGGACTGACCAAGTATAAAAGGCTCAAGATCAGCAGCAAGCAGACCTTAGCAGATCTCTGTGTCATGGTCCAGTCCGTGAAGTCGACATTCCGGTTCACAGTCCGGTTTGCTGATTCCTTATTCTGGGTTTTCTTGTTTTCCCTTGTTCCATTGGGTGCCTTAATTGAGGCACCTGATTCTCGTTTTGGGCTGGCACATAAATACCTCCCAAACCAAGGATTCCCTGCTGGACTGTTCCCTTCCCCTTCCTTCTAAAGCCTTGCCTGCATCCCTGTCAAGTTCAACCGCTGGAGTGAGACTGGAGCCTTGCCACAACAAGATAAGGAACAATCTATTGTTGAGGTTGGAATTATCTCTTTGTGTCCTGTGTTTAGTGTCTGCGTCAAGGAAGAGTCCCGGCCCTGGGTCCTGTTCCTAAAGAGGGGTCCTGACTCTGTGTAAAGCCCTGGCCCTAAGTCCTGTTCCCAAGGGTGGGGGGGGTCCTGGCTCTGTGTTCTGTGTTCCTGTGTTCCAAGTTCCAGGCACCATGTTCCAGTCCTGTCCAAGTCAAGGCTTTGTGTTCTTGTCCAATCCAGGAGTCCCTCGGCAGTTCCCTCGGTAAGTGTCCGCAGTCATCCCAGCCCTGCGGCCTAGAAACAGTTCCAGCCTTGTGTCATAGGAAGTGTCCTGGCACCGCAATCCGAGGAGTCCCGGCTCCATACCCAAGAGCCTAACCAAGCTGAGCCGAGCCAAATCTAGTTCAAGAGCCATGTCCTGTGCTGGAGATTCCTCACCCAGCCCAGGAGTTCCCTTGTCCTATCCTGTAGCCACATCCAAGAACCTCGTCCTGCCTGTCAAGGTGTTGTGTTCTGATCCTGTCCATGTGCTTCATCCTGTGCAGGAGTTCCATGTCCTGTCCTGTAGCCACGTCCTGTCCTTGCCAAGATCCTAGTCCTGAGTCCTAGCCTAGACCCGGGTTCCAGTTCCGAGTCAAGACCCAGGTTCCCGGTCCTTGTACAGGCCCTGGTTCCAGAGTTCCGTGTTTCTAGTCCAAGTCCTAGCCCAGGTCCTGAATCCTAGTCTCGGCCAGGGCCTGTGTCAATGTCCAGAGTCATTTCTTCCTTACTCACCTTGTTATCTCGATAAACCTAGTCCTGTTCCTAGTACTTCAGTGTCTGTGTCTTGCATTTGGATCTGCCATCAACATCCACCTTATGACACTCTGCTTCTAAAAAATGCCTGTAATGTGCATTTTAAGTGCACCAAGAGCTGCCATGGCTTGATTGGATGAAGGTATGCAAGACCATAGGTTACAAATTATGCTGGAATATGTTAATATCTGTGCACAGTGTCTCATCAAAGCCTAGTTCTGAGAGACTAGATCTGTTTTGTTTTAAAATGATGGATCACATGGCAGTCGGGATGATAAAACCCTAGAGTGAAGACTAGGGTGAATTTCAGCCCACCAATATTATTGTGGACAACAGCACTTACAGTAGAATGGTCCCACATCTTCCATAAATATTTATAATCCTCATCCAAGAGACTGTGGAGTTGATAGATAGGATCTATAGGAAAGTGATCACACTTAAGTTGTAAGAGGCAGGTAGCTGAGTGACTGTCTAGAGAGGGAAAGGGGATAGGCAGATAGAGCAGAGTATCTCTACGGCTGTTCTCCTCAATAGAAACTATACTATTTGGGATATGTTGGCATGGGGACAATCTATCAGGGAAAAGCTACAGCAACCAGTTGTCTGGTTCTGTGCCTCAGAAGGGAATAGTGGGGAGGAAGAGAGCAGTGGTGATAAGGGATCCAATAGTTAGGGAACAGACAAGGGATTCCGTGAACATGAAAGACCATAAGACATAGGAGCAGAATTAGGCCATCTGGCTGATCATTTTTTTTAAAATCTCCTGCTCAACCCCAGTCCCTGGCCTTCTCCCCATAACCTTTGATGCCATGTCCAATCAAGAACCTATCAATCTCTGCCTTAAATATACCCAACGACCTGGCCACTACAGCTGCATGTGGCAACAAATTCCACAAATTCACCACCCTCACGTTAAGGAAATTTCTCCGCATCTGTTTTGAAAGGGCGCCCCTCTATCCTGAGGCTGTGCCCTCTTTTCCTAGACTCTCCCAGCATGGGAAACATCCTTTCCATATCTACTCTGTCTAGGCCTTTGAACATTCGAAAGGTTTCAATGAGATCCCCCCTCATCCTGGTGAATTCCAGCAAGTACAGATCCAGAGCCATCAAACGTTCCTCATATGATAACCCTTTCATTCCTGGAATCATCCTTGTGAACCTCCTCTGGACCGTCTCCAATGCCAGCACATCTTTTCTAACATGAAGGGCCCAAATCTGTTCACAGTACTCAAGGTGAGGCCTTTCCACTGCCTTAAAAAGCCCCAGCTTCCTCCTTGCTCTTGTATTCTTGACCTATTGAAATGAATGCTAACATAGCATTTGCCTTCTCTCCACTGACTCAACCTGCAAGTTAACCTTCAGTGTGTACTGCACAAGGACTCCCAAGTCCCTCTGCATCTCATATTCTAGAAAATAGTCTGCACATTTATTTCTACTACCAAAGTGCATGACCATGCATCTTCCAATATTGTATTTCATTCCTGGAAAGAGATTCCTGGATGTACCATTGAATCCCAGGCTTTGGGCAGAGAGATCTCAGATCAGTTGACAGTATTCTTAAGGGGAAGGGTCAGCAGCCAGAGGTCATGGTACATATTGATACCAATGACATAGGTAGGAAGAAAGGAGACTGTCCTGAACAGAGAACGTAGGGAGCTAGGTAGGAAGCTGAAAAGCAGGATCTTAAGGGTAGTAATCTCTGGACTGCTGCCTATGAGGGTCACAAACGGATGACGTGGCAGATGAATGTGTGGCAGAATAATTGTGGCTTAATAATCAGCGGCAGGGTTTCATTTCTTCTGAGGAAGGTCTGACCTGGGTTACATGTGAACTGAGACGGGGACCAATATGCAGGCAGGTTTGTAAGAACTGTTGGGGACGGTTTAAACTGGCTGGATCCAGGTAACATGTCCAAAAATGTCTTCATTTCCAAATGCCAAATCAGTAAAGTGCTGGAGTTTATTAATATGATCTCATATTCAATGGCAGAAGGAAGAAGTCTTTCCCCTCACAAGGTTTGTAGCCTTCAGCTGCATTAAATTTCAGTACGTCACCGAACGTGTCCCAGTTGACAAAATTCAAGGTAGATATCTCCTTGCACTTAAAGACCGATCAGTCTTATTTTTATTTTCTTTAGAGATATAACACAGTCACATACCCTCCCGCACATGAGCCCACACCACCCAATTACAGCCACGTGACCAATTAACCTACTAACCCGTACGTCTTTGGAATGTGGGAGAAAACTGGAGTGCCGGAAGGATGCCCGTGAGGTCACGGGGGAGAACATGCAAACTCCTTACAGACAGTGGTGGGAAAAGATTCCTACCAACTCACAGGCCCTTAGAAAAGGCATACCTGTACTTGCAACTTGCAGCAAGGCAGAGGGCTAAGACCTCCTAACTAAATAACTTCTGTGGATTTCTGAAATAGTTTCTCTCATTCGTGCCGTCTGTGTTTAATTCACCACTTTCTGTTTTAAATCTAACTCTGCACTTTCCCCAGAGTGAATGTTTCTGGTTATGCCTTCCACAAATATTATCAATTTGCTTGCCAGACTCTTCTACTTTCAAATCACCCACAGTATAACAGTCTGTATTTTGTATCCACAACTAGGATAATGGTTACCGTGTAGAAACATTTCCAGAATGGTCAATCAGGACCAAACACAATGTCTCCATTAACGAAGGAATCACCTCCTTCTGTCTGCATTTTCAATTGCCTGTTCCTTCCTCTTTTAATCCTAATTGTTCAATGCTGTAGGTGCATGATCAATTCCAGAATGGGCTATGTTCTCCTGGAGTACCTACTGCCCACCTGGTCCTTTGTTATTACCTTGTCACAAAGGCTAAGGCTGCTAACTTCTGTTGTAAACAGATTGTTTAAATTGGTGAGGTTTATCAGTCCATTGTTCCTTAGTGAATTGTAAACTGTCCTTCAAACAGATTATGCAGTCTTTTTAAACTGCATTTCTTTTACTGTTTAACATTACATTCTAGAGGATAAATCCTCAGAGTGCAAAGCCTTGGAATCATTCCATCCAGCAACCTGTGCATGTGAGAAACTACTCTGTGAATAGCAAAAGGCCATTATCCTTTGAAGGCGCATAAAAACTCAACACATATATGCCAGTATTTGTGATTAAACCCATAGTATATGTGGGTTTCATCAACCATTTGAAAGTTAAACACTTAATTACTTGGTACAGAATTATAATTATTCAGTTATTGCAGTTCCCCATCCTCAAGAAAGGTGATCTATTCCTTGAGCCCAGCAAATCCATTCCCCTCTCCACAGGTGCTGCCTGACCTGCTGAATATTTCCAAATTTTTGTAGTTTTATTTCACCGTTCCACTGTTTGTATTTCAACACACACAAAATGCTGGAGGAACTCAGCAGGTCAGGTAGCATCTATGGAAATGAAGAAGGGTCTTGGCCTGAAACGTCGACTGTTTATTCATTTCCATAGATGCTGTCTGGCCTGCTGAGTTCCCCCAGCATTTTGGATGTGTTGCTTTGGATTTCCAGCATCTGCAACTTTCTTCTGTTAATGTTTGCATTTTCCTTTTGGATTTTCAGTCTGGTGAATGCAGATTTCTGATCTGACAGATGCCAGTGGAGTTGCAAGAGATTGTAGATGCTGGAATCTGGTGCAACAAACATGTTGTTGGAGGAACACAGTGGGTGAGACAGCATCGATGGAGGGAAATGGACCGTTGACGTTTCAGGTCAAGATGAAGAGTCTTTTGTTGACAGATGCCAAATAGGAGTTTGCTTTACATGGGGATAGCCATACCACGCCTGAAACAGCTTGTAGTAAGTGCTGCTGTAGTTATCTTTCCTGAGATATTCTGGAATACAGCATTCAGTTTTAGACAATATGCAAACAAGTCCCCTTTACTCCACCAAAAAACCACAGTTTTCATAAATTATTTTAACAACCCTTCAAACTTGCAACTCATTCTTGATTTATTGACAGTAAGGCTTCAACAAGTCTCTTAAACTGATCTTACAAGCAGTAATTCTTTAATAACCATAAGGTACACACAAATAGTATAAATTGCCATGTATTCCCTTGACGTTATAGATTTTGCACATCTGTATCACACGAGGGATGATAGATAAGTTTGTGGCCTAAGGTAGGAGTCAATCTTAAAAAACCTAGCACATATATTTTACCTACATTTACACACTTAGTCCAGCAGTCATGGAGCATACAGATCCCTTCTTTGTAGAAGTCGACATCTTGGACCTCCAGAAGTGGTCCACAGCAGGGGTAAGTTTGTGGCCTAGGGTAGAAGGAAATGAGTTATTAACTTCAAACTTTCTGCATTTTCATGCAGAGTTGAACTACACGTGCATGTAATGAGAGCTGTGTACCTCATCTCCTTCTACCTCAGGCCACAAACTTATCAATCACCCCTGCTGTGGACCACCTGGAGGTCCAAGACACTCTCGATACATGCAGTGTGGTAGCTTAGCAGTTAACACAACGCTTTGCAGAGCCAGCTGTAAGGTCAGGATATGATTTCCACCACTGTCCGTATGTTCCCCCTGTGACCACGTGTTTCCTCTGGTGCTCCCATTTCCTCCCACTTTCCAAACATTTACAGTTAGGGTAAGTGAGTTGTGGGCATGCAATTTTGGCACTAGAAGCATGGTGACACTTGCAGACTGCCCAAAACAATCTTTCCTGATTTGATTTTATGCAAATAATGCATTCACTGTATGTTTTGATGTACATATGACAATCAAAGCCATCCTAATCTATCTTCAAATAATGGTGAGCTCCATTTTGTGGTAAAATATCCAACACAGTCAAAGCATTGTTTTAACAAGAAATGGCAGACAAATTGAGTAAGAATTTTGCATCAGTCCTCACTGTGGAAGGCACCAGCAGCATGGCAGAGTGTCGGGGACAGAAGTGAGTGTAGTCATGATTATTAAAGAGAAGGCGCTTAGGAAGCTGAAAGGTCTGAAGATTGATAAATCATGTGGATAAGATGGTCTACACCCCTGGATTATGAAAAAGGTAGCTGAAGAGATTGTGGAGGCATTAGTATGATCTTTCAAGAATCATTAAATTCTGGAATCATTCCAGAAGACTGGAAAATTGCAAATGTCAATCCATTCTTTAAAAAGGGACAGAGGCAAAAGATAGGAAATTATAAGCCAATTTGACTGACTTCAGTTGTTCGCAATTATTACTAAGGATGAGTTTGGGGGTTACTTGGAGGCACATGATAAAATAGAATGAAGTCAACATGGTTTCCTTCAGGGGAAATCTTACCTGATAAATCAGTTGGAATTCTTTGAGGAAATAACAGGCAGGATATACAAAGGAAAAGATATTATTTAACTTGGATTTTCAGAAGGCTTTGACAAGATGCCACACATGAGAGAGCTAAACAAGATAAAGCCCAAGGTATTATAGGAAAGTAATTAGCATTGATAGAAGATTGACTGACTGGCAGGAGACAAAGAGTGGAAATAAAGGGGGCCTCTTCTGATTGGCTGCTGGTGAATAATGGTGTTCCGCAGAGTTCAGTATTGTGTCTGCTGCTTTTTGCATGATATGTTAATGATATAGATGGCAGAATTGTTAACGTTGTGGCCAAGTTTGCAGACGATACATAGATAGGTGGAGCGCAGGTAGTACTAAGGAAGCAGGGAGTCTGCAAAAGGACTTGGACCAATTGGGAGAATAGGAAAAGAAGTAACAGATGGAATGCAGCATAGGGAAGTGCATGATCATGCACTTTGGTAAAAGGACTAAAGGTGTATGCTATTTTCTAAATGGGCAGCAAATTCAGAAATCAGAGGTGCAAAGGAACTTGGGAGTGCTTGTGCAGGATTCTCTGAAAGTTAAATTGCAGGTTGAGTCAGTGGAAGAAAGGTAAATGCAATGTTAATATTTTTTTCAAGAGGACTGAAATATAAAAACAAGGATGTAATGCGGGGCTTAATAAGGCATTGGTCAGACCGCAATTGGAGTATTGCAAGAAGTTTTGGGCCACTTATCTATGGATGTGATGGCAAGGGTCTGAAAGAGGTTTACAAGAATGATCTGGGAATGAAAGGGAACGTTTAATGGCTCTGGCCTTTAGTTGCTGGAGTTTAGAAGAATGAGGGGGTATCTCATTGGTGATAATGTGGATGTTGAGAAAGTGTTTCCAATAGCATGAGAGTCTAGTACCAGAAGACACAACCTCGGAATAGAAAGATAAACACTAAGTCACAGGCCAAATGATGGTGCAGTCGCTGTACAGGTAAACACTAAGGAACAGGTGAAATGATGGTGCAGTTGCTGTACAGGTAAACACTAGAGAACATGTCAGCCGGCAGATTTTGGAAAGGTGCAGAAATAACAGGGTTGCTGTCATGGGTTCAACTTCCCGAATATTGATTTTCAGGGATTCCCAGCACATTATGTAGACAGACTGACAAGAAGAAAGGCCAGACTAGATCTAGTACTAAGTAATGAACCTGGTCAGGTGACAGATCTCTTAAGTGGGTGACCATTCCAAAGATACTCATTGACCTTCAGCGTAGCTTAGGACAGGGATAGGAGCAGATAGTATGGGAAAGTATTTAATTGGGGGAGGGCTAATTATGATGCTATTAGGCATGATCTTGAAAAAGTACATTGGGAAATGTGCAACGGAAGTTGTTTAGGGAGCCTTTGCATTGGTTTCTAGATAGCTTCGTCCCATTGAGGCAAGGAAAGGACGGTAGAGTGAAGGAACGACGATTGACAAGAAAGGTGAAACATTTAGTCAAGTGGAAGAAGGAAAAACACCTAAGGTTTTGTGAGCAAAGATTAGACAGTCCTCTTGAGAGTTATAAGGTATCCAGAAAGGGCTTAAGATCTCTAGGTTAAGTCATCGTGGATATCCCTTGAGGTTGAGGATGATGGTCTTCATTCCGAAGAAGTGGCCCACAGAGCAAAGATGCCTGTGCATGTATTTGTTTAATGTGTACTTGATGTTGCACTCCAAGAAGCACACAATACTTCACAAATCAACCAAATGATTCCAATGGCATGGAAACCACGACAATTGGAGCTGATGGATTTGTTGCAGCCTTCATCCGCCTTCACAGCCGTTGAGTTCGAAGTAACTTCGTCTGCCTGTTCCACCGTTGAGGTCTTAGTTGGATTGTTCTTTGTCAGGGACCTCGCCCTCGACCTTACCGCCATGGATGACCTTACCAGGAGCATAGCTCTAGGCAGCATTGCTCTCGGGATCACAGGACCACACAAGCTTCTCCACCACGACAAGGTGACAATCCACGGAGAAGTGTAGGTTAAGTGTTGATAGCATGGAAATAATTTAAATAATTATTATATCCTGCAGATCATAGTACCTGGTCTGATTTGTGGTTTAATACATATTTTGCACTTATTCTAACTACTTTTGTCCATTCTCATCCAGATACCAGATTCAACCAAAGAACCTATACCTGCACACAGTCTCACTCAGCTAGATGTTTCCAGTCATTTGGTAGCCCAAAGATGAAGCTTCAAATGTTGGTTGAAGATCTTGACCTCCACAGTGGATATCAGGCTGCTAGGGGAGCAGCGAGAAGCCAGTGAAGTCAACTTTACTCAGAAAATTGCAAGGTGGGCAGTTGCTGAGGGTTTCTGCCAGTCTTGTCCCCTTCTTACCTTAACTGCTACTCAGCGGGTCAGGTAATTCGGTCCAAGGTGTCATTCCCCTACTTCATTTTATAGGGCCCTTCTGTGATGCTAGGCAGTGTCTTTCAGATTAGAACAAATGAAAACTTTACACTGAATAGCGATGCTCTGCTCCCAAGTCACCCTTGCAAATCTTCCCCTTGCATACAGAGTCGGGCACGTCTCCTGCTGTGAGCTGATTAAGAAAACCTGTTCACCACCTGCTTTGGTTTTCTCTCTCCGGCTGTGTGCTGGCGTGATCACTAAGCAGAACACGTTGAGGAAAATGTTAGCATCTGTCTGCCCAGACTAGCTCTCACCTCATGCCAGCACTGTGCAAATTAGCTTGCATTACTGAACTTTGAGCCGCTACATTCAGTGCATTTCTGTGTGCATAGTACTTGTGTTTTCTGAAAATAATTTGTACAAAGAAAGAGTGGGAGAGAACAACAATATATGTGAAACCTCCCTGGTGTCCTTGGCTGCAGAAGTCTAGGGAAGACACTCTTCGGTCCCACCAAATCCACGAGATTCTGTCCCAAACCCCAGTTTGTGTGGATGCTGTGTAATTTGCTACCCTGTTACAATTCAGTGCCAAGAAATAACAAACAGCACTCTGCATACAATTAAAGGAATTATATTTATGAATCTTAACTAAAGAGTTAGTAAAGGAAAGAAACAAACAAGCAATATGAGCCCATTATAATTAAACAGTCAAATATGCACAAGTTGAAGCTCAACTCTTCCCAAAATTCATATTCACTGATTCTCAGTCAGCCTCGACACCTTGCTCCATCGAATCACAGTCCCCCACCAGGACGAATCCTATGACCGGTTCTCTCCAGCGTATTCTCCCTTCATCTCCTGCTGACTAAATGACCCCGGCTCCCACAGCACAAAAACCTGCTCCCCTAATTGAATGGCTCACATTCCAAAGCACCTGGTGTCTCTAACCATAACCCAAACACTGCTTCCACAGAAAGACCATTACATTAGCAGTGAAACCTTTCCCAGGGTGTTACACATGCTTCCTACCAAAGAGAAGTAAGCATACCTGGAAACATGATCCTTCATCCTCATAAGGTCTCAGCCCAAAACATCGACTGTTTATTCTTTTCCATTGATCCTCCCTGGCCTCCTGAGTTCTTCCAGCATTTTGTATGTGTTGCTTTGGAATTCCTGCAACTGCAGATTTTCTCCTGTTTGTCCTCATCACCAAATCTTACTATGCATGCTTCTGCACACTAGGAATTTGACTCCTCATTTCACTCCAAGAAACAGAGGCATGGAATTCTTGAATGAAAAGTAATGGCCATTTAAGAGCAGTTAGTTTATCTAGATTTGAAAATAAATTCTTATTCATTTAAACTAGGAATTGGTGGATTATTGTGTATTTACTTCACACTTATAGACAGTAATTTTGTTTTACAGTGTTTGTGTAAAATGAATGATACAGAGTTGGCAGACAGTTTTAAAATTTTGAATAAATAAAATTATAAAGTAGTATAAAATTAAACATGTTATAGTAAATGTCATAAATAAATATAAATGCTGTATAAATTTAATATACAAAATGTTTATACTCTACAACATTTTCATAAATTCCTGCAGCGTTTTCCCTATGATCGCGTGGGTTTCCTCCTGGTGCTCTGGTTTCCTCCCACAGTTCAAAGGCCTACTGATTGGTAGTTAATTGGTCATTGTAAATTGTCCCATAATTAGGCTAGGATTAAATCAAGGGATTGCTGGGCAGCATGGCTCAAACAGCCAGAAAGGCCTATTCCACACTCTATCCCATTACTAATAATAGTTTAAATATTGTGCTCACAGTATTAACAAAAATGATCGCTGAACACTTCAGGTATCCTTTCTATTTTCTTTACTCTAAATATCTTCAGTTATATTTCCCCTACATTTGCCTCATGTTTTATTAATTGAATTGGCAGCTGACATTTCCGATCAAGAACCTTCATCAGTTCAGAAACGGGCTCTTGACCCAAGCATCGATTGACCATTTCCCTCCGTGACGCTGCCTGACCCATGCAGTTCCTACAGTATCTTATCTGTTACTCCAGACCTTGGCATTTGCAGACCTGAATGTCTTTATTTATCTCTAAATTAAAGAAAATATGAAATACATTTCAGACACAATGTCAACCGATCAGAAGTTAGTAATTAGAAACTAATTAGAAAAAAATATATGAAATAATTTTTAAGTTCTGTTGGTGTATGGCTGGCTGCTCCCAAGCATGTTTCTAAAAGTGTAAAAACAAATGCTTGAATCTATTGAAAATCCTGTTTTATTGTGCTTTTAATGTAATTTATTTAAACAAAATAGTTATATCTTCAGGCCACACTCACTAACCTTTAGGATTGCACTTATTTGCATATTCCCTGATAATGCTGTAGATGGGGAGGAAAGATATTACACTATACCATATTTTGCATTGCTTATGACATTTTATGCAGCTTTCATCCCATAACCTTGAAGTGTTAAATTATAATACAACCTGTAGCAATAACTGCTGCAATCAAATAGCAATAAAATTTTTGAAAATACATTCTGCAAGAACTTGTATGATAACATAATTGTCATACCCAAAAAAATACATATATTAAATTACAAGGGCTGAATTTTTAAGGATTCAAGTCACCTTGAATATAGGTGGGTGAAAATCTTAAAATATGCATGTGGTCCTGAACTATCTCAATCTTCAGCATTGGTATGCACAAAGTATAAAGAGCTATAGCAATAGTGCCCTTACCTTTAAAAAAATGGTAATATCTTGCAGGATATGTGACACAGCCAGATCTGCTAATAATGATGACCATCTGTATTGAATGTAAAACAGAGCAGCATATTCTCCATAATCCTGCTAAGGCCATCTAAATGGTGACATCCTTTCACTGTAAATGTTACAGCATCTCCTGCACCATAACTCTGCAGAATGTGATTTTTTCCAAAGAAAATCCCAACAGGATTGCCATTAAATCTTTAAAAAATTGTAGATGATAGATTTCTAACCATGAAACACATTCCAAGGCCCTATCAACCACACCAATTTAAGATCCACTACACAGTCAGAATGCATGGAGAAGGAAAATTATCTAGGTGAGATACAAGTGCTGGGACTTGCCTCAAGATTCTCCTGATCAAGCTGTGACAGGATGTTAGCATAGCTATGAATGAACCATGTAAATCCTTTACTGTTAAGCTCTCCCAGAATTTAGGGCAGTTTATGAAGTGAACTGCAGTGATTAATGGTTTGAAGTAGATCGATGTTTACAAGTTGACAATAATGCCAGCTTTAAAGTGAATTTACCGCTTTGTTTAATAATTTAATTGGATTTAGGATGTTACATCAGTGCCAAGTGTTCAAATGAGCTGATGGCTTGCAGGATCAGAATTGCTGGAGGTAAAGTCAGAGATGCTAAAAGAGAAAATAGCAAGAAGGGAATGAGGTTTGGAGTGGTATTTTGATGTGGGATCATTAGGCTTTTCTTTTACTGTAGGACTTGGTATACTTTAAACACTTAACTTGCCGTTTGATGAATGTAGGCCTGGTCCTCTGATGACAGTTGATTGTCTGCGGGAAAGAAACAGCCACTGGAATGCCTTTGACATTTTGCAAGTGATCAGAAAAGGGAAAGGTCAGAAATCATCTGGAATGTGTGACTATTACAGCACATGGGGAAATCAAACAGAATCTCAAAAGCAGATAGGTGTTGAATATCATGAATCTGTTTATTGCTGTAGAAGGAGGACAAATATAAATAGACAAATGTAAGGAAGACTAGAAAATAAATGCCAGGATGCAACATTGAGATTTTATAAAACACTGGTGAGGCCTCACTTGGTGTATTGTGAGCAGTTTTGGGCTCCTGATCTTAGAAAGGATGTGCTGAAATTGGAGAGGGTTCAAAGGAGGTTCACAAAAATGATTTTGGGATTAAACACTTGTCAAATGAAGAGTGTTTGATAGCCCTGGGCCTGTGTTCACTGGAACTTAGAAGAATGAGGGGAGGCCTCATTGAAGCCGATCAAATGGTGAAAGGCCTTGATAGAGTGGATGTGGAGAGGATCTTTCCAATGGTGTAAGTGTCTAAGACCAGAGGACACTGCCTGAAAATAGAGGGTGTCCATTTAGAATGGAGCTTTGATGTATATTAAAGGCAGAGGGTAATAGATTCTTGATTTGTCAGGGAATAAAGGGATACGGGGAGAAGGCAGGAGATTGAGGCTGAGAGGAAAATGGATCAGCCATGATAAACTGGCAGAGCAGACTTGGTGGGCCAAATGGCCTAATTCAGCTCCTATATCTTATGGTCTTATAGTCTAAGTTAGACAGTGGCCTCATGTAGCTTGGATATGACCCTTCCATGGAGCTTTAATGAAGACTTATGAAATGCCACCGCCCCACCTACCTAAGACTGGTGGAGAGATCCAGCCTTGGGTTACACTATGGCAGTCTGGTGTGCTGTCCATGAGCCTTAATGTAGGATAAAGTCAATCAATAAATTCAGTTGCTAGACAGAAACAATGATGAGAAGGGATGTTAAGAATTGAGGTAGAGGATTTCTGATTGTGGTATTATTCAGGGTAGCAAAAACATTTTTGGAGGGATTAGTTCAATGCTTCAAACCGTAGCTGGATGAGCCACAAGAGCCTTTCTTGTACAGGTTCTGGAACTTAGTCCAGGACTCACGTTCAGCATCCACTTGGACCCTATGAGTCTTGATGATGATACCGGTGAACAAAACAGTACTTGGAGAAGCAGTACAGAGTAAGCTTTATCTGCAATCTAACCACTTCTGCACCAAGCTTTAATTCTTGAAATAAACGAATTTTAAAAAATACATGGTTTTAAAGCTGTCATTTTGAACTCCACTTTCTGTGTCTAATTTTATCAATATGCTCTCCTATTTTTTTCTCTGCCATATATTTATTTAAAATGCCCTAAAATTCATCCAGGCCACTCACCTTCAATCCTTTTCCTGGCAGAGGGTTTCAGTTTTTAACAGTTTCTCTAAGAATAATGTTTCTCTTCAGTTCTCTATTGAGTCTCATTTTTATGGTTCTTCTTTCTCAGCCCCCTCAAAAAGTGTAAATATCATCTCTATATCTAACATATCTGATCCCCTTGTAACACTAAAGCTCTCCAGCAGTTCACTTGTTTTCCAGAGATAGAGCCCGTGTCTGTTTAACCTCCCCCAGAATCCAAGAATTATTGTTGAAATGTACAGCACAGATTAGGACCCTTTCAGCCCACTTCATCCATGCTGATTCTGATGCCTCTCTATGCTAAACCGGATCGTCTTCATCATCGAGGCTTGTAACCCTCCATGGCTTTCCATTCCAGTACCTATCCAAAAGCTTTTTAAATATTATAATTGTGTTAACCTTCAGCATCTCCTCGGGTAGCTCATTCCAGATATTTATTATCCTTGTGTGAAGAACCTACTCCTCAGATTTCCTTTAAATTTCTCCCCTTTCACCTTCGTTCTAGATGCCCTTGCCCTGGTAAATAAGGATTCTGACTATGTATCCTGTCTATGCTTCTCAGCCTCCTATATGGCAATGAGAATAATTCCAACCAACCCAATCCCTCCATATAACTGCAGCCCTCCATTCTTGGCAACGTTCTGAGACAAGGGGCCTAAGCGACGATGGTAAAGACCCAAGAGCTGAAGTATTCAAGACTAGAATTGAGACATGATTTTAAGACTGAGATACAAACAGGGTTCTTGACTAGTTGCTAGACGAGAACCTGATGAGACCAAACGAGAATCCAAATGAGACAAAAATACTAAATGCGATTGCAGACTGAACCAAAGTTGAGCTGATTATTGAGCACTGAATCTGAGCTCAGGTGCTCTTTAAATATCCAAATCTTGGTGCCAAAATATGGCTACCAATTAGCAGAATGGGCCAGAAACTTTAAAGGGACCACATCAATTATCTACACTCCGGAGAATCGGAGCATTTAAACCCCAGAAGCTGGCACATTCAGGTGCATACCATAACACATTGACATGAATCTCTTCTTCATTCACTCTATTGTTACCACACCATTCGTATAGGTGACAACTAGAACTGCACACAATAGGCTACGTCAGTTGAACCAATGCTTTCTATAACTACAGCATGACATCCCTATACCCAATTCGCCAGCCCATGAAGGCAAGCATACCAAATACCTTATTCACAAACAAGTGTGTGTAGTACCTTTCAGAGAGCTATCATCACCATGTCCCTTCACCCATCCAAGCAATGCTGCATATGTATGACCCTTAGCATTGTCAATGATCCTTCCCATCCATCCACTAATCTCTTTGAACCCCTACCATCAGGCAGGAGATGCCACAAAATTAGAACAAAGACTGTTAGAAACAGCTTCTTCCCCCAGGCTATGAGAATACTAAACTGCCAGGTCTAATCATGTATGAAGCCCCAGGGGCGTTACAATGCTTATTTGTTTAATTTGTGTTGCAAATATGCCTTATTATTTGTTACTTGTGGTAAAATTACTTTATGTGTTGTGTGTGAGCTAGATGCATTGTGTTGTGCACTATGCTCTGGCAGAACCTTGTTTCATTTGGTGATATACATGTATATGATTGAATGGCAATGAACTTGAACTTGGTCCTGAACTATGGACTTGTACCCCGAGGTCTCTCCGTCCATCTACACTCATAAAATCCCTGCCATTTACGTTACATGTCTACCAGAATTTGACCTTCCAAAATGGCTGACATAGAGATAGAATCAGTTGATTGGATTAAGTTCCATCTGTGATCCGTCCACCAAGCATTACAACTGATCAGTGTACTGTTAGATAACTTTCATTGTTAGCTATGACTTCACCAATTGCCCAAGAGGTATAACTATTCTATTCTGGTATTATTCTTATAATTAGTTGTTCCTCACGTTATATTTGTTGTCTTCCTAGAAGAATAACCCACGGATATTCATAGTAGCCAATATTATAGGAAATTATATTTACAACCCAGAATGATCAATGTTGTTGAATAAGCTAACATAGTGCTTGAGAATGTTCTTGTTTAACCAAACCTTTTGCTTCAGTGTGACCTGTTTTAAGTCAATGGTTAATATCCCATTTGACAGAGTGGAGTTTTGCTGTTGAGCAATGTGCCTTCACCAGAGCAGGGCAACTTCAAAGCACATCAAAGCGCCTTGTTGTTGCTAATTCTGTCTTGCAATTTGATGTGCTTGTGGGCCACTCATTGTTGGAAGTGAAATTTTTGAGGCTGTCAAATGTAATGAGGATAATATGTGTAGTGTTTGCATCAGTATTTAAGGGCACCAATTATAACAGTTCTTCAGACTTCCAGTCTTTTTATGTGCTTGATCGCACACTTTTACATCGTTTGATTGAAATGTAGCTTTTCTGATCTGAGAGAAGACTTCATTATCAATTAACAAAATGTTTGAAAAATCTCTGTGAAGATCGGTGAACTGGTTGACAGTAGATAGCTCAATTTTGCTGACGTTGGTGGTTCATTTCTTAAGTCCCATTCCTGGTTTGACTAATGGATCCTCTCTGCTTTTTGTTTGGATGCTGAACCCCTACATTCATGTTTTATTCTTCAAGTGTGTGATACTAAAATAGTATGGTTGCTGTTCTTGCTGTGTCAAATTGTTAAGAATGAAAAAAATCTTCTAAATTTCTATGCGCAGACCACTGCTCATTCTGAATATTAAAAGGTTTTTACTTCCTGCCCTCCAAAATGTTTCCCTCTGGGCTATCTTGAGACTCATTTTCTATTACCTAGGACATGCCCTCTTCTCAATATTGCCATGAGGGAGGGGAGCCTGCTGGCACACATTCAGCATTTCAGGAACAACTTCTTCCCCTCTGCCATCAGATTTCTGAATGGACATTGAACCCATGAACAGTATCTCACAACTTTTGTTGTACTACTTATTTAATTTAACCTTAAATTTATTTTTTCATGCCTTATGAGTGGTGTGCATGTGTATTTTTCCCTCAATATCACATCCTCTGCCTGAAAGCTTACGGGTTCGGCACAGTAACCTTGATGTTCCTAGTAGTGCGCTCTTCTGGACCAAGATCTCAGATGTTGTTCCTGGGATTTGTAGGAGCCATGCTCCTAGTCTTGGTGTCACACCTCCAAGTGCTCCTATCACCACTGGAATGCCTTTGGCTTTAAACTTCTACATCTTTTCTATCTGCTCTTTCAAGCCCTAGTATGTTTCCAGCTTCTCATATTCTTTCTTCCTGATGTTATTGACATTCAGGATTGCCACATCTTTTACTATTGCTTTCTTTTTTTTCCTTGTCCAGTATTACTCTGTCTGGTTGGTTTGGCAGGTACCTGCTTATCAGTCTGTATTTGGAAGTCCTGTACCTGAACAAGGGGGACCAGGCATCCTGTGACAACCACAGAGGCATATCTCTCCTGAGCATAGCCAGGAAGATCATGGCCCATATGATGATGTTGTCTCAGAGAACTAATGTGGATTCAGATCTAACAGAGGGACAGTGGATATGATCTTTGCTGTCAGACAGATCCTAGAGAAGTGCCAGGAACAGAACCAGAATCTCTACATCCTCTTTGTGGACCTGATAAAGGCATGTGATACCGTCAGTTGCACAGGCCTTTGGCACATCCTTACTTCCTCTTTGCAGATGACTGCACTCTTGCAACGCACAGTGAAAGGGATCTGCATGAGCTTGCTGACTGCCTCACTGTGGCAGCAAGAAAATTCAGCCTAACCATCAGCCTGCAGAAGACACAAGTTCTACTTCAGCCTACACCCCATATCAAATCTGCAGAACCATGAATTAAGGCATACAGCTCAACAATGTTGACTCCTTCACCTATTTGGGAAACTGCCTCACCTCTTCCTGCAGTCTAGATCGAGAGATCTCAGTCAGACTTGCAAAAGCTAGGGCATCCTTTGGCTGGCTATGGACACGTCTGGGGAGAACATGGCATCTCACTGAAGACCAAGGTGGCAGTCTAAAGAGCAGTTGTCCTGACTTCTCTATAGTATGCCTGTGAAACAAAGTTATCCACTTTGGTGGCAAAAATAGGAAAACAGATTATTATCTGAATGGTGGCCGATTAGGAAAAGATGAGGTGCAACGAGACCTGGGTATCATTATACACCAGTCATTGAAAGTGGGCATGCAGGTACAGCAGGCGGTGAAAAAGGCGAATGGTATGCTGGCATTTATAGCGAGAGGATTCGAGTACAGGAGCAGGGAGGTACTACTGCAGCTGTACAAGGCCTTGGTGAGACCACACCTGGAGTATTGTGTGCAGTTTTGGTCCCCTAATCTGAGGAAAGACATCCTTGCCATAGAGGGAGTACAAAGAAGGTTCACCAGATCGATTCCTGGGATGGCAGGACTTTCATATGAAGAAAGACTGGATGAACTGGGCTTGTACTCATTGGAATTTAGAAGATTGAGGGGGGATCTGATTGAAACGTATAAAATCCTAAAGGGATTGGACAGGCTAGATGCAGGAAGATTGTTCCCGATGTTGGGGAAGTCCAGAACGAGGGGCCACAGTTTGAGGATAGAGGGGAAGCCTTTTAGGACCGAGATTAGGAAAAACTTCTTCACACAGAGAGTAGTGAATCTGTGGAATTCTCTGCCACAGGAAACAGTTGAGGCCAGTTCATTAGCTATATTTAAGAGGGAGTTAGATATGGCACTTGTGGCTATGGGGGTCAGGGGGTATGGAGGGAAGGCTGGGGTGGGGTTCTGAGTTGGATGATCAGCCATGATCATAATAAATGGCGGTGCAAGCTCGAAGGGCCAAATGGCCTACTCCTGCACCTATTTTCTATGTTTCTATGAAACATGGACCCCATACTGCAGGCACATCAAGATGCTTGACCAGTTCCAGCTACAATGATCATGGGCATCTCGTGGCAAGGCAGAGTCCCCACCACAGAAGTGCTATGAAAGGCTGAGAGCACTGGCACAGAGACACTGACCATGAGGGCTCAACTTCAATGGGTTGGACATGTGGTCTGGATGGAAGACAACCACCTTCCAAAGATGGAAACAACAGGAATTCTGCAGATGCTGGAAATTCAAGCAACACACATAAAAGTTGCTGGTGAACGCAGCAGGCCAGGCAGCATCTCTAGGAAGAGGTGCAGTCGACGTTTCAGGCCGAGACCCTTCGTCAGGACCAAAGATGGTATTCTTTTCTGAGCTGGCACATGACAATGGAAAGTAGGAAGGCCCAACAAAACACAATATAGACTGTGTAAAAGCATTCTTGAAGGCATGCAATATCCCTGTGACTAGTTGGGAGACCTTGGTCAAAGACAGCAACATCTGGCGCCTGGCAGTCTACAAAGGTGCCAGCAGATGTGAAGAACAGCAACTGAAGGACCTCGATCAAAAGCATCAGGACTGCAAGGAGAGATGACCCAACCCTTCAATGGCCATGATGTGCCTGACCTACAGGGCCGTCTGCACTTCCCAGTTTGGGCTTCGCTCTCATCAGATACATCACAGACGTTATCGTTGTTCCCAACAGACTTTCAAGAAGAAGAAGGAGGATCAGTCTGTATTTGAAAATCCCACAGGATCGTAGCTCTTTCATTCTCTGCTACCTTCTTGGGTGTTTCTCATTTGGACTTGGGAGTGTCCAATCGATATTCAGCACAGATGTTCCTGTACACAACTCCTTCAACTTGGTTGTGCATTCAGTGTATGCTCATCCTGTCTGCATCTTGCACCCTGCTACTATGTCCTGGATGGTTTCAATGGATTCTTTGCACACTCTGCATCTTGGGTCTAGTGTGGTATGATAGACCCCTGCTTCTGTTGCTCTTTTGCTCAGCACCTGTTCTTGTGCAGCCACGAGCAGCACCTCTATTCTATCCCCCAGCATTGCCCATTTCCAGCCATTGGTAGGACTTTCCTATGTCAGCCACCTCTGATATCTGGCAATGGAACATCCCGTGTGGTGGCTTGTCCTGCCATGGCCTCTGGTCCTCTGGTCCTCTGGCTCTGCTTTACTCACTTCCAATTCTATCACCCCTGTCTATTGTCTGAGACATTCTTCCAGCAGCTCATCCTTAGGGGCCATCTTCCTGACATGCTCATGGATGTTTCACATACGTGGTCTGTATACATGGATGTATAGCATATATACATATATGGTAATTCACAGTTTTTATTATTATGTATTGCATTGTACGGCTGCCACATAACAACAAATTTCATGACATATGCTGGTGATATTAAACCTGATTCTGCTTTTGATTCAAGTTGTAAAGCTTCTTTGCTGCATATCCAGTGTGAATGCATACAACAAAGTTTCTGTTTCACACCTGCAGTGTTCAAACACACATGGTACCTCCCCAATGAAGAAAAGAAGTGTGAAAGAAACTGGTACCATGTTTCTAGCAGCTGTTGAACTTCTGTCAAGAGATCTTCAACGTACCCATGATGGAATCATTTCATTTTACCAACATATGCTTTGTAACAACGATTTTGTCCAATCACAATGTTTAAGGGGAAGAAGAAAATTGCCTGATAATTATTAATTGGAACATCAAACTTATCTGTAAAACTGCTATCTTAGATGGCTTGAATATTTCAAAAAAAAGTGTTGATATGTTTACTCCATCCACCTTACAAATAGATAAAGCAGTGCACATACAGCTTATGGATGCTTGCATTTCACTGTGTCTTTGTCCCCTGTAACTCAGTTATAATCAATGCCTAGATTGGCTTTCAACATACCGCTCAGTTACAAATGTGATGGAGGCCTTCTTCAAGCAATGACTAACCACTTGGGATGGGAATTGAGGTCCTTTCTTTGGGCTGCCTGTATCAGAAGATCTTAGCTACTGTTTCTAAATGTCTCAGATGATACGAAGCATTGAGCAACATAGTCGTGGAGCACTGAAATAAGCCCCTTGGCTCCAGCTGTCTTCACTAATTGAAACTGAAAAACCATATTTTACTTTCAAAGATTATTACAATTTAAAAGCAAACTGATTCAAACTTTCAACTTATGCAACTTTGTTATAACCATGAATGCTGATGAACATAAGGAAAAGAACATTTAGCTTCATTATCTGTTTAATGAGGTGGGTGACCTCATTAAAGTGAATGTGGCTATGGAAGCTACACCAGCTGTTGGGATGCTGAGACGCCAAGGTGCTGGATATAGAAACCTGCAGAGCACTGACATGTGTCAGTCAGTCAGGAGCGTGATCCATCCCAAAGATTACTTCACTGTATAATGGCAATTTAATACTGCGGAAGTGATTTCTTCTGCTTGCTAGTTGTAGCAGAGTCTTAAATATGGACTATAACAAATATATTTTCGATTTTACAATAAACAGAGGAAACAAAGACGTCCTCATTGCAGCGATGAGAATTTCACGAAGCCAACGTTCATCATTTTGCAATGTGTAATTAGGGAGTATAAATACTCGAGTGCAAGACAGCACCAGGTGACACACTTAACACTAAACCACATTGCTCACAATCATGCATGAAATCAATTTTCACATGAGTAAATTGACACAGTTATTATTTTGGTGGATATACAATAAATTATATTTTACATGCTGAGCTTTAGAAACTTTTTATTGCAATAAAAGGGCATGTGCTTAGAAATTAAATAGTTCCTATACAGAAAGTTAGGCTTGTGCTGTGGCCTAAATCTGGGTCTATTTATGCCATTTCATCTGGGTGTCAGGGCACTGGAGCAGGGACCAATCTCAGACCCAGTACTGTGCACACAGTGATATTAATTGAGTAATGAATCCTGAGGTGAAAACAAAGTTGGTATCAAAGTTCAGGACAGAGATCTAAACATCCAAAAACCAGAATCGGGAAACAGGCAGAGTCAATATTCAGACAGACAGAGTACAGATACGAATGCTGGAAAGGCTCAGGAAAATTCACTGGCACAATCTGGCAACAAAGAGGTGAAAACACAGGACTGAAATACACTGACAACAAACAGAGATGCAGATGATAGGTGGAGCACAATGAGACGGAAGTGGCAACAAAACAGGTAATAATGAGAAACAGGTGAGAGGTGAAATACTCAGTAAGACAGGGGCTGGAGTAGAGCAGGAGTGGGGATAGGAGCACATGGGGCATGAAAACAAACAAGAGCACATGGCAATACAAAACCACAGACCGACAGCTAGGGGAAAACACAAAAAGACAAAGTTCAACTGGAGGTACTGACAACAAGGTCCATAAAGTTGCTGACGCATTACCTCACTTCTGTAGACCTGTTTCCAGCTCGCAAGTAAATACAGATGCAAAGAATGCATTTAAGATCTCACCCATCTGTTTTCACCAAGCTTGATCTCCTTCTTGTCCACATCCACTGACAGTACCACCCCCCCCTCTCTACAGATGCTTCCTGGCATCACAGCAGGTAGAGCTGGGTGCTGGCGACAAAAGTCCCTGATGAGAGAGATGTTACGGGCTGGGACCCAACACCTCTCTTCAGGACCACAGGCCTCCCAGTCCACAAGATACTGGAGACCATGGCCCTGACGATGAATGTCCAGCAGTTGACACACCGTGAAGACCCATCGATGAGCCATGGGGGCTGGTGGTTTGGGGACAGGACACAGGAGGTGGCTCCTGAAAGGCTTGATGTGGGACACATGGAAGGTGGGATGAATGCGGTGGAGAGTGGAGAGGAGCTTGAGATGGACGGCAGCAGGGCTGATGACTTTAGCAATAGGAAAGGGGCAGATGAAGCAGTGGGGTGCATGCTTGTGGGAATCCACCATGAGGGCCAGGTCTTGGGTTGAAAGCCACACGCGCTGTCCCTGGCGGTAATGTGGGGCCTTGGAGCGCTGGCGGTCAGCTTAACGCTTGATCCTACCAGAGGCACGAAGAAGGGCAGAGCCAGTGCTCCTCCACGTCTGCTGAGAATGGTGGATGAATGCCTCGGCAGATGGAATGCCAACCTCCTCATCCTGGGCAGGAAACAGTGGAGGTTGGTAGCCAAGGCAGCAGTCAAGGGGGACAGACTGGTGGATGAGGACAGATGAGAGCTTATGGCGTACTCAGCCCAGGGTAGCTGCTGACTCCATGCAGAGGGGATCTGGGAGACCGGACACCACAATACTGTCTCTAGCTGTTGGCTGGCCCACTCAGTCTGGCCATTGGTCTGTGGGTGGGATCCTGAAGACAGACTCACAGAGGCACCCAGAAGATTACAGAATGCCCTGCAGAAGTTGGATGTGAATTGACAGCCCCTGTCTGACACAACATCTGCAAGTAAACCATGTAATTTAAAAACATGCAGTACTAGTAATTTGGCTGTTTCTTTGGCAGAGGGGAGCTTAGGTAAAGGAATGAAGTGTACAGACTTGGAGAAACGATCAACAACTGTGAGAATGGTGGTGTTACCATCTGATGGGGGAAGACCGTGACAAAATTCAGGGCAATGTGGACCAGGGTCTTTTGGGGATAGATAGGGGTTATAACAGACCAGCGGGTGATTGGTTAGAGTTCGTACCTTGAGCACAGACCGAGCAGGCTTGGATGAAGTTGCAGATGTCATCTCCCAGGGAGGGCCACCAGAAATGCCGACTGATGAAGGCCTGAGTACGCATAGTTCCAGGGTGACAGGATAACCAGGAGGAATGACCCCACTGCGATACCTGTGAGCGGACAGAGCTGGGAACATAAACACGGTTAGTAGGGCATTGACTAGGGGCTGCCTCGCTCTGTTGAGCAGCTTGCACAGTGGATTCAATGTCCCATTGCACTGCACCCACAAGACAGTGAGCAGGGAGGATGACATTGGGAACCTCAGGGGTCTCAGAGGAGGGAAATCTTCAGGAGAGGGCATCAAGTTTTCCATTCTTGGAACAGAGGCAGAAGGACAGAGTAAAATTGAATCTTGAGAAAAACAGGGACCAATGAGCTTGACAGGAGTTGAGATGCTTGGTGGTACAGATATATTCCAGATTCTTGTGATCAGTCCAGATTAAGAATGGCACCTTGACTCCTTTCAACCAATGCCTCCACTCCTCCAGAGCTAGCTTCACAGCCAGCAGCTCCCAGTTTCCAACGTCATAATTCCAGTCCATGGGAGTGAGCTGGTGAGAGAAGGTGGCGCAGGGGTGTACCTTCTCATCCTTGGCCGAGCACTGAGAGAGGACAGCTCCTACACCAATGTCAGACACATCCACCTCCACAATGAACTGCTGGTCGGTGTCGGGTTGAATCAGGATGGGGGCAGAGGTGAAATGTTCCTTCAGGTCAGAGAATACTTTTTCAGCAGCAGGGGACCAGGAGAATCCGACAGCTGATGAGGTAAGAGTAGTGAATGGTGCAGCCAGTGTACTGTAATTTCTGACGAAGCAGCAATAGCAGTTAGCAAAGCCCAAGAAGCATTGCAAATCCCTACGAGTCAAAGGTTGGGGCCATTCGACCACCGCCTTGACCTTCTGTTGGTCCATCTGAATGGAACTGCCTGAAATTACATACCCCAGGAAGGAGACGGTATTGCAATGAAACTCACATTTCTCAGCCTGCTCAAAGAGGTGGCTCTCCAGAAGGCACTGGAGAACTCTACGGACGTGACTTGTGTGTTCAGCAAGGGACTAAGAAAAAAAAATCAACATGTCGTCAAGATACACAAAAACAAATTGGTTCAACATGTCCCTGAGAACGTCATTTACCAGGGATGGAAGACGGCGTGGACATTGGTGAGACTGAATGGCATGACCAGATACTCGTAATGGCCCGAGGTGGTGTTGAAGGCCGCCTTCCACTCATCGCTTTCGTGGATATGGACAAGACAGAGATCAAGCTTGGTGAAAACTGAGGCTCCTTGCAGTAGTTTAAATGCCAAGATCATGAGCAGAAGGTGGTAACGGATCTTAACAGTGACTTCACTCAGTCCCCAGTAATCAATGCATGGACGCAAGGAGCCGTCCTTCTTTTCAACAAAGATAAAATCGGCACCAGCATGTGAGGAAGACGGCCAGATGATGCCTGCAGCCAGAGACTCTTGAATGTACTTACTCATGGCTTCTGTTTCAGGTACGGACAGGGAATACAGGCGGCCCCTTGTGGGGGGATGTGCCAGGTAAGAGGTCAATGGCGCAATCATATGGACGATAAGGCGGTAGGGAAGTGGAAAAGGCTTGCTAAACAGAGCCTTGAGGTGTATGTATTCAAGAGGGATGGCACTAAGGTCCGGAAATTCCTTGGGGGTATCTGGGCTTGGAGACAAAGGGATCTGAGCATGGCCGATGCAGTGGGAGTAACAGAATGGGCTCCAGCCTACAATTTTGCGACTGAACTAGTCAATGTGGGGGTTGTGTGACTAACCAGGGATGGCCTAGGACAATGGGAGCTTGAGGAGAGTCAATAACAAGGGTTAACTGTTCACGATGGTTGCCGGATAAACTGAGACTCACTGGGGCCGTGACATGGGTGATGTTAGCTAATCTCTGATCGTTCAAGGCATTGGCTACCAATGGTGACTGGAGAGCAGACGTGGGTAATCCCCACTGGGCAGCCAAGCCGGAATCCATAAAACACTCCTCTGCACCAGAAGCAACCAAGACGGAGACAGCTCGCTATTGGACGCCCCACTCCAGAGAAGCAGGTATGAGAATGAGTGGTGTCGAGGAGGGCTGGACAGGGGTCACGCTCACCAGTACTCCTCGTCCTACTGGTGAGCGCTTGGCTTTTACTGGGCAGGTGGAGATGAAGTGGTCTGATTGGCCACAGTACAGACAGGAGCGGGTGCTGATTCTCCTTTGTCATTCAGTTGGCGTCCGGCAGGTACAGTCAACCTTCATAGCTTCGGGCTCTGGAACGGGAATTGCAGATGGGGGCAATGTAGACTAACGAGGCGTTTGGAACTCACCCAGTGCCCCCAGGGACTGTCTGGAACCGCTCCCTCTGCAGGGCTGCTGAAGGTGAACATCAATAAGGATGGCCAAATCCACCAGGGCTTCAAAGGTGGCAGGAAGGTCCTGGGTGACCAGCTCATCTTTGATGTCTTCGGAAAGGCCGTTCAGGAAGGTGTCGTACTGTGCCTCCGAGTTCCAGCCACTGGAGGTGACTAGGGTCCGGAACTCTATGGCGTAATCTGACACAGATCTGTGCCCCTGCTGCGTGTGTAGCATTTCACAGGCAGCCTCTCTCCCATGTTTGGAGTGATCAAACACTTTTCTCATCCCCTCAGAAAATAACTGAAAACTACTGCAGAAAGGGGAGCGTGCCTCCCAGACGGCTGTTCCCCATTCTCTCACCGGACCAGACAGCTGGGTGATGACATAAGCTACCTTGGATCAATCAGCTGGAAATTTTGTTGGTTGCAGTTCAAAAATGAGGGTGCACTGGGAAAGAAAAGAGCAGCAGGTACCAGGTGCACCTGAGCACTTTTCTGGAGGAGGCAGACGGGAGTCTTGGATGGGAGTAGCATGCGAGGACGGGGAGGGCAGGGAGAAAGGTGCAGTCACAGAATGTTGATGGGCGCTCTGGGACAGCTGGAGTGACTGAGTCTGGGCCACAAGATCGGCTACATTGGCAGAAAGCAATTCCACTGCCCTGAACATGGAGTCCAGCTGGTTCTGGTGTCTCCCCAGCATTATTCCCTATTGTTTCAGGGCAGCTCTCAGACGACCAGGGTCTGCTGGATCCATTCTGGCCGGATTGTACTGTCAGGGCGCCGGAGCAGGGATCCAATTACAGACCCAGTACTGTGCACACAGTGATATTAATTGGCTAACAAATCCCAAGGTGCAAACAAAATCAGTGTCAAAGTTCAGGCAGAGATCAAAACATACAGGGAAATCCAAAAACCAGAATTGGGAGGGAGGGAGGGAGGGACGGAGAGACAGACAGACATGCTGGAAAGGCTTGTAAAGAACTCATTGGCACAATCTGGCAACAAACAGGTGAAAACACAGGACTGATATACACAGAGAGGCAGGTGATAGGTGGAGCACAATGCGACACAGGTGGCAGCAATACAGGTAATAATGAGGAGCAGATGAGAGACGGTGTACTCGGTAATACAGGGGCCAGAGAAGAGCAGCAGCAGGGACAAGAGCAATGTGGCAATACAAAACCACAGGCTGATGGTAGGGGAAAACACACAAAAAGTGAAAGTTCAACTGGAGGTACTGACACTGTGGCCTGGTATTGGCTCTCATCTTGTCTAAAAAAATGCCTGTGTACATTTTGACCGTGCAATACTTCCTATCTTTGGGAACGTGCAGCTCATGAAAACCAATATATCATTAACACACACTTGACAAGGGTAGGTTGACATCGGTGTTCCTGTCATTTAAGGGCACATCTCCACTAAGGCACAGATGTGCTGTAAGATTATGAAGCGATATCTGTGTTATCATGTTTGCGAGGAAGGCTATGCAGAGCAAAAAAATCCTGTCTCCTTTAGTGAAAAGGAGAATGTATGATTTCTATACCAGGAATGGCGAGAGGGCTGGAGAGCAGATATAAAAATGAAGTTTTAGGTAGTGGCAACTAAAATCATTCACGGGTGTCACAACATGAGAAAGTCGGCAGAGGCTGGAAATCCAAAACAACACACACAAAATACTGAGAGAACTCACCAGGTCAGGCAGCACTTATGGAAAAAAGTAAACAGTCAAAAGAAACATTCTAACCTCATTAGATTTGTCAAGGTTGGTACTCTCATTCCCAGAACTGTGCCTGGTAAATACGGTCCTAGGCCCAGCAGTTTTTGACTTCATCGATGAACTTCCTTCCATCACAAGATCAAATGTGCTGTTCGATTCCATTCACGACTCTTCAGCGAATGAAGCAGCACATGCAAGCTTGCAGCAAGACTGACTCAACATTCAGGCATGGACAGATAATGCCACAAAATTACAAGGCAATGATAATCCCCAGCTAGTGCAAAGCTAACCATCAACCCTCAACTTTCAATGATATCATCAGTATCCTGAGGAGTCATCATTGACTAGAATCTCAATGATACTTAAGTTGGGAGAGTGACAAGATGGTGCCAGCAAACAATACTTCCTCAGGTGACATCTTCCAGATAGCCTATGAAACTGTTTATTTCACTTCTTCTGCCCTCTTTTTAACTTACTGTAAATGTGTTTCTAGAACTGTTAGAGTCTGTGATTTACAGTTTGGAGATCAGCTAAGTGATCTAACACTTTGCTATCTGAGAAGATCTCAGGAGGCAAGCAGCCTCGAGGTGAAGAAGTTTAGAGATCATGATCAACTCCATTTCTTGCTATTTAATGCGTAGAGGAAGATTGAAACATCGAGATGAACCCAGGAGGCAAACGAGTGTCCAGTGCTCACTACCTGCCTCTTGCTCGCTGCTGTGATGGATCTCTTGTTTGCTGCTCCCAAGGGAAGATCTCTGTGTGTGATAGATCTTTTGCTCAGTGCTCTCAAAGGAAGGTCTCAGTGTTTTCACAGGATATTACTAAGGTCAAAGAGAAGGTTCTGAGGGACTTTCTATTTGCTGATGACTGTGCTGTCAATGCAAACTCAGAGGCCGACAAACAGGACATCATCGACAAATTTTCCAGTGCATGTGACAACTTAGGTCTCACCATTGGCACCAAGAAGATGAAAGTCATGCAACAAGCAGCCCCAGATCAACCCCATGTGGAGCCATCCCTCTCGGTGAATGGCCAGTGTCTCGAGGCATTCGACATAGAATGCTGGAGGAACTCTGCAGACCAGGCAGCATCTATGGAAAAAAGTACAGTTGATGTTTCGGGCTGAAACCCTTCGACAGGGTTGGAGATAAAAAGCTGAGAAGTAGATTTAAAAGGTAGTGGGAGGGGAGAGAGAACCACCAGGTGATAGGTAAAACCTGCAGGGGGAGGGATGAAGTAAAGAGCTGGGAAGTTGATTGGTGAGACGAGGTGAGAGAGAGAGAAAAGGGTATGGGAAATGGAAAGGTGGGGGGATGGTTGGGGGGCATTACTAGAAGTTTGAGAAATCAATGCTCATGCCGTCAGGTTACAGGCTAACCAAACGGAATATAAGGTCTTGGTCCTCCACCCTAAGTGTAGCTTCATCACAACAGTGGAGGAGGCCTTGGATGGACATATCGGAATGAGAATGGGAAGTGGAATTAAAATGGGTGGCCACCGGGAGATAATGCCTGTTCTGTTGGATGGAGTGTAGATCCTCAGTGGAGCAGTCTCCCAATCTACATTGGGTCTCACCGATGTACAGGAGGCCACTCCAGGAGCACCAAACACAGTACATGACCCCAACACATTCACAGGTGAAGTGTCACCTTACCTGGAAGGACTATTTGGGGCCCTGGATCGTAGTGAGGGAGGAAGTGTAGGGGCAGGTGTAGCACGTTTTCCGCTTGCAAGGATAAGTGCCGGGAGGGAGATCAATGGGGAATGCGAACAGTCAGGGGAGTTGCATAGGAAGCGATTCCTTTGGAAAGCAGAAAGTGTGGGGGGGGGAGGGGCGCGGAGGGAAATATGTGCTTGGTGGTAGGATCCCACTGGAGGTGACAGGAGTTTCAGAGAATTATTTGCTGGATGCGGAGGCTGGTGGGATGGTACATGAGGACATGAGGAACCCTATCCCTGGTAGGGTGGTGGGAAGATGGGGTAAGAGCAGACTTTCACAAAATGGAAGAGATGTGGTTGAGGGCACGTTGATGGCAGAGGAAGGGAAGCCTTTTTCTTTGAAAAAGGAGGAGATCTCCTTCATTCCAGAATGAAAGGCCTCATCATGAGAGCAGGTGTGGTGGAGACGTAGGAATTGAGAAAAGGGGATGGTGTTTTTACGAGTAGTAGGGTGGGACGAGGTGTAGAGTGGTAGCTGTGAGAGTCCATGGGTTTGTAATAGACATCAGTGGATAAGCTGTCTCCAGAGATTGAGAGAGGGAAGGAAAGTGTCAGAAATGGACCAGGTGAATTTGAGGGCAAGGTGGAAGTTGGAGGCAAAGTGGATGAAGTTGACAAGTTCAGAATGGGTGCAGGAAGCAGCACCAATGCAGTCATTGATGTAGTGTAGGAAAAGTGCAGGATGGTAACCAGTGCAGGCTTGGAACATAGACTGTTCCACGTAGCTGACAAATAGGATGGCATAGCTGAGACCTATGTCTGTCTGTTTATTGGCTACGTGGAATAGTCTATGATCCAATCCTACAATGGTGACTGTCCCACAATGGGTCCCAGCTATGCCCGCCTGTTTGTTGGCTACATGGAACAGTTCCTCCAGCACCTTGTGTGTGTTTTCCACAGATCATCACCTTTTTGTGATGGAGAGGCTTGTGAGTTCCTGAGACCAATGGCATCCATTCAAGAGTGATGGCATCCAGAATTTACCCACCTGGCACCTAGCACCCTGCAGTGTCACCCATGGAGGTAGGTTCAAGGAGGAGATTCCAGACAAAGAGCAATCTAACCAAGAACTCAGTGGTGATGTTGGTGTAAGATGATAACACATCACAATGACAGAAAACACAGGGGAAGGCTGCACCAGTGAAGGGTCCCCAGTCATCTTACATGCCATACCACCAGACCCAGACCCTGACCTGTGGTGGCTGCCCATGCATTAGCCTCTCCACGTTAAGCAAAGTTACGCACAGACATTCTCCATTAACAGAATCCACCCTGACAGGTTGGTTATGTGGATCCTGGATCAGCCTCTACAGCCACCTGAGGACCCACTAATAGATGGCCTCTTGGGAGAACATCATATCCGACTCAAGTGATTGTACTGCTAGCTCTGGTACAAACTGAAATGGCTGCTTACCTAAAATCGTTGAACTCAGTGTAACACTGAGGGCTGCAGCATACCATAGAGTCATTCATCAAAGAAAATACAGCACACAAACAGACCTTTGGCCTAGCTATGCAAACACGCGGAAATCTGCAGATGCTGGAATTTCAAGCAACACACATAAAAGTTGCTGGTGAGCGCAGCAGGCCAGGCAGCATCTCCAGGAAGAGATACAGTCAACATTTCGGGCCGAGACCCTTCGTCAGGACTAACTGAAGGAAGAGCTAGTAAGAGATTTGAAAGTGGGAGGAGGAGGGGCAGATCCAAAATGATAGGAGAAGACAGCAGGGGGAGGGATGGAGCCAAGAGCTAGACAGGTGATAGGCAAAAGGGATATGAGAGGATCATGGGACAGGAGGTTCGGGGAGAAAGAAAGGGGGCGGGGGAACCCAGAGGATGCGCAAGGGGTATAGTGAGAGGGACAGAAGGAGAAAAAGAATGTGTGTATATAAATAAATAATGGATGGGGTACGAGGGGGAGATGGGGCATTAGTGGAAGTTTGAGAAGTCAATGTTCATGCCATCAGGTTGGAGGCTACCCAGACGGAATATAAGGTGCTGTTCCTCTAACCTGAGTGGGGCTTCATCTTTACAGTAGAGGAGGCCTAGTTAGTCCATACCAAACTATTTAAGTTGCCCATGGAAAAAGAGAAGGTGAGATGCTCAGATTATACCAAGCTTTGTTTTCACAGTGGAGAGGTCAAAGGCAGAGAGGTCAGAATGAGAGTGGGACAGAGAATAAAAGTGACGGACAGCTGAAAACACAGGCTCATCCATGCAGACTGAAAGAAGATGTCGTGCAAAGCAGTTAGCCAATCTGTGTTTGGTTTCTCCAGTGTAGCGGAGAACAATCAGAGCTAGGCTGGTGTCACCCAGAAGCTTACTGCAGCTCCCAAGAGGCAGAAGCAACAACTGGGAAGCACAATATTGACAGTGTTTTGTACTTCTTGATCACATGACGTGGTATACACTTGGAGACTTTAATGGCAACAGTATAGTCTGGGTCATGAGCATGGCAGAGTTTGAATGGTCGTAGAGTTGAAAGGTGCTTTCTTGCCCCAGTGCTCTTCCCAATACTGCCTTACAGACAGTGCCCCGTAAATAGCAACTTCAAAATACAATCCCTCAGCTCCAGATGGTGTAACCATCTGGCCTGACACCAGGTCAGCTTATAGTCATCCATCAATGATCAGAAGTGAGACGTTAAGGGTTTTAAGTTGTGATTTAAACGGTAGCGACCAAAGTTATCCAGGTGATATAATTGTCTTCTAAGAATGGAAAATAAATGCTGGACAATCATACCATATCTGCCCAGAGGAGTGTAAATAGAGGAAGGTAAGAAGGCAGTTTAGAGTGAGTGAGAGTGAGAAAGAGAGAGAGAATAGCATGGGGGAAATGAAAGACACAGCACGGCAGTTGCTGGAAATCAAAAATAAAAGAGAATAAGAGAGTATGAAGAGTATGATAGTTGGTAGTTATCATGTGGTCATAATCATTTTGACTATATGAGCAGTATTACAATCAATCTTCATATTAAAGCCAAATCTAAATTCACACTGTTATCTACTTTACACACAAAACAACTGAAGGCACTCTACGGCTGCTTTACTGACTGTTTTGAATATTGACATGTGCTGTCATTAGTTGGCTAGAAATCAAACAGACACACAAAAAAACAAGCCTGTCTTAGGTTCCAATGAGACACCGACCATCTGCCAGCTTTGTGATATAGCAATATGTTGTTCGATTATGGAGAGGTTGAAGTCCTGGGGCAAGAACAAACAGCACCAGTAAGCTGTGTGATAGTAATGAGAGACTTCTGCCAAGGAGATAATGAAGCTATAACTTGCATTACTTCTCAATAAATTGCACAATAGAAAGAACCTTCACTATTTTCAGAATATCACTCTGTTGCTAATTCATTATAAATTGAAGGCAATCAAATATATTTGTGCTTCTTGACTTTGAAAATAATTTTGTATAACTATTCACCATATACATGAACATGTATTAGGAATTTGCTGTGGTGCCTTGGTGTGATATGCAATGTAAAACCTTGAGCATTCAACATTCCTAAAGAATAAAGGTATAACAATAAGTTCAAGGTGAAAGTATGGCTCCTGAGGTTAGAGCTTAAACGTAACATGTAGTAATTACATAGGTCCCAAATCTTTGTAAATCACTAAATACAAGCAACACACACAAAATGCTGGTGGAATGCAGCAGGCCAGGCAGCATTTTGTGTGTGTCGCTTGAATTTCCAGCATCTGCAGATTTCCTCGTGAGTAAGTGACCTGTGTTAACAAATACTTGTATTGCATGATTTTTTTTTTCAAATCCAAGCTCACTGTCCATTTTTGGTTCTTCATTTTTCCCTCTGGGGTTTTATTGCCGATGTTCATTGGTGTGCCCCAGTTTATGTACATCTTAAGCTAGTTTTGAATAATTAAAGGAAGCCTATCATTTGCCTTGACACTCAGCAAAAGCTTTTCAAGTGCTGAGCTCGTAAAATCCACTAGTCTCTTCAATCCAGCAGAAGGAACCCCAGGATTCTACTGAGTAAAAAAACATTTTTTTATAAAGCCAATTAGTCCACACCAGCCAGTACTTGTTCATAGGTCAACCTAATTCTTTACCTTCACTCAATATTGTTCAGTCCTTTCTCTCTCCAGAAATGCACCCTACTGCACAGCATAGTAATCCGGTGTACCCTGACTGCTTCTATATTATTGCTGCCTAGCTCTTTCTTTGGCTTCATAGTATTTCAGGTGAAACTGTTCCATCTGAATTCATTACTTATCCCCAGCTACTTCATTCTGTGATAAAAGTAGAAGAAATCCTACAGATACACAGCAGGTCAGGCAGCATCAGTGGAAAGTTCATGCTCAAATAAAAGAAATTCTACAAACACCAAACACTCAGTAGGTTAGGCAACATCAGTGGAAAGATAATGTTCAAAGACTCTTCATGTTAACTGTATTCCTGTTACTAAGGTGGATTAGATGGTTATAGAAGGCTTATGATATTAGCAAAACTTGCTTTCTGGAACAAATGCTTAGCTGATAAACCAACATAAATATAAAATATTTATATGCTTAATACATTATCTTAACTGGACTATTTCTGTACTGGTGACAATAATGCCTTGCATTTTGAGGCTATATTGAGACAATGCTATTTGCAGACAATTGGCTCAATTCACTGTTGTTCAGAGTGTTAACCATATTGCTGAAGCACCTTCTGTCCATCCATAAATTCGGCAGCACAGCAGGTACGGCAATTGCGCTCATGAATATGCACGTGTCAGTTAATTATTATTTTATTTTGTTGGTATTTAACTCCATTCTTTTTGCATGGTGCTCGTCAAAACTTGAGCAAAGCAGAGCGACATTTCGCTGCCTGCTTGCAGTCGGCCTTGCTTGAGAAATTGGACTGTCAAGTCAACTGACTCCGAAGACCAGCGGTATTCGTTTTATATTTAGTTATCCCTTTGAACTGCAGTGTTGGCTTCGTTTTCTGTTTGAGAGTTTTAGTTAACGGCCCTGGCCTGGCCTAGCGTTTATTGTTTTCTTTTCCCTCTAATTCTGTTTGCATTAAAGTCTGTGAACTATCGACCCATTTCAGTGTCTGTCACTCCACACTTGGGCTATATCCAAACGTAGTGACACCTTCACTCATTGAATACACTGTGTAACGATTTGATTTCTGTAAACAGTAAGCAAGACAAACTTTTCAATGTATCATGGAACAAGTAGAACATAGAACATAGAACAGTACAGCACAGTACAGGCCCTTCGGCCCACAATGTTGTGCCGACCCTCAAACCCTGCCTCCCATATAACCCCTCACCTTAAATCCCTCCATAAACCTGTCAAGTAGTCTCTTAAATTTCACTAGTGTATCTGCCTCCACCACTAACTCAGGCAGTGCATTCCACGCACCAACCACTCTCTCAGTAAAAAACCTTCCTCTAATATCCCCCTTGAACTTCCCACCCCTTACTTTAAAGCCATGTCCTCTGGTATTGAGCAGTGGTGCCCTGGGGAAGAGGCGCTGGCTATCCACTCTATCTATTCCTCTTAATATCTTGTACACCTCTATCATGTCTCCTCTCATCCTCCTTCTCTCCAAAGAGTAAAGCCCTAGCTCCCTTAATCTCTGATCATAATGCATACTCTCTAAACCAGGCAGCATCCTGGTAAATCTCCTCTGTACCCTTTCCAATGCTTCCACATCCTTCCTGTAGTGAGGCGACCAGAACTGGACACAGTACTCCAAGTGTGGCCTAACCAGAGTTTTATAGAGCTACATCATTACCTCACGACTCTTAAACTCTATCCCTCGACTTATGAAAGCTAACATCCCATAAGCTTTCTTAACTACCCTATCTACCTGTGAGGCAACTTTCAGGGATCTGTGGACATGTACCCCCAGATCCCTCTGCTCCTGAGGAGAAGATGGCTGCGCGACGGCAGTGTGTGCGGCCTTTCCAGTGAATGATATCTGTAATCTGTCAAATAGGGGACCGTGCACAATTCTGATTTAATGGAGACGGACATGAGAGTACGGAGGAACATCTGGAGAAACTTCTGAAATGCCCGCTTCGCTGCCGCTGCTACTGTGTGGTAACTGGAATCTCCGGAGCAGAAGGCCCCGAAATCCTCCGCTTTGCGTGTTTCAGCGGCCGGGGCGAGGTCGAAGGCGCCTGGCAGAGGATGGCGCTTGGGAGGCTGTATCGGAGGGGCTGGTCGGAGGCTTGAAGTTTTCGGATGGACGGACTCAGTGTCGGCTGTGGTCGGCTGCTTCCAAGGCGTCGGCAAGTTGACAGTGCCTGGAGGTTTATGGCAGGGAGTTTCTCCCTTTTGCTGCTGCTATCGGGGACTCGGGAGTCGATCGACTCGGGGACTTTGAGACTTTTTTTACCGTGCCCATGGTTTGTTCTTCATCAAATTAAGGTATTGCTTTGCACTGCTGTAACTATATGTTATAATTATGTGGTTCTGTCAGTGTTAGTCTTTGGTTTGTCCTGTTTTCTGTGATATCGCTCTGGAGAAACATTGTATCATTTCTTAATGCATGTATGCATCTCCAAATGACAATAAAAGAGGACTGAGTGTTCTCATAATCTAATCTAATCTAATCTAATCCTCCACACTACCAAGTATCCTGCCATTTACTTTGTACTCTGCCTTGGAGTTTGTCGTTCCAAAGTGTACCACCTCACACTTCTCCGGGTTGACCTCCACCTGCCAATAACAAATCAATACCAATGACAATCTTTGGTAGAATTATTTTGCTTTCGTTGGGAGAAGTTGCTGTATTTATGACCATTCTTTACACCAAACATTTTCTAGATAAATTAAGTTCTTTTCTGTTGTACCAGACATATTGTATAACCCTCCTTGCCTCCAATGGCCAGCACCATAGAGACGGCTATTTTTATTGTATCCAAACTGGTTCCCACTTTAGGTCAGTGATTACATTTCAGAGGTTGACTATTTAGCATCTGTTTTGAGTTTTTATTTTAAATGCCAGCTAAGTAACAGTTTTTTTTTCCCTAGCACTGCAGCATAATGGTTAGCACAACTCTTTACAATGCCAGTGGCAAGATTGATATTTGATTCTTGCTCTTGTCTGCAAGGAGTTTGCATGTTCTCCCCATGACCACGTAGGTTTCCTTCAGGAGCTTCAATTTCCTCCAACATTCCAAAGATGCATGATTAGGGTAGGTGAGTTGTGGACACACTGTGCTGGCACCAAAAGCATGCCGACGCTCACAGTCCTCACCGATTTGATATGACGCAAATGATGCATTTCACTGTACGTTGCAATGTACACGGGACATATAAATCTAGTCTTTATTATCTGCTAAATAGAGAGAACATTTGGCAAATACTAAACAAAGAAATTTGAACAAATGTGAAGGGATGAAATATAAATGCAGGTCTTTCTTTACCTGTCTTAACTCTGCAATATTTCCTGCAAAACTGAGTCTGTATCATTCAAGAAAGGAAACTACCACAGCAACACAAATGTATGTCAAGGCACCACACATCAAAGTGGCTGGTGAACGCAGCAGGCCAGGCAGCATCTGGAGGAAGAGGCGCAGTCGACGTTTCAGGCCGAGACCCTTCGTCAGGACTAACTGAAGGAAGAGTGAGTAAGGGATTTGAAAGTAGGAGGGGGAGGGGGAGATGCAAAATGATAGGAGAAGACAGGAGGGGGAGGGATAGAGCCGAGAGCTGGACAGGTGATAGGCAAAAGGGGATACGAGAGGATCATGGGACAGGAGATCCGGGAAGAAAGACAAGGGGCGGGGGGACCCAGAGGATGGGCAAGAGGTATATTCAGAGGGACAGAGGGAGAAAAAGGAGAGTGAGAGAAAGAATGTGTGCATAAAAATAAGTAACAGATGGGGTACGAGGGGGAGGTGGGGCCTTGCGGAAGTTAGAGAAGGAGAAGTCAATGTTCATGCCATCAGGTTGGAGGCTACCCAGACGGAATATAAGGTGTTGTTCCTCCAACCTGAGTGTGGCTTCATCTTTACAGTAGAGGAGGCCGTGGATAGACATGTCAGAGTGGAAATGGGATGTGGAATTAAAATGTGTGGCCACTGGGAGATCCTGCTTTCTCTGGCGGACAGAGCGTAGATGTTCAGCAAAGCGGTCTCCCAGTCTGCGTCGGGTCTCGCCAATATATAAAAGGCCACATCGGGAGCACCGGACGCAGTATATCACCCCAGTCGACTCACAGGTGAAGTGATGCCTCACCTGGAAGGACTGTTTGGGGCCCTGAATGGTGGTAAGGGAGGAAATGTAAGGGCATGTGTAGCACTTGTTCCGCTTACACAGATAAGTGCCAGGAGGGAGATCAGTGGGGGGGACGAATGGACAAGGGAGTTGCGTAGGGAGCGATCCCTGTGGAATGCAGAGGGGGGGGAGGGAAAGATGTGCTTAGTGGTGGGATCCTGTTGGAGGTGGCGGAAGTTACGGAGAATAATATGTTGGACCCGGAGGCTGGTGGGGTGGTAGGTGAGGACCAGGTGAACCCTATTCCTAGTGGGGTGGAGGGAGGATGGAGTGAGAGCAGACGTACGTGAAATGGGGGAGATGCGTTTAAGAGCAGAGTTGATAGTGGAGGAAGGGAAGCCCCTTTCTTTAAAAAAGGAAGACATCTCCCTCGTCCTAGAATGAAAAGCCTCATCCTGAGAGCAGATGCGGCGGAGACGGAGGAATTGCGAGAAGGGGATGGCGTTTTTGCAAGAGACAGGGTGAGAAGAGGAATAGTCCAGATAGCTGTGAGAGTCAGTAGGCTTATAGTAGACATCAGTGGATAAGCTGTCTTCAGAGACAGAGACAGAAAGATCTAGAAAGGGGAGGGAGGTGTCGGAAATGGACCAGGTAAACTTGAGGGCAGAGTGAAAGTTGGAGGCAAAGTTAATAAAGTCAACGAGTTCTGCATGTGTGCAGGAAGCAGCGCCAATGCAGTCGTCGATGTAGCGAAGGAAAGGTGGGGGACAGATACCAGAACAGGCACGGAACATAGATTTTTCCACAAACCCAACAAAAAGGCAGGCATAGCTAGGACCCATATGGGTGCCCATAGCTACACCTTTAGTTTGGAGGAAGTGGGAGGAGCCAAAGGAGAAATTATTAAGAGTAAGGGCTAATTCCGCTAGACGGAGCAGAGTGGTGGTAGAGGGGAACTGATTAAGTCTGGAATCCAAAAAGAAGCGTAGAGCTTTGAGACCTTCCTGATGGGGGATGGAAGTATATAAGGATATAAATATATAAGTATATAAGTGTATGTCAAGGCAGTTTAGTTCTTTCCCAACATTGTCTCTGTTTAGCAGATCATAACTATCCTGTTTGTTTAACTACTTAACAACTTAGTTGCTACTTAACTGCCATTTCTAAACTGATGTTTGATAGGCCATATCACTTCAGTGCATATTCACCAATTTCTGTAATTACCTTGCTCTGGTTGATCTTGTAACATTTCTTACATTTAGCCATTGGATAAGGGCACAGCTCAGTCCTCATTTATGTCCCTTCTAAATGACTTAATAGGATGGAAAATAAATCAGTCACAATCAATTGGTGGAGCAGATTCAATGAGCCATATGGCCTAATTCTGCTCCTATGTCCTATGGTCTTATGACATATCGAAGTTACCCAAGGAATTCAGGTCACGCATAGTTTCATGGTCACAAGCATATCACTCTACATTTGCTTTATTACCTGAATTTTAGTTCCTCAGCATCTATGGTGAAATGTGAACTGGTTTCCAGAACAACTACTCAGATCTTTGGATACTTGTCCAATAATTTAATGTTAACCATGGTGCTAACCATCCCTGCCCCCCAAAACCACAGGAATCTATGTACAATGTGAAAAAAGAGTGCCATTAGCTAGATGCATCTCCAGAATTAGCATACCTTTAATGATCTGGGCCATCATGTCATTAACTTCTGACTTGCATCAACAGACTGTAAATTGAAACTATCAGTCTGAATGATTCACAATGCACAAGTAGTCTATTTCAATTCTAAACCCTCTGATAAACTAAATAATATGCCACATACTCCCCATAAAATAGAGAGCACGATGTAAACTGCAGTGATATCCATCAGAAATCAATTAGCTAAGTGATGGGCAGAGGGACTACACGTGCTTAAAATGAAGGTTTGAATGTGACTTTGACTCTTCTGATTAATATTCTGTTGTGTACGTATGGTGCATAAAGGAATTAGCTAGCATTTTGCTGGTGTAGGTAAACAGACAGGTCATGGGTCGCAGGAGATGTTCAAAGTTCAAAGTTCAAAGGACATTTATTATCAAAGTATGCATACAATATACAACCTTGAGATTATTTTCCTGATAGGCAACCACAAAGCAAAGAAACACAATAGATCACATTTAAAATAGAACATAAAACACTCAATGTGTAATTAAAAAATGCAAATTGTGCAAACTATAAAAGTAAGCAAGTAACAGTCAGAACTGAAGTTCAGGAAAGTGGGGCCATAGCCTCGAAGCCGGTCAGCATGGCATTGTGAGGATGTGTTCAAATGATGACAGAACATTCAGTCTGGGAATAAATATAGGTAACTTAAGAATTCATTTGTGCATTAAAGGTGGACATGACTTGAGAATCAGGTGAGAACATTAAATGGGATGAAGTGGGAACAGAACAAGATGAATTGAACAGGCATTAGCAGAAACAGTTCAAATAACTTCTGCATTGAGAAGAGTTGAAATAGGCTGTTGAGGATTCAATTTCAAAATCACCTACAATTGTCAAGAAGTATGTAAAGGTGATTCCCAGCAAGGAAGCAGCACAGAAGCAGGATTTACTTGTCTTATGATGGTCTTCTCTCAGGCAAGTACTGTATGTGTGAACGAATTTTGTGTAACTGATATCAAATTGTGCAGTGCATGTTATTTCTCACTTCTCTGCATGTCAGATAACAAAATTTAATGAGACGTCCCACACAGAATGTTAACATTTAGTTAAATAGCTCTTTTCTTACATGCAGGTTCTGCTATGTAATTGTGTTTCTTGAGAAACGTATTGTATATAAATGAAAGTGATATAAATTTAACTGCATTCTTATAACATCAGTGGCTTGAATCAATTTATAAATTTATTCAAGGATTTTGGCATAGCATTGTCACTGACACAAGAAAGTCTGCAGATATTGGAAAAACAAAGCAATGCACACAAATGCTTTAGGGAACTTAAAGGGCAAAAGTTTAGGGGTAACATGAGGGGGAACTTCTTTACTCAGAGAGTGGTAGCTGTGTGGAATGAGCTTCCAGCAGAAGTGGTTGAGGCAGGTTCGATGTTGTCGTTTAAGGTTAATTGGATAGATATATGGACAGGAAAGGAATGGAGGGTTATGGGCTGAGTGCTGGTCGGTGGGACTAGGTGAAAGTAAGAGTTCGGCACGGACTAGAAGTGCCGAGATGGCCTGTTTCCGTGCTGTAATTGTTAGATGGTTAACTCAGCAGGTCAGGCAACATCTATGGGAAAGAGTAAACAGTCGGTATTTCAGGCCAAGACCCTTCTTCAGGAATGGAAAGGAAGGGAGACGACGCCAGAATAAAAAGGTGGAGGGATGGGAAGGAGGACAGCTAGAAGGATTAGGTGAAGCCAAGTGGGTAGGAAAGGTAAAGAGCTAGAGAGGAAGGAATCTGATAGGAGAGGAATGTGGACCATAGTAGAAAGGGAAAGAGGGCAGAGTGGGGAATAGAAGAAGAGAGGAAGGGGAGGGAAATTTTTTTTAATGGATGGAGAAATCGATATTCATGCCATTAGGTTGGAGGTTACCCAGACAGAATATAAGGTCTTGTTCCTGCACCCTGAGGGTGGCCTCATCTTGGCACAATCATGGATCAACATATCAGACTGGGAGTGGGGATTGGTAGACAAACATTTTCAATCTGATTCTTTTTCCAATTCCAATTCCTATTCCCATTTGACATATCAGTCCATGGCCAAATCTTGGTACAAGATAAGGCCACCCTCAGGGTGAAGGAACAATGCCTTATATTCCGTCTGTGTAGCCCTTATCTTTCCTATCCATTGGCTTCATCTATCACCTTCTAGCTACCCTTCTTCCCCTCCACCTAGTTTTTCTGGCATGTTCCCCATTCCTCTCCAGTCCTAAAGAAGGATCTCGGCTGTTTATTCATTTTCATTAATGCTGCCTGACTTGCTGAGTTGCTCCAGCATTTTGTGTGCGTCACGTAGCATTGTCACTGCACCATTTCAGCTTCACACATGGTGGTGACTTTCATGTGCCGATCAGTCAAGATCAGCAGATTGTAAAAGTATTTTTTTCCTTCCACTTGGGCATAACTTAGGTGTATAGGTGCTTTTCAATGACTTTCAAGGGATTTGATTGAGCAAGTGACAGAAAATCAAAGTAAATTGGATAGTGCTGGGTAATGGTGCCAGGATCATAATGTGCAATTAACTTGTACCCATTTAAACCAGCCTGTGCACGAAATGTGTGCTGGCTGCTCATTATCGTCAGCTCAGCAAGCAGCCAGCATTAGCCATGCTGTTGAATGCCTAAGGACAATTTTGTTTGGGACCCGGATTACTATAAACTACCTTGCTTGATTAAAGACTACCTGCACTTCCTAGAGGGGAATAAAAGCAGGAAGTATCAGAAAATAACAGCAAATCAGGTAGTATTAGTAGAAAGAGAAACAGATCCAATATGTTCAATATTCATCAGATCCAAATACGGTGACTATGAGCAGGTCCTTGGACAGACACTGAAACTAGTCAATATAGAAGCCTTTATTCAGTATTCGAGATGATCTTGGAAGAAGAGGCCTCCCTGACCCAATATAATATGACATTTTTTATATGCTAGAGATCAAAGCTAACAACAGGACAATTTTATAGTTACAATGCTTCCTTTGAATTACATATAGTTTTCAGACACCTTTGTCTTCACACCCACACTCCAGACACCCAAAGTGTATGTTAATCCCAACCAGCTCTGGGCTGCATTCATGCATATGCAGGCATTTGCAATCAAATGGAATGTTTCTTTATTTGCAATCAACCCCAAAATGCAGTTCCAGGAAGACCATTGTTGATAACTTTATATAATTTCAATCTATAATCCACGTTCAGGCCTGAAGACTGGCTGCTGTTGAAATTCAGGTCTTCAACCTTTTAAATGATCATTAATCCAAAACGTTGTCTGTTCCTTGTTCCACAGATCCAATCTGACCTCTGATTTTTTTCCTGCGTTTTCTCAGTTTATGAACACCTGCAGAATTTTCTTTTCCCCTTCTTATATTGGAAGTGTTTCATGGCCTAGATCAGTGGTGGAAGTCACTAAAAGGCTGTCAGCCTGAGATGTTAACTTTCTATCTCCACAGTTGCTGCTTGGCCTGCTAAATCTGTCCAAGTTATTGTCTGAAGGCGGCTGTGGTGATTCAAATGCTGACAAAAGAGATTGCAAATGCTGGAACCTGGAGCAGCATACAATCTGCTAGAGGAACTCTTGCAGGCTATTGAGCTGAAATGTCAACAATTCCTTTCCCCCTACACATGCTGCTCAGTTCACTGAGGTCCCTCAGAAGACTGGTGATTCTATGATGGTTACTCGGCACCATTCATTGAGACTGTAAACAGTAGCTGGCCTAGCGATTGGGTTTAAAAGTAGCAAATCACTGGTCGCAAATGGTTCCAACAAAAGCAGGAGGAAAGGATGGTGCAGGTGCCATCTGCCCAGTGTGATATTACATTCAAGAGATCTTCAAGCGGTATCACAGCGTACTGTCGTGGAAAGGAACTTCAGTCACAAGTTCACTACTTTGTCTGAGAAGGTGAAAGACACAGCAGATGATGCTGTAATCATGGCAATCTTCAAGAAATGAGAAGGAATTAATTATGATAACTACAGAGGGGACAGCCGCTTCCTATGATGGGGCAAGCAATAGCCAATATCATCCTCAGTTGCCTGCTTCAACAGGGGAACAAGGTACTCTTCAAACTACAGAGAAGATTCCATCTATGTAGGGAGAGTGGGCATGATCTTCTCCATGTATCTACTCAAGAGAAAAGCAAGGAGCAGCATCAACCTCCAGGGATCTCTCAAAAACCTTTGACTCCAGGGTACCAGGGAGCAATCTTCTCAGTTTTAGCTGCTGCATAAATTTATTGTCATCTTACATTGGCTACATGCTGGCAAGCAAGCCATGATCTCAACCACTTCAGACCCTAACTACTTTTATGACTTCTTGTAACCATATGGGAAACAAGTAAGTAAGTCTCCACAAAGGGAAAAAAAATCATTATGTTGTGCTCACCAGTCCACTGAAAGAAGGGAAGTAAAACCAGTTTACTGATTCAACTGAAGTAGGACGTTAAGGATCATGTAATCCTTTTGATTGCAAATTCTCTAAATTAAGAAACTTGAAATGGGAACAACAATCAGATGTCCTGTTTTACACAGATCTCTGTTGGATGATCTTAGAGTTATGAGTGTCCTCGAGAGGGGCACGTCAACAAATATTTTGGAAGACTGGTAGAAACATTTAAATGCCTCTTTTCTCATGTGGCTCCATTTCCCTATTCAGCATGGGAATGATAGACAGAAAGAATAATCCTAGAAATGAAAGGTTCCACATTTTCTTCTGCCTGTAGGCTTCAAAAGTATCACTGAAAATACACCAATACTAAATCTCTTAGCAACAAGGCTACAAGTAATTTGATTGTCCTTTTCAGTTATGCTAATCAGATGACCCACGGTGATCCTTTCTTCTAAACTCTTGATCATCTTTGTGTGTTGAACATATAGTGTCTGCTGCACAACTGACATGTAGTTGAGCAGAGCTGATCTCAGATCAGATGATTTTCTATGTACTGAAAGTAGATGGGAATATTGCTCACAACAGTTTCCATCTAAATGTGGTTGAGGATAATTTGTGGCACAATAGGCATCTGTAAGCATGATGTGGAATGCATGATGCATTGATGCTTTGCTGCTGCTTGTCATGTGGAATCAATCAGCCCCCATAATGCCCACACTATGAGTGCTAAATGACCAAAGTTGTCGGTCAGCCTTTCGCCTACATGCAGTACTGACCAGAATACTTCAGGTTTGGCTTCTGATTAGGCGAAGTTAAGATGGCACCAAATAGCTGCCTCTTCAAGCTCATCTGCAGAAACAGCTTAAATTCCTCTCTTTAAATTCTCTTTTTTTCCTTTTCAAGGTGGCTGAGGTTCTATTGAGGTTCCTGATCTGCTACTGCACTCAAAACTGTGTTTTTTCACTGCAGATGAGTTCCCGCTCCTGGAGTTCATCGATCAGCCATTTTCTGACATTCTCCAGGCACGACTTGGAAAATGGCGCCTCCTGGATGCGGCCTTGCGCGGTCCTGTGGACAACCAATTCTAGGCAGGTGTTGTCGACTGAGGCATAGCAGGAGAAGGAACATCAGGTTTTTGCTGAAATGTGGAAGGAGGTTTCTATAGTTGAGTGATCACACTCTTTCTCTCCTTTCCTCAATAGTGAGGAGAATTTGCTGCCGATTCTCAAGTCGGAGAATCTCGAAATAAAAAGCAACTCGGCAGACTGTAACATCATAACAGTGACTGTTAGTCTCCCCTTTCGCCATGAAATGGGTGACAGCTCTCTGCCCATCGTTAGTGAGAGTCAGAGGGTGTGGCATGTCAAACTGTCGGGTGAACAATAGGTTTTGTTGACTGCAGATCATGGTCTCTTGTTGGGTGCTCTACTATTGCTTGGTGGGTGTTGGGTGCTGACATATTTTGCTGAAATGGGTGAGGAGGGGGGGTGGTCAATGCATTAATGCTTTTGCTGCTGCTTGTGCGAGGGAGGGGGAGAGCTTTGGGGTTCTTACGTTTTTCTATCGTTCATCATTTTGGGGTTCTGTTTTTTTATGGATGTCTGTGAAGACGAAGCATTTCAGGTTGTATACTTTATACATTCTCTGATAATAAATGGAACCATTTGAACCATTTGACTTGCAGTAAGACCGGTAGTACTCTTTGACTTCAGAATTCACAAGCGGTATTGAATCTTCAGCGGTTCGGCTGCTCACATTATTAACTATCACAGCTGGAAAATTCTGGAATGTTATATCTTTCAATAGAACCTGTCAATCAAGATAAAATACTTTATTCTGCAGTCATACCATGCAGTGAAATTTGGTTTATTTATTAATCTTCTAATTTAGATAATGGATTATGACATTCATGGTTTCTTGCTTAAAAGTCTCAATTGTATTCGCTCTGGATATTATGCTCAAATATTCATTACGACTTTTCCCAGCATATCATCAATCATAATTTTGAGTTAGATTAAATACAATTAAAAGAGGAAAGAAGTCAGATGAATTCTTTTTCAAAATGTGGAATACAACACTTCCAAGTATTTATTTTATTCAATTAAGGTACAGATTTCTAAAATATTCCGTGCACCCAGAATTAAAAAGTTAGTATCAGTCACTGACCCTGAACAGACAGTATCAGGTTATTGCAATATCCCTTTGGTTCATAATTTTAAGGAACAAGAACGTCTGGTCCCCATCTGATCTGAGAAGTGTGACTCTAGACATACAGTGCAGTGGTTGGCTATTAACTGCTCTCTAAAGTAGCCCAGGAAACCACTCAGTTCAAGGACAATTAAAATGTATTAAACACCCACATCCCATGAAATACAAAATCAAACACTTAAAAAGAATATTCTGAGAGTTGCAGAAATGGTGTGTTTGACCTTTGGAGACTCGGGGCTGAGATGGAAAGGAAGGTGTTGGTCATTAGAAGATTGGGCCTTGATTGAGATAGAGGATGCTTACATTGGATACTGGCACTTTGTAGTTCGTGGGGGAAGAGTCAGGCCTGAATATGCAGGCATCTCCCAATCCCCTCCCAGCTAATAGGAGTCACCTGCCACTCATTTCTAACTCATCACCAGCAGCCTAACTAAAGCTAATTCCCATTCACGGTCCTTGTTCACTCATTGGACCAGCTGGCCTCAACCAGTTGCTCCTAGCTTTCAGTTGCCTGTTGTGTTGAGTACCTGCTCACTTATACTGTGGCACCTCGTGGACTGTTATTTTGCTATGTATTGTTAGTTATCACTCACTGCTAAGGCATCTCTGCTTCTCTGCTGTAGATCAGTCCCCCCCTGCATTTCCTGACAGGATGGGTGAGCTACCGACTGACCCAGCAGGGTATGCTTGCCTAAAGGAGCCATCCATCGACATGAGCACACGATCTGGAAGCAGCAGGAAACCACCAACCATCTGGTCACCACCCTCTTCCAATTCCCCAGCAACCCTGAATCAGTCAAATTCCTCCCACTGAGCACTGGATTCCAGTGCCCAAACTCTTTGAATCCTCAAACTGATGATGCAGCTTCCTGCCCCAGTGCATTTTACACGTCAAGCAGCAGACCCTTCTGTAATCGACAGACTGAGCCAAGAATGTATTCCTCATCTATAAACTCTTTGCAGACTTCCAACTGGGTCCAGGTGTCGATATTAACTGACTTTTCGATGACAATCTCCGACATCTTCATCAGGGATGAAGCATGTCTAGGCATGTCTAGTCCGGTAGTACATACACTCACCTCCCGTCGTCTATCCCTCTTGATTGGTTAGTCCTCACCAATCAGGTTTCTGCCGTCCCACCTTGTTTAAAATTGTATTCCAGCTCTTACTTAGAGCAAGACTTTTGTATTTGTTGAAATTCTTATTCTCTAACCTTATTTCAATGGCTTCCTTCACCAGGCAGTCCCAAAAGTCATCGGCATAGCACAGTAGTTCTGAGGACTAACCAATCAGGAGGGATGGACAACAGTTGAATTGAGTATACAGTGTATACCACTGGACCTGACATGCCTCAACATCATCCCTGATGCAGGTGGTGGAGTTTATCATTGACACTTCTGTTAAAATTGAAGCTGGACCCAGCTGGAAGCCCGAGAAGAGTTTATGCACCACACGGTGTGATTAAGAAGGTATATAGTGTGCCGGCCATCAACCATGGGATTGAGTTCAAGAGCCGTGAGGTAATGTTACAGCTATATAATACGTTAGCTAGATCCCACTTGGAGTACTGTGTTCAGTTCTGGTCACCTCATTACAGGAAGGATATGGATACAGGAAGAGAGTGCAGAGGAAATATACAAGGATGTTGCCTGGATTGGAGAGTGTGCCTTATGAGAATAGGTTGAGTGAACTTGGCCTTTTCTCCTTCGAGCGATGGAGGATGAGAGGTGACCTGAAAGAGGTGTATAAGATTATGAGATGCATTGATCGTGCGAATAGCCAAAGGCTTTTTCCCAGGGCTGAGATGGCTAACATGAGGGGACATAGTTTTAAGGTGCTTGGAAATAGGTTCAAGGGGTGTGAGGGATAAGTTTTTCACACAAAGAGTGATGGGTGCGTGGAATGCGCTGCCAGTAGCGGTGGTGGAAGCTGATGCAATAGGGTCTTTTAAGAGACTCTTAGATAGGTACATGGAGCTTAAGAAAAATAGAGGGCTATATGGTAGGAAAATTCCAGGCAGCTTCTAGAGTAGATTACATGGTCAGCACAACTTTGTAGGCCAAAGGGCCCATAATGTGCTGTAGATTTTTATGTTCTATGTTCTATATGTTGGGAAAGCACTAGATGTCTTTTATTCCTTATCTCTCTCTTGACTGGGTCAGTTCTGATCTGGGTCACCGCTAACTGGGACAATAAAACCACCACTTGCAACAAATATGAGGATTTTGCCACTGAGTTTCAGCACTGGGTTTTTGGCCATCTGGGAAGTGGAAGGAAGATAGTGGATCGGCTACTTCACCTGCATCAAGTCTCATGGTCTGTGCTGGATTACACCATGGAATTCAAGATCCTTGTCGCAAAATGGGGCAGAAATGCGGAAATTCTGCTGGCTTATTGCCATCGCGACCTCTTGGAGCATTTGAAAGGCATGCTATCTACCTGGGAGATGCTTACCGACCTCAAAAGCCTCATCACTCTGGCCCTCCGTATTGACAACATTTGAGAAACGACACTACCAGGTGGAGACGAGGAGACTTCTATCTGGAAAGCTCTCCCTGGCCCCTCGGTCCAGCACCAGAGTCTGACTCACTCTCTCAGTCCTCATACACACCACGACAACTCGACTCACACAGGAGGATCTAGTAGATTCTGGCATAGCAGACAACTTTCCAGACCAGACTATGTGTGCAGCTTGGACTCCCGACCAAGCCCATCTGTCGCCCCTTCTGCATCCTGACCATTGACAGAAGTCCATCAGGGTCTGGGATGGTCAGAGCATGCACACAGTCTGTGCGCACGAGTGTTGGAGAGCACTGCAAGTCCGTCAAATTCCTCCTGATCGATCCATCCAACACTCCTCTCATCCTGGGTTATCCCTGGCTCTCCACTCAAGATCCACACTTTGCCTGGTCATCCAGTTCACTGCTGATTTGAGAACCCACCTGCCTGCAACCTTAGTTGACTTCGCCCGATAAATCTGTGGATATGGAGGAAACCCTTGATCTCTCCTAACTCCAACAGGAGTACCAGGAATACCATGACTTAGCCATCACCTTCAACAAAATGGAAGCCAGCACCCTGCTACCTCACAGCCAACACAAATGTATGATTGACCTCCTCTTGAGGACCACCTTTCCCAAGGTTATCTGTTCTCCCTGTCTCCTCCTGAGACCCAAGCCATTAATAATTATATTGGCAAAGCGCATGACTTCATTCGACCAACCCATTCCCCAGCCACTGGAGGATTCTTCTTTGGAGAAGAGATGAGATGAGGGTCTTCATCACTGCAGTGACTACCGTGGATTCAACAGGATCACCTTTGAGATCCACTACACCCTCCACTTGATGAATAATCTACTCGAAGCACTCCATAGGCCCCAGGTCATTCCAGACAAATTCAGTGCATCTTATGTGCATTTTGAAAGGGAGAATAAAAGGTGCAACTGTGTAAATCCTTGAAGCATCTGGTGACCCTGTGGTCCTGGACACTGACCTCAGAATGTCTTTCCAGAGGTTGAATCCTCGCAAAGCATCATGCCCTGATGGTGTACCTGGTCGGGCTCAGTAAACCTGAGCCAAACAACTGGCGGGTGTGTTCAACGACATCTTCGATCTCTTACGGCTGCATTCGGAGTTTCCCATCTGATTCAATAGGGCAACGATCATACCAGTGCCCAAGAAGAGCAGGGTGAGCTGTCTCAACCACTACCACCCACTACTGTGATGAAGTGCTTTGAGAGGTTGGTCATGGCTAGAATCAACTCCTGCCGTAAGCAAGGACTTGGACCCAATGCAGTTTGCTTATCACCACAATAGGTTTACAATCTCACTAGGTCTCCACTCAGCCCTGAATCACCTGGGCAATAGTAAGACCTATAACAGGCTGCTATTTACTGATTACAGCTCAGCGTGCTGCACAATCATATCCTCAGTTCTAATCAACAAACTCCAAAACCTGGGCTTCTGTACTTCCCTCTGTAACTATATCTGATTTTCTCATCAGGAGACCACATTTCCACCTTGCTGACACTCAACACAGGCACGCCTCAAGGATGTGTGCTTAACCCACTGCTCTACTTGCTTTACACCCACACTTGTGCGGCCAGGAACAGCTCAAATCCCTCCTATAAATTTGCCGTCAGTATTTTCATTAGCAGACTTTCAGATGGTGGCAAGGAGGCGTACAGGAACTAGATTAGATTATGAGGACACGCAGTCCTCTTTTATTGTCATTTAGTAATGCATGCATTAAGAAATGATACAATATTCCTCTGGTGTGATATCACAAAAACACAGGACAGACCCAAAAAACTAACAAAACCACATAATTATAACATATAGTTACAACAGTGCAACAATACCATAACTTGATGAAGAACAGTCCATGGCACAGTAAAAAAGTTCAAAGTTTCTCGAAAGTCTCATATCTCACGCAGACGGGAGAAGGAAGAAAACTCTCCCTGCCATTCCCGACCACAGCCCGACTCTGAGTGGTCCGAAAACTTCGAGCTCTGATCAGCTCTCTGACATCGAGTACCAAGCACCATCTCCATCCAAACATTTCGACCTCAGCCTCGGTTGCAGCAGCAGGCAAAGCTGGAGATTTTGGGGCCTTCCCTCCGGAGATTCTCGATCGCACAGTAACAACAGCAGCAAACCAGGCATTCCAGAAATTTCTCCAGATGTTCCTCTGCTTCTTATGTCTGTCTTCAGCAAATCAGAATTGTCCACGGCCCCTATTTAACAGATACGATATCATTTCACCGGAGAGCTGCGCGCGCTGCCATCTCCTCCACCCGCCTAGATAGATCAACTGGTTGAATGGCATCACTGCAACAACCTTGCACTCAATGTCAGTAAGAACAATAAAATGATAGTGGACTTTAGGAAGGGAAAGTTGAGGAAATACATACCAGTCCTCGTCGAGGGATCAGAAGTGGAAAGGGTGATCAATTTCAAGTTCCTGGGTTTCAGCATCTGTAAAGACCTATCCTGGGCTCAACATATTGATGTAATTATAATGAAAGCACAACAGCAGCTATATTTCATTAGGAGTTTGAGGAGAATTGATATGTCACCAAAGCCTCCGGCAAATTTTTACAGGTGTACCATGGAGAGCATTCGAACTGGTTGCATTACTGTCTGAGATGGAGGCGCCACTGCACAGCATTGAAATAAGCTGCATTAAGTTGTAAACTCAGCCAGCTCCATCATAGTCTCCCCAGCATCCAGGACATCCTTCAAAAGGTGATCCATTATTAAGGAAACCCCCTCACTCTCTTCTCATTGCTACCATAAAGGAGGAGGTGCAGGAGGCTGGAGGCTGAAGGCACACTCACAACATTTCAGGAACAGTTTTTTCCAATCCGCCATCAGATTTCTGAATGGACAATGAACCTATGAACACTGTCTCAGTATTTTATTCACTCTCTTTTTGCACGACTTATTTAATTTATTTTTTATATAGTATTCTTATTGTAGTTTAATTTTTATTATTATGTGCTGTTGCTGCAAAACAACAAATATTAAACTTGATCCTGATTCTGATCTTCACCAACATGAATCTACAGAGCACGTACTACCTGATCCATATCCTCCAAAGTGATGTGCGGAAGACAGTGATCATAACACCCACTGCCCACGGTGACTTCCCAGTTTTGACCGGTTCTCCAAGGCAGCCCATTTCATTGCCCTCCCCAAACTTCCGTCAGCCACAGAGATGGCGGACCTGGCTCTCCAACATGAAGTTCGTCTCCACAGTTTCCCTCAGGACATTGTGTCAGATGATTCATCTCCTGCTTCCGGTGGGCCTTCTGCTCCACACCTCAGTGAGCTTGTCCTCTGGCTATCATCCACACACCAACGGTCAGTCAGAAAGAGCCAGGCAGCAAGTGGAGAAGTTTGCATTGCTTCGCTGTCTCTAATCCTTCCATATGGAAGAAGTATTTGCTCTTGACTGAGCTGTCCACATTCTATACACCTCCTCTACCATGAGTAAAGTATGTCACCCTCGGAAGGTCATGTCTTCCTGGCTACCAACCCCCATTATTCCCCATGGATGAGCCAATAGTAGAGGTCCTGTCTGCCAGGGCCCTGATTCGCCATTGACAGAATGTTTGGAAAAGGGCACGGAGCGCCATCTTGGCTGCCAAACAACTATTGCCCCCAGGCTAATCGCCATTGGGGCCACCCTGGCTATTCCAGCCTCTGGACCGTGTCTGGAAGTCAACCCGAGATATGCCACTGCACGCTGACTTCTGCAAGCTATAAACCTGGTTCATTGGCCCTTTCAAGATTACACATTGCATGAACTCAGTCACTTTCTGTCTGCAGCTGCCAAAACCCGCATGATCACACCTACCTTCCACGTTTCCTGCTTCAAACTCATTGCCATTCGACCACACAACCCACTTGAGCCTGCACCTCCGTAGCCTAGGATGTGGAAGGAAGTCCAGTGTTCACAGGTTGATGGATTCACATGTCGTGCACAGGATGTGCAGTACCTGGTCAACTGAAAAGAGTATAGCCTGGAGCAGATATCTTGGGCGGTGTACAGCTACATCTTGGATCCACTACTCATCAAAGATCCTGTCAGGCCTGCACAAGCATGTAACACCCAGCTGGTAGGAATCGCCTCCTGCTCATTTCTAGCCCATCAGAGGCAGCCTACTTAAACCCAGCTCTCACCCACAGTCCTTGATCACTCATCAAACCAGTTAGCCCCTATCAGTTGCTCCTAGCCTTCAGCTACTTAGTTGCCTGTTGTGTTTAGTATTTGTCTCCCTTGATTTGTGGCCCTTCATGGCTTGTTACTTTTCAGTCTATTATTAAAGTTATTGCTCACTGCTATGTCATCCTCACTGCTTGGGTTTTGGGTTTTGGGTCTTGACTGGAATTGGGTACAAGGCTCTCTCATGGAATTAATAGACTAGGGATCAAGGAGTTGGTGGAGTGTTTGAGGTATTTGGAGAGTTCATGCTCAGAAGAGTGCAACAAAATGCCACAAAACTTCAAGTGAGAGCACACTGCTGTTTGGTCACATCTGCTCTATGACACTGCCAGCTAACTTTAATTCATGGTCATCTTAGCATTCAGTCCAATCATTAACAGTCAGAGCTAAGCTGTATACATTGCCTAACAGATTTTAACTGAATGATGTGGCTGACCTTGATTGAAAAGTACAAGCATCATTTAAAAAATACTTAATCTTGTTACTTTAGTTAAGTTCTCACGTCATTTTATGGGTCTTCAAGTAATCATTCTGGTACTCTTTAAGGTTTTTGAATTATTATCAGCAAACTTTCTTTAAATGTCCTCAGATAGTGGTGAGAATCACTGCTCCTTTTGGAGTGCTCAAAGCAGCAATCTCAATAATGCAATCTCCCTTTTAATGCATTCATATGAGATTTCATTATTCTCTACTTCAAAAGGAATATTTACCCAAAGTCATTGGAATAAGGTCATAATTTCACTGCATGCACATGAATGAAAATACATTTTGGAAGGAGTGAATCATGATGGTGCCCACTTTTGCACCTGTCAAGAACCTTGACCGGGCACTTCCTACCATCAGTAAACTCTCTAATAACTGATACCTACCTTATCCCAATCTCCAAATCTCTGTCTACGGGTCATCTTTCCAAAACCAAATCCATTCAGACTTGCACACAAACAAAAAGTAGTGGATATGGCCCAGTCTATCACGGGTAAAGCCCTCCCGACCATTGGCACATCGACATGAACTGCTGTTGCAGGAAAACAGCATCCATCACCAGGGACCGTCACCCAGGACATGCTCTCTTCTCACTGCTGTCATCAGGAAGGTCACAGGAATCTCAGAACTCACGCCACCAGATTCAGGAGCAGTTAATACCCCTAAACCATCAGGCTCTTGAACCTAAGGAGATAACAGGAAGGCGGGGCAAAGTTAATATGACGCTAAATGGCAACTCCTTTGCTTGCAACTTCGGAAACAGCTTTATTTTTATCTTTGATATCTCTTTTTCTCCTTTTCAGGGTGTGGGGGGTTCTTTTGAAGATCCTGACTTGGAGTTACACTCTGACTTCAGCTCTTTATGGAAGTGGGATCTACTCTCAGGGCCTCATGACCGTCTGCTTTCTGATATCGCAAGAATGTGGCCTGGAAGACAAACACTCCTTCAGGTTTCTGGGATTTCATGGCTCTGAGGACATGCTGATTACAGGCCAGTTCCTCTGACTGAAGCGTCATGGGAGAACACAGAACATCGGGAGCAGCGGGTTAGCTGCTGGGAGTTGTGTGCCCGGAGACCTGCGCCTTTTTAGTGCCGACTCTCCGGGTGTAAAGCTCAGAGACAGCGACACAACAGATTCTTAACATCATAAACCAATGAATTGTTTGTTATGTCTCCCCTCTTGCTGTGATACAGGGACACCTCTTTTTCTCTTATTAGGGAGGGAGAGAGAGCCTGTGGTATGTTGAATTATCTGGTGAACGGGTAGTTTCTGAGGTACTGAAAGTCTGTGTCTTTATTGATGCTTTGCTGCACACTTGAGTGCTCAATGGAGGGTGCTGATGCTTTCTTGCTGGTGGTGTTTGGGGAGGGGAGTCATTGCCTTGTTGCGGCCAGTGCATGGCAGGGGAAGTTGGGGGGAATTTGGGGGTTATAACATTTTAACTGTCGTTCATTCTTTGGGGCACTCCTCTGTTTTCGTGGATGTCTGGAAGAAAAAGTATTTCGGGATGTATATTGTATATATTCCTCTGACATTACGTGACCTATTGAAACCTACTGCAATCTATTGAACTTCACTTGTCCAACTGTTGAGATGTTCCCATAACCAATCAACCCACTTTCAAGGGCTCTTCATCTCATTTTCCTGATATTTATTGTTTATTAATTTATTTATTACTATTTCTTTATTTTAATATTTGCACAGTTTGTTGTCTTCTGCACTCTGATTGAATGCCCAAGTTCGGTGGTCTTTCATTGATTCTGTTATAGTTATTATTCTCTAGATTTATTGAGAATGCCCACAAGAAAATGAATCTCATATGTGAAGACATATATGCACTTGCATGATAAACTTACTTTAAACATTGAACTTCAACTTCCTAAAGAATTATTGTGACACACATATAAGGCATCCCACAACCACAATTTTCCAAACATGGAACCCTGTTTTTGCAGGTTCTAAGGGAGTAGAGTACAGAGGAAGAGGATTATGATAGTGATTAACAAGGAGGAACAGAGATCTTTGAGGAAGATGAGTAAGATGATGGTAAAGAAAATTACTATTTTTTAAAAATACTTCATTTTCAAAATTTTCAAAAAAAAATGAGATCAACAAAAACATACCAACTCAGACATGTATAAAAAAGAAATAAGCAAAAAAAAAGACATAACATTAGAGGAATGTCTATTGTACAAAGTGCTCAAAAATACTAAACATTGACTCTCAAATGAGGGCCGTGAGAAATCAGCAGGGCGGAAATTGCTCGTCCGCCCCCGGCCTCGTCCAGGTAGGCAAGAAATGGATCCCAGATAGCTGAAAATTTTTTAATTGAATTGGTTCTCAAGAACCTAAGTTTCTCCATCTGTATGAAAATTACTATTTTTTAACCTTTAGCTCCTTGTGAACCCCCTCAAATCTAAAGTAACTCTCTGAAACTCAGTTCCTTGTCTTCTGCTACTTCAGTCACAATCATTCACCCATTCAAATAGCCTGACTGAGAAAGAACTCACTGTGGTAGGAATTTTGTGTGGGAACTTACAAATCACAAAATAGTTGGAAAGTGAGGAATGGGTAAGGATATGCAGAGATGGAGTGAATGGTTCTGAAGTTAGGGGACCTGGAACTCATGGATAAGAGTAAAAGGTGGATATTTGAGGAATATGGATAACTCTGATATCAAAATAATACCAAGAAAGTTACAAAAGATGCAGGTATGATCTTCGGAAAGCTACCTCACAGGCAAAGTGGCAACTCCAGACTAAACTTGAATCAACAAAGGATGTTCAACAGTTGTGGCAAGGCTTGAATACTATCATCTCATATAAAGTTAAATCAAGTGACATAGGTCACAAGAGGGATTCACCTCCAGATGAGCTCAATGGCTTCTATGCTCACTTTGGCCATCAAAACATGGAAGAACCATTATGACCTCCCACAGACACTGATGTTCCTGGGATTTCCAGTCTCTGAGTCTGTTGCACAAGCAGCCTTCAGATGGGGTACCTGGCCAAGAACTAAAAACCTGTTCTGAACCAACTAGCTAGAGTGATCACTGAGAACTTTAATCTCTCACTTTAAATGTACCGGCGCCTAAGAAGAACATGGTAATCTGCCTCAATGTTAATCGTCCAGTAGCACTTACATGCACTGGGATGAAATGTCTTGAGAGTTTGGTGATGAAACATATCAACTCCTGCTTGAGAAGCAACTTGGATCCACTCCAGCTTGCTTACCAAAGAAACAGGACCACAGCCGATGCCATTTTACCCGCTCTTCAAACAACCCTGGAACATCTAGACAAATAAATATGCATACAGCAGAATGTTCCTTATCAACTACAGCTCAGCATTCAATACTATCTCCTCCTCAAAACATACCATTATGTTTCAGGACATTGGCCTCAATACTCCTTGTGCAATTGGACCCTCAATTTTCTTACTTGCAGACCCCAGTCAGTTCAGATTGGCAAATGCATGCCCCCCCCCCCACGGTCTCCATCAGCACAGGTGCACCATAGGGATGTGTGCTTAGCCCCCTGCTCTACTTACCTTACACTTATGACCGTGTGACTAAGCACAGCTCCAATGCCATATTCAGGTTTGCTAATGACACCATTGTTATAGGCCAGGTCAAATCAAAGGTGGTGATGAATCAGCATACAGGAAGGAGATTGAAAATCTGGCTGGTGGTGTCATAACAACAACTTCTTACTCAATATCAGCAAGACCAACGAGCTGATCATTGACTTCAGGAGGAGGAAACCAGAGGTCCATGAGCCAATCCTCATCAGAGATCAGTGGTGGAGAGGGTCTGCAACTTTAAATTCACCTGTGTTATTATTTTGGAGGATCTGCCCAGGGCCCAACACGTTAGTGCAATTATGAAGAAAGCACGGCAGCACTTCTACTTCCTTAGGAGTTTGTGAAGATTCAGTATGACATCTAAAACTTTGACAAACTTTTATAGATGTGTAGTGGAAAGTATATTTTCTTGCTGCATCACAGCCTGGATGGAAACACCATTGCCCTTGAATGGAAAATCCTACAAAGAGTAGTGGATATGGCCCAGTGCATTACGACTAAAGTTCTCTTCACCATTGAGCACATTTACAGAAACGTTGTTGTAGGAAAGCAACATCTATCATCAAGAACCCCTACCATCCAAGTCATGCTCTCTTCTCACTGCTGCCATCAGGAAGAAGGTACAGAAGCCTCAGGACCAACACCACCAGGTTCAGGAACAGTTATTACCTCTCAACCATCAGGCTCCTGAACCAAAAGGGTTAACTTCACTCTAACTTCACTTGCCCCATCATTGAAATGTTCCCACAACCTATGGACTCGCTTTCAAGAACTCTTAATCTCATGTTCTCAATGTTTATTGCTTATCTATTTATTTATTATTACTTCTTTCTTTTTGTATCTGCACAGTTTGTGACTTTTGCACACTGGGTTGAATGACCAAGTTAGCAGACATCTCACCTCTCCTGGAAGTTCCGGGAGTCTCCCACATAACGATAGTGGCTCCCTGACACACAGAGATTATATACAATATCCCAGAAATAGATTTTTTTGAGAGGCAGAGTGAGAGCGAGCATCCTAATTAGTCTCTCTTCGTGTTAAGAGTGGTCCCCAACCACCAAGTCATGAGGAAACAATATGATTTGGCGATATGAAACGATATGAGTCAGCTGCACCTTTCCTCATTCCCTGTCATGCACTGTTGAATTTTAACGTACACGAGGTCATCGGTGACCCAAGACGTGCAAAGGAATGGGTCCGTGACCCATTTGTGAATGTCCCCAGTGAATCATCCATGTCAGTGCGGGAAAAAGATCAACTCCTTGAGCTTGCAAATGACGACGGGCTGAAAAGTATGTTTGACATAACATCTCTGCCGGCATTCTGGATCAAAGTCAAGGCTGAATATCCTGAGATAGCCATGAAAGCACTGAAAAATTTGCTTCCATTTCCAACATATTTCTGCGAAGCGGTGTTTTCTGCAATGAATGCAACGAAAACTAAATTGCAGAATAATCTGGACATAAGGAACCCCCTTCGAGTATCACTGTCTCCCATCACCCCTCAATAAGACCGATTTATTGCAGGAAAACAAACCCAGGGCTCCCACTGATTTCAGCGATATTGGTGCATTGCAATGACCTTATATGTTCATATGAGGAAAATATGCGCTGTGTGTTTAACATCCAAACGTTACTTAAAATGTTATGATGCTATTGACTTAGAAGTGACTTATAATTCAGTGGTCCCCAACCTCCAGGCCGCGAAGAATACAGCAGTGGCCGGAATGCACCCAGCACATCTTTAAGAAAAAAGCCGAAATAAACAAACTAATTGATTAGGTGCCGCCCGGCACGTAAATGTCGGCCCAGATCAGAGGCGATTGCCAATTGCGTCGTCTCTGATCTGGGCCACTGTTATAATTGACTTATCACTACATTCGTGCGAGGAAAATATGCGCTGTGTGCTTAATATTAAATTCCTTAGATAAACCCCTGTAGAAACGAAATTGAGTGTATTAGCCACTTACAAGTGAATTATAGTTGACTTATCACCTATATTCTGGTCGCGTTTAACAGCCACCCCCACCCCCGGATCGTCCGGTCTGCAAGAACATTGTCAATTTTAAACCAGTCCGCGGTGCACAAAAGGTTGGGGACCCCTGATTTAAACTAGCTGGCTAGCTGCCAAGGAGCTACGCTATTGATGTCCTACGTGATGAGGCCAAACTCCCTGTAGACTTGCTTAAAGTTGAAATAGAATAAACATGATAATATAGTATTAATATAAGTACATATTTTAATGTCACATTTGCTGTATATACCCAATTTGGTTTACAGATTAGACAAAATCACTAAACAAAGTATTACGTACACCCTTGGAGGTCCACGGGGGGGGGGGGTGGATATGGGGTTGCGGGGGGAGGGCAGGGGTGCTACCTCCCTGAAATAAGTTTTTGCAGGGTGGGATGTCTGAGTTAGTGCGGCCTTTCATCAATTCTATTATAGATTCATTGAGTACACCAGCAAGAAACTGAATCTCTGGGTTGTATATGGTGACTTATATGTACTTTGATAATAAATTTACTTAGAACATTTGAAATTTGAACTGTGTGTTTCCTGCACACCCACTACAATGCATTAAGAAAAGTGTGAAAACCTGTCTCAATAATATCTGAAGCTCCAAAATTTGCAGCAGTATGCCCTTGATGAATTGGTTGTCAGTGCACCAACAACCATAGCATACACCTGAGTAACAGCACATTATAATTCCTCGGCCACTGTTCGTCTGTTACCTGATCAATACTAAATTCCATTCTTGATTTGTAGTATTAGCTTTTTACCAGATGTGAGCTAAGATACCTAAAGAATCTTCCTTTCCATGACTTTGCATTGCTTTGCTTTATGACATTCACCTTCACAAGGAGTATTGTTAAAAAAAATTCAATTAACGCTTTCAGATTACTTCATGGCTAATAAATAATAATTGGATGAACAATGAGACTACTTAGCTGGGTCCATTTTGGACTGTAAACTCTCATGAAAGTCTGCAAATTTCTGTCTGGAGTCAAATCCATAAATAATTTAATGCAGAATGCTATCTGCATTTTAGAAAGAGTTGGCAGGGTCCTTTATCTATGTCTCAATATAAATCAAAATTTAATATGTCCTTTATCAACACATAATCAGCATGAACCTCACAATAAGCAGTTTCTGTGAACTATCTCCATCAGTTCAAATTAAATTCAAAGCAGGAGGTTTACATTTTGTGACACTTGGCTCACAAGATAAAAAGGCTATGGAAGAAAGTAGGTTATTCCACATGTCATGCTCTGCCCCCGCCTTATCTAACCTTACTTAAATAAAATATCAACCTGTCATTAGAAGTTAGATAATGTTCAATATAGTGTATGACAAGTAGAGTAACCTCTCATTACTCACTGACATTGAGTTGAATTGCCTGTGGAGGGATGGAGAAGGTTTAGCAGAAGGAGGCCAAGCAGCTTAACCTGCTATGATCGTTGCAAAGGACTTTTTTCTGTTAAGTATATAGAAAGAGAACACAAAATTCTGGAGGATCTCAGCAGGTCAGGCAGCACCTATCGAAACAAAAACAGAGTTAACTATGCAGATCAATGGCTTTTTTTAAATTTCAAATTTCCAGCATCTGTAGTTTTGTGTTTTTTGATTAAATGGACTAAACCTCAATAGCAGGAAGTAAATAGAATTTTAGTGGTAAAAGACATGATCACAATGAAGGATATCTAGACCTAATAAGGCATTTTAGCTACAAGCTATATTTTTTCCAAGTGTTTTACAGGTACAAATCATTTCTCCAGTACCTCTTTCACCAAAAGAAAAGCCAAGACATCATCCAGCATGTTGTTCGCTTAGTCACCACTTTAATGCTCCACTTCCCTGTTTATACAGCACGCTACTTCACAAGTATTGGGAGATGTGGGGGTGGAGTTTACAGAACATTATGGAGAGGGAGGAAAATTCTATGCATACATTAAGGCAAAGTTCAGTTGATACTTTGTCATTTTTAGAAGGAGGCAGTGCAATGTGTTTAATTCTGTTCTCCTCGTTACAGGAAGCATGCTGAAGCTTTAAAGTGGGTGCAGAGGACATTTACCAGGATGCTGCCTTGCCTAGAGAGCATGCCTTATGAGGATAGGCTGAGTGAGCTGGGGCTTTTCTCTTTGGTGCAACAGAGGATGAGTGGTGGCTTGACAGAAGTATACAAGATTTTAATTGGCATAGATAGAGTGTGCAGCCATAGGCTTTTTCCCAGAGTGGAAATGGCCTACAAAAGAGGGCATAATTTAATGATGATTAGAGGAAAGTATAAAGGAGATGCCAGAGGTAAGTTTTTGTTTACACAGGGCTGTAAGTGTGTGGAACATACGGCCATTGGTGGTAGTAGAGGCAGATACATGAGGAGCATTTAAGAGACTCTTAAATACACTTCTTTCCATTTGCTCCTTCTAATACTAAATACAAAACAGCCTCCAGCTGGTTAATTTCCTAAAGACTGCTTCTAATAATGTCTTTTTAGAGAACATCTTCCCAACAAGTTTGTGCTCACATGTCTGCAGCTGTCGTTAAAGACACTTCTAGAATCTTCTCAGCAAAACTCAATCAGCTCTCTCCCATTAGACTTATTAATAGCAGGTATCCACCTTGAGTAATTTTTGCCGACAGTTCAAAGTCGTGCACAGGACGATCAGTCATTGTTGAATAGTGATTAGGAGCAGAGAGAGAGGTAGTTAAGCAGGGATGTAAAACACTTCAAGAGGCTGAAAAACAGATTATTTGGAGAGGCACCTTAGAACCAATCACAATGACAAAGCATGGTATGATTGCTCCAAATTCAGGATCTCTCTTTAGGTTCAGTGAGATTGCTTCTTGCTTTATGTACATGTAGTTCTGTTCTGCACATACAAAGTTAGTCCTGTTCTAAGGCTGAAGGGGTCAGGGATATGCTGAATATACTCTATATGCTTCTATGCTATTAGAAAAAAATACATGGGCGGTCTTTAGAACAGGATACTTCTGTCCATGTGTAATACTGTACTCACAGCTTTGAAGCTTGATTCAAGTCAAGTTGGGATGAACAATGTATGTATTTGTAGCCTGGGGAAAAATACACATGCAGGGCAACAAGTACTTTTCCAGGTCTTTAATTCCTTTATCTGTTTTAGATGTCTTAATGCAGAAAGAGAGTATCAAAATAAAAATGACAATATGAATTTAAAACAACACAGTTCCTGCTGTTAAAATCTCAGCTTAATTTTGGTCACATCCTTGTTATGTATGCGGTATGAAAATAAATAAAACAAAATATACAAAACCAATATGGTAGTGGCGATTTTTGGCACACATTTGCTTAACTTCCAAACACATATAGGTTAGACCCTGGCACGAGTTCTCCTCATTCACGCTACTAGGCCAATAAGGAACTTCGCACAACCACGCTATCCAGCACTGCCACCTTACTCGCAAAAATCTTTCCTCACCATACGACTAGCATTTGACATCCTTTCTGGAACCTTGCAACTCTTCCTTCTGCTCCACATGTGCATAATGACATCACCGTCTTCTCTTAAAGGCACAGGCAGCTACTTTAGCATTACCAGAGTGAATACATAAGTGCACTTTAAAAATGAAAAAAATGATATTCAGCAGTCACCTGGTTACATATATTATGACTGCATGTAAGAATACAAAAATCTGTACTTTTGGCTCTCTAAAGAAGCTTTGTGCTTCTGAACTTGACTTTCAGGAGCATTCCTTTTTTACCATGTAAAAGCAGAACCTAACACTTAACTAGTTAGGAAGCAATTTCCATAAAGCAAACCTGCTAGACCTGTTCACAGCATAATTAAGTAATATGAGCCTGGGGCCGTATATAGACCAGGTAAGGACAGCAGATATCCTGTTCGAAAGGACTTTATTGAACTGTTATCAATCAAAATATAATAATATATTATCTGTAAGATGAGATAGATTGCTTATAAAAGGATCTTTTTTTTTATGCCTACAGGAATGTACATTTTCCTAACAAAGTCAACTTTACTGCCAACCCCTATCCTCAAAAGGGAGTGATGAGATAACACTTTGAGCTGCTGGATTTGTTGGAATTGTAATAGAAGTGGAGATGAGGCCTGGGGCAGATCACCCACGATCACATTGAATGGTGAAGCAGGCTTGAGGGGTGAGTGGCCTACTCCTTCTCATCCTTCCCTTTGAATGTCCTCCCATAATGTGATTGGTTAGGATGTTCCATAATTGATTTTGACTAGCCATGGTGAAGGAGGAGTAGTATTTTTTTCTAGATGAGTATATTGTGTGTCTTGAAAGCAAATTTGCATTTCTGTCCTTCTTGGCTTCCAGATGGATAAGAGATACCATTAGAGAAAACATCAAATTGCATTGCACAGAACGATGAATTGTCTCATAACCTCGATGGTCAGATAATGGAAGAACTGATAATTTAGACTAGTAGATGTGTTACCTTATTCTGCCTTAGATGTTGCTGAGTTTCAAGACAAATGAACAATATTTCATCACAGGTCTGATAGAACAGCCTGCTAGATGACCATCCAACCTACCACCTATTCACTCTCTCTACTACTACCACTCTGTGTCGGCAAACTCTACCACCTAAAAGAGGAAGAATAGCAGATGACTAATGGTTCTTTGACAGCACCTCCCAAATCCAAAGGGCAAATGCACATCCGCATGGGAACGTAGCCACCTACAAATTTTCCAACAATTGGCACATATACCTCCTCACTTGAAAATATATTGGCTTTCTCTCATCATCGCTGGGTTAAAATCAACTATTTTGGATTGCAGTGATTCAAGAAGCTGGCTCATAACCAGCTTCAGGGGATGGATGATAAACACTGTTTTTGTCAGCTAATTTGCATTCTGTAAATAAATTAACATAAATGTGATATTAGAAGAGCTTTTTGTGTCAAGAAGTGAATTTATAAACAACAAAGCAGCTTTAGGTTGCAGTATCACAGCCCATGCCTTTTGTTTAATCTGTGGTGACTGACTACTAAGCATAAACCGTTTTTGAATTAGCTCCCTCCAGTTCCAACAACAAATGAAACAATGAAGAGATTAATGTATGCATTTACTGCAGGCCATTTTGTTTCATTTCATAAAAGCAATCAAAAAATTGCTTTTTTTGCAGAAATTGGAAATGAATGTGAATGGTCTAAGTTAAATTTCTGTGAAATGTTGGCAGTTTACCTCTCAGCCATTATTACGATTCTCAGTTATCTAAAAATACAGTTCTGTGCAAAAATCTTAGACACGGTACTTTGTTTGTCAATGTGGAGCGGAGAGCAGGTTTGTAAATCTGGCGGGAGCAATGAATGTTGGGAAGGGCGAGGGTGGAGTGCCTCAGGAGGGGCGTGGGACAGGTGGCAGAGAAGGAGTTCCAGGAGTAAGTAGCGGCGTAGGTACAGACACACCCAGCCCTGAGATACCAGGCAAGGTCATTTGATTACAAACATTTGGTTTATTGATCATTACAGAATGTCTCTCTGGTGCTTGCTGCTCCTCCACTTTCCCTTCGGCTGTTCCCCGCCCTCTTCCCACTCTCAGTCCACAAATAGAGATGCATATCAGAATAAAGTTTATCATCACTCACATATGATATAAATTTTTTTGGGGGCAGCATTACTGTGCAAAAGATAAAATTACTACAGTACTGTGCAAAAGACTTAGGCACCCTCGCTACATACGTACGTGTGCCTAAAACATTTGCACAGAACTGTATCTCGACAACATTACAACAAAACAATAAATTTAATCAACAGTACATCCACTTCTACTTTCAGATAAATGAGCAATGGAAGATTCACTTATAAGTGTAAAGGGAAAAACTAGCTGATTCAGTGACTGACAGTGAAAGTACTTTCTTCACAACAAAGAGCTATAGATCATGAATATTTCGGGGTGCTTGAATAATGACAGTGCTTTACAAAGTGAAGGACACTTCGATCTCGCTATCATTGTTTGGGTATTAACTTTAAGGCCTTCTTTTTGGTAAATAGCATTAGCAGAGTCCTTCAATACTTCTTCAAATAAACTCTGATACTGCATTTTGTAATGAATTCAGCAATAATAAGTGGAATCTATATCTGAATTTTACTGCACCAGTAATTATTATGACACTGGGTAATGTATGGCTTTTGCATGCATTCTCATCCATCATTAAAATGAATCTAATTTTTGAAAGCTTTTTAATAGTATCAAATTAGTTCCATGAAGTTTATTTGAAAATAAACTTCTAGATGAAGGAGATGCAATGAAGACACATGGGTATATGGCAAAAGCATCTTAAGTAGTACACTACATTCAAAGTTCAAAGTAATTTTATTATCGGAGTACATATATACAACCCTGTGATTCATTTTCTTGCAAGCCATTAGGGTAAATACAAGAAACACAGCAGAATCAATGAAAGGCCACACCCAGTACGATGGACAGCAACCAACATTAAAAACAAAATCAATAAACTGCAAATACAAAAAAACGAGTAAAAAATAGAAATAATAATAATATCTAAATAAGCAATAATATTGAGAACATGAGACAAAGAGTCCTTGAAAGTGACTCCAATTCAGTGGAAACAGTTCAGTGATGGGGCAAATGAAGTTGAGTGAAGCTCTCCCCATCGTTCAAGAGCCTTATGCTTGAGGGGGTAATAACTATTCTTGAAACTAGTGGTGTTCCTGAGGCTTCTGTACCTCCTTCTTCATGGCAGTAACGAGAAGAGAGCATGGCCTGGATGAGGCAATATCCTTGTTGAGGGATGTTGTTTTCCTGCAATGGGACTCCTTGTTACCCGTGATGGACTGGGCTATATCCATTACTTTTTGTCAGCTTTTCCATTCAAGGGCATTGGTATTTCCATACCACACTGTGATGCAATAAGTCAGTATACTTTCCACCACATATCTATAGAAGTTTGTCAAAGTTCTAAATTATATGCTGAATCTTCGCAATCTTCTAAGAAACTAGTGGGACTGCTGTGCTTTCTTTGTAATGAAACTTGTGTACTGGACCCAGGATGGGTTCTCTGAAATGATAACTCCAAGAAATTTGAAGTTGCTGACCCTCTCCACCTCTGATCCCCGGATGAAGAGTGTCCCACAGGCTTCCGGTTTCCTCCTCCTGAAGTCAATAGTCAGCTCCTTGGCCTTGCTGACATTGAGTGAGAGGTGGTTGTTGTGGCACCACTCAGCCAGATTTTCAATCTTCCTTCTACATGCTGAGTCGTCATCACCTTTGACTCGGCCAAAGACAGTGGTGTCATCAGGTCATTTAAATATGGCATTGGAGCTGTGCTTTGCCTCACAGTCATAAGCATAAAGTGAGTAGAGCAGGGGGCTAAGCACACAGCCTTGTGGTGCACCTGTGCTGATGGTAACTGTAGATGGGATGTTGTTGATAATCCTAACTGACTGGGGTTTGCAAGTGAGGAAATCAAGGATCCAGGTGTACAAGAAGGTATTGAGGCCTAGGACTTGGACGTTACTAATCTGTTTTGAGGGGATGATAGTATTGAATCCAGAGCTGGAGTCAATGAAGAGCATCCTGATGATTGCATGCTCACTGTACAGATGTTCCAGGGTTGAGTGAAGAGCCAATGAAATAGCACCTGCTATTGACCTATTGTGAGGGTAGGGAAATTGGAGCAGATGCAAGTCAGTCCTCAGGCAGGAGTTGAGATGTTTCATCACCAACCTCTCAAAGCACTTTATCACAGTGGATGTAAGTGCTACTGGACGATTGACATTGAAGCAGGACACCAATATAATTGAAGCTCGCTTGGAGCAGATGGGTACTTCAGACTGCTAAAGCAAGATTTTAAGGCTATTATTGAATATTCCAGCCAGTTGATCAGCACAGATGTTCAGTACTTGGCCTGGGACCCCGCCTGGGCCAGATACTTTCCATGGACTGCAGCCCGAAACCAGATTTTCAGAAATCTGACCATCTAGTTATCCTCCCTCTACCTGCATGCAGGCACAGGCTATACAGCAAGGCTCCAGAAGTAAGGACAATGAAGAGATGGCTGTGGGAGGCAGAGGAGCACCTATGGGATTAATTCAAGTCAGCGGACTGGACCATGTTCAAGGACTCTTCAAAGGATCTGAACAATTACACCACAGTGTCATGAACTTTATGATGTCAGTCATAGATGACCATGTCCCTACAAAATAATTTACAGTCTTCCCCAACCAGAAGCCCTGAAGCAAGAGATCTGCAGTCTGCTGAGGGCCAGGTCGATGGCATTCTGGTCTGGCAATCAAGTAAAGTACAAGGTACAGCCTCCGGAAAGCCAGCTCATGTATAAAGTGACAATTCCAGACCAAACTGGAATCACAGAAGGATGCAAATGAACCAGTCCGGCCATTCTTCTCTGTTTTCATGTTTTCGTTTTAGTGTTTTCATCCACAGAACTGTCTCTCACTGGATATCTTTTCTTTTGCAACCTTCTCTGTAAACTCTAGAGCCTGTTGTGCATGAAAACCCCAGTAGATCAGCAGTTTCTGAGATACGCAAACCACCCTGTCTGGTACCATCAATCATTTCATGGTCAAAGTCACTTCGATCACATTTCTTCCCCATTCTGCTACTTAGTCTAAACAACAACTGAACAACTTGACCATGTCTACATGCTTTTATGCTTTGATTTGCTGCCACATGATTGGCTGATTAGATATTTACATTAACGAGCGGGTGTACAGTTGTACCAAGAAAGTGGCCTCTAAATTTGTAATGCAGTAGCAAACTTCTGACAGTGCAATGACAATCCACTCCGTGGCTGCTGGACTTTAATTAAAATCACTGGTGAAAAATTATACACAATGAATGGTCCCACAATCAGTACAATCCTCACACAATGAAGGTGATCTCAGTCAGATGGCTGAGGCCCGTTTCTTCCTTAGTAAAAAGACACAACCCTCTTTGGAATGTGCCAAGGATCTGAGGCATCCACCTTCCTCCAGGTTACTGGCTTCTCTGAATCTCTTTGATAATAACTGTCATCAACCTAAATGTCTAACCATCACATGATTGCCTCCCTGACTGAGTATACTCATCATTCTCTGAATATCTCCCAGCATGAATCCGTCTATTATCACCTTGTTTGACTCTTCTCTTCTGATTTATTCATTCACTCCTGCTACTATATTCCATATCCCTGCAATATGGCCCCAGTGAATCTCTAATCACCCCAACCACACAATCTTACCACAGATGGTAAGATTGGTCTCCCTCTACTTTTCTGCTGGCACAGTTGTTTCCCTGTAATCCTCTCCTATCCCTGTGCTCTCCTACAATCTCTTCCTCCTGGTCTTATCCATCATCTAGCTCCAATCATCTACAGAAGACTGTCGAATTCACTTCTTAAGCAATCTCTAGTATCAGCAAACACAGAAGCCTGAAAATAAAAATAGAAATAATAATAATAATAATATTAAAATAGGCAATAAATATTTAGAAAATGAGATGAAGTGTCATTGAAAGTGACTCCAGTTCAGTGGGAACAGTTCAGTGATGGGCAAATGAAGTTGAGTGAAGTTCTTCCCTCTGGTACAAGAGCTTGATGGTTGAGTGTTAATAACAGTTTTTGAACCTGCTGGTGTGGGTCTTGAGGCTTCTATGCCTTCTTTCTGATGGCTGCAGTGAGGAGGGAGCATGACCTGGATGGTGGGGGTCCTTGACGATAGATGTTACTTTCCAGCAACACTTACCCATGCAGATATTTTCAATAGTGGGAAGGGGTTTACCCATGATGGACTGGGCTGTATCCATTAGCTTTTGTAGACTTTTCTGTTGAAAGGCAGAGGTGCTTCTGTACCAGGCTGTGATGCAAGCAGGCAATATACTTTCAACTACACATCTACAGAAGTTTGTCAAAGTTTTAGATGACATGTCAAGTCTTCACAAATTTCTGAGAAATTCGAGGTGCTGTTGTGCTTTCTTCATAATGGCACTGACATACTGGACCCAGAACAGATCCTGTGAAATGATAACACCAAGGAATTTAAAGTTGCTGACCTTCTCCACCTCCGATGCACCAATGAGGACTGGCTCATGGACCTCCGGTATTTCTCCTCCTGAAGTGAATAATCAGTTCCTTACTTTTGTTGACATTGAGTGAGAGGTTGTTTTAGTGGCACCAATCTGCCACATTTTCATTTTCCATCCTACGTGCTGATTCATCACTACGCTTGATTTGGCCAACAGTTGTGTTGTCTGCAAACTTAAATTTGGTATTTGAACTCCTCTGTGCTCACAGCCATAAGTATACAGCAAGTAGAATAGGGGCTAAGCACACAGCCTTGTGGTGCACCTGTGCTGAGTGAGATTGTGGAGGAGATGTAGCCAATCCGAACTAACTGGAGTCTGCAAGTGAGGAAATTGAGGATCCAGTTGCACAAGTAGGTACTATTGCCTAAGACTTGAAGCTTATTAATTAACTTTGAGGGGACGATAATAGTGAATGTTGAATTTTAGTCAATGTTGATCATCCTGATGTCTGCATCTTCACTGTCCAGATGTTCCAGGGTTGAGTGGAGCCAATGAAATGGCATCTGGTGTTGAGCTGCTATGATAGTAGGCAAATTGGTGCGAATCCGAGACGCCTCAGTCAGGAACACTCCAGCCAGTTGATCAGCACAGGTCTTTAGTACTCCATGGCTTCACTTTCCTGAAGGATGCTCTCAGGTCGCCTGAGGGACTGAAATCACAGGATCATTGGGGGCTGTGGGAGTTCATGACGGTGTCTCCATGGCTTAATGGTCAAAGCGAGCATAAAAGGCATTGAGCTCATCCCTTTTGTTATCTGTTACGCTTGATTTCTCCTTATAGGAGATGGCTGTATTCAAGACTTGCCCCAGCTGTCAAGCGCCCTTCAGTGATTCAAGTTTAGTCTGGAATTGCCCCTTCAGATGTGAGATGACTTTCTGGAAATCGCACCTGGACCAGATATATATAACTTGGTTGCCAGAACCGAACACCACTGATCTGGACCTCAGCAGTCTGCGGATCTCATGGTGCATCCAGGGCTTCTGGTCAGGGAAGACTCTGAATGATTTTGCATTGATGCACTCCCCTACAACTGTTTTTATAAAGTCCATGACAACTCTGGTGTGTTTGTTAAGATCCTCAGATAAGTCTATGAACATGGCCCCGTCTACCAACTCAGATCAATCCCATAGCTACTCCTGCAGCCACCTCTTTATTAAAAGGATCTAGTGCTCCCAAGTGTATATGACGAATAAACTCTTCTCGGGCTTCCAGCCAGTTATAGGTATGGATTTTAACCAATATTGGTTTGTACTGTGGCCTTATGGACTCCAGGTACTCCAACAGTTCACGACCATCTGAACAGCATACATCCAAACATTCAATTTACACGGTGATGGAGAAGAATGGTTGCTTCCTGTTCCTTGACATTCTAATATGACGGAAAACAGATGGTAGCCTCGAACATGGTGTCTATTGGAAACCTACTCACACAGACTTATACCTCAAAAATAACTCCCCCACCATCAAACCCCCAATGCAGAGCGGTTCTTTCCATTTTGATTAACTTTGTGCTAACTATTTCAGAACCACGGAGTCTCCATGAGGAAATAAGATGATTATGCATGATGTTGCTACAGAATAGCTACGAGGTGAAGGAAATTAATCAGGCCATTAAAAGCTGCAATAGGAAACCCGACCACAAGGAGGAACCCGTTGCTACCACCTGTCTTCCCTATATTTCCATGGTTTCTGGAAGGATCAGCAGGATCCTGAAGAAATACCAGATTAATACCATTCACAAACCCGTAAGCAGCTGTGCAGGTTGACTCTGTGGTTAAGACAGCGTACAGTGTATTGGCCCTCATCAATCGCGGAATTGAATTTAGGAGCCGAGAGGTAATGTTGCAGCTATATAGGCCCTAGTCAGACCCCACTAGGAACACTGTGCCCAGTTCCGGTCATCTCACTACAGGAAGGATGTGGAAGCTATAGAAAGGGTGCAGAGGAGATTTACAAGGATGTTGCCTGGATTGGGGAGCATGCCTTATGAGAATAGGTTGAGTGAACTCGGCCTTTTCTCCTTGGAGCGACGGAGGATGAGAGGTGACCTGATAGACGTGTACAAGATGATGAGAGGCATTGATCATGTGGATAGTCAGAGGCTTTTTCCCAGGGCTGAAATGGTTGCCACAAGAAGACACAGGTTTAAGGTGCTGGGGAGTAGGTACAGAGAAGATGTCAGGGGTAGGTTTTTTACTCAGAGAGTGGTGAGTGCGTGGAATGGGCTGCCGGCAATGGTGGTGGAGGCAGATACAATAGGGTCTTTTAAGAGACTTTTGGATAGCTACATGGAGCTTAGAAAGATAGAGGACTATAGGTAAGCCTAGTAATTTCTAAAGTAGGGACATATTCGGCACAAGTTTGTGCTGTAGATTTTCTATGTTTCTATGTAAGGAAGCTCAAATCACAGCTTATGCAGGTTAAAGATGACCTGGATTTCAGGACGGCTGGCATTTACAGGATTCCCTGTGAATGTGGAGTGGTGTAAACCAGCCAGATGGGATACATAATGGAAACCCGCGTTGTAGGGGCACAGGAGGTGTATCCGTTTGTGTTACCCGGAGAAATCAACGGGAGCAGAACATCGCATTCGCAATGGCCATAGGATTGAATTCGACTGCACAAAACTACTGTGCTGCGTCAATGGCTTTTGGGGCCACCTGGTGAAGGAAGCCATTGTGATAAAAGTAGAGGACAAGAATTTTAACAAAGACAAAGATCTCACTCTAACTAAGAAATGGAATTTGATGGTAAACAAGGTGGGACAGCGGAAACCTGATTGGATGAGGACTAACCAATCAGGAGGGGTGTTGCCAGGAATCATCCCTGATGAAGATGGCCGGGTTTGTCATCTAACATCAGTTAAAATCGATACCTGTACCCGGCTGGAAGCCTGAGAAGAGTTTATTCATCTCTTTGTTGTCTTTATCTCTGGAGCCTTGCTCTTTAGCCTCTGTCTGTATGCGGGTAGGAGAGGACAACTGAGTGATTAGATTTCCCGAAATCCAGTCTAGGCATAGAATCATAGGCATTCCTAATTGTAGTGTAATGGTGGTCAAGTGTGTTTGGACCCTTTGGTGCTGCAGGTGATACATTGATGATAATTGTGCAGAGTTTTCTTCTAATAAGCTTGATTGAAGTCCCCAACAAAGATTTGGAACGCATCAGGGTAGATTGTTTCTTGCTTGCTAATCATGGCAATACATTGAGTCCTTGTTTATAATCTGCTTTTGGCAGTTATATAAACTGTGGTCAGGATTATGGAGGAGAATTCACTTGGTAAGTAGAATGGTCAGCACTTAATCATCAGGTGTTCCAGATCATGGGAACAAGAGGTTGACAAGTCTGCTATGTCCAAACACCACAAAGAGTTTATCATCTCAAAATCGGCAGTCCAATCCATCTATTGTATTGGAAGCCCTCTGGTCTTAATTACATACAGGAATACACATAAACACACTTCACAGAGGTGTAAACAGACATTAGTGGATGCAGAAATAAATGAGCAGAGATAAGCAGAAACCTCATTATCAGGGCATATTTTAGGGAAGGTGAAGAGAGGGAGAGAGCTGGCAAAGCAGAAGTTGCACATTTCAGCTAGTCAGCAGCTGTCATCAGTGATGAGCCAGAGAGGTGTGAGTGGGTGGGAGAAATACATGGCTAGAATCAGAAAGAGTTTGCAGATATAGAGGTGTTTCAGAAATACATGCACGGCAGAGATCATGAGGGATTGTAAATATAGGGATGAGACTTTGACAGATGATGGGTGAGGAATTGTTCTGTATTTTGCTACTTAAATTTACACAGCTGGTTTGATCAGAATTCAAATTGTCCTTTGCAGTGCAATGTTACAGCACACCTTAGGCTAGTTGTTGATTTGAATGGCACAGTGTGAACAATACAGTTATGTCATCAGACAATGACTTCATGACAGCGAGCAAGTGGAATGAACCTGGTATGGTTACCACTCCATGGGTTGGTTGGGCCACGCTCAAACTTGCATGCATTTTCTTTTGATTTCAATTATGGAACGTGTAATATTTATGAGTCAAAATTATAGACATCAATCATTCTTTTTATTTTGTGTGAACTACTTCTGTGCATGCCCATGCACAAGTTGCGAATGCCTTATCAAAAAATCCAAAATCCAAAAACACCTGAAATCCAACATTTTTTTTTGAGTGCTCATATCAAAAATGGAAAATTCTACCAGACACTGTGGGTCTCTGCTGGCCACAGATAGTTCTAGGAAGTGACCTCACATATGTAATGCGCAGAAGTTAATGAAAAATAGAAAAACACTGTATAAGGCAAAAAGTGAAGATCTCGATTGTGTATTGAAAAAGTGGATTCACCAGCGTCAGAGTGAACATATGCCGCTTAATCATGCTGATCATGAAGCTAGCAAAGGTCTATCATGGCAAACTGGAAATTAAAGGTCATTGTGAATATTCAGCAGGCTGATTGCAGAAATTTAAGAAAAAGCACAGCATTAATTTTTTAAAGATCTGTGGTGATAAATCATCACATGCAGCAGCAGAGAAATTTATTAAGTTTGCTCAGATTGTTGCTGATGAAAATCTAAAACCCTGAACAGCTGCATCAGTACATCGTGTGATGAACAAGTGTAAGAGAAAGGCTGCTTACATAAATTCAGGGTCAGGAATAACAGCGATGCTGACTGGTCTCCTGGGCAACCAAGGTAGTGATAGCTTACCTTTCTGACAGTTCATGTGCACATTATGTTGCATTGTTTCAAAATTATTAAAAATATTATATAAAACTACCTTCCAAATATATGTATAAGCTGCATATGTAATGTAAGTTGATTTTGTGTTTAGACTTGTGTCCCACCCAAAGACATCCTGTTATATAGATGCAAATTTTCCTAAACTCAAAACACGTCTGGCCCCAAGCATTTCTGATAAATGTTACTCAGTGTGTACAACTGCATATTTTTTTTCTGTTTCACAAGCTCCTACCTTATGCAAACCTTATAGCTACAGCAGGGACAGTAATTAGTTGCTCACACCCTTCGCTGATTGCTGAAATGCTAATTGGGTTTTAATGCCTTGGTTTCTTATAGCGTTGAGCTCCTGCAATACACTGTACTGCCATGCTGGTGACACAAGCCGTGACATACAGTACTGAGTGAGCGGGATGAGGGCAATCAGAAGAGAAGCCAAAGTGCTTTGACCACAGCTCCGACTCTTATGGATTCTCTCTCCATCCTCCCCATAGTCCTTCTGAACTACCCTGCTAGCAGTGGGTATTTGCAACGAAGATTAAAGATTAGCTTTGTCACAGGTACGTTTAAACAAATAGTGAAATGCTCCTTTTCGCCAATGACAAAACACAGTCTGGGGATGTGCTGGGGGACAGCCTGCAAGAGTCGCCAAGATAACATGACCACAACTTACTAATACGTTAATGGGGCAACAAGTGACCATGACATCTTGTTACTTTAGCTTTCTTTGCAACTAAATCTTCAATTAAACTCCATGTATACTTACGATTGCTGTAATTACTGTTCTATGCATATGACCATTCTTTCTATGATTTTAAGAACATCAATGCAAGTGCCTATAATTTTGCGTCACTCATGCAAAAATCATCCTGTGCAGATGGAATGTCTGTTGGTAAAATCGTATATTCTCTGTTCCTGCTGCAGTCTGTTCTCTTCATTAATCGTCCCTGAGGTGACTGCTCTTGAATGGACCTTGGAAAGCACTGGATACTCTAACGACGGTTTTCCACTGCTGTCCCTGCTTCTCTCATCCACGCTTGCCAATTGTGATGTGAATGGTATGGTGAAAGCCCTGCTCTCTTTCTTTTACAGCAGGGGTCCCCAACCATTTTTGCACCGCGGACTGGTTTAATATTGACAATATTCTTGTGGACCAGCCGACTGCGGGGGCGGGGGGGGCGGTGTTGGTGTTCAATTAGGGTTAAACTCACCTCAACATGTTTTTTACAGTTAGGGTTGCCAACTTTCTCACTCCCAAATAAGGGAGAAAAGTAGCAGTCAAATCCCAGCACACTTTACCCCAGGAAACACTACCATGACCATAAAGACCTGCACGGGCACCTGTGTGCACATGCGTGACTGAGCATGTGATGTGCGCAAGTGTGTACGTGCTGATTTCTGTCTCCACAAATTGGTTTTGCCTTCATCTTCCCGACTATACTGTACATACATTATTTCTATTTTATATAGGCTGTGTATTTATCATATCATTCCTGCTTTTACTATATGTTAGTGTTATTTATTTTTGGTTTTATGCGTTTTTTGGTATGATTTGGTAAGTTATTTTTTGGGTCTGGGAACGCTCAAAATTTTTTCCCATATAAATTAATGGTAATTGCTTCTTCGCTTTACACCATTTCGGCACGAAAGGTTTCATAGGAACACTCTACCTTGGCAGGGGAAATACAGGACAAGGGCGGTCCCGTATGGGACAAACCAATTTAGCCCAATATACGGGATGTCCCAGCAAATACGGGACAGTTGGCAACCCTATGTTCAAGTTCAACAGTGCATGACAGGGAATGAGGAAAGGTGCAGCTGACTCATATCGTTTCCTCACGGCCCGGTGGTTGGGGACTGCTGTTTTTCAGCACCGATGGAAGAGAGAATCTCATAATGAGTGTGGATCCTGTGAAGTCAATGGTCAGGTCAAATATCCTCCTCAGAGGAGGAGCTGTCACTGTCATCCCAATGCTACAATTCAAAGAAAGGGTAAAAACACCGTGGAAGATGGAGCAAATGAAATACAGCCATCAATGTCAAGATGTTTCAGATAATGATTACACACAGGATCACTTTTCATGCCACTGACTTCAGTGAAAGCTGAAATGCAAAATGACAGGATGAGATAGAATTCCGTCATCAGGTTGTTAAGATTCCACACCTTCCTGTTGCCAATGACCTTGCAATCAGGATTTGTTCAAAGTGGAAAAGGAAAAACCCGTGATTGAAATGTACAATGCAGTTTAAATAGGTGGATGGAGAACATTTGTTGATGGTAAGTAAGAAGGAGAGACAGAACATTTGCAAATCTATGATATAGATTGATATAGGATCAATACATGGGAAGGGCAGAAAACAGGAGAAGGAGGGATAGGTGCACTTGCAAGATGAATTGTGATGAATGATGTATGAGAACAGGCATCATTTGGTGAAGTGTAGAATTAAATTACAAACACATAAGGATGTAAGTAAAGATGAAAAATAAAGGTAAAATTAGCTTTACTTGTCACAGCTACATCGAAACATTGAAACACACTGTGAAAAGCATCATTTGCAAGATCAACCGACACAATCTGAGGATTGTGCTGAGCAGCCTGTATGTGTTGCCATGCTTCCAGCACCATTGTGGCATGCCCACAATTTACTAACTGTAGCCCATATGCTGTTGAATGCGGGAGGAAACCAGAGCACCCAGAGCCGTCATGGGGAAAATGTATGAACTTCCTCCAGGCAAGAGTGGGAATTGAACCCTGATCATGATCACTGGCACTGTAAAGCATTACCCCGCCCTGCAACTTTACGTGCAGTGAATATGATATCGTGCTCCTACTTCTTGGTCTGATAAAGTCAATAAATCACCTTGGCCTTTTGTCATGATCCATAGTCTAGGCACCTCCTGCTCACTTCTCTGACTACTAACTATGCTTTGTTTGGGTCAGGATTTGTCCTCCTTTCATCAGGGAATATAATCTCAGGTTAGACTTTTGTACTTCTGGGTGGTGTGTAAGCAACTCTAGAACCCACCAAGGGTCACCCTTGTAGTATCCCTTTAAATGAAAAAGTTAATATAGTGTTACACCTTCAGATCTCACCACCTAGTGTATGCAATTATGAAATCAAGAGATAAATTAATAATCCAGCAGATTAGTTCAGAAAAAAATATATTATCAGTTGTGGAAAAAAGCAGTGAATTCACTTGTTGATACGTACATTCACCCCCAGCAACATCGGCACTCTCCCTTCCCTCCTTCCTAAACTATTCTTGAGGTTTTCAGGATATTTTTTAGGATTCAGCATTTAGTTTTCATAGCATTTGTTGAACTAAATGATCATTAAGGTCACTTAAGAACACTTGAAAGTAATTAAGAGTACCGCAAAATCACAGAATTCAATGTATTTTTATTTTTGTATTAAAAGATCATAAAACCATAAGACATAGGAGCAGAATTAGGCCATTTGGCCCATTGAGTCTGCTCCGCCATTCCATCGTGGCTGACTTAATTTCCATTTTAACCCCATTCTCCTGCCTTCTTCCTCTAAAGCAAACCTCACAAACATTTCAGAAACAGTAGTTAAATCTTGGTTTTGTACTAATTTTGTACATCTGTAAGTGCATGGTGATAGAATAAAAAGTCAACAACATACTGAAAATTCTTATCAGGACCAATGTATATCCATTACGTTATAATATCTGATTATATAATAACTTTGTTCTGTTCTTGTTTACTTGTTGCTCCACTTCTTAGTCTATGTAGTCAAATGTGGAAAGGCAAGATGAGCTGGAGGTCGGATGCCAGTCCCTCCAAGCTCTGTTCTTCTATTGGAGTCAGCTTTGTGGCCAGCAAGAAAACAGTGATGTGTTGAGTGGAGGAGTGGGTTGCATGGCTCACCTGGGCTATTGGCTTGACAGCAGGGCTGATGCCAGAACGCAACACCACTTATAATAGAAGGAATAAATGGTGGAAATAATCATCAGGTCAGGCAGTATCTGTGTATAGAGAAACAAAGTTTAATATTTCAGATTGATGTTCCTTTGTCAGGAATGGGAAAGGGTCAAAATGTATGTCAAGCAGTAGTAAATCAATGCAATTGGACTTCCTGTGTTGTCTAGAAGACGTTCTGTCACTCATCCAAAAGACTTCTTGAATTCTCATCCATAGTTTTCCAGCTCATAAACACTGTGAGATTCGAAGAGGTAATATGTTTAGAAGCCGAATAACTACCCACCGTGGATCAGAACTGAAGAAGCCTCTCGGATGAGTGACGAAACGTCTTCTAGACGACATAGCAAGTCCAGTTGCTTTGATTTACTACTGCTTGATATACAATGACCTGGATGACTGAGAACCTTCATAGACAAGCAAAATGTAGTTTTAAGTTTCAAGGAATAGGACAGCACAAATATCTGTAACTGGGTAAGGTCAGTGCTGCCATGGGGCTTAGTAGTAGGAGTTGTCACTGGGTCAATGGGGACAACGTGACATGATAATTTGCCAATAAATAAGATATTTTGCTCATAGTTGAGCTGTATGATATGCCCAGCAGATCAAGGTCTACTGAAAGAGTGAGAAAAACGGTGCCAATATCATAGATGGATGACTTACAGCCCAAACGATCAATTCTGATACAGACAGAGAAAGAAGATACCTGAAGCAGGAGAAGTTAATTTTGAGGTAGGAAGGCTATCACATAGCCAGACAAAAAAAAACGAGGTGTTATTCCTTGCTTTGGGCCTCATTAAAACAGTGAAAGAGGTCATGGACAAATAGGTCAGAATGGGAGTAGAACAGAGAAGTGGCAAGTAATTTACAGCTCATAATCACTCCTACAGACTGAACACCAAGTCCTCCACAGATCTTGTTTATGTGGATGCAGTTGCCAGGATCTAAGTGAGGGTAAAGCCTTCAGCAATTTGAGTAATTTTAATTATTTATTATCAATACAGGTGTGCTTAATGACTTTTATCTATTTTTGGTGTTTTAAATATCTCTGGCAATCGGAGGCATTTTGCAGACTTATTTTGGTTAGTCCTTCATATCCTGAGTGGGGTGGTGCAGCCAGAAGGGGACAACAATGTATTCGGGTGGTGGGCCAAATCAAGCCTGTTCAATGCACTTCAGAATAATTTATAGTATGTGAAACCTATTGGGCATCTCTGAAATATGTGACAAAATGTTGTATAGGTGCAAGCCTTTCTTTCTTATCTCCTTTATACAGTCACAGGAGTTTGGCAGTTTACTCCTTAAAATGCTACAATTTATGCCCCAGTGCACAAAGACTAGTTTGACAATGTTTATGCTTCGTTTTATGACAAGTGACACTGCAACATTGACTGAATACAACTGGATGTAGTCATGCCTTCTGGGCCCAAGTCAAATGAGAATAAGGAATGGATATTTTATACCATAGATGATTCTCTAAAGACATATTTCTATCTACATTATAAAATCAGATTTAAAAACTACAGAACATACTTTATGGGCAGTATCTTGATGCAGACTTTGAAGCCTCAGTGCAGGTTGCAATGTTTATTTCGAATCCTTATTCTCTTAAATGTATGAATACTGGATGAACTAGAAACGGGTTAATGTGATGCAGATTTTCAAAAACAAGCTGATGTCATTTTATAGTCCCTCCCATCAATAATTTTTAAAAATGGCCCTGATCATTATGATGAAAGAACATAACTGTCAGATTTAGATAGCTCTATAGATAAGGCATACCTATGTAGGACACCACAATGTTGCAGCTAGCAGAAACACTGCTTCAGTACTGACACAAACGAGGGAAATTCTGCAGACGCTAGAAATCCAAGCAACACACACAAAATGCTGGAGGAACTGAGCAGGCCAGGCGGTATCTATGAGAAAGAATATAGGCGACATTTCGGGCCGAGAGCGTTCAGCAGGACTGGAGAAAAGAAGATGAGGAGTTAGAAGGTGGGGAGAGGGGAGGGAGAAACACAAGGTGATGGGTGAAACTGGGAGGGAGAGGGAGGGGTGAAGTGAAGAGCTGGGAAGTTGATTGGTGAAAGAGATACAGGGCTGAAGAAGGAGGAATCTGGTAGGAGAAGACAGAAGGCCATGGAGGAAAGAAAATCGGGGGGGAGCTCCAGAGGGAGGTGATGGAAAGGTAAGGAGAAAAGAGAGAGAGAGGGAAAAGGAGAGAGAGGGAAAAGGGGATGGGGAATGGTGAAGGGGGAGAGAAGAGTTGGCCATCACCAGAAGATCGAGAAATTGACACTCATGCCATCAGGTTGGAGGTTACCCAGACGGAATATAAGGTGCTGTTCCTCCAACCTGAATGTGGTCTCATCATGACAGTAGGCCATGGACTGACATGTTGGAATGAGAATGGTAAGTGGAATTAAAATGAGTGCCCATTGAGAGATCCTGTTTTTTCCGGTGGACAGAGCATAGGTGCTCAGCGAAGCGGTCTTCCAATCTACATCAGGTCCCACTGATGTACATGAGGCCATACTGGGAGTACCGGATATAGTAGGTAACCCCAACAGACTCACAGGTGAAGTGCCGCCTCACCTGGAAGGACTGTTTGGGGCCCTGATGTTAGTGAGGGGGGAGGTGTAGGGGTGTGTGTAGCCACTTGTTCCACTTGCAAGAATAGGTGCCAGGTGGGAGATCAGTGGAGGTAGTGGGAGGATGGGGTGAGGGCAGACATGAGCAAAATGGAAGAGATGCAGTTGAGGCAATGTTGATGGAAGAGGAAGGGAAGCTCCTTTCTTTGAAGAAGGAAGATATATCCTTTTTTTTCTGGACTGAAAAGCCTCATCTGAGAGCAGATGTGGTGGAGATGGAGGAATTGAGAGAAGGGGATGGCATTTTTACAGGCAACAGAGTGGGAAGAGGTATAGTCGAGGTAGGTGTGAGAGTCAGTGGGTTTGTAATAGACATCAATGGATAAGCTGTCTCCAAAGATAGAGACGGAGAGATCAAGAAATGGGAGGGAGGTGTCAGAAATGGACCAGATAAATTTGAAGGCAAAATGAAAGTTGGAGGCAAAGTTGATAAAGTCGCTGAACTCAGCATGGGTGCAGAAAGCAGCACCGATGCAGTCATTGATGTAGCGTAGGAAAAGAGGGGGAGCGACACCAGTGTAGGCTTGGAACATAGACTGTTCCACATAGCCGACAAAAAGGCAGGCATAGCTGGGACCAATGCAAGTACCCATGACTACCCCTCTAGTTTGAAAGAAGTGGGAGGAGCCAAAGGAGAAGTTATTGAGAGTGAGGACAAGTTCCAGCAGATGGAGGGGAGGGGTGGTTGGGTCTAGTGTCCAGAAAGAAATGAAGAGCTTTGAGGCATTCCTAATGGGGGATGGAAGTGTATAGGGACTGGACACCCATGGTGAAAATAAGATGCTCAGGGCCAGGAAATGTGAAATCAATGAAAAGATCCAGAGTGTGTGAAGTGTCATGGATGTCAGTAGGAAAAGACTGAACCAGGGGAGATAAAGCGGAGTCCGGGTATGCAGATATGAGTTCAGTGGGGTAGGAACAAGCAGAAACAATGAGTCTACCTGGACAGGCAGTTTTGTGGATCTTGGATACGAAGTAGAAATGTGAGTATGGGGTACGGGAACTATAGCGTTGGTAGCAGTGGATGGGAGATCCCCTGAGCTAGTAAGGTCAGTGATGGTGTGGGAACACTGGCCTGTATGATCCTGTTCAAAGGGCAAGTAAGAGGAGGTGTCTCACAGTTGTCGCTGGACCTCGGCTAGTTAGAGGTCAGTCTGTCAGACTACTACAGACTCCCCCTTATCTGTGGGTTTGTTGCTGAAGTCAGGATTAGTGCGGAGTAAAATTTTTCAATTAGTCAGTACTTCCTCTATATGTGCTAAACATACATTAATACAATTTAAAGTAGTGCACAGACCCCATATGTCTAAAGATAAATTAGCCTGTTTTTATTCCCACATAAACCCTATTTGTGACAGATGTCACGCTGAAGTGGCTTCTTTAACTCATATGTTTTGGTACTGTCCTCTCTTGGAAAAATATTGGAAAGATATTTTTGATATTATCTCAACAGTTCTATGTTTTGATTTAAAACCCATCCTATAACGGCAATTTTTGGATTGCCCATGGTAGAACATAGATCTTTGTCTTCTTCAGCCTGTTGGATGATTGCATTTGTTACTTCAATGGCCAGAAGATCTATTTTATTGAACTGGAAGGAGATCAATCCTCCTACTACATTCCAATGGTTTTCCCAAACTGTATTATGTTTAAATTTAGAAAAAAATTTGAATTGATATTTTTGATCCTTCAGTTAAATTGGAAGAAACTTGGAAACCATTTATTCAACATTTTCATATGATGTAATTTGACCTTTCCAAATTCTTCTTATTAACTTAAAATATATGAATAGAGGAGCGGAGTTGACGACATTACTGAACGTGTTCAATTTAAAATATTGGCCTAGCCTTGTTTTGTTCTGTTTGTTTTTTTCTGGGTTTAGTATTTAGTTCATTTTTTTCTTTTGGGAGGGGTTCTTTGTATTTTTTTTCTTTTTATTTCTTTTTTTCTTTATGATTAATTACATCATGAGTTTGGAAGTCTATTATACCTGTGTTATCTGAAATCTTTTTTGTACATGTTTATTAATAATAAGATTATTCCAATCTCTTTGTATCAACTGTTATTTCGTTTATAATTTTGAAAATTAATAAAAAGATTTAAAAAGTAAGGATTAGTGCAGAGGGGTGGAGAGCAGAGCATTCAGAAGGAGTGAGGTTGGAATTGGAGAGATGAGTGGTGAAGTCGAGAGGTTTGATGTCCTGTTGGCAGTTGGCAATGAAAAGATCCAGAGCAGGTAGAAGACCAGAGCGGGGTGTCCAGGAATAGGAGGACGGTTGAAGGCGGGAGAAGATGTGACCGATGTACGATGGGGTGTCCTTGCTAAAGAAGTAGGCTCGGAGACAGAGGCAATGGAAGAAGAGCTCAGCGTCATGGTGACCGTAGAACTCACTGAGGTGTGGATGCATGAGAGCAAAGGTAAGGACCATAATGAGGGCAGAACGTTCTGCCTCAGAGAGGGGAATATCAGAGGGGATAGTGAAGACCCGGCACGGTTGAGAGCTGGGATTGGGGGCCGGGGTGGGAGGAAGAGCATTGGTAGTGTCAGAGGAGGGGGAGGGTTGGGGTGTCAATCCTAACCTCTGGTGCTGTCAGTGTGGAGTCCACATGTTCCCCTATGACTTTCGGAAGTTCCTCCTACATCCCAAAGACGTGAACTGGTAGGTTAATTAGCAATGGCAAATTGTCTCTGGTGTGTCGATTTAGTGATAGATTCAGGGAGTGGGGTTAACTAATAAGAATTGAGGAGAATGAAAATGAAATTACTATCAGATTTGAGTAAGTGGGCAAAGATGATTAATGTGGAATTGAAGGGCCAAAAGGTTTGATTCCCTGCTATATGAATTGATGATAATAATCTGGTAAACAGAGAAACCAACAAACACGTTGCCAAATTTCTTGACTTCTCTCGAAATAGGGTCAACCCAGGTGGAATTTAAGAAGTTTCTAGTTATTTCGGACTAAAGGCTATAAATTAAGCTTTGAGTGTTAGGAACTGAAAGGAAAAGTTAAAAACAGTAAAATAAATTATTTGGAGCATAGAGATTACTTGTATAATTAGGGATATGTAGGAATGATGCTGACTTCGGTCCACCTGGTGTGGCTAAACTTATTTTTGTCCAATTCCATGCACCCACTTTTGAATTTGATACCAGTATTAGCAAATAGAATGGTACGGATATATTTTAATATGTACCAGCATTACATAGAATCAAAAGTAGCAACATAATTACTGTGACTGGTGGAAATAGCTAAAGGTGGATAATGAGATTTAGGTATTTTAACCTGCTAGACATTCAATAAGGTCAACATTTTGATAGCTAGTGTTGGATAATAGAATGACTGCCACTCCATCATCAGTGTCTTCAAATCTAGACCCTGCAGATCAGGTAATCCAATAATCAAGACAGAGGACCTAAATATTATAATGTTCACATGTCCTGTCCTCACAACGCTGTTTAATTTTTGCTTCAAGCATCCCCGGTAAATATAAAACAATTTTACATTACCAACTGAGAAGGTAATTGTTCCTCAGAGATCCAGAATGAACCTGACAAGCTGAAAGGTCATCAGTATCATAATAAAATCATCTTCCATTCGTAACGCCAAACATGCAACACAGAACCATTTTGTTTTTGTGTGTTTTGTTCTGAATCATTTGTCAGTGGTTGAAATATACATTGGAGCAACAGCTGCATCTTCTTCTCCACTTCTGAAATGTAGTTCTATTGGTACTAAACAGGGATGATATACTGGGCAGTCATCAGTATCTTGAGAATAATTGGTACTCTTATGTGAATAATTGGTACCCCATGTATTCTCTTGCCCTTTCATTAGGATAGAGTTCATAATTGGACCTCTGTTATGTCAACCCAAGGACAGCAGGAAATAAATATTCTCACTTTCAGTTCATAGGAATCCATGGGGATCATCTCAGATCAGATCCACAACATTCTAAAAGGAACCTTCCAGCCTTCTCCTTCCCACCCTCCCCCCCACCCCACCTTCTTTACAGGGCCTCTGCCCCTTCCTTCTTCAGTCCTGATGAAGGGTTCTGGCCCGAAATGTTGACTGATCATTTCCACGGATGCTGCCCGACCTGCTGAGTTCCTCCAGCGTGTTGTGAGTGTTACATTCTAAAAGGAGAATGTTGGAAGGAAGCCGGAAGTTGTGGTACACATTGTTACCAATGGCATAGATAGGAAAAGGGAGGAGGTCTTGAAGACAGAATGTAGGGAGTTAGGTAGGAAGTTGGAAAGCAGGATCTCTGGTTTGGTGCCAGAGCCATGTGCCAGTGAGGGTAAGAACAGGATGATTTGGTGTCTGAATGTGTGGCTGAGGAACTGGTGCAGGGACCAGCGCTTCAGATTTCTGGATCACTGGAATCTCTTTTGGGGAAGGTATGACATGTACAAAAGGAATGGTTACCCTGAACCTAAGGGGGACCAATATCCTTGCAGGCAGGTTTACTAGAACTGTTGGGAAGGGTTTAAACTAATTTGGCAGAGGGGGTGGGAACTGGAATGATAGGGCTGAGGATGAAGCAGTTGGTATACAGACAGAGGCTGTGTGTGATGAGACTGTCAGGAAGGACAGGCAGATGATTGGGAAAAATTGCAGTCAGTGGGATGTGTTACAGTGCAATGGGGGAAAAATTGAAAAGGGTGGATAAGGTATACGATCTTGTAGCACTGCTAGAGATTGACAAGTATGATGCTGTGGGCATCACTGAGTTGTGGATGAAAGAAGATTATAGTTGGGAGCTTAACATCGTAGGGTACACATTGTATTGAAAGGAAAGACAGGTAGGCAGAATGGATGATGTGGCTTTGTTGATAAAAAAAAATTAAATCAAATCCTCAGAAAAAGGTAACATAGGATTGGAAAATGTAAAACCTTTCTTCAAAGTTCAAAGTAAATTTATTATCAAACTATACATATGTTACCATATAAACCCCTGAGATTCATTTTCTTACAGACATACTCAATAAACCCATAATAGAATCAATAAAAGTGTCATGGTCCGGTCCTTGAAGTCTGCATTCCGGTTCACAGTCCGGTCCATCGTTCCTTATTCCAGGTTTTCCACTTTTCCCTTGTCCTGTTGTGTGCCTTAATCGAGGCACATGATTCTCATTTTGGGCTGGCTACATAAACAGCTCCTTGGTTCAGCTTCAGTTGCTGAACTGTTCCCTCCCTTTCCCCTTCTGTTTGAAGCCTCGCCTGTAACACCGTTAGGTTCAACTGCCAGGGCTAGATCAGGGCCTTGCTGTGTCTAGATAAGGAACTGTCTTTCATCATTTGGAACTGTCTCTGTGTCCATGTCTTCACTAGATAGGCCTGGCCATTTGCCGCTACCTTGAGTTGGGAACTGTCTCTGTGTCCAAGTCTTCGCAAGGTAGGTCCGGCCGTTTACCGCTACCTTGAGTGGAGATCTGTCTCTCAGTGTTCTGTGTATGAGTCCCGGCCCTACGTCCTGCTCCCTAGGAGGGGTCCTTACTCTGTGTAGAGCCCTGGCCCCAAGTCCTGTTCCCAAGGAGGGATCCCGGCTCTGTGTTCCATGTTCCTGTTCTCTCACAACCAAGGCTCTGCATTCCTGTTCTCTCACGACCAAGGCTCTGCATTCCTGTTCTCTCACGACCAAGTCAAGGCTTCATGTTCTCATCCTGTCAATGTGCCTCACCCAGCCCAGGAGTACCTCGCCCAGCCCAGTGCTGGGGTTCCCTCGTCCTGTCCTGTTGCCACTCCTCATCCTGTAGCCACGTCCTGTCCTCACCTAGATCCGGGGTCGAAGTCCAAGTCAAGACCCAGGTTCTGGGTCCCTGTCCAGTCTCTGGCTCGGAGTCCTTGTCCAGGTTCCAAGTTCCTAGATCCTTGTCCAGGTACCACTTTCCTAGTCTAGTCCTAGCCCAGACCCTGTATCCTAGCCTCGTCCAGTGCCTGTGTCTTGTCCAGCGACGTTTCTTCCCCACTTCTCTTGCTTGCTTGACACACCTAGTACTTCAGTGTCTGTGTCTTGTATTTGGGTCCACTACCAGCACCCCCCTGTATGACAAAAAGACTGCACTAACTTGGGCATTCAGCTGCTGTGCAAAGGATAACAAACTACAAATACAAAAAGAAAGAAGTAATAATAATAAATAAATAGACAATTAATATCAAGAACATAAGATGATGAGTCCCTGAAAGTGAGTCCTTGGTTATGGGAACATCTCAATGTGGGGCTAGTGAAGTTGAGTGAAGTTATCCCCATTGATTCAAGAGCCTGTTGGCTGAGGGGTAATAACAGTTCCTGAACCTGCTGGTGTGAGTACTGCAGCCCCTGTACCTTCCTCCTGCTGGCAGCAGTGAGAAGAGAGGATATCCTAGGTGGTGGGGGTGGTGGGGTCCCTGATGATAGATGCTGCTTTCCTGTGACCGCGTTTCATGTAGATTTGCTCAACGGTTGGGAGGGCTATAGCCATGATGCGCAGGGCCGTATCCATTACTTTTTGTCTGAGTGTGAGTCTGGATGGGTTTGGGTTTAGGGAGACGACCTATTGTCAGGGAATTGGAGGTAGGGGGTAAGGTAGGTATCAGTTATCAGAGGGTCTGGATGATGGCTGAGGTGGTAAATGACTTATGGCAGGAAGAGCCTGCAAAAATAATCACCATCATGATTTACACCTTCCAAAATGTACTTTCATTCAGGTCCATACAGTCGAATTAAGACATCACTCAAATGACTTCGGGTAACGATTCCTTTTGAAGTAGAGAATAGTGAAATGTCATATGAATGTGAGAAGAGAGAACATCCTAGATGGTGGGGGGGGGCCTGATGATGGATGCCGTGATCATAATATGATAGAATTCACCCTGCAATTTGGGAGGGTTAAGCTAAAGCCGACTGTGTCAGTATTATAGCAGAGTAAATGAAATTACGGAGGCATGAGAAAGGAAATGGCCAAATTTGATTGGAAAGGGACACTAGCAGGGATAACAGCAGGTCAGCAATGGCTGAAGTTCCTGAGAGCAATTCAGAAGGCGCAGGGTAGATAAATCCCAAAGAAGAAGTAGTATTCTAAAGACAGGGTGATGCAACCATGTCTGAGAAGGGAAGTCAAAGCCAAAATAAAAGCAAAAATATAGGACATATAATGGAGCAAAAAATAGTGGGAAGTAAGAGGATTGGAACATTTTTAAAAAAGAACAGAATGCAACTTAAAAAAAGCCATACGAAGGAGAAAGATGAATATGAAGGTAAGCTAGCTAATAATATCAAAGAAGATATCAAAATTTTTTTTTGTAGATACATAAGGAGAAGATATCAGATGGCTGGAAAATGATGCTGGATAGATAGTAATAGGGGCCAAGGAAATGGCGGATAAACTGAATAAGTATTTTGCATCATTCTTCACTATGGAAGGCCCTAGTCGTATGCCAAAAGTCAAAAGAGTCAGGTGGCAGAAGTGAGTGCAGTTGCAATTACAAGGAAGGTGGTGCTTGGGAAGCTGAAAGATCCAAAGATAAATAAGTCACTTGGACCAGATGGACTACACCCCAGGGTTCTGAAAGAGATAGCTGAAGAGATTGTGGAGGCATTTATGATCTTTCAAGAATCAATAGATTCTGGTAAAGTTCTTGAGAACTCCTGTTGCACAGGTCACTCCAGTCTTCAAGAAGGGAGGGAGACAGAGGAATGGAAATTATAGGCCAGTTAGCCTGACCTCAGTGGTTGGGAAGATATTGGAGTCGATTGTTAAGGATGAGGTTTTGGGGAACATTGAGGCATATGATAAAATGGGCCAAAGTCAGCATGGTTTCCTTAAGCAAAAATCCAATTTGACAAATTTGTTGGAATTCTTTGAGAAAGTAACAGCAGGATAGGCAAAGGAGAATCAGTGGCTGTTGTGTATTAGGATTTCCTAAAAGCCTTTGACAAGTTGCCACACATGAAGCTGCTTAGCAAAGTAGGAGCTCGTGCTATTCGAGGAAAGGTACAAGCATGGATAGGGCATTGGGTGATTGGCAGGAGGCAAAGAATGGGAATGAAGGGAGCCTTTTCTGATTGTCTGCCAGTGACGGGACAACTTCTTTTTATGTAGTACGTCAATGATGTGGATGAAGGAATTGATGACTTTGTGGCCAAGTTTGCAGATGATACAAGGATAGGTGGAGGCTCAGGTACTGTTGAGAAACCAGGGAAGCTGTAGATGGACTTAGATTAGGAGAATGGACAACGAAGTGGCAGATGGAATACAATGTTGGGAACTTTTTGTGTGGTCATGCACTTTGGTAGAAGGGATACAAGAGTAAGCTATTTTCTAAATGAGAAAATTCAAAAATACGAGGTGCAAAGGGACTTGGGAGTCTTTGTGCAGGGTTTCATAAAGGTTAACTTCCAGGATGAATCGGTGGTGAGGTAGGTAAACACAAGGTTAGTATTCATTTTGAGATGACTAGAATACTGTATAAAAACTAAGATGTAATACTGAGGCTTTATTAGACACTGATGAGGCCTCACTTAGAGTATTGTGAATAGTGTCGGGTACTTTATCTAGGAAAGGATGTGCTGACATTGGGGAGGGTTCAGATGAGGTTCACAAGAATGATTCTGAGAAAGAAAGGTTTATCATATGAATAGCGTTTGATGGCTCTGGCCCAGTCTTCATTGGAATTTAGAAGAATGAGGGGCGATCTCATTGAATTCATTGCCACAGATGACTGTGAAGGCCAGGTCATTGAGTGTATTTAAGGCAGAGGTTCATAGCTTCTTGTTTAGTTGGGGTGTGAAAGGTTACAAGGAAAGGCAGGAGAATGGGGTTAAGGGGAAAATGGATCAGGCATGATGAAGTGAAGGGCTGAATGACTTAATCCTGCTCCTATGTCTCTTGGTCTTATCGGGAAGGTTTCAACCAAGATTCAGTGACATATCATAGTCATGGATCATTCTACAAGAAATGGTGTAGATGTATGGTTGATTTTAAGATATTCTGGGCAGCTTACCATGTATGGTCAATTCAATGTTCACGATCTCATCCGGCAGAGTGGAGGAGACAGCAAGCTACTGGGTTGGATTGCAGAACTAGAGGAACTTAGGAAGAATTTTAACTTACATTGGTTGTTGATGAAATTGCAAAATTGCAAACTAGCCACACGAGCCTCCCTGCATCTGGTCGAAGTATAGCATACAGATAGCCTGCCAAGTAGCCAATAAGAAGGCTTTTGTGTCCCAGCTGTATAATAGGACATTAGTCAATGGAAACAGATGAGTCTTCTGGTGGTAACAAGCATTCAACTAATCTTGAAAATCCTGACAAATTTTAGATTATCTTCAATTATAATTCTTTCCTTCCCCCCTTCAAAGTGCCTTTTAAGAAACGAATAGCAACCTGTTCAAAAACCTAGCTGTACTGTGAGGGGGAAACAACATTCTAATTTGTGATGCTACTTGTAGAAAAGTCACATTAATTTTCTTTTTAAAAACATTTACAACTTAACTACACACCAAAGCATCCAGTGAAATATCCCCCTGCTCAATATGTTGCACCAAATTTTGTTATGAAGTGCCAACGAATAACTTATAGCTCATGTACTGAACTGGAAATAACCAAATTGATATGGTGCTAATAAGATCACAGGATTTCTCCACGGGCCAAAGGGAAGTAACAGTTCAGAGCAGAACACCAAAAGCACAATCCATCTGAAAGCTTCATGCTATCATTCGTACTGGCATAAACAGAGGCCCAGAGGTAGACAACGGCAGGATTAATGTGGATAAAGAACCACAGGGTGCAATGTGTATTGCTTGTATTGATAGTGTAGCAGCGAAAGCGAGTGCTAAGGGGCTAACATATTGTGAGTAGAGGTCTTCCATTGTCACTGGGTGAGGTTCAACTTATAGCACTTGTTTTCCATCAGAAATCATTAGAATATATAGAAAATGTAGAGTAAGCTCCAGACCCACATCCCTGCTGAAAATGAATAAAGAACAATACAGCCAGATGACTTTCAGAAGAAGGGTCTGTAGCAGAGATAAATACAACAATGAGCCTGGAATCAGGTTTGAAATAAATTTCACTTACAGCTTATATGAATCCAAGAAGCTATGCACATGCCTTTTAGTTCTACGACCCTCCTCTGTCATTGAGGGATTGGGAGCAAAGATGAGTATATGCAGTTACGTTCCAGATCAAACCCAATTTTATTGAATGATAGAACAGACTCGTAGTCCTGTTCCAACGCTGGAAGTAAATATTTTCTTAACTCACTATTGCCTCCCTCAGCAAGAATTTCACTCTTTATTCAACAGTCAAAGGAAATGATTGTTCACAGCAAAATGCCCACTACACAATTGGCCTGAGTACTTCTTACTTCATGTCGTCATTCTCAGAAATATTTAAGTAGCCTAAAGCTCTTTGCACAATTGCATTGTTTTCCATTTTGAAGAAATAAATTGCAATAATGGCACAGATTTGAAAGTAATGACACAATAATTTAAGGAAACAAGTAAGAAGCTGAAGGCTAGAATTGGTAGGGAGTAGAGAAATTAAGGAGTTCTTATGGGGAAAGAGGGCATTACAAAAGAGTTGGAAAGATTTATAAAAATATATTTTTCTCAATTGACCAGAGAGAATGCTCTAATTGTGTAAATGGAGCTTAGGATTTTAGCTTCTGGTATTGATTCTGTTTTATGTGACAACGAGATGAGTTAAATTGCAAGGATACAGTTTTTCAGGTATTCTAATGGATTAATTTTCCTGAACTTGGTAGGTAATGGTCCCCAAGCTGCAGCTAAGACAGTGACGAAGACTGTTAGAGCCCACTTCTAAAAGAAATCGAAAGCAGATGTGATTGCTTCAGCAATGTTTGTTTTCATTAAACAGTGTCACAATGGTGAATAGTGGTGACTTCAGCTTTTGTTTCCATTTTAGACCATAAGACATAGAACCAGAATTAGGCCATTTGGCCCATCGAGTCTGCTCTAGCAGTTCATCATGGCGGATCCATTTTTCCTGTCAGCCCCAATCTCCTGCCTTCTCCCCATACCCCTTCAGGCGCTGATCAATAAAGAATCTATCAAACTCTGCCTTAAATATACAATGCCTATAAAAAGTATTTGCCCCCCCTTGGAAGTTTTCATGGCTTGTTGTTTTACAACATTGATTCACAGTGGATTTATTTTGGCTTTTTTGACACGATCAACAGAAAAAGACTCTTTTGTGTCAAAGTGAAAATTGATCTCTACAAAGTGATATAAATTAATTAGAAATATAAAAACACAAAATAATTGATTGCATAAGTATTCACCTCCTTCAAGTCAGTTTTTAGTGGATGCACCTTTGGCAATAATTACAGCCTTGAGTCGATGTGGGTAGATCTCTATCAGCTTTGCACAACTGGACACTGCAATTTTTCCGCATTCTTTTTTACAAAACTGCTCAAGCTCTGTCAGATTGCATGAGTGAACAGCCCTTTTCAAGTTCAATCCAAACTCTCAATTGGATTGAAGTCCAGACTCTGACTTGGCCACTCCTGGACATTAACTTCATTGTTTTTAAGCCATTCCTGTGTAGCTTTGGCTTTATGCTAGGGTCATTGTCTTGCTGGAAAACAAATCTTCTCACAAGTCACAGTTCTCTTGCAGACTGCATCAGGTTTTCCTTCAGGATTTCCTCCAGGATTTCCCTGTGTTTTGCTGCATTCCTTTTACCCTCTACCTTCACAAGCCTTCCAGGGCCTGCTGCAGTGAAATATCCCCAGCATGACATAGCCAACACCATGCTTCACATTAGGGATGGTGTGTTTTTGATGATGAGCAGTATTTGGCTTATGCCAAACATAGTGTTTAATCTGATGGCCAAAAGCTCAATTTTGGTTTCATCAGACAATAGAAACTTCTTCCAGCTGACTTCAGAGTCTCCCACATGCCTTCTGGTAAACTCTAGCTGAGATTTCATTGAGTTTTTTTTTCAACAGTGGCTTTCTCTTTGCCACACTCCCATAAAATTGTCACTGATGAAGCACCCAGACAACAGTTGTTGTATGTGCAGTTTCTCCCATCTCAACCACTGAAGCTTGAAACTCCTCCAAAGTTGTTATAGATCTCTTGGTGACCTCCCTCACTAGTCCGCTTCATGCACGGTCACTCTGTTTTTGAAGATAGCCTGCTCTAGGCAGATCTACAGCTGTGTCATATTTCAATCTCTTGATGATTGACTTAACTGTACTCCAACTGATATTCAGTGACTTGGAAATTTTCTTGTATCCGTCCCCTGACTTGTGCTTTTCAATAAGCTTTTCGTGGAGTTGCTTGGAGTGTTCGTTTGTTAATGATGTAGTTTTTGCCTGGATACTGACTCACCAGCAGTTGAACCTTCCAGATACAGGTATATTTTTCAATCAGTTGAAACACCTTGACTGCACACAGGTCTCCAAAAGTAGATCTCAATTTAACTAATTATGTGACTGCTAAAACCAATTGGCTGCACCAGTGATGATTTGGTTTGTCATTTTAAAGGGGCGGGGGGGTGAATACTTATTTTGTGAACAATTATTTTGTGTTTATATTTGTAACTAATTCAGATCAATTTGTAGAGATCAATTTTCACTTTGACATGAAAGTGTCTTTTTCTTTTGATCAGTGTCAAAAAAGCCAAATTAAATCACTGTTAATCAATGTTGTAAAGCAATAAAATATGAAGACTTCGGGGGGGGGGGTGAATATTTTTATAGACACTGTACATGAAGACTTGGCCTCACAGCAGCCTGTGGCAAAACAAAAATTCCACAGATTCACCACGCTCAGGCTAAAGAAATTTCTTATCACCTCTGTTCTAAAAGGCCGCCTCTCCACTCTGAAGCTGTGTCCTCTGGTCTTAAACTCTCCCATCATATGAAACATCCTCTCCACATCCACTCTATCAAGGCCTTTCACCATTTGATAGGTTTCAATGAGGTCAACCCTCATTCTTCTGAATTCCAGTGAATACAGGCCCAGAGCCATTAAACGCTCTTCATATGACAAGTTGTTCAAACCTGGAATCATTTTTGTGAACCTCCTTTGTACCCTCTTCAGTTTCAGCACATCCTTTCTAAGTTAAGGGGCCCAAAACTACTCACAATATGCCAAGTGAGGCCTCACCAGTTCTTAAAAAAATTTCAACATTACATCCTTGCTTTTATATTCTAATCCTCTTGAAATGAATGCTAACATCACATTTTCCTTCCTTACCACAGACTCAACTTGCAAATTAACCTTTAGGAAATTTTACACAAGCACTCCCAAATTCCTTTGCACCTCAGATTTTTGCATAGTCTCTCCATTTACAAACTTTGTAGAAAGTAGTTAACTGTTTCATTTCTTCTACCAAAGTGCATGACCATACACTTGCCGACACTGCATTCCATCTGCCATTTCTTTGCCAGTCTCGTAATCTAAGTGCTCTGTAGTCTCTCTACTTCCTCAGAATTACCTGCCCCTCCACCCATCTTGGTATCATCTGCAAACTTTTCAATTCCAACATCAAAATTATTAACATATAACGCAAAAAGAGTAGGTCCAACATCGACTCCTGTGGAACACCAGCAGCCAACCAGAAAAGCTCCCTTTATTCCCACTCTTCACCTCCTGTCAGTTAGCTACTGCTTTATCTATGCTAGAAACTCCCCTCTAATACCACAGCTTGTTAAGCAGCCTTGTGTGTGGCACCTTGTCAAAGGCCTTCTGTAAGTCTAAGTACAGAGCATCAACTGATTCTCCTTTGTCTAATCTGCTTGTTATTTCTTCAAAGAATTCCAGCACATTTGCCATGTAAGATTTTCCCTTGAGCAAACCCTGCTGATTACAGTCTATTTTATCATGTGCCTCCAAGTATCCCAAAACCACATCCTTAACAAACAACTCCAACATCTTCCCAACCCCTGAGGTCAGACTAACTGACTTATCATTTACTTGCTTCTACCTCTCTCCCTTCTAGAAGAGTGGAGTAACATTTGCAATTTTCCAGTCTTCCAGAACCATACGAGAACTTAGTGATTCTTGAAAGATTATTACTAATGCTTCCACAATTTCTTTAGCCACCTCTTTCAGAACTCTGGAATGTACACCATCCGGTCCACGTGACTTATCTACCTACAGACCTTTCAGTTTCCCAAGAACCTTCTCCCTAGTAATAGTAATTTCATTGCTAGCAACGGTAACTTCAGGTAACCTCTTTAATATTATTGGCTTGCTTGCTTTCGTATTCTATCTTTTCCTTCTTAATGACTTTTTAATTGTCTTCTATTGGTATTTGAAAGTTTCCCAATCCTCTAGCTTACCACTAATTTTTGCTCTGTTATATGCCCTCCCTTTAGCTTTTATGTTGGCTTTGACTTCTCTTGTTAGCCACAGTTATGTCATCTTTCCTTTGGAATACTTCTTCCTCTTTGGGATGTATATGTCCTGTGCCTTCCGAATTGCTTCCAGAAATCCTAGTCATTGTTGCTCTGTTGTCACCACTGCAGTGTTCTTTTCCAAACAATTCTGGCCAACTCCTCTCTCATGCCTCTGTAATTCTCTTTATACTACTGTAATACTGATACATCTGACTTTATCTTCTCCTTCTCAAAGTTGAGAGTGAATTCAATCTGATTATGATCACTTTCTCTTTAGGGTTCTTTTTACCTTAAGCTCCCTAATTAATTCTGATTCATTGCACAACGGCCAATCCAGAATAGCTGATCCTCTAGTGGGCTCAACCATGAGTGAGTCTAGAAAGCCATCCATAGGCATTCTAGAAACTTCCCCCTCCTGGAATCCCTCCCCAACCTGATTTTGTGTGTGTGTGTGTGTGTATACCTACAAGATACTTCACCTCACCCAAACCTGATCTTGCCTAAGCCTGATGAGCCAAAGCCATTCTAAACACTGGCTCACTCCAAATGAATGGCTGCTCCAAGAACGGCCACTCAGATTGCACTAGAATTATTCTTACTGGCCCTATCTAATGAATCCCTCTTGCTGATAAGTTGCTCCTCAAATCAGAAAAACTGTTGTGTAACTCTGTCTTCAAAATCTTGATTGCCACCCTGATTAAAAAGCAGCTCTTTTCACGGGCTCTTGGTGTAGATTGTGAATCTTAGCTGCCTTGGGAATTTTTTGCAGATTTCAGAAGAAAAGTCATTGTTAATAAGGAGGCCCTTAAGGCAAATTTTTATCAGGAGAGAATCAACTTAATGAATAACATAAAGTCTGGTGAGAAGCTGGTGGTAACCTGTAATGATAAAGGGAACTGTGTGGGAAAGAGTTTAAAGTCGAAAAGCAATAACACTGAAGCAGTTGCATTCTCTCGATCTCGGAAGTCTGGGTGCAGTGGTACAAGTAGTCGTCACAAACTGGGGTCTTCCTTGGTTGCAATGCATGACCATGGCTCCTTCTTTGCTTCATCATGCCCTTCCCTCTCCATGAAGCGTTGCAGAGCTGCCGTCCTGGCCACTGTATTCATCCAGCCCGTCCTCTGGAGCGGACTTCACTTGCCAGGAGAGGCATGTCCCAATCTAACTGGGCTATGAGGCCCGGCTACACTCTATTTCAAATAATTAAAATTAATATGTAGAATGTTAAAATCACTTTTTAAATGTGTTCTATGTACATCAATTTTTTTTACAACTTTTGATCTCAGAAAAATATTTGCAAAATTGAGCAATGTTTAGTGCACCAATTCATGTGCTATAGTGGGATCTTTTTTTTTGTAGTTCACAGCTGAGTGCACCATTGCCATGCAAACTAGCACTAAACCTCTCCCCACAGCAGCAACAACGTACTGGCAGAAATCACTGCCCTGCCCTGAAGGAACATTTAAAGAAAAGTGTGACACGCCTCTTCATTATGACTTCATATGATGAACTGGTCCACTTGCATCCCAATCCTTGAGAAATCCCAAAACCACTTTGAGGTACAAAGTGACACTGCAGCTGATAAAGCTGAGTTGCTTAATATAGAGGTATTTCAGTCACCCATGGGATGCACTGTCATGCTTATGCATATGAATTAAAGATTGAAAAGTCACCTGCCAGAGGGTACGAATGAAATTCAGAGGTCACATCTATAAACCATGTCTCCTTATCTATTTGTTTTGGGATTAGCTTCTTCTTTCTAAGCTTATCTAATGATTGCTGAATGTTCCAGCCTAAGATATCAATATTGTTTGATAACTGTAGAAATGTCCGCAATATGTATATTGATGTCACAAGTAAATATCCTATGTGTTTAAGGGGAGGCATGCCCAGATATGCCTGGACCAATATTTCTATGGTCATTAACTTATCCACAAATAATTACTATCACAATATGCAATGCAAAAATGACCCATATGGATCCAATTTCTAGGCAGAAACCTTACACAAGAAATAAATCAGCTCAAGGTACCAAATTCATTGTTCTAGTCATAACTCCAATTTGATTTCCTTCTCAGAAATAAGCATGTGTATACATACACTCAGTGGCCACTTTATTAGGTACTTCCTGTACTTAATAAAGTGGCCACTGGGTGCATGTTCATGCTCTTCCGCTGTTGTAGTCCATCTTCAAGTTTCATCGTGTTGAATCACAAGAGTTGCTCTTCTGCACACCACATGAATATTTGAGTTACTGTTGCCTTTCTGTCAGCTTGAACCAGTCTGCCTATTCTACTCTGACCTCTCTCATTAACAGGTCGTTTTTGCCCACAGAATTGCCACTCGCTGGATGTCCCTTGTTTTTCATACCATTCTCTATAAACTCTGTGGAATGTTATGTGAGGAAAACTCAGAAGATCAGCAGTTTCTGAGATACTCAAATCACCTAGTCTGGCACAAACAATCGTTCCATGGTCAAGTTACCCAAATCACATGGGTGATTAAGGCCAAGTCATCAGGCATATTTAAAGTGGAGTTTGATAGGTTCTTGATCCATGGTCAAAAATCACTTAGATCACATTTCTTCCCCATTCTGATGTTTGGTCTGAACAACAGCTTAACCTCTTGACCATGTCTGCATGTTTTTATACATTGAGTTGCTGCCATATGATTGACTGACATTGCATGAATAAGCAAGTGTGCAGGTGTACCTAATAAAGTGGCCACTCAGTGTGTTTTACATCAGATAAAAAGCTCCTACAGCTTGGGCTAAATGCAATATTTTTTGTGTTGCCTCAATGATATGCTTTGATATCGCAGACAAAATGCTGGTGGAACTCATGATTCAATAACAATCTCACATAATGAGATTCCACTCCAGAACAACCGTTATTTTCTTGATGCCCTTTAAAAGCATCACAGAATTGGCAATTAGTGCGAACCTTTAAATCCAGCAAAGCAGCAAAAAAAAATCGCTTCTTCAAGATTGTAACTGCCATTAGGAAAAGTTTTTCATCCTCTCTGCTCTAAGCGTATTACAATCCATTTTCCACAAATAAAGTGCCATTGTGAAATACAAACAATGAGACAATAGTGACAACCACCTGCCTTTGTGCAGATTTTTGAAAAGAAGGGTATTGGGTCAGACTCTGTGCAAAAAACATCTATAGTTTTGCACAGACTTGCAAACCTGTTCCAATGTATTGTAGATACCAGCAAGTTCAGGGTTCTTGCAATGTTTACATGAACACAGAAATCCCAAACATACTGTACTGACAATTGACTTTCTGGCTCTTTGTTGTCTCTCCTCCAGTACTGATGTCCTTACACAGCCCAGCAACTGAGGATAACATTGCAGCAATTCCCCATCCACTTGCTTCAATGGAATAGATTAGCTGCAATGGTCTAATTATTTTAGATTAGATTAGATTATGAGGACACGCAGTCCTCTTTTATTGTTATTTAGTAATGCATGCATTAAGAAATGATACAATATTCCTCCGGTGTGATATCACAGAAACACAGGACAGACCAAGACTGAAAAACTAACAAAAACCACATAATTATAACATATAGTTACAACAGTGCAACAATACCATAACTTGATGTAGAACAGGACATGGGCACAGTAAAAAAGTTCAAAGTCTCTCGAAAGTCCCACATCTCACACAGACGGGAGAAGGAAGAAAACTCTCCCTGCCATGCCCGACCACAGTCCGACTCTGAGTCGTCCGAAAACTTCGAGCTCCAATCAGCCCTCCGACACCGAGTACCGAGCACCATCTCTGCCGAACGCTTCGACCCCAGCCTCAGTCGCCAGCAGCAGGCAAAGCCGGGGATTTTGGGGCCTTCCCTCTGGAGATTCTCGATCGCACAGCAGCAGCGGCAGTGAACTGGGCATTTCAGAAATGTCTCCAGATGTTCCTCTGTGCTTCTCACGTCTGTCTCCATCAAATCAGAATTGTGCACGGCGTCCTACATACAAATACGATATCATTTCACTGGACAGTTGCGCGTGCTGCGTCGCACCGCCATCTTTTGTGTTGTTTATTAGATGTTTGAGTCTACTTGAATATTTTTTAATGTTTATGTGTTCTAGTTTAATTAAATCTGCCCTTTTATGGTAACACCAATGCCCAGGAATGAAGGAGCCTACAAAAAATGGTAGATACAGCCGTGTCCTTCACAGGAAAAGCCCGCCCCACTCATGAGCACATCTACAAGGAGCACAACTACAAGAAAGCAGGACACAGGAGCCTCAATTCCCAAATCAGTAGGTTCAGGAACAGTACTTATCTTCAACCGTCATGCTCCTGAACCACTGTGGATAACTTCACTCACTCGATGTTGAACTGATTCCACAAACGAAACAAAACAAATTTGATTTCACAAATTACTTACTTGTTCGTTTTTTTTTTGTGTTTGCACAGTTTGTCTTATTTTACGCATTGGTTGTTTGTCAGTCCTTGTATGCAGTTTTTCATTGATTCTATTGTATTTCTTTGTTCTACTGTGAATGCCTGCAAGAAGCTCAGGGTAGTAGATGGTGACATATACGTACTTCAATAATAAATTTACTTTGAACTTTAAATTGTTTAAGTTTATACAATTTTGCTATTTTTCAATTAAAATTTTGCAATTTTAATAGTCCTTGGAAGTTTTCTTAAAAGCTTTCAATGCCAGACACATTGAATTTATTTGACAGATTTCAAAGGCAGTTAATGTAGGTGGCATGGTTTTGCCAGCTGTCCAAGATTTTGACAGTAGGGATGTAATCAGGGCTTCCTCTTATCTCACACCAGCACCATTTCCTCCCCCAAAATGATGACATAGATGCAAAAGGGCCCCTTGCCTCATGGATTGATCTGGCTTTCTGTAGCACATTTTTGTTGTTACATGTGAGTAAACTTAGTCTTAGCCCAGAGACCGGTGGCAAACACGGTGACATGATATAACTACTGAATCTGAGCCATGAAGATTGGTGCCTTCTCCATTGAATTCCAGTGGGTACAAAAAGCTCTTGACAGTGTTCAGGTGTCTGTGCTTAGCTGTGTGTGAGACCAAGCAGAATCAATGATGATTCAAACATTAACTGTACTTTAATGTATGTTTCATTGTTTGGTTACAAATGGAACATCTTTTCACTTTGACTTCCAGTTAATAGGTGTGGTGTTATATTATAAAAAGGGCAGCTATGGATTATGACCAGACTACAAAGTGCAATGAACTGGCAACATAGTACAAGAGCCTAGATTAGAATTTTAGTTATGTAGGTGAATAAGGGGAGGGCACATGATGAAACTGGGCTCTCTTGGGTTGTTTTTGGAATTACAAAGCCTTTATGATGCCAGAACAGGATCTCTGAAACTTGTTGCATGTTCAAGGTGGGTGTCCTTGTTGACGGAAGCTGCTTTCTCATGGCAGTGCTCGTGAGTAGGGAGTGCTCTTCCTACGAAGGACACAATTGTACCTGCCACTTTTTGTAGGCCTCTCCATTCCTGGGCATCGGTGTTACTATAAAAGGGCAGAATTAATCAAACCAGAGCAGAGGGTGGTGGGAGTGCGCAAGTGCAAGTGGTCAATTGTGGGTTTAATTTCAGCATTTAAGAGAAATTTGGATAGGCACGTGGATGGGAGGGGTCCAGGTTGATAGGACGAGGCAGAATAATAGTTTTCCATGGACTAGATGGGCCAAAGGCCCTGTTTCTGTAGTGTAGTATTCTATGACTGTGACTCTAGTGGAGTCAGACACAACCATTACATTTAAGAGACATTTGAACAGGCACTTAAATAGACAAGACATAAAAGCATATAGAGCTAATGCAGGCATTAGCATGGGACTAGCAAAGATGGTTGAACAAATGGACATGGACATCTTGAGCCACAGGGACTAATTCTATGCTGTACAACTGCAGGGCTCTTCATGTGCATTTCTCATACTGATAGGTCATAAATTGATTGGAGGCACAACGTGATTAGGTATGCAGAGAAGATAGGTAGTTCTGTCAGAAGGAAATGTACACCAGTACTGTCATTTTGGAACACAATGAGCCACCCCAATGCTCTCTAATCTCAAGTAGTCAAGCACACAACAACAAGATGAAAAGAATGCTCTTCCTCCCTGCTGCTTTTCCCGCTTAAACATCAACACTATTTACAGGGTTCATTAACTACATACAGATTAGTTACTGGTTTATAGCTTTGGCAGTGGTTACAATTCCATGTGCTGTCGGTGCATACTGCAGTTAATTCAAGTTTTAAAGGTCTGCGGGGAGTACTGCGGTAATTGCTAAAGTAGAGTACTTCTAACTGACTTCAAAGCTGCTGCCTAAAGCAGCTAATCCCCCACACTTGGGCACTCTTGTTAGCCTTCTTCAGAGAATCAGGCATATCTGGGAAAACAAGAAGAGCCGCTGAAAGGGGGAAGAAGGAGTGATGATCGAGAGGAAGATTCTCAAAAGAAATTATTTGCACTGAGGTTGTTCAGAGAGCAATTTTCTAATTTGAACCAGCATTAGCCTTAAATGCCGAAGTGAGATGTGCACTTGATAGATTTTTATGATTCCTTGAGCACAAATCATCCACTACATGCATTATAATCACTTTGTGCATAGAAAGTGGATCCATATACTAAACATAAGGCTGGTGTATGATCATTTATCTCAAGCACGGCACTTGAATGTCTAGGTTACTCTACAGCAGTCCACAGTGTCACAATTATGCCAAAGGAGAGAAAAGGGGCCTGTTGGAATGCTGAAGCCATTCACCGCATCATTGGCTGCATCCCCTTTGAGATACCCAGTCAATGTTTACATGCCTAGCCTTATCAAGGAATGAATGTGAGAAGAACACCAAGTACAGCTTATACATTGCATTCCCTCCAATATTTTTACCAATTTGATTTGCATTTCTTTTCTCTACAAGGGGACATTTCTAAGAGAGGAGCAGCAGCAACCAAAGGCAAAAGGTAACCAAGAGACAGAATACTTGTCTGAAAATGAAATCAATCGCTCAACAAGTCCAATAGTATAGAGAACATAACTACAGAAACAAGTCATTCAGTGGACAATAGTTATCTATGCAAAAACACCTCCAGATGAGGCCATGGAGCCTCATGATATGATCAATCCATCTACAAAGATACTTCAGTTTCCTTGCATTTCTCCATTATTGCCTTATACTGCCCCGTTGTAAAGGGAAGCCTGCTTTGGACAGCGTATGCTCACCTGAATAAGGTTTAGACCTCCCTACTGTTTGATAGAGGTAGTGAGGTGGAGATATGTCTCTACCAAAGGAGTTGTAAGACACTCTTTCTCTCCGGTAGTATATAGGTCACCTTAGGACAAGGTGTCGCACCTGCTTAGACAACTCCCACCCCCCAAAAATCAGGGTCATTTGAAGCCATGGGAGCAGGTGATGGATGGTCATATGAGAGCTGGCGTATCACACAAGTCCTGTTTATGCAACCACCGATGCCAAGCAGACAATCTCTGAAGACTATTGATAATGGCTGAGGAAACCCATCTTGTAAAGACACTGCCCAGAAGAAGGCAATGGCAAACCACTTCTGCAGAAAAGAAATTGCCTTTCCATGATCATGGAAAGAAGAAAGAAGAGAAAATCTTCCAATGTTGGAAATCCAAAGCAACACACACAAAATGCTGGAAGAACTCAGCAGGCCAGGCAGCATTTATGGAAAAGAGTAAACAGTCGATGTTTTGGGCTGACACCCTTCATCCGAACTGGAGAGAAAAGGTGAGGAATCAGGGTTCAGAATGTGAGGGGAAGAGAGGAAGAAATACAAGGTAGTAGGTGATAGGTGAAACTGGGAGAGGGATAGGTGAAGTAAAGAGCTGGGAAGTTGATTGGTGAAAGATGAAGGCCTGGGGAAGGGGAAATCTGATAGGAAAGGTCAGAAGTCCATGGAAGAAATGGAAGTGGGGGAGAACCGGAGGGAGGTGATGGGCAGGAAAGGAGACAAGGTAAGGGGGGAAAGTGGAATGGGAAATAGTGAGGGAGAGGGGTTGTGGCCATTACCAGAAGTTCAAGAAATCAATGTTCATTGCCATCAGGTTGGAAGCTACCTAGATGGAATACAAGGTGTTGTTCCTCCAACCTGTGTGTGGTCATGGAGAGACCATGATTACCTATGTCATACGACACAGCGCATAAAAATAGAAAGAACTGTTTGATAGAAGTGATGTGTAGAATATAGGAAGATAAGCTTACCTACAAACTTTTAACAGCTGGCCTCATCAGACAATGGTTAATTTTATTTTAATGGATGGCTTTCCAACGGTACACCTGTGTACAGGGTACACTAAGCTCCCTTTTGTGCATCTTCTGCAGTATTTGGCCAGATTGTCCTTGATCTAGTTGTCTTCCTGCACTCCCACATCTACAGTTTCTCTGATCTCTTATGTTGAAATCAATTGAGGACAATCCAGTCTAAGGCGACATCTGAAAGGAAAGGGAGCTCAGGTCACTCTATTCTGTTGGAGGGAACTGCAATGTCAGTCAAGAGTTTTCAGCTCACAGCGCTAATGTAGCGGTTGGCATAACTCTATTCAGCACCAGTCCAATTCCACTGCTATCTGTAAGGAGTTTGTATGTTACTGTATGGGTTTCCTCAGAGTGTTCCCATTTCCAAAGTCAGAGGTTAGTAGGTTAATTGGTTACATGGATGTAACTGGGATGTGCAGGTTCTTTGGGTTACAAGGGCCTGTTACTGTGCTGTATCTAATAAAACTAAATTATAAGCTGTTGAATGAGGCATAAACCTTCACATTCTAACACAGAGGTAGCAGGACCAACAACTGAGCCATAGTTGACACCATAATCTGAAAATATCTTTGATACATTTTGTTTTATGATGATGACCTGTTGAGACCAAATAATAATAATTAATTTCTCTTTGATTCAAGCATCCTCCATTCACTTGATTGTCAAATAGTAGGTAACAAAATTACCGCTTAACATTTGTTGCTGTGCATTCTTGGTTAGCTATTCCTCATTAAGCCATAGATATCATCATAAGTTACTGAATTTTGAAGGATCAATGTCTAAACTTTTGGACTGGCTGCACAAATTAGATGAGAGATCCACCTTCTGTAATAAAGCAAAACTCAAGTTAGGAACATAATCAGGGTGCAGAATATTCTAGCTCCAACTGATAAATGCTTGTTTGAATTTTCCCCTGATGGTAATTTTCAAGACTACAGCCACATTATGCTAGCAGTAGTCAGCAGTTCCAGGGACAAACATCCAACTGTTCTTAAGTAAGTAACATCTGAACATATGTGGAGCTGCCATAAATTCAGAAAAGATGTTAATGAACCAATCCTCGCATTTCTAGAGCATAGAACACAGAGCAAGGCGTTCAATGTACAATATTGTGCCAAACTCATTAGACTAGTGATTAAAAGTCTAACAAACACAATCCATTCTGCTACACAAGATCCATATCCCTCCATTTCTTCACATTCAAGTGTCTGTCTAAGAACTTCTCAATTGTCTCTGTCTTAACTGTCTCCATTACCATTCCTGGCAGCACATTCCAGGCACCTGGCAATCTTAGTGTAAAGAATCTTGCTTCACATATCTCCTTTGAAATTAATCCCTCTTACTTTGAATGACCTGTAGTATTAGGCATTTCAATCCTTGGAAAAAGATGCCAGCTGCCTATTTATGACTCTCATAGCCTTATACATTCTATCAGGTCACCTGTTAGCCTCCACTGCTCCAGAGAAAACAACCCACATTTGGCAAACCTCTCTTTATATTGCATGCCTGCTAACCCAGGCAGCATCCCGGTGAAACCCTTATGCACCCACATCAAAGACTTTACATTCTTCCTGTAATGGGGCAACAAGAATTGAATATAATACTCTAGACGTGACCTAACCAGAGCCTACAAAAGCTGCAACTTAAATCCTCTGACTCTTGTTCTCAATGCCTTTCTGATAAAGGCTAGCATTTGTGTGCCTTCTTTACCTTCCTGTCAATATGTGCAGCCATTTTATTGGAGCTATGGAAATACTCCAAGATCTCTTTCTACACCAACACTGTTAATGATTCTACCATTAATTTAGTTTGTCATTTTACATTTGACCACCCAACGTGCAACATGTCATACTTGGCTGGATTAAACTCCATCTGCCATTTTTATATGTTCCTATCTGCAACTCGTCTTTGTCCAGCTGTTTCATTTAGTGATCTTCTACACTATACACTGTGCCACTAATCTCTGTATCATCTGTGATTTTTTCCATGTTTCCATCACAAGCAACAGAGGTCCCAGTACTAATCCCTGCAAAACACCATTAGTCACAGCCCTCCACCCAGTAAAAATAACCTTTGACCACCCCACCCCCCTCATCTTTTATGGGCAAACCAATTCTTAATACAAATAACCAAGTCATTGTGGATCCCATCCACTTTAGCTGTCACTTTATTTCATCACTGGACCTTAAGTGGAGATGGCAATTATGGGAATTCCTTAAATTAAGAGTAACAAGAATAAGATAAGGTTAATATTCTGTTCTTTATATATTTTGCTTTATTTAATTTTTCTAGTTAATCATTGGAATTTAAATGCATGTTATATATAATGTTTTAACTTATATTTTAAATTTCTTTGTATAGTAACATTCAGGACTTTGGTATATTATTCAATTTAATGCCCACAACATGTTTTAAATTCACTTTCCTTTAGATGTTACACAATAGCATTTTAGATTTCCGGTGAACCCAGTAACCATAAAGGGAGCATTGGAAAGAGCTGCCAGGTGTGTTGAATAGGAGAGTAGGACCTAAGGCCCTAGAGAGTCAGAATGAAGTGCAAGAACCACAGCTTTGCTGAATTAGAGCTATGGGAAGGGAGCGCAGAAACTGTGGTCCTGGGCCATCTGAATGGAACACGGCAGCCAGGGTCCCAGGGAGTCAGAGGAGATTGTGGGGACCAAGATCCTAGCAAAGGAGAAGGAAGCACAAGAAACATAAACCAGATAAATCAGGTGCCAAGCCCCCAGAATTTCTGAATACTCAGATAGACGTTACTGAAGGTTCAACTTCTGTTTAATTTAAAGAAACTTAATTGAAATCTGTCCGCTTCTGAAATCAAAGGCATGAAAAACACTTGTTACAAAACCTCTCAGTATTTGATGGCAAGGTCAGTATCCATCTCAGCCTTGCAGCCTGCCAGTATTGGCTCGGTAGGCAGAATGTATAATCAGCAAATCTGGTTGGCAGTGTTCAGCCAATCAGCCGAACTGACAGGGTAGTCAGTGGAACAAAGCTAGGAAACACTTCTTACAAGAAATTTGGAACTTTCTTCCATAAACACTAATTGATGTAAGATCAATTGTGATTTGTAGATCTGAGATTGATAGATTTTTGTTTAATAAAGCTTGTAAGGGATAATTGGACTTAGGTCACTGATAAACTCTAAACACATAGAATAACAAGACAAGCTTGAGGGACTAAATGGTCTATTTTTATTCCTACATCCCCGTGTTCCTATTTGCATTTCACAGCACAATATAAAGTGAATTTGGATCATAGTCGAAATGTCAAATATGAAAATGAGTCTAGAGCAGCTCTTCTCAACCTGGGGTCCATGGACCCCGTGTGTTATGCCAAAAAAAAACGTTGGGAGCCCCTGGTGTGGGAGAAATATTCATCCTTATGAATTTTGAGTAAGGTGGGGAAATTTGATCCTAAATCAGAAGATCCTTACAAAATTCAAAAATCAAAGATCAAAAAGATATAGGTCCGGATAAGGCCAACTTATAAAGAAGCTTGCTAATTGAAAAGTTGAACACGTTCTTGCACAGATCAATCAAATATGTATCACAAGAAAACAGCAGCATAAAGAACACATTCCAAAGCTGCATTCGTCAAGTTGGCATGGGGCCAGCACAGAATCATAGCAGTTAGCGTGACACCTTACAGCACCAGCGAGCCAGATGCAGTTCCGCAGCTGTCTGTAGGGAGTTTGAACATTCTCCCTGTGACCACGTGGGTTTCTTCCTGGTGCTACAGTTTCCTCCCACATTCCAAACATGTATGGACTATTAGGTTAATTGGCCACACAGATGTAATTGGATAGTTCTGGCTTATTGGGCTTGAAAGGCCTGTTACCATACTGTATCTCTAAAATTAAAAAAACAGATGCAAGATATTTTAATATAATATAAATAAGATTTGCAAACAAACCAGGAACTTAACTTGAAAATATACTTTCTACCAGTTTTCTCTGAAATGAATTATTCAGCAAGAACAATGTGTTCAAGGCTCAGTAAAAACAAGAGACTTAACCAAACAGAATCTATAGAAACTGAAACAACAGGAATTCTGCAGATGCTGGAAATTCAAGCAACACACATCAAAGTTGCTGGTGTACGCAGCAGGCCAGGCAGCATCTCTAGGAAGAGGTACAGTCAGGCCGAGACCCTTTGTCAGGACTAACTGAAGGAAGAGTTAGTAAGAGATATGAAAGTGGGAGGGGGAGGGGGAGATCCAAAATGATAGGAGAAGACAGGAGGGGGAGGGATGGAGCCAAGAGCTGGACAGGTGATTGGCAAAAGGGATATGAGAGGATCATGGGACAGGAGGCCCGGGGAGAAAGACAAAGGCGCGGGGACCTAGAGGATGGGCAAGGGGTATAGTCAGATGGACAGAGTGAGAGAAAGGATGTGTGTGTAAAAATAAATAACGGATGGGGTACGAGGGGGAGGTGAGGCATTAGCGGAAGTTAGAGAAGTCAATGTTCATGCCATCAGGTTGGAGGCTACCCAGATGGAATAGAAGGTGTTGTTCCTCCAACCTGAGTTGGGTTCATCTTTACAGTAGAGGAGGCCATGGAGAGACATGTCAGAATGGGAATGGGATGCGAAATTAAAATGTGTGGCCACTGGGAGATCCTGCTTTCTCTGGCGGACAGAGCGTAGGTGTTCAGCAAAGCGGTCTCCCAGTCTGCGTCGGGTCTCGCCAATATATAGAAGGCCACATCGGGAGCACCGGACACAGTACATCACCCCAGCCGACTCACAGGTGAAGTGTCGCCTCACCTGGAAGGACTGTCTGGGGCCCTGAATGGTGGTAAGGGAGGAAGTGTAAGGGCATGTGTAGCACTTGTTCCACTTACAAGGATAAGTGCCAGGAGGGAGATCAGTGGGGAGGGATGGGGGGGATGAATGGACAAGGGAGTCGCGTAGGGAGCGATCCCTGCGGAAAGCAGAGGGGGGGGGAGGGAAAGATGTGCTTAGTGGTGGGATCCCGTTGGAGGTGGCAGAAGTTACGGAGAATAATATGTTGGACCCGGAGGCTGGTGGGGTGGTAGATGAGGACCGGGGAACTTCCACTGATGTCTACTATAAGCCTACTGACTCTCACAGCTATCTGGACTATTCCTCTTCTCACCCTATCTCTTGCAGAAATGCCATCCCCTTCTCGCAATTCCTCCATCTCCGCCGCATCTGCTGTCAGGATGAGGCTTTTCATTCCAGGACGAGGGAGATGTCCTCCTTTTTTAAAGAAAGGGGCTTCCCTTCCTCCACCATCAACTCTGCTCTCAAACGCATCTCCCCCATTTCACGCACATCTGCTCTCACTCCATCCTCCCGCCACCCCACTAGGAATAGGGTTCCCCTGGTCCTCACCTACCACCCCACCAGCCTCCGGGTCCAACATATTATTCTCCGTCACTTCCGCCACCTCCAACGGGATCCCACCACTAAGCACATCTTTCCCCCCCCCCTCTCTGCATTCCGCAGGGATCGCTCCTTACGTGACTCCCTTGTCCATTCGTCCCCCCCATCCCTCCCCACTGATCTCCCTCCTGGCACTTATCCTTGTAAGCGGAACAAGTGCTACACATGCTCTTACACTTCCTCCCTTACCACCATTCAGGGCCCCAGACAGTCCTTCCAGGTGAGGCGACACTTCACCTGTGAGTCGACTGGGGTGATATACTGCGTCCGGTGCTCCCGATGTGGCCTTCCATATATTGGCGAGACCCGACGCAGACTGGGAGACCGCTTTGCTGAACACCTACGCTCCGTCCGCCAGAGAAAACAGGATCTCCCAGTGGCCACACATTTTAATTCCACATCCCATTCCCATTCTGACATAAACAACAGGAATTCTGCAGATGCTGGAAATTCAAGCAACATACATCAAAGTTGCTGGTGAACGCAGCAGGCCAAGAAACATCTGTAGGAAGAGGTGCAGTCGACGTTTCAGGCCGAGACCCTTCGTCAGGACTAACTGAAGGAAGAGTGAGTAAGGGATTTGAAAGTTGGAGGGGGAGGGGGAGATGCAAAATGATAGGAGAAGACAGGAGGGGGAGGGATAGAGCCGAGAGCTGGACAGGTGATAGGCAAAGGGGATACGAGAGGATCATGGGACAGGAGGTCCAGGAAGAAAGACAAGGAGGTGGGGAGTGACCCAGAGGATGGGCAAGAGGTATATTCAGAGGGACAGAGGGAGAAAAAGGAGAGTGAGAGAAAGAATGTGTGCATAAAAATGAGTAACAGATGGGGTACGAGGGGGAGGTGGGGCCTTAGCGGAAGTTAGAGAAGTCGATGTTCATGCCATCAGGTTGGAGGCTACCCAGACGGAATATAAGGTGTTGTTCCTCCAACCTGAGTGAGGCTTCATCTTTACAGTAGAGGAGGCCATGGATAGACATGTCAGAATGGGAATGGGATGTGGAATTAAAATGTGTGGCCACTGGGAGATCCTGCTTTCTCTGGCGGACAGAGCGTAGATGTTCAGCAAAGCGGTCTCCCAGTCTGCGTCGGGTCTCGCCAATATATAAAAGGCCACATCGGGAGCACCGGACGCAGTATATCACCCCAGTCGACTCACAGGTGAAGTGATGCCTCACCTGGAAGGACTGTTTGGGGCCCTGAATGGTGGTAAGGGAGGAAGTGTAAAGGCATGTGTAGCACTTGTTCCGCTTACACGGATAAGTGCCAGGAGGGAGATCAGTGGGGAGGGATGGGGGGGACGAATGGACAAGGGAGTTGTGTAGGGAGCGACCCCTGCGGAATGCAGGGGGGGGGAGGGAAAGATGTGCTTAGTGGTGGGATCCCGTTGGAGGTGGCGGAAGTTACGGAGAATAATATGTTGGACCCGGAGGCTGGTGGGGTGGTAGGTGAGGACCAGGGGATCCCTATTCCTAGTGGGGTGGTGGGAGGATGGAGTGAGAGCAGATGTACGTGAAATGGGGGAGATGCGTTTAAGAGCAGAGTTGATAGTGGAGGAAGGGAAGCCCCTTTCTTTAAAAAAGGAAGACATCTCCCTCGTCCTAGAATGAAAAGCCTCATCCTGAGAGCAGATGCGGCGGAGACGGAGGAATTGCGAGAAGGGGATGGCGTTTTTGCAAGAGACAGGGTGAGAAGAGGAATAGTCCAGATAGCTGTGAGAGTCAGTAGGCTTATAGTAGACATCAGTGGATAAGCTGTCTCCAGAGACAGAGACAGAAAGATCTAGAAAGGGGAGGGAGGTGTCGGAAATGGACCAGGTAAACTTGAGGGCAGGGTGAAAGTTGGAGGCAAAGTTAATAAAGTCAACGAGTTCTGCATGTGTGCAGGAAGCAGCGCCAATGCATGTCTATCCACGGCCTCGTCTACTGTAAAGATGAAGCCACACTCAGGTTGGAGGAACAACACCTTATATTCCGTCTGGGTAGTCTCCAACCTGATGGCATGAACATTGACTTCTCTAAGTTCCGCTAATGCCCCACCTCCCCCTCGTACCCCATCCGTTATTTATTTTTACACACACATTCTTTCTCTCACTCTGTCCCTCTGACTATACCCCTTGCCCATCCTCTAGGTTCCCCCCCACACTTTGTCTTTCTCCCCGGGTCTCCTGTCCCATGATCCTCTCATATCCCCTTTGCCAATCACCTGTCCAGCTCTTGGCTCCATCCCTCCCCCTCCTGTCTTCTCCTATCATTTTGGATCTCCCCCTCCCCCTCTCACTTTCAAATCTGTTACTAGCTCTTTCTTCAGTTAGTCCTGACGAAGGGTCTCGGCCTAAAACATCAACTGTACCTCTTCCTAGAGATGCTGCCTGGCCTGCTGCGTTCACCAGAAACTTTGATGTGTGTTGCTATAGAAACTGAAGATCTGTTGAATTGTGCAGACCAATAATCATTGTGTGATGAGCATCCACTTTGCTGGCCAGAAAAACCTAAGAACTTCCAGCAGTGGACTATACAGGATTTCCTACCTTTCAGTCTTTAGATCGCCATGTCTTTCACAAAATCATTGCGCAACAGTGACAAACACTTGTTTTGTATAATTATAATATAGTCCATCTAATGGTTAGGCATTTAATCCATTCTTCATCACACCTATTGGAAAATTTTGGAAGTGCTCTTTACAAACTATTTCCTGCTCAAGTCGCACTCGAAAATCTCCACAAACTTGGTAAATATACCCAAACCTAGGCATTAATTTTAGAAATTGCTTTACAAATTCCGACAAACTCCTTACAGGTAAGTTTCTGATGGATCAGTACTGATTGCGTATTTCCTCCGAAGCAGAAAATCCACGATGTAACAGGGATAAGGAACCGGGCGTAAAGAGCAAAAGTATAGGGGAATGAAATGAATACGGGCCCACTGTTGGACTCTTTCAGCTGAAGCTATTCAGCTTACTAGCAAATAGCAACAGCAATTTTCCTGCTTCTTATGCAGTGAGGATTATTCTGTTTTATCTGATTTAATACAGTTACCCAGTGCCAATTAGAACAATCCTAGTGTCATAACGAGAGCGCTGGGAGTGGACCTAAATACAAGACACAGACACTGAAGTACTAGGAACAGGACTAGGTTTGTCAAGCAAGCAGGGGAAGTGGGGAAGAAATGATGTTGGACATTGACACTGGATGAGACTAGGATACAGGGCCTGGGCTAGGACTTGACTAGGAAAGTGGAACCAGGACAAGGAACTAGGAACTAGGAACCTGGGCTAGGACTCCAAGCCAGAAACTGGACAAGGACCTAGAACCTAGGTCTTGACTCAGGCTCGGACCCCGGAACTAGGCAAGGACAAGACGTGGCTACAGGACTGGACGAGAACCAGTGACATGGTCTTGGCAGAACAGGAACACAAAGCCTTGGTCTTGGAAGAACAGGAACATGGAAGACAGAGCCAGGACCCCTCTTTGGGAACAGGACTTGGGGCCGGGGCTCTACACAGACTCAGGACCCCTCCTAGGGAGCAGGACGTAGTGCCTGGACTCGTACACAGAACACTGAGAGACAGATCTCCACTCGAGGTAGCGGCAAATAGCTGGACCTACCCAGCAGAGACAAGGGCACAAAGAGACAGTTCTCAACACAAGGTAGCAGCAAACAGCCGGACCTACCCAGTGAAGGCGTGGACGCAGAGACAGTTCTCAACTCAAGGTAGCGGCAAATGGCCGGACCTACCTAGCAAAGGCGAGGACATAAAGAGACAGTTCCAAACAATGAAAGACAGTCCCTTATCTAGACACAGAAAGGCTCCGATCTTGCTCCAGCAGTAGAACTTGACAGCAATACAGGCAAGGACACAGACAAGGCAGAAGGGGAGGGGAGGGAAGAGGAGGGGGGGGAAGGGAGAGAGGGGGGAAGAGGGGAAGAGGGGAGGGGGAGGGGGAGGGGGAGGGGGAGGGGGAGGGGGGGAGCGGAGGGAGAGGGGGAGGGGGAGGGGACAGTGCAGCAAATGAAGCTGAACCCAGGAGCTATTTATGTAGCCAGCCCAAAATGAGAATCAGATGCCTCAATTAGAGCACCCAACAGAAGAAGAAGAGAAAACCAGAAAATCCGGAATAAGGAACGATGGACCGGACTGTGAACAGGAATGCGGACTTCATGGACCAGACCATGACACCTAGTTCCCATTATCAGATGAAATTCTTCTGGTTCCATTGGCTAGCCGAGCTAATTGCTTAAGCGGTACCTTGGAGTTTTGTGGGCCCAGGTAGAAAAAGTTCAATATAAAATGTACTAATATTTTAAAGACAAGCAAATTAGCAAAATGAAGAAGGAATTGAGTTCAAAACTTAACCACAAATATCCAATGTTTCTGTTGTGCTATTTTGTTACATTATTTTTCCTACTGTATGTATGCATATTTTATATAGACCTGTTATACCTGCGTGCTATAAGTAGTGCATAAAATGTACCTCTATCAGCATATTCAATTCTTGTTTCTGAATTTCACCTTTTATAGTTTGTTTTCCTCATTCCTTATTGTCTGCTATGGTCCATTAATTCTACCACAAATCATTTCATGTTTTTAATGTATGGTGAGACTATGAAACTGTTTGGATATTCCATTAGTTTTCTATAGCATGCAGCGTTTTGCTCCAGCCACAACTAATTTTCATAATTGCTGTTATATTCCTAAAACAATATCTACTTCTGAAATATTTATGCTAAGAGTAATGTTTGACCTATTTCTGAAAGATTTTTCCCTCTAAAATCTAGCAGCTTCCTAAATTTCCCTCTGTAGCTACTGTGACCAAAGCTGTTTGAACTCTGGGACATTATTAACTATAAAGTTAATGCCTAACTTTCTGCTTCGGGTAGCTCTCAGATGTAGTGACAACCTGTATTTATTTCCAGGCTTATATAGATGCTTCCTCAGGTTTTGATCCCTCTAAAGGTTTCATTAACATTTGCTCTATTTATAGCTCCTAATTTACTTGTGAGACCTTGCGCAGAAAGAAAAAAAATGGCAGAATAATGTGTTGCTTAAAAGGAATATTTCAGTCACTGTCACAAGTAACAACGTGTGTGCATAAATCACAGAAGACAAGCATCGTGGTTGTTTGAATGCTGTAGTATCCTCATTTTGTGCGCATGCGCCAGTCGTGCATGCAGCCTGTTACAGCCGTTCCGACGAGTATTCTTATTTTTTTCTTCTTACTTTTTTAACTTACGTTATTTGTTGTATTTTTTTTCCCGGTAACATGTTGAAGCTGCACCTGAGTTTTATTTGGGTTTTTAGCGCTGCAAATAGTTACATTCCGACACGTCTCATTAGCAGGGCAGAAGCATGGTCGCATTGTTTATTCCAGGGACCAGCTGCTTGCGCTTATGCCGGCCGGTTTAGCGAGCAGAGTGGCGGACACCCCTGCTGAAATCTGGAGGAAAACACACAGAGGATGCAGAGGGGGATCACAAAGGCGAGGAAAGAGGACTGGGTCGAGACAACAGAGACTTATGGAGAAGAGGAGTTCGGTGGGTAATAAAATGGACGAGTTGACGGCGCTAGCCAGGCGTTAGAGAACATTTCGGGAGTGCAGTGTTATGTGTTTTACTGGAACGGGGCTGCACGAGGACATAACCGATCAAAACTTCTCCATGGACGGCTTCCAGACCCTTCCAGCTGACCGGAAGTGCACTGAGAGCGGTAAGCGTAGAGGAGTTGGGTGCTTACCGTTCTGGTTAACAATGGATGGTGCAATTCGGGTCATATTACGATCGAGGAACGTGTTTGTAAACTGGATATTGAACTTTCTGCTGTTGGACCCCAGTCATCTTCCACCAAGATACAACACTGGGCTTCACGGGAGGTTGTTCCTGCATGTGGCCATCAAACTTTGCAGCTCCTCCCGTGGAGGGTCAGACACCCTGAGCCAATCGGCTGGTCCTGGACTTATTTCCATCTGGCATAGTTTGCATTTTGTTGCTTGATTGTTTGTGGTTTTTGTATTGCTATATTTATGCTCTATTCTTGGTTCGTGCAGCTGTAACGAAACCCAATTTCCCTCGGGATCAATAAAGTATATCTATCTATCTATCTATTTTCTGAAGTCCTAAATAGTATGTCACTACTAGGTGTTTGTTTTTCTTTCTCCCAATCACCATATTTATCAGGTACAAACAAGAGAAAATCTGCAGATGCTGGAAATCCGAGCAACACACACAAAATGCTGGAGGATCTCAGCAGGCCAGGCAGCATCTATGGAAAAGAGTAAACAGTTGACGTTTCCGGCCGAAACAGTGAGTTGACATCATGAGTATTATGGAAATATACACCCAGTGACTATTTTATTAGGTCTGATACCTAATAAAGTGGACACTGAGTGTATGTTCATAGTCTTCTGCTGCTGTAGCCTGTCGGCCAGAAAGAACTGCTGTCTACAAATCGGTGAACTTGAATGAATCAAGGACAGTGGAAGCAGAGAGACTACTGCCTTTGTTTTGCCATGAGGGAGGAGATGAGATGGAGGCTGCCACTTTATGAAGAGTCCTCCATTTTGAGCTAAGGTCGCTTGGCTTGATCGGTGTTTTAAATTTGACACAGTGATTCCCTGCTGAACGAGGAATCATTTCCAAATAAGAAGTTATTTGTGAGGTTTTCTTTGGCTGGATATAACACGCAGGTTTTTGACTGCTGGGGTCTGAATCTGTTCTGCATGATCCAAGCTGTTTGCTGATTGAGAACAAAGAACCATAAATTACCAATTGTTATTTGCTAGGAAGAGGGCAACAAGTGGATGTAGGCCTGGAGCAGAGCCAATAAAAATATGTTAAAGGCCAGACACACAACCTGCAGCCAATTACATTGGAATGTAACATTTGAATTGGTAAGAAATGAATATAAAAACAGGTGCTTCAATTGTGCTGGCAGCGGTAATTCTGGAGGAGACCAAGTATTGTGGATGTGAGGTGCCCCCTGGGCATGTGGAGATTTGAACCAGGACTATAAGAACGTGTGGCCAGCAGCAGAAACCCCTTTTTAACTGGTATTATATTTTCTGCTCTGACTGTTCATGGAAGGTCAGGAAAACTTAGTTGGTGTGCACACAGGGATTGGTTGTGTAAGTTGGTGTGTTCTTCCATTGAGACAATAAAGATACTTATCAGTAAATACAGATTCTCGCTGTGCCTCACTGATCATTATTACAAAAGGTGATTCTTGTAACAAGTCCATCCACTTTCAACATGTTGTGCGTTCAGAGATGCTCTTCTGCACACCACTGAGGTAATGTGTAGTAACTTAAGTTACTATCGCCTTCTTGTCAGATTGAACCAGTCAGGCCATTCACCTCTGACCTCCTTCATTAACAAGGAATTTTCACCCTCAGAACCACCACTCACTGGTTTTTTTTTGTTTCTTACATCATTCTCTGTAAACTCTAGGGACCGTGTGCATGAAAGACCTCAGAGATCAGCAGTTTCTGAGATATTCAAACCACCCCACCTGAGATCAACGATAATTCCAAGTTCAAAGCCACTTGGGTCACATTTCTTCCCCATTCTGGTGTTTGGTCGGAGCAATGACTAAACCTCCCAACCATAGATGCATGCCTTTACACATTGAGTTGCTGCCAAATGTTGGCAGATTAGATATTTGCAATAATGAGCAGGTGTACTTAATAAACTTCTACAAATTTACCATGGAGAGCACTCCGGTTAGTTGCATCATTGTCTGGTATGGGGGGGCTACTTCACAAGATCGATGTAAGTTGCAGAATCTTGTAAAATTAGTCAGCTCTATCATGGGCACTAGCCTCCATCATATCCAAGACATCTTCAAGGAGTGGTGCCTTAGGAAGGTGGCACCCATCATTAAGGACCCCCACCACCAAGGACATTCACTCTTCACACTGTGACCATCGGGAAGGAGGTACCAAAGCCTGAAGGCACACACCCAGCAATTCAGGAACAGCTTCTTCTCCTCTGCCATCCAATTTCTAAATGGACATTGAAACCATGAACACTACCTCACTACTTCTTTATTTCTGTTTTTTTTTTCGTGTTTCATGTCAAAATGCAACAGTCCCAAAATATGATAAAATTTTCAATTTTCTCACTAATTTGTTGCAGAATATTTTAATGACAAGCCCTGGCAGTTTAAAAGTTACTTTGTTTTGGCCAAAATTGGTATCTAATTTTGTAGCCCTAAAAATCAAAGTTTAATTAAATATTAAGTAAGTGTTGAACTTTTTCAACCCCATAGAAACCCCATAAGAAATATGAAAAAGGAAGACTTTATTTCTTTTTATTGACTGGTACCAGAAACAATATATTCAGGAGAAATAAATTCAGATTTGGTTTTTGTGTTTGCTTTTCTTTTAGACGCATTATCCCTTTACTTTATTGCCTGAAGCATTTCCATAAGAAATATGATCGCACATGAAACTACCAATTTACATTATGTTTCACTGTCCTCTGCCCTGACCTAAAGTTCTCATATATTTTTATAAAGCTGGAAACATGTTCAGTAATTGTGAGATTGACTGATCTTGTTCATACTTTAGCACCATATGAATACCTACCCTGAAGAAATTGTGTGGATCAATACATTCAAGTAAATTTGTTGAGTTCCACTGAGAATATTTCCACTAGTCACTGCCAACATTGTATTTTTAGCTTTCTGCTAGTGCCATTAACCACAGTAAGTTCAGTGGCTTTCTACAGTTCAAAAAGAGTTTGTTTTTACAGTAAATACTATAATCTGGTGGCACTGAAGAAATGGCTGGAGATAGAAGCTGAACTTTGAAACTGCAGTGATGCATTTGCAATCAATCAGGAATTCCATAATGTCCATCAATCAACAGCATACATACATGCATGAGAACGTGCACAGAAAGATGGACAGAATGCCCTTGGAGACTTGTGGATACTGAAACAGCACGCTGAGGATGCTGTTGCCAATCCTCACTCCGAATTTGGTGGCCTCATTGCACTTTCTAAAATACAGAGAGGAGGTATGAATCAAGTAGCCCTCAATGCTTCAGTGCAGAAACAGAAAAGTGCAAATACCTGAAAAGTTTGGCATGGTTTCTGAAAATTGCCAACCACATATTGTGCATTCAGAGAATGCTAGCTGTTGCCATTCAGGAAGTGCCTCACGAGTTTGGTTTAACTCCCAACCTCGAGCCATCAGTGCTGAGAGCTTACCTCACTCAGCACAGTTCTCCCTCCTGAAACAACCATCAGATAAAATAACTTTTCCTTGAGTCAAAAACTTTGGTGTCTCTCCTATTGCTGCACTGTAACCTCTGAAAAGTACCATACATTAGTTTTTCTGTGAAGGTTCTCAGTCATCCAGGTCATTATATGTCAAGCAGTAGTAAATCAAGGCAACTGGACTTGCTGTGCTGTCTAGAAGACATTTCATCACTCATCCGGTTTCATCATACAGGCGGATCGAAAGAAGGGTAAAAGAAACCATCTTTGTCAAACTGGAAAACTCATCCCTGAACAGAGGGACGACACCACCTATCAGCTATCTACAATGCAGTCCTAACATCTCCACCCTGTTGTGTCCACAACAGTTCACACCTCCATTCATGCAAAGATAAGACTAATGACCCCCTCAACAACCTCTATGACTCTTAACGACCCTCATATGATTGTTATACCTTTAAGCAACTCACAGAATTTATAAGCTGGATACCCACCGCAGATGAGAATTGAAGAAGCCTTTCAGATGAGTGATAAAACGTCTCTAGACAACACAGCAAGTCCAGTTGCCTTGTTTTACTACTGCTTGACACACATCAGTTGGTGGTAGAAAGTTTGGGGTGACATGCCTTTGACGAGTATAAGCAAGGATGTGAGGTTGTAGAGCTGCTTACAGAAGGTTGCATACCTTCAGCCCTTAGATACTTTGCTCGACAGATGGAAACGAGAATCCTGGGGGAGGAAGGATGAAAGAGGTCACTCCATGAGCACTCTTAGAGAACTGATCCCTTTTCCTTTCCTCTAGTGTCATTCCCAGAGTCCCAACTTGCAGCTTCTGCTCATACAGCACAGGCAGCAATTTCACCTCAGAGCCTTCCATGGTCAGAGAGTATGAAATGGGGAAATGATAGTGCACTTCACCCAGAATCAATGTGGTAAAAGGAAGTAACCACGTGAAGTAATAACAACTATGGTGGTATGCAGCAGGCTGTTGAGGGAGAAGTCAACCCCTTACATGTGAAGACAACCTCCGGCCCCGCCAAATTCATGAGACTGACGCACTCTCGATCCTACCCCAAACCTCGGCTGGTGTGGATGCTGTGTCATTTGCTACTCTCTTACAAATTAATGCCAGGAAATAACAGACAGTACACTGCATATGATTAAAGGAATTATATTAATGAATCTTAACTGAAAGGTTAATAAAGAATAACGAAAAGTAAAGGGTCCATTCTAATTAAACAGTCAAATATGCACGGGTTGAAGCTCACCTCGAACTTCTCTGTCACTCACGTGCTGGGCCCTCGGTCAACGTGAAAGCACACACCACCTTCCGAACGTCACTCGCAATCCATCTTGAACAAACAGGTCTCCCACCGGATCGTATGCTACAACTGTCCTCCCCAGCGTCTTCTCTCTTCATCTCCTCTCGAACAAGAAAAAAACCCAAGCCTAGCCTCATTGTCCCTCACCCAGAAGACATCCCACTAATTGGATGGCACACATTCCACATCATCCATTATCTTCAACAATAACCCAAACAGGCTGAAAGTAAAACAGCAGTTCTTGCAGAGCTGCCAGATGAAATACCTACAGCATAACAGTAAAGATGTGAGCCAGAGCATTGCAGATGTTTCCCTGTCAACAGCAGCGGGGAGGGGAGCTCCATTAAGAAAATAACTCCATTTGATTGGCAAATGTGTTTTGTTGAACTGAAAAAGTTGACCCAATCTTTTCTTGTGATCTTTCAAACAATTATTGAAAAAGGGCATCATCACTGCATGTGCACCTCATAGGTTAAATGTCTGACAGGGGTTGGAATACCTTGTGACTGAGAATGCCCATTTGAATTTCCAGAGTTACAAAATACTGATTGTTGAACATTCTTAAATTATTTTTTTACAGGCTTGACATCTGGCTAAATCAGATTTATGGACATGGCTTGTCTCTAATTTATCTCTGAGTCAAAAGTTTGTGTGTCCAACACCATCTCTAAAGATCTGAATTGATAATTTAGGTTCACACTTCGGTGCAGTTCTAAGAGACCACTATAAAGAAGCAGTGTTGAGTTTTAGAAGTGTTAATCTGAGAACCAACTTCCCTGGTGTAGAAGTAAAACAAAATCCACAACACTAATCAAGTAACACACATCAAAGTTGCTGGTGAACACAGCAGGCCAGGCAGCATCTCTAGGAAGAGGTACAGTCGACGTTTCAGGCCGAGACAAGTAATGGTTTCATATTACATTTCCTAATGACACAGAAGGAGAACATATCAGAATCAGAATCAGGTTTATTATCACCGGCATGTGACATGAAATTTGTTAATTTAGCAGCAGCGGTTCAATGCAATACATAATCTAGCAGAGAGAGAAAAAAATAATAATAAATAAAATAAAACATAAGAATAATAAATAAACAAGTAAATCAATTACATATATTGAATAGATTTTTAAAAAGTGCAAAAACAGAAATACTGTATATAAAAAAAGTGAGGTAGTGTCCAAAGTTTCAATGTCCATTTTGAAATTGGATGGTAGAGGGAAAGAAACTGTTCCTGAATCGCTGAGTGTATGCCTTTGGGCTTCAGGCTCATCAATTTGGTGCTGGCTCACAAATAAAATCCATTTTCCCTCCAATATTCTGGTCAAAATTCTTTTAGTCATAAAGTCAAAGGAAAGTGCAGCACAGAAACAGTCCCTTTGGCCCTGCTGGTTCATGCTAAACCATTTAAGCAGCCTAGTCCCATTGACCTGCACCTGGACCATAGCCCTCCATGTACCTATCCAAACATCTCTCAAGCATTGAAATTGAGCTTGCATGCACCACTTGCACAGACAGCTCGTTCCACACTCTCACAATCCCGAGTGAATAAGTTTCCCCTCGTGTTCTTTTTTACCTTTTCACCTTTCACTCTTAACTCATAACCTCTGGTTGTAGTCCCACCCAACATCAGTAGAATAGGCCTCCTTACAGTTACCCTATCTACACCCCTCATAATTTTGTATACCTCCATCAAATCTCCCCTCAGTGTTCTATGTTCCAAAGAATAAAGTCCTAAGCTATTCAGTCTTTTCTTATAAATCAGGTCCACCAGTCCTGGCAACATCCTTGTAAATTTTCTCTGTACTCTTTCAACCTTATTTACATCCTTCCTGTAAGTAAGTGACTAAAGCTGCAATAATACTCCAAATTAAGCCTCACCGATATCATATACAACTTCAACATAACATCACATCTCCTGTACTCAGTACTTTGATTTATCAAGGCTAATGTGCCAAGAGCTTTCTTTACAACCCTATCTACCTGTGCTGCCACTTTCAATGAAAAATGGACATGTATTTCCAGATCCTTTTGTTCTACCCACTCCTCAGTGCCCTACCATTCACTGTGTAAGACCTACCTTGGTTGATCCTACCAAAGTATAACACCTCACACTTGTCTGCATTAAATTCCGTCTTCCATTTTTTAGCCCATTTTTCCAGCTGGTCCAGATGCCACTGAAAGCTCTGATAGTCTTCCTTGCTACAAAAAAAAAAATCCATTTAAGATTTCCCCCATCACTTTCGAGTTCACACAGATTATCATCCTGATCTTCCAGAGGACAAATATTGTCCCTTGCAATCCTTTAACATATCCAAGAAACCATTAGTTTCAATATAATTATGGAGAAGGATAGGTCTCGACCCAGGGTTGAGATTTTTGATTGGAGAAAGGATAAATTTAAGGAGATGTGAAATGATTTAGAAGGAGTGGATTGGGACAATTTGTTTTATGGGAAGGATGTTATAGAGAAGTGGAGGTCATTTAAAGATGAAATTTTGAGGGTACAGAATCTTTACGTTCCTGTTAAGTCGAAAGGAAAGGTTAAAAGTTTGTGAGAGCCATGGTTTTCAAGCGATATTGGAAACTTGGTTCGGAAAAAGAGAGACACCTACAATAAAAATAGGCAGCATGGAGTAAATGAGGTGCTCGAGGAATATAAAGAATGCAAAACGAATCTTAAGAAAGAAATAGAAAAGCTAAAAGAAGATACGAGGTTGCTTTGGCAAGTAAGATGAAAATAAATCCAAAGGGTTTCTACAGTTATATTAATAGCAAAAGGATAGTGAGGGATAAAATTGGTCCCTTGGAGAATCAGAGTGGACAGCTATGTGTGGAGCCAAAAGAAATGGGGGAGATTCTGAACAATTTCTTTCCTTCGGTGTTCACTAAGGAGAAGGATATTGAATTGTGTAAGGTAAGGGAAACAGGTAGGGAAGTTATGGAAATTATGATGATTAAAGAAGAGGAAGTACTGGCACTTTTAAGGAATATAAAAGTAGATAAGTCTCCAGGTCCTGACAGGATATTCCCTAGGACCTTGAGGGAAGTTAGTGTGGAAATAGCAGGGGCTCTGACAGAAATATTTCAAATGTCATTAGAAATGGGGATGGTGCCGGAGGGTTGGCGTACTGCTCATGTTGTTCCATTGTTTAAAAAGGGTTCTAAGAGTAAACCTAGCAATTATCGGCCTGTGAGTTTGATGTCAGTGGTGGGTAAATTGATGGAAAGTATTCTTAGAGATGGTATATATAATTATCTGGATGGACAGGGTCTGATTAGGAACAGTCAACAAAGGATTTGTGCATGTTTGGCAAACATTGAATTTTTTGAAGAGGTTACTAAGAAAGTTGATGAGGGTAAAGCGGTGGATGTTGTCTATATGGACTTTAGTAAGGCCTTTGACAAGTTTCCACACGGAAGGTTAGTTAGGAAGGTTCAATCATTAGGTATTAATATTGAAGTTGTAAAATGGATTCAGCAGTGGCTGGATGGGAGATGCCAAAGAGTAGTGGGTGGATAACTGTTTGTCAGATTGGAGGCCCGTGACTAGTGGTGTGCCTCAGAGATCTGTACTGGGTCCAGTGTTGTTTGTCATATACATTAATGATCTGGATGATGGGGTGGTAAATTGGATTAGTAAGTATGCAGATGATACTAAGATAGGTGGAGTTGTGGATAATGAAGTAGGTTTTCAAAGCTTGCAGAGAGATGTAAGCCAGTTAGAAGAGTGGGCTGAAAGATGGCAGATGGAGTTTAATGCTGATAAATGTGAGGTACTACATTTTGGTAGGGCTAATCAAAATAGGACATACTTGGTAAATGATAGGGCATTGAAGAATACAGTAGAACATCTAGGAATAATGGTGTATAGTTCTCTGAAGGTGGAATCTCATGTGGATAGGGTGGTGAAGAAAGCTTTTGGTATGCTGGCCTTTATAAATCAGAGCATTGAGTATAGGAGTTGGGATATAATGTTGAAATTGTACAAGGCATTGGTAAGGCTAAATTTAGAGAATTGTGTACAGTTCTGGTCACTGAATTATAGGAAAGATGTCAACAAAACTGAGAAAGTACAGAGAAGATTTGCTAGAATATTAGCTGGGTTTCAGCACCTAAGTTACAGAGAAAGGTTGAACAAGTTGGATCTTTATTCTTTGGAGCGTAGAAGGTTGAGGGGGACTTGATAGAGGTATTTAAAATTATGAGGGGGATGGATAGATTTGACGTGGATAGGCTTTTTCCATTGAGAGTAGGGGAGATTCAAACAAGAGGACATGAGCTGAGAGATAAAGGGCAAAAGATTAAGGGTAACATGAGTGGGAACTTCTTTACTCAAAGAGTGGTAGCTGTGTGGAATGAGCTTCCAGTAGAAGTGGTTGAGGCAGGTTTGATGTCATTTAAAGTTAAATTGGATATCTATATGGACAGGAAAGGAATGGAGGGTTATGGGCTGAGTGCAGGTCGGTGGGACTAGGTGAGCGTAAGCGTTCAGCATGGGCTAGAAGGGCCGAGATGGCCTGTTTCCGTTCTGTAATTGTTATATGGTTATATGGTTATATCTGTAGAATCCCTTAGGATTCTCCTTCACATTGTCTACCTCATGGCAACCACATGTCTTCTTTTAGCCCTCCTGATTTCTTTCTTAAGTTTTCCTTTGTATCTCTTAGACTCCATAAGTATCTCATTTGTTCCTATCTGCTGATACCTGCTATGAACCTCCTTTTTTTTCTAACCAGGGCCTCAATATCTCTTGAAGACCAAGCTTTCCTAAACCTGTTATATTTACCTTTTATTCTGACAGGCTCATACAAACTTTGTACTCTTGACTTTCGTTTTTGAAGGCCTCCCACTTACTGTATACATTTGCCAGAAAACACCCTGTCCCAATTCACACTCATCAGATTCTTTCTGAATCTATCAAAATTGGCCGATCTCAACCCAGAGACCAGACCCATCTCTTTCCATATCTACTTTGAAACTAATGGCATTATGATCATTAGATGCCAAGTGTTCCCTTACACAAACATCTGTCACCTGTCCTGTCTCATTCCCTAATAGCAGATCAAGTATCATACACTCTCTTGTTGGGACTTCTAGGAAACTTTCCTGAACACATTTGACAAACTCTATCCAATTTAGTCATTTTACAGTATGTTTGAAAAAAAAGTCAGCAATCTCTCTGCAGATTTGCTCCTCTAAATCCTGCAGACTGTTGGGTGATTTGTAATATAGCCTATTAATGTGGTCATGCCTTTCTTATTCTTCATTTCCACCCATAAAGTCTTACTAGATGAGTTTTCCAGTCTGTCCTGACTGCATTGCTGTAACATTTTCTCTGACTCATAATGCCCCTCCTCCCCTTTTAATCTCCATTGCATCTGAAACAATGGAACCCTGGAATATTGAGCTGCCAGTCCTGCTCTTCCTGCAACCATTTTAATAACAGCTACAATATCATAATTAAATATGATCTGTGCCCTGATCTCATGTCTTTCCTACAAGACTCCTTACATTGAAATATACACAGCTCAGAACATTAGTTGCTCAGTGCTCAACCTTTTGCTTCCTGACTTTGTCTGAAGTCTTTAACAACGTGTGTTTACAAAACCTCTCCACTATCTGTTCTGACACTCTAGTTCCCAACCCCCTGCAACTCTAGTGGGTCAATGGCTATTTTTTAATGAACCTTAAACTGTATAATAATCTGTCATAGGTACTTAAACCTGAATTATTGATTCTATTTCTATCCCCATGGACGTGGCCTACTGCTGTTTCTCCAGAATTTTCTGTTTTTGTTATCATCAGGCCATTTATTTCATGGCTGTAAATGGAAGGTTCTAATATATAGATGAGAAGTGTATTTTCCTGCTTTCGTGACTATCCCTTTAAAAATAATTTATTGACTTTGAGACATCCTGGAGGTGCAGTGTAAAAAAGTATTTCAACCTCTTTATTGGGAATGTGAGAATAAAGGGAGCAGGTTTTATGTTTCCTGCTCTTTTTTGTATTCTCACGTGAAGATAATTCACCTCATTGTGCCTGTTCTGGCTTATTGTTAATGCAGATTTATCCTACTGACTTGCTTTCTACCCTTGCCCAAAATTATTATTCGCTAAGTAGTACTTAATTTCTTCCTAAAAAGGCATTCTAATGGACTGATCTGATGCAGAAGCAGACCATTGTTCTATAGTGCTGTTCCTGTTCTTTGAGAGGGCTAGCCATTAATCACACAACTCTAGCCTCCTTTCTTGTAAATGTTTTCAAGTTTCCAAACAGAGTACTTTGGAAAGTAACTCCTAAATCTACATCTACCTCGCTTTCTGCCAATGTTTCCAAATCTGAACTATCTACATTCTCTCAGCAATCATCTTAAGTTGTGGCCACTGACTTTTCTGTCACTGGAAGGTCTCTCCTTCACTTACTTTCAGAGAAAAGAGGAGCATAGTGACTGTGTATTTTATTTAGAGATACAACACACTAACAAGCCTTTTGACCCAATGAGCCCACCTGTCCAAGTACACACATGTGACCAATAACCTATTAACTCTTACACCTTTGGAAAATGGGAGGGAACTGGAATACCCGAAGGAAACCCACACAGTCACAGAGGGAACGTATAAACTTCTTGCAGAGAGTGCCAGAATTGAACTCGGATCGCTGGCAGTGTTATAGTGTTATGCTAACTGCCACGCTACCTTGACGTCCCTACCTTACTTCTGGGGGTCTGAATTCGAATCTGTCAAAACCCAAGCACAAGAGGAAGTCAGTGGGTCAGGCACTTTTTGTACTTTATTTGATTTATTTAAGGATACAGCACAGCAACAGGGCCTTATGGCCCACTGAGTCCGCACATCGCCCAGTTACTCCCTTGTGACTAATTAAAGCCATAAGATATAGGAGCAGAGTTAGGCCATTTGGCCCATCGAGTCTGCTCCACTAACTTATTAACCTGTATGTCTTTGGAATATGGGAGGAAACCCATACAGTCATGAGAAGAACTTATGAATTCTTTACAGACAGTGGCGGATCTGAAGTCAGGTCGCTGGTACTGTAATAGGAATTCACTAATTGTTAGGCTATTGTGCCGCCGAAGATTCATCTTGGCTGCTAATCAGTCCAGTTATACCACAATTATGTTATTGGATTATAAACTCAAGGGCCTTGAGAGAATCCAAAAACATGAATTGGAATTCCACGATAGCAGCTGGGGAAATTAAATATGGTTAATTAAGTAAACCTGAAATTAAAAAGCTGGTATCATTAATGGTGGCAGTGAAACTTCCAGATTGTCATAAAAATCCATCTGGTTCTGTAATATCCACAAGGGAAGAAGCATTGTCATGAATACCTGCTCTGACTCCAGGTGCACAGCAGGCTGGTTGACTCTTTACTCTTCCCTGACATCAAGTTCAAGCTCAAATTCAAGTTTATTGTCATTCTACCCAAAACATGTATACTGCCAAGCGAGACAATGTTCCTCTAGATCAAGATGCACAACACAGAACGTACAATTCACACACATAGCACATAAGGTAATATTACCACAAATAAATTAACAAGTAATAAGATGCACATACGATACAGGTTAAAAAGTAAACAGTATAATGCTACTGACACTTCATCCATAATGAGACCTGCACCGCAGCAGGGAGTTCAGCAATCTTATTCCCCGGAGGAAGAAGCTGTTTCCCATCCTAACGGTTCCTGTCCTAATGCTATGACACCTCCTGCCCCATGGTAGAGGGTCAAAGAGATTGTTAGATGGATGGGAGTGATTGATGACTATGCTAAGGCCCTTGCGTATGTATCGCTCCTGATAAATATCTCTAATGGATGGAGGAAAGCTGCCAGCGATCCTCTCAGATGTCCTCGCAATCCTTGCAGTTCCTCTCCAGACAGTGATGCAGCTGGTCAGAACACTCTTGATGGTGCTCCTGTAAAAGTTGTTTAAAATGGTGGGGGCTGGGGGGAGGAGGGGAGCCTCCCTCGCCCCAATCTCTTCAGGAACTGGAGACGCTGCTATGCTTTCTTGCCAAACGAGCTGGTGTTGAAAGTCCAGGTGAGATTGTCCATCGTGTACACTTCCAGAAACTTGGTGCTTCCAACACTCTCCATGGCGGAGCCATGTATGTGCAGTGAGGAGCGGTCAGCCTGCCCCTTCCTAAATGGTGCGGCAAGGCAGAGGTCACAAGTAATTATGGATGATCAGTAAGTGCTGGACTTGCTAGAAATGTCCATATCCTGTTGTCGTGATTGTGATCAAAGTCACCAGAGAGATACTGAAGCTTGTGATAGAGAAGTCTTTATTCATCACAACACCAGAAATCATTCTGGAGACACTTTCGCTAGAGGCTCACAAACCCAAAGGTACATCACATTTATATACCCGTAAGATCAAAGGTAACAGCAGGTGATTCAATACAATTTCAACAGATACATCAACATTGTTTATTTCAGTACTTGCAGTTCACTATGTTCCTTCAAGATACATAGTGGAAGCAGATTGTAATTCATAAACGTCCTCTGAAGATCCAAACGCCTTTGGGAAAAACTAATTATCACAAATATTCTGAAACTTTTAGATGACAGAAAGTCAGAAACCCAAAATTAATGTTGTCAAAGCTGTTTCTGAGTTCCCAAATATGGTAAGTACACAAAAACTATTGATAGCCTATACCTGTGACCATGTTTGATATGCTAAGACAATAAGACCAAAAAATCATAAGACATAGGAGCAGAATTAGGCCATTCAGCCTATCGAGTCTGCTCTGCCATTTCACCATGGCTAATCATGGATCCCATTCAATCCCATATACATGTCCTCTCACCATATCCCTCGATATCCTGACCAAACAGGAATCTATCAACTTCTGCTTTAAATATACCCACAGATTTGGCCTTCACTGCCATCTGTGACAGAGCATTCCACAGATTTACCACCCTTTGGGCAAAAAAATCCCTCCTTACTTCTGTTCCAAAAGGTCACCCTCAATTTGGAAGCTGTGCTCTCCAGTTCAGGATACTCCACCAGAGGAAACTTCCTCTCCACATCCACTTTATCTAATCCTTTCAACATTCCATAGGTTTCAATGAGTTCCCCATCCATTCTTCTAAATTCCAGTGAGTACAGGCACAAAGCTGCCAAACGCTCCTCATATGTTAAAACCTTCATTCCCAGAATTATCCTCACGAACCTTCTCTGGATTTTCTCCAATGACAATAAATCCTTTCTGAGATAAGGGGCCCAAGATGGTTGACAATACTCCAAGTGCGGCCTGAATAGTGTCTTTTAAAGCTTCAGCATTATCTCCTTGCTTTTATATTCTATTCCCCTTGAAATAAATGTCAACATTGTATTTGCCTTCTTTACCACAGACTCAACTTGTGACTTAACCTTCTGGGAGTCTTGCATGAGGACTCCTAAATACCTTTGCACGTCTGATGTTTGAATTTTCTCCCCATTTAGATAATAGTCTGTGCTATTGTTCCTTTCACCAAAATGCATTATCATGCATTTCCCAACACTATATTCCATCTGCCACCTTTTTGCTCATTCTTCCTATTTGTCTAAGTCCTGCTGCAATCGCATTGCTTCCTCAACACTACCTACCATCCACCTATCTTTGTATAATCGACAAACCTTGCCACAAAGCCATCAATTCCATTATCTAATTCACTGAAAAACAATGTGAAAAGTAGTGGTCCAATACTGTCCTCTGAGGAAAACCACTGACAGCCAAGCAGAAAAAGCCACCTTTATTTCCACACGCTGCCTCCTGCCATTCCTCTAATCATGCTAATATCTTTCCTGTATCACCATAGGATTTTATGTTGTCAAGCAATCTCACATGAGGCACTTTATTAAATGCCTTCCGAAAATCTAAGTAAATGACATCCACTACCTCTCATTTGTTCACCCTACTTGTTACTTCCTTGAAGAATTCTAAAAGATTTGTCAGGCAAAATTTCCCTTCACAGAATCCATGCTGACTTTGACTTCTTTTATCACTAGTCTCCAAGAACCCCGAAACCTCGTCCTTAATAAAGGACTTCAACAATTTCCCAACCACTGAAGTTAGGCTAACTGGCTAATAATTTGCTTTTATTTGCTTTTCTCCCTTCTAAAAGAGTAGAGTGACATTTGCAATTTTACAGCCCATTGGGACTATTCTAGAATAAAGTGATTCTTGAAAGATCATGACCAATGCGTTTGTTATCTCTTCAGCAACCTCCTTCAGGACTCTGGGATGTAGTCTATCTGGTCCAGGTGACTTATCCACCTTAAGACCTTTCAGTTTGCCTGGCACTTTTTCCTTTGTAATAGCAATGGCACTCACTCCTGCTCCCTGACACTCACAGACTTCTGACATACATCTAGTGTCTTCCACAGTAAAGACTGAAGCAAAGTATTTATTAAGTTTATCTGCCATTTCTTTGTCCCTATTACTATCTCACCAGCATAATTTTCCAGGATACAGTATCAATTCTCACCTTCCTTTTATTCTTCATATAACTGAAAAAAAAACTTCTAGTATCCTGCTTCATATTATTAGCTAGTTTGCCCTCATGTTTCCTCTTCTTACAGCTTTTTAGTTACCTTTTGCTGGATTTTAAAAGCTTCCCAATCATCTGACTTCCCACTCACTTATATGCCCTTTCCTTGGCTTTTATGCAGTCCTTAACTTCCCTTGTTAGCCACAGTTGCCTAGCCCTGTCATTTGAGAACTTCTGGGGGACATATCTATCCTGCACCTTGTGAGCAATGCCTAGAAACTTCAGCCACCTCTGTTCTGCCAGCCACCTCTGTTCTGCCATCATCCCCACCAGTATCGCTCTCCAATCCAGCTGGGCAAGCTCCTCTCTTATGCCTCTGTAATTCCGTTTATTCCATTGTGATACTGATACAAGTGACTTATGCTTCTCCCTCTCAAATTGTAGTATGAATTCAATCATATTATGATCATTGCCTCCTAAGGGTTCATTTATGTAAAGCTGACTAATAAAATCTGGGTTAGTGCACAACATCCAGTCGAAAATAGCCTTTCCCCTAGTAGACTTGAGCACAAGCTGCTCTAAAAAGCCATGTCATAGCATTCAACAAATTCCCTCTTGCGATCCACCATCAACTTGATTTCCCCAATTCCCTTGCATACTGAAGTCCCCCATTATAATTGGAGGCCTATATATGATACCCATAATGGTTTTTTCACCCTTGTAGTTTCTTAACTCCACTCACAAAGATTCAACATTCTCTGACCCTATGTCACCTGTTCATAAAGATGTAATTCCATCTCTCACCAGTAGAGCCAAGCAAACTGCCTATGCCTGTCCCTTCAATACAAAGTATAGTTTTGATGTTAAACTCCCAACTATGACCTTCTTTCAGCCACGATTCAGTGATGCCCACAATGTCATACTGACCGATCTCTAATTGTGCCAAAATTCATCCACCTTATTCCAAATGAAACACACGTTTAAATACATCTTTGGTCCTGCATTCTTTGCCCTAACTGTCTGTCTGCTTTGCCAGCTTGCACTTAAGTAACAATGGGGCAAATAACTTAGGCATGTTTGATGCAGTCCAATTAACACAACCCCATTGTCTTAACATTTGGTTATTGCATATGCAATCTCTTAGACTATGGAGCAGTCTGTTCTTCAATTTACACAAAAAAATTGAAGGCTAATTGCAAGCTTCCTGGATTTCTTTACGTTTACAATAAGAACTGCAGCCTGGTTCTTGTTGAAATAATATCTGCTATATACACATATTTGCAGAATACTCCCTAACACTATTAAGAAACAAAAAGCACCCTATAAACACTATGAACTCCTCAATAAAATTGCCCCTTGTTCTTCTGTTGTATATGGAAAACAAACATTTCCTTACATGGCTTGATTACTTCTTTAGAACACAGAATATTCTGAGGAAATTACAAGCAGGATAGACAAAGGAGAATGAGTGGATATTGTGTACTCAGATTTTCAGAAGGCCTTTGACAAGGTGCTGCACTTGAGCATCACACATCAAAGTTGCAGGTGAACACAGCAAGCCAGGCAGCATCTCTAGGAAGAGGTACAGTCGACGTTTCAGGCTGAGACCCTTCGTCAGGACTAACTGAAGGGCTCTTCCTTCAGTTAGTCCTGACGAAGGGTCTCGGCCTGAAACGTCAATTGTACCTCTTCCTAGAGATGCTACCTGGCCTGCTGCGTTCACCAGCAACTTTGATGTGTGTTGCTTGAACTTCCAGCATCTGCAGAATTCCTTGTGTTTGCTGCACATGAGGCTGCTTAGCAAGATAAAAGCCCATGCTATTACTGGAAAGTTGGTAACATGAATAGAACATGGGCTGATCGACAGGAAGCAATGAATGGGAATAAAGGGAGACTTTTCTGTTGGCTGCAAGTGACTAGTGGTGCTCCACAGGGGTCAGTGTTGGGGCCATTTCTTTTTATGTTGTACTGTATGTCAGTGATTTGGATGATGGAATTGACGGCTTTTTGGCCAGATTTATGGATAATATAAATATAGGTGGAGGGGTCGGTAGTACTGGGGAAACAGAGAGACTGTAGAATGCCTCAGATAGATTAAGAAAATGGGTAAAGAAGTGGCAGGTGGAATACAGTGTTCGGAAGTGCATCGTCATACATTTTGGTAGAAGGAATAAAAGTGTTGACATTTTTTAAACCGAGGAGAAAATTCAAAACTCCGAGGTGCAAGGCACTTGGGAATTTTTGCAGGGTTCCCTGAAGGTTAATCTGCAGGTTGAGATCGTAGTGAGGAAGGCAAATGCAATGTCCACATTCATTTTGAGAGAACTAGAATATAAAAGCAAGGATGTTATGCAGGGGCTTTATAAGGCACTGGTAAAGCCTCATGTAGAATACTACGAGCAGTATTGGGCCCCTTACCTAAATAAGGATGTATTGACATTGGAGAGGGTTCGACAGAGGTTCATGAGAGTGATTCCAGAAATGAAAGAATTATCATATGAGGAGTGTTTGATGGCTCTGGGCCTGTTCTTGCTGGCAATTATAAGAATGAGGGGGGATGTTTTCTATAGTGCGGATTGGCTAGGACCAGAAGGCACAGCCTCAGAATAGAGGGACGTCTATTTAGAACAGAGACAATGAGGAATTTCTTTAGCCAGAGGGTAGTAATTCTATAGAATTCATTGCCATATGCAGCTGTGAAGGCCAGTTTATTGAGGGTATTTAAGGGGGAGGTTGATAGGTTCTTAATTAGTCAGGGCATGAAAGGTTACAGGGAGAAAGCAGGAGAACAGGGTTGAGAAAGAAATGGATCAGCCATGATGAAATGGCAGAGCATACTTGATGGGTCAAGTGGTCTAATTCTGCTCCTATGTCTTATGGTCTGACAGTGGTATATAACAGTACGGCACAGGAACAGAACCTTTGTCCCACAAAGAGTTTTCCATCAATGATACCAAATTAAACTGCACTTGTATATATGGGCTATGTCCCATAATGCCTTGCCCATTGTGCCTGTCTAAATGCTTCTTTAATGTGTCTACAGCACAGAAACAGGCCATTCAGCCCATCTAGTCTGTGCTCACCTGTTTCTCAGCTTAGTCTTAACCACACAAAGCCCGCATGCCTCCAAAACCATCTCATTCATATACTTAACCAAACTTCTCGTAAATGCTGCAATTAAACCTATATCCATCATTTCCACCGGAAGCTTGTTGCACCTCGCACCGCACTCCAAGTGAAGAAGTTCCCCTCAGATTCCCTTTAATTATTTCACCTTACATCTTTAACCTATGACCTCTAGCTCTAGCCTCATTCAACCTCATGGGAAACATCCTAATTGCATTTACTCTATCTATGCCTCTCATAGTTTGTATACCTCCATCAAATCACATCTTGTTCTCCTATCCTCGAGGGAATAAAGTACTAACCTCTTCAACCATTCTCTATAACTCAGGTCCTCAAATTCCAGCAACATCTTTGAAAATTTATTGATATTTTTCCTGTAGGTAGGTGCCCAGAACTGCACACAATACTCCAAACTCAGCCTCAGAAATGAGTTATACAACTCCAACATAATATCTCAACTGCTATACTCAGAGCTCTGATTTATAAATATAGGCTAGCTGGATATGGACAGTGGCAGGGTCCTTGATATACCAAGTTATCTTGGAGTGTGAGTTCATAGCTTGCTGAAAGTGCAGCATAGCTGGTAAAAAGGGCACATGGCTTCATCTGTTGGCGTGCTGAGTATAAAAACTGGGAAGGCATATTGCAGCTGCATGAAACTTTGGTTAAACCATATTTGGAGTATTGTGTGCACTTCTGGCCTCTGCGTTACAGGATTTCGAGAGAGTGCCGTACAGGTTCAGCAGAATATTGCCTGGATTAGATAGCGTAAGCAAAAAGGAATGGTAGGCAGATATGTATTGCTTTATTTGGAGCATCAGAAACTGAGGGGAGATCTGATAGAAGAATGTATTGTATGTAAGTATAATGAGAAACACAGATAAGGTAGAATGTCAAAGTCAAGTACTAGGGGACATTACTGTAAGGTGAGGGAGGGAATTTTTAAAGGAGATTTACACAGAAAAAGGTAGTTGCCTGGAACATATGGAATTGGCATAGATTTGGTAAACTAAGTGGCCTCTTCCTGTGCCATCATAAGACAAGATACCACAGAACACAGAATAGTGCAGCACAGGGACTGACCTTTCAGCCCAGAATGTTGTGTCAAATAATTATATTAGTTATCAAATATCCATCTAAACTAATCCATTCTGCCCACACAATGTCCGTATCCTCCATTTCTGGACATTCATGTGACCACCTAAGATCTCTTTAATGCCTTTATGATATTTGCCTTCTCCACCACCCCAGGCGTCACTCTCCATACAAAAACTTGCCCCATACACCTCCATTGAACTTACCTCTCTCACCTTAAATGCATGCCCTCTGGTGTTAGACATTTCAATCCTTGAAAAAAGATACCAGTTGTCTTCAAATCACAAACCAGAGAAAATCTGCAGGTGCTGGAAATCCAAGCAACACACACAAAATGCTGGAGGAACCCAGCAGGCCCGGCAGCATCTGTGGAAAAAAGTGCAGTCAGCGTAGTACAGTCTGATCTCTCAGTGGCCACCCATTTTAATTCCACTTCCCATTCGCATTCCAATATGTCAATCCATGGCCTCCTCTACGGTCGTGATGAGGTCACACTCAGATTGGAAGAACACCACCTTATATTCCATCTGGGTAGCCTCCAACCTGATGGCATGAACATTGACTTCTCAAACTTCCAATAATGAGTCCACCCCCCTTCACCATTCCCCATCCCCTTTTCCCTCTCTCCTTGCCTGTCCATCTCCTCCCTCTGGTCCTCCTCTCCCCTTTTCTTTCTTCCATGGCCTTCTGTTCTGTCCTATCAGTCTCCCCCTTCGCCAGTCCTATATCTCTTTCGCCAATCAATTTCCCAGCTCTTTACTTCATCCCTCCTCCTCCCCCTTTCACCTATCACCTTGTGTTTCTCCTTCCCCTCCCCACCTTTTAAATCTACTCCTCATCTTTTTTTCTCCTGTCCTGCCGAAGGGTCTCGGCCCAAAACATTGACTGTACTTTTTTCCACAGATGCTACCTGGTCCGCTGAGTTCCTCCAGTATTTTGTGTGTGTTGACCAGTAGTCTTCACTGCCTATGTGCTTCATAATCTTATAAACCTCTATCAGATCTCCCCTCAGCCTCCACTGCTCCAGAGACAACAACCCAAGTATGTCCAACTTCTTGTTATAGCTCAAGCTATCTAGAAGTTTAGCATTCTGGTAAATTTCCTCTGCACCCTTCCCAAAGCCCTGATATCTTTCCTAGAAAGGAGCGACCAGGACTGATTGCAATACTATAGATGCAGCCTAAGCAGAGTTTTACAAAGCTGTAACATTACTTTCCAGTTGTTGAACTCAATACGTTATCTAATAAAGGCAAGCCTTTACACCCTATCAACCCGTTTAACCACTTTCAGGGAGTTATGGACTTAAACTACAAGGTCCTTCTGTACATCGACACTGTTAAGGAGTCTGCCGCTAACTTTGCACTGTTCCTCTACATTTGATCTCCCAAACTGCTATACTTCACTTTTGGTCAGGTTAAACTCCATCTGCCATTTCTACATCCATATATGAAATTGACGTGCATTCCATTGTATCCTTTGCCAGTCTCCTACACTGCCCACAATGCCAATTATCTTTGTATCATCTGCATACTTGCTGACCCATCCATTTACATTTTCATGCAGGTCATTTATATATATCACAAACAGCAGAGGTTCCAGTAAAGATCGCTGTAGAGCACCACTATTCACAAATCTCCATCCAGAGAAAGCACTATTGATCACTAGCAACATACATCAAAGTTGCTGGTGAACGCAGCAGGTCAAGCAGCATCTATAGGAAGAGGCGCAGTCGACGTTTCAGGCCGAGACCCTTCGTCAGGACTAACTGAAGGAAGAGTGAGTAAGGGATTTGAAAGCTGGAGGGGGAGGGGGAGATGCAAAATGATAGGAGAAGACAGGAGGGGGAGGGATAGAGCCGAGAGCTGGACAGGTGATAGGCAAAAGGGGATACGAGAGGATCATGGGACAGGAGGTCCGGGAAGAAAGACAAGGGGGGGGTGACCCAGAGGATGGGCAAGAGGTATATTCAGAGGGACAGAGGGAGAAAAAGGAGAGTGAGAGAAAGAACGTGTGCATAAAAATGAGTAACAGATGGGGTACAAGGGGGAGGTGGGGCCTAGCGGAAGTTAGAGAAGTCAATGTTCATGCCATCAGTTTGGAGGCTACCCAGACGGAATATAAGGTGTTGTTCCTCCAACCTGAGTGTGGCTTCATCTTTACAGTAGAGGAGGCCGTGGATAGACATGTCAGAATGGGAATGGGATGTGGAATTAAAATGTGTGGCCACTGGGAGATCCTGCTTTCTCTGGCGGACAGAGCGTAGGTGTTCAGCAAAGCGGTCTCCCAGTCTGCGTCGGGTCTCACCAATATATAAAAGGCCACATCGGGAGCACCGGACGCAGTATATCACCCCAGTCGACTCACAGGTGAAGTGATGCCTCACCTGGAAGGACTGTTTGGGGCCCTGAATGGTGGTAAGGGAGGAAGTGTAAGGGCATGTGTAGCACTTGTTCCGCTTACACGGATAAGTGCCAGGAGGGAGATCAGTGGGGAGGGATGGGGGGGACGAATGGACAAGGGAGTTGTGTAGGGAGCGATCCCTGCGGAATGCAGAGGGGGGGGGAGGGAAAGATGTGCTTAGTGGTGGGATCCCGTCGGAGGTGGCGGAAGTTACGGAGAATAATATGTTGGACCCGGAGGCTGGTGGGGTGGTAGGTGAGGACCAGGGGAACCCTATTCCTAGTGGGGTGGTGGGAGGATGGAGTGAGAGCAGATGTACGTGAAATGGGGGAGATGCGTTTAAGAGCAGAGTTGATAGTGGAGGAAGGGAAGCCCCTATCTTTAAAAAATGAAGACATCTCCCTCGTCCTAGAATGAAAAGCCTCATCCTGAGAGCAGATGCGGCGGAGACGGAGGAATTGCGAGAAGGGGATGGCGTTTTTGCAAGAGACAGGGTGAGAAGAGGAATAGTCCAGATAGCTGTGAGAGTCAGTAGGCTTATAGTAGACATCAGTGGATAAGCTGTCTCCAGAGACAGAGACAGAAAGATCTAGAAAGGGGAGGGAGGTGTCGGAAATGGACCAGGTAAACTTGAGGGCAGGGTGAAAGTTGGAGGCAAAGTTAATAAAGTCAACGAGTTCTGCATGCGTGCAGGAAGCAGCGCCAATGCAGTCGTCGATGTAGCGAAGGAAAAGTGGGGGACAGATACCAGAATGGGCACGGAACATAGACTGTTCCACAAACCCAACAAAAAGGCAGGCATAGCTCGGACCCATACGGGTGCCCATAGCTACACCTTCAGTTTGGAGGAAATGGGAGGAGCAAAAGGAGAAATTATTAAGAGTAAGGACTAATTCCGCTAGATGGAGCAGAGTGGTGGTAGAGGGGAACTGATTAGGTCTGGAATCCAAAAAGAAGCGTACAGCTTTGAGACCTTCCTGATGGGGGATGGAAGTATATAAGGACTGGACATCCATGGTGAAAATAAAGCGGTGGGGGCCAGGGAACTTAAAATCATCGAAAAGTTTAAGAGCGTGAGAAGTGTCACGAACATAGGTCGGAAGGGATTGAACAAGGGATGATAAAACAGTGTCGAGGTATGCAGAAACGAGTTCGGTGGGGCAGGAGCAAGCTGAGACAATAGGTCGGCCAGGACAGGCAGGTTTGTGGATCTTGGGTAGGAGGTAGAAACGGGAAGTGCGGGGTGTGGGAACTATAAGGTTGGTAGCAGTGGATGGGAGATCCCCTGAGCTGATAAAGTCGTTGATAGTGTGGGAGACAATGGCCTGGTGCTCCTTAGTGGGGTCACGATCGAGGGGTAAATAAGAGGAGGTATCCGCGAGTTGTCGCTGTGCCTCGGCAAGGTAGAGGTCAGTACGCCAGACTACAACAGCACCCCCCTTATCAGCGGGTTTAATAATAAGGTTAGGATTAGTGCGGAGGGAGTGGAGAGCAGAGCGTTCCGAAGGAGTGAGGTTGGAATGGGGACAAGGTGCGGTGAAGTCGAGACGGTTGATGTCCCGTCGGCAGTTGGCAATAAAGAGATCCAGAGCAGGCAGAAGACCAGAGCGGGGTGTCCATGAAGAAGAGGAGGATTGAAGACGGGAGAAGGGGTCATCGGTGGGGGTGGAAGAGTCCTTGCTGAAGAAGTAGGCTCGGAGACGGAGACGGCGGAAGAAAAGTTCCGCATCATGGCGAACACGGAACTCACTGAGGTGTGGGCGAAGGGGGACAAACGTGAGGCCCTTACTGAGAACAGAGCGTTCTGCCTCCGACAGTTGAAGGTCGGAGGGGATGGTAAAGACCCGGCACGGATGAGAGCTGGGATCAGAGGGGGGAGGGGGGAGGCTGGGTGTGTCAGTGGAGAGGGGATGGTTGGGGTGAGAGGAAGATGGAGCCTCTGAGGGCCCAGGAGCTGACGATAGGATCGGAGGGAGACAGGATTGCAGAGTATTGGTGGGGGAAGGGGAGACGGGAGTCACAATAGCAGCACATAAAGACCCGGCCTGGAGTTCAAGGCTGGGGTCGCAGTTGGTGGTTGCACAATCGCTCTGAAGGTGTCCATGGTCGTTGCTGGAGTCCGGGTTTTGAATATGTCCTGAGGTGTTGGAGCCGCCGAGATCAATGGCAGGAGCCGCAATTGAAAGTTCATGCCTGCTAGCGTCGGGGCCGGCAGGCTCTGGAGTCCGTAGATGTAAGATCTTGCGATCTTTGCCTAACATGACAAAGTCAAAAAAACGGCGATTGCAGGCGTGAATCCGACGGAGGATGAAATAACGGGTAGGACCATTACAGACGGCGAAGAAAGTGTCCCGAAGGTGTGGAAGGGTCTGGGATAGGGACACCAAGTACCTCCTCATGGCGGAGAGCGTCGCCTTCAGAGCTTGACGGGAGAAGCGGCGAGAGGCAGAGTCAATAAAATGTGAGTACCTGGGATCCTCAGAAGGTCCAAATTGAGAGGCTTGGAAACGAATCCTAAGGCCAACTGGAGTAAGTTGGCGACGGAGGCACGTTCCAAGAAAGGATATATGGCTGTGATAGCGAGTTTGAGTCAAAGTGTGGTCGAAAAGTTGAAGAGCCGAAGAAATTACAGATGGGGAGCAGTGAGAGATGGTTTCACTGAACTCCCGTCGAAGAGAGGATCTAAACTTCTTCGGAGTAGGCATCACCGGAAGAGGCTTCGCAGTGAACACCCCTTGTTCAATCCCTTCCGACCTATGTTCGTGACACTTCTCACGCTCTTAAACTTTTCGATAATTTTAAGTTCCCTGGCCCCCACCGCTTTATTTTCACCATGGATGTCCAGTCCTTATATACTTCCATCCCCCATCAGGAAGGTCTCAAAGCTCTACGCTTCTTTTTGGATTCCAGACCTAATCAGTTCCCCTCTACCACCACTCTGCTCCGTCTAGCGGAATTAGTCCTTACTCTTAATAATTTCTCCTTTTGCTCCTCCCATTTCCTCCAAACTAAAGGTGTAGCTATGGGCACCCGTATGGGTCCGAGCTATGCCTGCCTTTTTGTTGGGTTTGTGGAACAATCTATGTTCCGTGCCCATTCTGGTATCTGTCCCCCACTTTTCCTTCGCTACATCGACGACTGCATTGGCGCTGCTTCCTGCACACATGCAGAACTCGTTGACTTTATTAACTTTGCCTCCAACTTTCACCCTGCCCTCAAGTTTACCTGGTCCATTTCCGACACCTCCCTCCCCTTTCTAGATCTTTCTGTCTCTGTCTCTGGAGACAGCTTATCCACTGATGTCTACTATAAGCCTACTGACTCTCACAGCTATCTGGACTATTCCTCTTCTCACCCTGTCTCTTGCAAAAACGCCATCCCCTTCTCGCAATTCCTCCGTCTCCGCCGCATCTGCTCTCAGGATGAGGCTTTTCATTCTAGGACGAGGGAGATGTCTTCATTTTTTAAAGATAGAGGCTTCCCTTCCTCCACTATCAACTCTGCTCTTAAACGCATCTCCCCCATTTCACGTACATCTGCTCTCACTCCATCCTCCCACCACCCCACTAGGAATAGGGCTCCCCTGGTCCTCACCTACCACCCCCACCAGCCTCCGGGTCCAATATATTATTCTCCGTAACTTCCGCCACCTCCGACGGGATCCCACCACTAAGCACATCTTTCCCTACCCCCCTCTCTCTGCATTCCGCAGGGATCGCTCCCTACACAACTCCCTTGTCCATTCGTCCCCCCCATCCTTCCCCACTGATCTCCCTCCTGGCACTTATCCGTGTAAGCGGAACAAGTGCTACACATGCCCTTACACTTCCTCCCTTACCACCATTCAGGGCCCCAAACAGTCCTTCCAGGTGAGGCATCACTTCACCTGTGAGTCGACTGGGGTGATATACTGCGTCCGGTGCTCCCGATGTGGCCTTTTATATATTGGTGAGACCCGACGCAGACTGGGAGACCGCTTTGCTGAACACCTACACTCTGTCCGCCAGAGAAAACAGGATCTCCCAGTGGCCACACATTTTAATTCCACATCCCATTCCCATTCTGACATGTCTATCCACGGCCTCCTCTACTGTAAAGATGAAGCCACACTCAGGTTGGAGGAACAACACCTTATATTCCGTCTGGGTAGCCTCCAACCTGATGGCATGAACATTGACTTCTCTAACTTCCGCTAGGCCCCACCTCCCCCTCGTACCCCATCTGTTACTCATTTTTATGCACACGTTCTTTCTCTCACTCTCCTTTTTCTCCCTCTGTCCCTCTGAATATACCTCTTGCCCATCCTCTGGGTCACCCCCCCTCCGTCTTTCTTCCCGGACCTCCTGTCCCATGATCCTCTGGTATCCCCTTTTGCCTATCACCTGTCCAGCTCTCGGCTCTATCCCTCCCCCTCCTGTCTTCTCCTATCATTTTGCATCTCCCCCTCCCCCTCCAGCTTTCAAATCCCTTACTCACTCTTCCTTCAGTTAGTCCTGACGAAGGGTCTCGGCCTGAAACGTCGACTGCGCCTCTTCCTATAGATGCTGCTTGGCCTGCTGCGTTCACCAGCAACTTTGATGTATGTTGCTTGAATTTCCAGCATCTGCAGAATTCCTGTTGTTTGCGTTTTAATTGATCACTAGCATCTGCCGTCTATGGACAAGCAAATTATGAATCTAACTGGCCAATTCACCTTGGATCCCATGCATCTTAATCTTCTGGATGAACTTCCCATAAGGGACATTGCTAAAATCCATATTAAAATCCATGTAGACAACATCCAGAGCTCTACCTTCATCAATAGTCTTCCTCACCTCCTTGAAAACCTCAATCAAGTTAGTGGGACATGACTTGCCCCACACAAACCATGTCCCTAATTTAGACATGTCTTTCCAAATGATAACAAGTGTTTACTGTCCCTAAGAATTCTTTCCAGTAACTTTCCTATCACAGATGTGTCTCAAAAGTCTATGTTTTCCATATTTCCACTCTTGGGTAATGAAAGAAATTTAGCTACTTGCCAGTCTTCCAGGACTTTACCTGTGGCTAGAGAGGACAAGAAAGTATTGTTGAAGGCCCTAGCAGTCTCATGCCTCTCTCAATAGCGAGGCATATCCAATTAGACTCTGGCATCCTATCTACCTTAACATTCTTCAATAAACCCCACAGTCATTATCTGAAAATGCCCTAACAAATTAGTGCAATCAACACTGATCTCCACATCATTCTCTTTGGCAAATACACAGAACTCAATTAGGGCCTCCCCACCATCTTCCACCATCAAGCGCATGTTCATTCCTTTATCCTTGAGTGGTCTTACCTGCTCCCTTGTTATCCTCTTGCTCTAGATTTATGCATAAATGCCTTGGGATTCTCTTTATCAGGGACTTTTCATGGTCCCCTTTGGCTTTCCTTTTTTGAGTTCTTTTCTGCCTTCTTTACAATCCTCAAGGGCTCTGTTTGAATTTGGTTCCTAAACCTTACATACATCTCATTTTCCTTCTTGTCTACATTTTCTAAGTTTCCATTACTTCGCCATCCTTCCCCTTCCTTCTTACTGGAACATACTTGACCTGCAATCTTTGCAGTTGGTTTTAAACACCTGCCACATGGCAGATGCAAACTTGCCCAAAAGCAGCTGTTCCCAAATAACATGTGAAACTCTGTGGATGCTGGAAATCCAAAGCAACACACACAAAATGCTGGAGGAGCTCACCAGCTCTGGCAGCTTCTATGAAAATGAATACGTAGTCAATGTTTTGGGCTGACACCCTTCTTCAGGACCGGAAAAGAAGGGAGAAGATGCCAGAATAAAAAGGTGGAGGGAGGGGAAGGAGGCTAGTTAAAAGGCGGGAAAGGTAAAGAGCTGTAGAAGAAGGAATCTGATAGGAGAGGAAAGAAGACCATAGGAGAAAGGGAAGGAGGAGGGGCCCAGTGGGAAGTGGAAGAAGTGAAAGGCCAGAGTGGTGAATAAAAGAAGGGGGAGGGAAGAGAAAAAAATTGATGGAATATAAGGTGTTGCTCCTCCACCCTGACGGTGGCCTCATCTTGGCACAAGAGGAGGCCATGGACCGACATATCAAAATGGGAATGGAAATCAGAATTAAAATGTTTGGCCACCGGGAAGTTCGCTTTTTGGCAAATGGAGTGGAGGTGCTTGATGAAGCAGTGCCCCAATTTACGACAGGTCTCACCAGTGCAGAGGAGGCTGCATCGGGTGCTCCAGGCACAATAGACGACCTCAGGAGATTCGCAGGTGAAGTGTTGCCTCACCTGGAAGAGCTATTTCAAGCCCTGAATGGAGATGAGAGCGGAGGTAAATGAGCAGGTGTTGCACTTAGGCCACTAGCAGGTATAAGTGCCAGGAGGGAGGTTCGTGGGGAGAGACAAATGGACAAGAGAATTCCAGAGGAAGGGATCCCTGAGGGAAGCTGGGGGATGGGGAGATAACAATATGTTTGGTGGTAGGATCCCTTTGGAGACGGCAGAAGTTGTGGAGAATAATGTGTTGGATGCAGAGGAGTGGCAGGTAAGGACAAGTGGAACTCTATCACTGTTAAGGCAGAAGGAAGATGGGGTGAGCGTGGATGTTCGGGAAATGGAGGAGATGCGGGTGAGGACAGCATCAATAGTGTAGGAAGGGAAACCCCTTGAAGAAGAATCCTTGAAGAAGGAGGACATCTCTGATGTCCCGGAAAGGAAAGTAAAGCTACATCTTGGGAACAGCTGTGGTGGAGGTGAAGGAATTGAGAAAAGGGAGTAGCATTCTTACAGGAGACAGGATGGGAAGAGGTAGAGTCAGGATAACTATGAGAATCAGTAGGTTTATAGAAAACGTTGGTTGACAGTTTGTCTCCAGAGATGGAGCCGGAGAGATTGAGAAAGGGGAGGGAGGTGTCATAAACAGACCAAATGAATTTAAAGGCAGTGTGGAAGTTAACAGCAAAGTTAATGAATTTGACGAGTTCAACATGAGAGCATGAAGCAACACCAATGCAATCATCAATGCAGGAGGAGGAAGAGTTGGCGAGTATTACCAGGGAAGGCTTCAAACTTGGACTATTCCACGTAGCCATTGCAGAGTGTTACGTACCCCGTAACTGGGTTGCCAAACCAGCAGAAATGGATCACTCAGTTGGAGTCTGGAGTACTAGAACTAAGAAAGTTTTATTAAAGAAACAAGCAACACAGTAATCGAAAGGATAATAAATGCAACAATTCAACAATGATAACCACACATGTGCACAGAATTAAGATAACAGCATCAATCAAGCTCTATCGTTGTCTAGGGGTAAATGACCAATTTCAAAATGACTCAAAGTTCAGTCCAGTTAGTAGTTCAGTTCGCAGTAATCGTTGCCATGGCGATGGACAAGGTGGGGGAAGAGACAGAGAGAACAGGAACAACTGATCATTCAGAACGGCTTCACTCACAGACCAGAGAGATGGCTCACAAACAGCTTTTGGGCGGGTCCTTGGTGATGTCACCTGAGGTCACTGACTGTGACCCCTCCTCCAGATGCGGTCGATCCTCTGCAGTGAACCCGGCACCCAGGCAAGGGCGGACACACACCGGGTTCCCGCTGATCGTACCTTTCCACCCTTGTCGTTGTCTGGCACTTCTCACCCACTCGTGAGAGGCGCACCGCTTCCAGGGTCTCGTTACCTTGGGTGGCGTGTGTGCCTGTCTTAGCGAACCTGTCCCCTTTTTATCCCCCTGCTGGGGTATCGCCTGTCCATCACTTCAAACAGTTCAAGGTTCAAAGAGGGGAGCCGCTCCAGACAGCTCTCTCTCCCACATTCCTTCATTACACATCTCCAGACGCTGCTCCATTGTTCCTTATCTCTCCTTCCCCTGAGGGCAGGTGGCAGACCAACTGCTGATGCCACTGATGCTAGCCCAGGCCAGCAAACATCTTAATTTTATGTGTATTCTCGTAACAAGAGTCAGGCATAGCTGGGGCCTAGGTGGGTGCCCATGGCTACTCCTCAATTCTGGAGAAAGTGAGAGGCACTGAAGGAAAAATTATTGAAGGTGAGGACCAGTTCTGCCAGACAGAGGAGGGTAGTGAGGAGGGGAATTGGTTGGTTCCTTTGTTAGGAAAGAAGCAGAGAGCTTTGAGGCCTTCTTGATGAGGGATAGAAATATATAGGGACTGGACATTCATGGTGAAAATGAGGTGGTCAGGGCCAGGGAATTGAAAGCTACAGAGGGGATTGAGAGCATGAGAAGTGTTGCAAATGTAGGTAGGAAGGGATTGACCCAAGGGGGATACAATGAGGAGGAGGTATGAGGACAAGAGTCCAATGGGGCAGGAGCAGGCAGAAACAATAGGCCTACCCGGACAGTTGGGCTTGTGGATCTTGGGCAGGAGGTAGATGTGAGCAGTGTGGGTACTATGACTTTGGTGGCAGTGGATGGGAGTTCTCCAGAATTGATGAGGTAGCGGTCAGGGCCAGGGAACTGAAAGTTACTGATGCAGTCACAATTAAGTCCCCCTAGTTCCTGCTTAATACTCTCATAGTTTGCCCTATTTCAATTTAATATAGTCCCACAAGGTCCACTCTTATCCTTATCTACCTTAAAACTGTTATCCTTATCTACCTTAATCATGATTACTGTTCCTTATTCTCCCACTGAAAGGTCGGTCATATGGCCAGGCTTGTCACTTAACATCAGGTGCAGTATGGTCCTTTGATTTACCAAATCCTCCTAACATCTAAATCTCCATCTAAACCTCTTGCACTAAGTAGGTCCCAGTTCACATTAAGGAAGTTGAAGTCACCAACTTCAACAACCCTGTTGCTTTTATTTACACCTTTCCCTAATCAGCCTGCATATGTTTTCCTCAATGACCGGCTGGCTATTGAGTGGTCTGTAGAATAATCCCATTAGCATGATGGCACCTTTCTTATTTTGGAGTTCTACTCAGTGAATGGGTCCTCCACTATGCCTCTCTGGGTGCGTGTTTTATAGTCCCTGATTGACAATGCAACTCCCCTGAAAAACATGGACATTTAAACATCTAATCCTTTTCTTCTCTCAATCAAGTCTCTGTTCCAGCCACAACATCATAGTTCCACGTATTGATAATGCTTGAAATTCATCTTCATTAACCATAATACTCCTGGCATTAAAATACACACAGATCAACCCATCCATCCCATTGTGTTTAATGCCTTGTTCTTCCTGGTCATGATATTTCCCTTCCTCTCAATCCCTCCACTTTTTATCTGGTTCCTCATCCCTCTGTCAAAGTAATTTAAACCCAGCCGAGTAGCACTAGCTACTTGGGAGGGTTTATACCCACCGCTGTCTGTAAGAAGTGCGTACATTCTACCCATGACCACATTGGATTCCTCTGGGTGCTCTGGTTTCCTCCCACAGTCCAAAGATGTATCAGTTGGCAGATTAAATGGTCATTGTAAATTGTCCCGTGACTAGGCTAGGGTTAAATTGTGGCTTGCTGTGTGGCACAGCTCAAAGGGCCTATTTTGTGCTGTATGTCAATTAATCGATCAATCAATCGATAAAGTTAAGTATATTAAAAAAGGTAAGTATATTAATTATAAAGTTAAGAGGCCAGATGAAAGGTCTTGGCCCAAAACATTGACTGTTTAATCTTTTCCATAGGTGCTGCCTGGCCTGCAGAGTTCCTCCAGCATTTTGAGTGTGTTGCTTAGATTTCCAGTATCTGCAGATTTTCTTGCATTAAATATATTTTCTCCTTCTTTTCCAGTCAGTATTGGAAGGATTAAAGTTATTTTCATCTCTCTGCAGTTCTTGAAGCTTTTTACAATATATACCACTGGAGCCATGATCAGGTCCGAAGGCAGTGGCAGGAAGTGTCTACTGGGCAATTAACAACAGTAAGCACTTCCGCCAACCCAGAAAGCTGATAACCTTTGACAAAGCTGGAAACCAACCACAGCCTCAGCCCAGATCACCAGCGGGCTTGCTTGCCATGGTATCTGACTGGCGACTGAAAGTCAATCTTGGCAAGCAATTAAAGTTCCCTGGCATCAGCACATCATTATCACTGAGGCCTGACATGGTCATTCTGTCAGAAACCTCGAAGCAGGTGATCAAGAGGTGTAACCCGTAGAGCACTGCTGGTGGGACAAAAGCCAGGGACTGATCAACACTGACTGGGTCACTTGGGGGAAGGTGCCTGGTGTTGAAAGATCCAAAACACCATATGACCCAGGTTAAATCACTGACAATGTGTCTCAGATGTATCTTGGCATCACAAGTTTATATCTCTATTTCTTTCCCATTTCCTTCTACCAGAGTATACCTATCAAGATCCATTCCTCCTTTGTTGCACATTGATTCTTAAGAATAGTTTTCAGTTGGAATGCAGAGTACCTTAAGCCGTGGCGATTTCTCTGCATATTTATGGCTTATTGAAAGTAATTCTTGCAGTGCATGGAAGGGCCACAAGATTGTCCACTCAAATGAGTGCACATAACCTTCTTCACACTAATGTGTGTCTAGCCACCTCAATGAAAGGAAATCAGTTTGAAATTTAGGTGATCCAGTGTTTTCCCTGTGTGATTCTTCAGAAGGTACTACGATCCTCATTTATTTAACTGCAAGTCAATTTTAAGTTTTTCATGCCTTTTTCTTCATTTCTCAGATTCCATTTACTGTATATGCACAAGATTAGGTGCATTCCTTTTTATCTATGCATATTTTTATTAATAATGACATTTTTGCTCTTATCTAGGCTACCAGCTACATATGATTTGACATAACTATTTGCTGAGTCCTACAGATGTAAAATGAGCTGAGCTCAACTTCGTGAATCTGAGCTTTTGTATTATTGCCCCAACAGTGGGGAATTCTGAATTATCTTGACTGCAGGTTGCCTGAAAGTTTAATATCTATGTTTGTTGGGAAAATATTAACAAAGTCTTCTGTCCCAGTTGAAAGAGAAAAGGAAATGTTGATTGGACAGAGGACAGTTTCAAAGGAAAGAGCACCATCTTTTTCCACCTCTGTTCCTGTTTGATAAGTTTCCAATTACTTGCTATGTAGCCTGAGAATTTTGTCTTTGGGGAAAATGTATTGTTTACTTGCATGCACCCATGCTAGTTCAATGTTTTGTGTTTTGAAATGGCTAAATTACAGATGGATTTTTATATTGCATTTTGGTCCTATTTTCAATTCACATAGGGAACCTGCCATATATGACTAGGGAAACCTTCTAACATTTTTATATATATTTCTGATTGATGTTGATGAAGTATAATTTAATTTGATAAAGATCCAATTAAAACGTAGTACTAATGATTCTGAAAAATGATACCCATAGCTGCAAATATTAGAATTTCTTCAGAAATATAGTTTCTGTACTTAAACATAAGACTGACAAACCGGAATAACTCTTTCAGTGATTTACAGAGCAACACATTTGTGTAATTAGCCACTAATTGCACCTAAAATGATAATGTAGAAAGGGGCTATTAGTTTCTGTAGACTGCTGCATTGTGCCAAATTCATCAATGTACTTTCTTGCTAATGTATTGCCTTAATGAAAGCTGGAAATATAAACAGCTGTGCACTGTACTGATGATTTTCCTATTAGCATATTTACTTTGACAAAAAAAAGAGCTTTAACTTTGTTTGCCAAGAATCTGGAGGCAAAAATAACTTATTTTAAACTGCCATCCAGTTATGGGACATAACAGTAACATCTGATGCTGTTTTGCATATAAAATGTGAAAAACAAAATGGAGGCATTGTATGATCAATTATTCATTTAAAAATTGTGGATGCCTCTGACAAAGCATTTAATTTTCATCCCAAACTGAATTTATAGGCCTTCAATGCCATTTACAGGCCATTTTAGGGATTCAAAAAGGGTTGGAGCACAGTTTTATTTCCTGACAGACATTAAATATTAATCCAATAGATTCATTGACAGTATCACTGATACTATTTTTTTCATTCCAAATGTATTTAATGCTTTGAACTTAAATGCAATATCTTGAACTTTAAGGTAATGCTATCATATGTTTGAGCAAATGGATTGGAACCTCAAGGCTTGGTCCTTGGACCCAGACATGTGAGTTAAAATCCAGTTTTCCCTGCTGGAGATTTAAATTGTTTTACATCCTGCACAATAAAGGCAAAAGAAATAAAGCAAACAATTATAAGATACTCCACCTAGTGTCATCAATGGGAAGCTTTCAGATTAAAAGCATATTGCAGGTAGCTGCCTTGATAATGACTTCTGATGGCACAGCAGAATGGATTCGTTGGCAAATTAAAAGTCAAAACGGCGGCTCATAGAGGATTTGGAAATGCCTAAGCATACAGAAGTTAATGAAGTTTTTCAGTCTGGAGAGTAATATTTAGTGGAAGCCTCAATGTCTAGTGATAGAGCATTGCTTTTTTTTTGATACTTTCTTGGGCCACTGATTGAAGTCACTACTAAGAAACTTCACATAGCTATCATTTTCTTGTGCCTGTGAGAAAGGCCAAAACTTACCCTAGGCGTGCTTTGATCAAACATCAAAATCTCAGTGGCAATTAGGCCCTGACCAGCTTCAACAGAAGGCAAAACTGCAGGCTAAAATTGGCCTTTAAGTTGTCAAGTCTCACTGAGGCGGCAACATTACAAATGTGCTATATTGAAGTACATGATTAAAGTAAACACCAATTAAAAGTATTTGATAAAATAAAGTTAATTGAAGCATATAACATACATAGAAATAATTAGAAATATCAAACTAAAGTATTTTTAATTACTTTTAATAAATCCCGTTCCACATTATCACAATCTACATATGGAAATCCCACTGAGATCAATAGAGTCTCTGGCAGAAGTGATTCTCCAAGAAACAGAAACCGGAGATGTTTTCCTCACACTGAAAAAGATTAGGAGGAGATTTGAGAGAGTTATTCAAATCAATCTTGAATGTTTTGAATAAAATAAGCAGAACTTGTTCAAGGCGCCAGGGATGAGGGGGTGGGGGGAGGCATTTTTCCAAGGGCACAGATGTGAGGTGGTTTGGCAAAAGAACCAAAGGTGACAGGAGAAAAATAAATTACCCAACAAGTTGTGTTTGGAAATCACTGCTAAAAAAGTGTGATTGAAGTAGATTCAACAGTAACTTTCAAAAAGGAACGAATAAGCAACTGAAAAGGTGGGAAAAATACAGAACTCTGAGAAAAAAACCAGGGGAGTAAAATTAATTGGACATCACTTGTAAAGCATCGTTGAAGGCAAGATAAGCTTAATGGCCTCCTTCTGTGCAATAACATTACACAATTCCCTGAATCTGTCTATTTGCATATTTGCTCCCGTGTGTTTATCTAGCTTCTCGTAAATTTGACCATGCCTTTGTCTCATCTAATATTTTTCTTTGGCGGATAATATCATAGGTATTGTAGATAGAATGAATACTTGTTGTGTAATGTATCTGTGGATTAAAGAATGATGCTTTTTTGAAAATGACATAAAAACCTACTTTACAATTGTACATGCATCACATATTATTTGCTGAATACGGCAAACTATTGTTCCTATTCAAACTATCCCACGCATCTCGCCAAATGTAACTTCTTGCTCTTTGCAAATTATTTCTTCCTTTATCAATTATGATACACAATGACAAAAATATGACCCATTCCGTATGCTCATGGTTCTGGGAGATAGATACAAGCCATTCAACTTCACTGAAATCATTGCAATAGGCCCACGGTACACTTTAATCTCAGGCCACAGTGGGATTCTGCAATGATAAATTCTCTATTAGGTTTTCCATTTTTTTAATGAGCTTTAATACATTTCTAAATTAACTGAATGTAAAATGTGGGTGTTAACAAGATATGTGACTTGTTGGTTTCTGAAAAAGATTATGAGTCAGCCTCTTCCTGTGAACTCAGAATTAATGAGTCCAGTATTATTGTGTTCTATTATGGAGTTTTATCTTATTGTAGTTTTTTTTGGTGCTGCATCACATCCAGTGTAATAATTACTTTATTCTCCTTTACACTTGTGTACTTGATATGACATTAAACAATCTTGAATCTTGAATTTCATTCCCCTTTATCAGTTATTTCAATCATTTTGTTCTTTACACTCGCATACTGAAGAATGTCAATAAGCAATCTCGAATCCTGAACTTAGTGACTATTTTTAACTACTTTGCTTTCATCCTCATCTTCTTTATCTTCTGATCTTTTGAACTGAATGTTTTGAGCAATATCATTTTCATGTATTCTCAAATATGTAAAGGGTTTTATGACTTTCTACCACTGTTTTTAGATTTGATAACATGAAGACAAAAACACTTTTTTTGTCAATTCTTGTCATAGTTAGTTACTCTTCTTTCTCCTCTGTATCATACAATGTGAACAAAGAGATAGAACAAATCAATTTTACATTTAGTAAAAGATGAGATTTCTCTAATGTCTGTACACTGCCATCTATTGTCTATAACCTGCTGCTCTTTTTTTCCAGTGAATTTCCACTGTAAAACAAAACTTAGTTATGAAGTTCTTGATTATCAGCAAGAACAATTTATGGAAAAGAGCAATTGTCAGAGCAATTTGCATTCAAAGCCAGTAATAAAGAGAATTATACGTGAGTTGACGTGAAGAGTTAAAGCTGTGTGAAGTTGTTAGGAGTATAGAGGTCATGTTCGAGCATCGTATTTTATAGTGATCTACATCATACAATCTTTGATAGTATTTTTGTTATATTTAATGCTTATATTGCTTTTATTTACATTATTTTGGTTAAGTAGTTTGCTGAGTATTAAAAAATGTTTTAAAGGTTTCAATGTTGTGTGCTTTATGGGCCTTGGCTAGTTTAACCTACAGGATGGATTCAGGCAGAATTCAGAATATGTACATGTTAACTATCTGTCTAAAGAGATTGTGTGGGCTGTGAGCGAGATCATTATGTTCCACTGTTATGTTTTGTTGCTCCCAAAACTCATTGAAAGACAAAAAGTGAGCCAGGAGATGCAGGTTATGTTTCGCTTTTACTTTAGTGAGATGCACACTTATGACATGGTGGCGTAATGTCATATGCCATTCATGTACTTTTACATATAACCCGTAATGTATTATGTAAACGACAAAGAACTCAATGTACAATACATCTTAACTATATACCGTTATACTATTTAATACAACTACCATACAGACATTCAGAGCATAGTAAACTTTAAATTGTCCTTCCAGGCCTAAAGATTTCATTGCTGTGGAGGATTTCTTACTCTTGTGAGGTAACGTCTTTTCTCACCAGGGTGGTGGGGAGAGGTCACTCTGCTTGGCAGTTGAGGCTTGTGGCTGGGAAACAATCTCATGTTCTGGGGGCTCCTCTGTGTTGGTTGTAGGAGTTGACTTTGGAACTGCAGGAAGAGGTTCTGCCAGATCTGAATACCTTTCTTCTGGATGTGTTGGTGTCCCAAACAGTGCATGGCTAACCGGTCGATCTGCTGATCTATCCCAGGCCACCAGACAAAGTTTCAAGCCATTGCTTTGACCATGCCTAGATGGCAGCCATGTGGCTCCTCCAACACTTTAGTTCTCAGCTTGGATGAAGCAACAACAGCCAGTCCCCACACTAGACAATCTCTGTCAAGAGCAGGTTCATCCCAGTGCTGGTAAAAATGGGGGGAAGATGAAGTTTTTGCTGCACACTCTGGAAGTTTAGAAACAACGATTCTTCAAGCGGCATCTTCCGGCTAGGCAGTCATTTCAGTTGTTCTACATCTTCTACTCATTCTTTTTATCTTAATTTTGTTTTTGAAACAGTTGGAGCCTGTGACTTACACTCTGTAGTTCAATCGAGTGAGCTAGCACTCTGCTGTCCCTGAGAAATCTCCAGGGAAGAAATGCGAGCACAAGCTACCACAAGGAGAGGCTCAGAGGTGAGATGAGAGGCCATAATTGACTACATTTCTCACTGATTAAAGCATCGAAGGAGATTGAAACATCAATGCAAATATGGAGGAGAGTGAGCAGGTCTCGGAAAGGCCGTTGGTTCGTGTCTCTGCCCTCGGCAAAGCTGTTGGCTCAAATCTCTTCCCTCAGAGAAGCCACCGGTTCATGTCACTTTCCACAGAGAGGCTGGTTCATGTCGCTGCCCTCCGAGGGGCTGCGGGGTCCTGGTGCTCTTGGAGGTGTTTTCATAATTCTGAAATTTATGAATTGGTCTGTAGCTCCTATTGGCCTCTTTCAGTTTACAATTTTATGCTTTTTTCATGTTCTTGCCTATTTTTTCTTATAAGGTGATGGTTGGGTGATCTGTTAGGGTTTGTGTGAGTGAGTTTGGGGTTTGCAAGTTTTTCTTTTTATACAGGGGGAGGGTTGATGTCTTTATTTCAACTACTTCTATGGTCTTTTGTATTTTATGGCTAGCTGGAGAAGACAAATCTCACAGATGTATTCTGCATATGTGATAATAAAATGAACATTTGAACATTCCAACCACTTTGAGTGGCCATGTGGACGTGAGACAGTGTGGGTCATTTCTGCTTTCCCTTTGGATAATCTCTGCATTCAATTTACATTAAGGAAAATACATCGAAAGGTATGTCCTCTTTTGTATATTTTACAACTATTTCCTTTTCCAAGTGTAAGTGGGACAATCCATCAGGATTTCAATGATTAGTTGCCCTCTTAAATTTGATCTTGTAATTGTGTCCTCCAAGAAATAGATCCCACCTCTGCGTTCATATTGCTGCTGTTTGTGGAACAACTTCCTGTAGATTGAAAATGGACACTAATGGTTGATGACCAGTAATGGGGGTAAACTCTGTCCCGTACGAGCACTAGTTGAAATGTTTTACACACCAAACCAGACTCAAAGGCTCTCTGCCAATCTGTGCGAAACTTTTCTCTGCAGTGGTAAGGGAGCGTGATGCAAAGGCTATGATGTGTTCATTTCCATCACCCATAGCATGTGACATAAATGCACCTATGCCTTAAGGTGAGGCATTGCAGGCATGCTCCACTGGATGATATGGCTCATACTGTGTGAGCACAGTATCTGACGTCACCACTCCCTTTGACTTTTGGAAAGTCACCACATGCTGTTTTGTCCATTGCCATTTCTTCTTGATCTGTAGTAAAGAGTTCAAGGAGTGGAGCATTTTAGCCAGGTTTAGCAGGAACTTAAGACCATAAGACTATAAGATATAGGAGCAGAAGTAGGCCATTTGACCCACTGAGTCTGCTCTGCCATTCAATCATGAGCTGATTCAATCCTTCAAGTCATCCCCATTCCCCCGCCTTCACCCCATACCTTTTGATACCCTTGCTAATCAGGAACATATCTATCTCTGCCTTAAATACACCCAATGGTTTGGCCTCCATAGGTGTTCGTGGCAACAAATTCTTTGCCATACCTAATCTGTTCAGGCCTTTGTTACAGTAAATGATAAATCCCAAAAAGGACTGCAACTGTGAAATGCCCTTTGGCCTTGGGGCATCCACCAGTGGCTGAATATTCTCAGCACACTTGTGTAACCTCTGTACATCAATGGTGTGACCACAGTAAGTAATGCGTGGTTGAAAGAATTCACACATATTGCATTATGCTCTGAGCCTATAATCTTCTAAAATTTAACACTGTGTTAAGATTTTGGAGATGTTCCTTGTCATCAATACTTGCAACAATGATGCCTGGACAGCCTTACAGCACCTGGTCTGTCACTTCCTGCCTGAGTGCAGGTACAGACGTTACTCCAAAAAGAAACCTATTATAGCAAGAAAGCCTTTTGTGAGTGTTTAGGGTGAGAAACATTTTGAACTCTTCTTCCATCTCCACCTGTAGGTAGGCTTCAGCTAAGTCCAATTTGCAGAAGTGTTTTCCTCCAGAATTGTTTACCTGGACCTGGGCAAATGGCATTGATCTACTTTCAGTACTGGGTTGATGGTGACCTCAAGATCACCACAGCTCCTGACTGACCTATTCTTCTTGGCTACTGGGACTAATGGTGTTGCCCATGGACTTCACTCAACCTTAGAAAGAATTCCTCCAGCCTCCATGCAATATAGCTCACTGACTACTTTATGGGCTTTGGAAAACTTGAGTGTGGGATTTTGGTTTTACCCTTGATATGTTGAAGTTTTCCAATGCCATCCTTGAACATTGCTGTGGTATCATCCAGTACCTTTCTTAATTTGCTTTTGGCTCACTCTATTATAGGGGATGTGACATGCAAATTGTAGCTGGATCTCCAATTAAGTTATAGTTGTCTCAGCGAATCACAGCCCCACAATGCTGGCTCTCCTGTTTTTACCAAATACAAGCCCAATGTGGCTTGTTGGATGTTGTATTCCACTGTAACAAATGCCATTCCTACAGGAATTATCTTTTCTCTAGTATAAGTTCTTAGTTGGATATCTGCAGGCTTCAGTTCAGTATCATTAAAATGCCATTCAAACTCATTTTGTGAAATAACTGAAACAGCCAATTCAGTGTCCAATTCAATTTAAATTAATTTGCTGTTCACTTCTGGGGTAAGTCAAATTGTTTGTTTCTTGTCAGTTCTCACATTGTAAGTCTCAGGGCTACCCAGTGCTATGTTATTCTCATCATTATCAGATTTTTCATCAACAACATGCAGACTAGTGCTCTTTTAGAAACTGCTACTTCTTATCTTTTGCTCTTCCCTGTGCAGTCCATTTATTTTTGTCTGCCCAACATGGTCTTTGTATGTGTCCAACTTTGTTGCATTTTCTGCAAGCTTTGCCTTTAAATCTGCATTGTTATGGTGTCAGTGAGCTCCTGCCACAACGATAATACAAGTTTGTTCAGCCAGGCCTGTTTCTGTTTAAATGTTATGATTTTATTCACACTCACTTTCATTCCTGACTGCAACTCAGTTGCATCTCTGGCTGTAGTTTCCAACTGATACAGTGATTTCAACTGTTATTTTAAACATGAGTTGTGTTTCAGTTAGGAGCCATTTTTGAATACTTTCTTGTGAGATTCCACAAACTAAACCATCTCTCAGTGCATCATTAAGCCCATCACTGAACTTGCAACGCTCAGACAATCTCCTCAATTCAGCCACATTGTTCTGAAATAGACTCCTTTTCCTTTTGATTCCAGTTATGAAATCTAATGCATTCTGCAATCAACAATGTTTTTTAGTTCCAAATGTGGCTGCAATACTTTCATGATATCAATAAAGCTCATTTCAGCTGGTTTGGTTGGAGAAGTCAAGCTTCTAAGCAAACTGTAAGTCCTTCTACCTAATGTACTCAGCGAAACTGTCACTCACTTTTCCTTTTTGTTCGCTTTAAAATACTGCTCATTCCAATTATGTGTTGTGCGATTGAACATGTCTATCTTTCCAATGTAGCCAGCCACTTCAACTTTTTCTTTTTTAATTTATTATTATTATCACCTGGCAATCACTGTTTATGAATTCTGCCATTTTTTTGCCTTTTTTTCTCTCCCACTTTTGCAAAGAAAGTGTGTTATGCTATTTTTTAAAACTCAAACATCTCACAGTGCTTCAACAGGTAGGTAATCATCTCAGGTTCATTTTAAAACTTACTCGTTGCCACTGTTACCTTTGTAAATCCTGAAACTAATCGGACAAAAAACAAGGGAGCTGGGAGATGCGTCTCATTTTTACTTTAGTGAGGTACACACTTTTGACGTGGTGACGTAATAACATATGCCATTCACTTACTTTTACATATAACGCATAATATATTATGTAAACAACAAAGAATCTTAATTAAACAATACATTTACAATATTACTCAAATATTACTGAAATACTAAATACACAACATCTACAATACTCATAAATTAATGAATCAAAACTGATGGCAAAGCTAGTTTATTCCTTTCAGATTAACTCATTAACATTTGAAGAAAAACTTCTCATAATATGAAAATGAAAACAGAAATTTTCATGACCTCAATAGGTCAAGTAGCATCTACAGAAAGATAAATAGAGTTAATGTTTCACACTGGTCTTCATCACAAATCTCGATGGTCTTTGATCAGAAACATAAACTCTGTTTCTTTTTCACAGATGCTACCTGCTCTGTTGCACATTTACAGAATTTTCCGCGTTTAGTTCAAGTTTTCAGCATCTGCAGCTCTTGATTTTCATGTCAGTGTGAATTGTCTGGCAGCCTATTATTTTGACATGCTAAAACTGTTCACTAAACTTGGACAATATATTTTTCTAAAATCCAGGCACATATCTGGCATTGAATGGGATTCTTCATAAGGAGATTTACTTCCAATCTGTCTAAATGTTATTCTGTTGCCAGCAAGGAAATTTGCTGCTTGCTCTGCTAGCGTCTGGTGGAATGCATAATAAGCACATAAACTAAGGCAGAGGTAACAACAGTGTGACCTTTATTGAACCCAGCAATCCTCAGATAAACAGTAGTATCAGGAAAAACAATATATCTGGTAATAATGGTACACTCAGTTCTTCAAGATAAACTTAGACTCATTTACACCACAGACCCAGGGTTCTCACCTGTTTGAAGATGACATTTAAGCTGTTTCTCCACTCTTTGGGGAAGCCCTTCAGAAATAAACATTTGCTGTCCGCAAAGTAAATACTGAGCATTCAATTCAACCCAATATGTGCACTTCAGAGTATGCTTCAATAGTCTTCAACGGTTTCAGCTGAATTAGATTACAGGAATAAAAACACTCAGTGTGGTTTGTTGCTTCTCCCTTGAAGTTATATGTCACTTAAGAAATATATGAACACCTTTGATCACCAATAAATTCCAAAGCAACACTGACACATAACATATTCCCCCACCCCACCCCCGTGGAATATTGTTGCATATCCCCAAAACAAAGAGGATTTTATAGGAGAAATAATTAGTAAGGCAGTTTCAAATCAATTTTTTACCTTGAACTTGTATCACTTTATCACGCATTCTGATTTCTTCACTCATCAATTGGATTAATATGATGAATGGCTGGAAGGTCCCTATATTGACAGTCAATGTCAATGATACATTTTACTTGCATTAAAAAGAAAATGATTGTATTAATTGAAAGCAATACAGGTAAATACAAATCAAATGATCAGATCAAGTTCCTGGTAGTTCTGGACTTGGTTCCCTGAGCAGATTCAATGACAATCTCGTAAACTCCCAAGTAGCTGTTGGAATTGATTTTTTAAAATACTGAACATCATTCCTGGCAGCATCTATGAACATTTGTCTATGGAACCAATGGCTGAATTACACAGCAACGTTAAAGTTACAGTAGAGCACAAAACCTATATAATGCTCATTCGTACAATACTGTGCAAAGTAGCTAGGGTGCCTAAGTCATTGGAACAGTACCCTACATCCTTCTTAAAGGCAATTAAAGACAATAACTAAGAACAAACATTGAAATTGAATCTGTATTATTGACAATTTAAGCTTAGAGTATTTGAAAACAGTAATATTCTCACATCCAACAATATCAGGGGTATTTCCAGAAAACCCAATAAAAGGATAAATTTCCCATTGTTACTCATTTAGCAGCTCAACCTTTCAGAGAATCGGAAAGGAAATTGCATCATCTTAAACAGGTTTTTTTCCAAGTTCATTGAGCATCCTGGCAGCTAGAAGGGCAGGTTATTGGCATCTCAGAAGCTCTTGAAGAGATTCTGCAGATTGAAGAGCAGCAGATTTTTTTTTGTTCTCTTTGGAGACTTATTTTCTTAAGCTTAACTAATAATATATTTAGTTCTGTCTTTTCCAATGAAGAGAAGTCAGATTTTTTTCTCAATGGAGCTCTCTGAGGAAAGTACTAATTCTGTGAAAAAATTTCCTCCAGTTAGAGCTAACTTATGATTGGAGACATGAATTTTGAGTCTCTTTCCACTACAATTGGATCCTCGACTTCCTAACCGGAAGACAACAGTCTGTGCAGATTGGTGATAACATATCCTCCTTGCTGACGATCAACACTGGTGCACTCAGTGGTGTGTGCTTAGCCCACTGCTCTACTCTCTATATACATATGACTGTGTGGCTAGGCATAGCTCAAATACCATCTATAAATTTGCTGACGATACAACCATTGTTGGTAGGATCTCAGGTGGTGACGAGAGGGCATACAGGAGTGAGATATGCCAACTAGTGGAATAGTGCCACAGTAACAACCTGGTATTCAACATCAGTAAGATGAAAGAGCTGATTGTGGACTTCAGGAAGGATAAGATGAAGGAACACATACCAATCCTCATCAAGGGTCAGAAGTGGAGAGAGTGAGAAGCTTCAAGTTCCAGGGTGTCAAGACCTCTGAGGATCTAACCTGGTCCCAACATATTGATGTAGTCATAAAGAAGGCAAGACAGTGGCTATACTTTATTAGGAGTTCGAAGAGATTTGGCCTGTCAACAAATTCATTCAAGAACTTCCATAGTTGTACTGTGGAGAGCATTCTGACAGGCTGCATCACTGTCTGGTATGGAGGAGCTACTGCACAGGACTGAAAGAAGCTGCAGATGGTGGTAAATCTAGTCAGCTCCATCTTGGGTACTAGCCTACAAAGTTCCCAGGACAGCAGTGTCTCAGAAAAGCAGCGTCCATTATTAAGGACCTCCAGTACCCAGGACATGCCCTTTTCTCACTGTTACCATCAGGTAGAAGGTACAGAAGCCTGAAGGTACACACTCAGCGATTCAGGAACAGCTTCTTCCCCTCTGCCATCCGATTCCTAAATGGAAATTGAAGCTTTGGGTACTACCTCACTTTTTTTAATATACAGTATTTCTGTTTTTGCACATTTTTAAAAAATCTATTCAATATACATAATTGATTTACTTGTTTATTTATTATTATGTTTTTTTTCCTCTCTCTGCTAGATTGCATCGAACTGCTGCTGCTAAGTTGACAAATTTCACATCACATGCCAGTGATAATAAACCTGATTCTGATTCTCATTCTGTTGCTGCCTGACCTATATTTTGTTTCTATTGCCATAGGTAAATTCAGTGGACTGAATTACAAATTACAGCAGTAGAGAAAACTCTGCTGACAACAGGAAAACTGGTATGGGAAGTCTGCAACAAAAGCAGCATTGAATGGAACAAAAGTAATGACAAGTAAAAAAGTCAGAGCTATAGCATACTATTCATTAAATTAAAACTGCAGAACAAATGCATTCCTCAAATTATAAGTACCTGCTTTACAATGTTACATTTCTGAATAAATAGCTGACAGGCTTTTGGGACCCATTTCGTAAAGGCACCAGGAAATCTCCAAGATGTTTACTAAGTTAAGAGCTGTGCTGCAAAACATGGGATTTCAGGCATGAACTAAATTAAGAAAATACTTGAAATTTCTGTACAGCTGAAAAGGCATATGATCTAACACTGTTTTGTCAAAATGTTTGGATTAGGCCCAAGTACAGAGAGAGAGAGAGACACCTACTGAAGTGAGTCAACAGTGCACTAACTTTAATGAGAACTGTTGCAGAATTTAAAGGAATAGAAAAAAAGTACACGCTAGCCAACAGGGCTATTAACTAAAACTCTCAAATGGCAACACTGCAGCTGGAAGCAATAACTGAATACTAAATGAATACCGCTTTTTTAAAGCGTCAGTCAAAATGGTAGTCCTCTTTCCTGGACAAGTACGAGGGTAAGCAAGCAGCGTAAATGTTGCTGTGCTTTTGGTCAAGTCTTGGCGAGACTAGAATGAAAAGAAGGGAGTTAAATGCCACCATAATGAAACAGTAATTAGCTGGAACTCTGCATACCCATGAGCTGACTCTGTTCTGCAGCCCGCCTGCACAGGCGCGTAGACTCCGTAGAAAAGTCTTTGGTTGTGACATGTTTAGGGAACCAGCATTTGTTTCATGCATTTCCATTTATTGTGTACATCTCACACAGCACTATTCTTTCATACACAGTGGCCAACATATTGTGTGCAATATTTGGACTCTGCACTCACAGTTGTGTACAAAGGTTTTCCTCTGCTAGTTCTGTCTCTGATCTGCCATAATTCCAAGCATTTGACCATGGTGCCACCATCTAGAAAGTAGCAAACAAAAGGAATTGTACCTATGGAGAGAGAACAGGAAAACAAGGAACGACAAGCTAGTTAGCTGACAACCATTGTTGGGAAAATGTCGGAGTTCAAAGACATCAAGAGAGATCAAATTTGCAAATGTATTAGATCTTTTTTGGGGATCTCTCCATCAGAGGTATATGCAGCAAACATAAAATTTCAAAATAAATCTTGACAATGTGTGCAACAAAGTAATGCTGCAAAGGAGAGCAGTTATGAGGCTCGGAGTAATGTACTAGAATGGAGATGGGAATGCTTGCCTTGGCTGCAGTGCAACACTTACTGAACGTGAGTGCATACTTGGATGAAAAGCCTATCTTATGACGACAGGTTGTCAAATTTGAATGTGCCTGTTCTGGGGAGGAAGTCACAAGGAGGGTTTTGTGAATCTGTTTCCTTTAGCTGGAGAATCTAAAAGCAACAGGTATGATCTCTAAATTCAAGATTTAAGTTTATTTTACACATGTTCATTGAAACATACTGTGAAATGTGCCATTTACATTAACAACCAACGACCAATACACGCATGTGTGTGCTGGGGGCGGTCTGCAAGTTTCACCATACATTCTGGCACTGACATAGCATGTGCACATTGTCTGCTAAAGCAACCATGCTTTCTTTTAGTCCTCTGATTTCTTTCTTATATTTTCTCTTGCATTTCTTACACTCCATAACCACCTCATTTGTTCCTACCTGCCTATACCTGCAATACACTTCCTTTTCGTTTATTAACCAGGGCCTCAATATCTCTTGAAAACTAAGGTTCACTGCACCTGTTATCCTTACCTTTTATACTGACAGCCACGTACAAGTGTTGTACTGTCAAAATTTCACTTTTGAAGGCCTCCGTCATACCAAGTACACTTTTGCCAGAAAACAGAATGACCCAATTCACAATTGCCAGGTCATTTCTGATGCCATCAAAATTGGCCTTTCTCCAATTTAGAATCTCAACCTGTGAACCAGACCTATTTCTTTCCATATTTACATAGGCATCCATTAGTCTCGTGAGACCATGGATTTACGCCTTGGAAGGTTTCCAGGGCGCAAAGGTTGTATGGAAGACCGGCAGTTGCCCATGCTGCAAGTCTCCCCTCTCCACACCACCGATGTTGTCCAAGGGAAGGGCATTAGGACGCATACAGCTTGGCACCGGTGTCGTCGCAGAGCAATGTGTGGTTAAGTGCCTTGCTCAAGGACACAACACACTGCGTCAGCCAAGCTCGAACTAGCAACCTTCAGATCACTAGACGAACGCCTTAACCATTTGGCCACGTGCCAACACTTTCCATATTTACTTTGAAACTAATGGTAATGTGATCACTAGGTGCAAAGTGTTCCCTTACACAAACCTCTGTCACCTGCCATGTCTCATTCACTAATAACAGATTAAATCTCACACACTTTCTTGTTGGGACTTCAATGAAAACTTTCCTGAACACATTTGACAAACTCTATCCCAATTAGTCCTTTTGCAGTATGAAAGTCACAGTCAATATGTGGAAAGTTAAAATCACCTGCAATAACAACCTTATGTTTTTTGCAATAGTTATGTTCCTCGCAAGAGTCTGCAATCTCTCTACAAATTTGTTCCTCTAAATCCTTCAAACTGTTAGGTGATCTGTAATATAGCCCCATTAACGTGGTCATATCTTTCTTATTACTCATTTCTACCCATAACGCTTCACTTAGACGAGTTCTCCTGTCTGTCCTGACTGAGCACTGTCATGACATTTTCCTTAACTAGTAACGCCACCCCTCGTCCTTTAATACCTCCCACTCTCTCATGCCTGAAGCAACGGAAACCCAGAATATTGAGCTGCCAGTCCTGCCCCTCCTGCAACCAATTCTCACTAATAGCTACAACACCATGATTCCAGATGTTGATCCATAACCTAGGTTCATCTGCCTTTCCCACGATACTTCTTGCATTGAAATATACACAGTTTAGGACATGCTCAACCTTGTGATTCCTAACTGTGCCTGTGGTCTCTAGTTTAAACACCACCTCCCACCCAGCTGGGCAGCACTAGCAAATTTTTCCACTAGGATATTAGTCCCCTTCCAGTTCAGGTGCAAACCATCTCTTCTATACAGGTTCTACCTTTCCTGGAAGAGAACCCAATGATCCAAAAACCTTATGCCCTCCCTCCTACACCAACTCCTTAGCCATGTGTTAATCTGTAAAATCATTCTATTTCTGGCTGCACTAGCTCTCTTAAAGTTTGGAATTTATAGCTCAACTACCATTTCAGAGATTGGACCAAAGTCTCCAGATAATTTAAATTTCATGGCATTGTTTAGATCAGGCATTTTACATAAGCATTTGATGGATTTGACCCTTACAGTCTTCACATCATTGTTAATGCTTAACAATGTCTGTCACCTCAATCATGTAAAGTAACTTGAGGGTGCAATTCAGTGCTCTATTTCCACTTCTGGGGAAGGAATGTAGTGTTACTGTGAGATAATGTATCAAGCAGAGGGTGGAAAAATATCAACAGAGTCTCTTTAAATGTTTATAAAGCACTAGTGAGGCCTCACTAGGAGTATTGTGAGGAGTGTTGGGCCCCTTGTCTTAGAAAGGATGAGCTGACATTGGAGAGGGTTCAAAGGAAGTTCACAAAAATGATTCTGGAAAGGCTTGTCATATGAGGAGCGTTTGATGGCTCTGGGCCTCTACTCACTGGAATTCAGAAGAACGAGGGGTGACCTCATTGAAACATATCAAATGTTGAAATGCCTGAATAGATTGGATGAGGAGAGGGTGTTTTCTATGGTGGGAGAGTCTGAGTCCCGAGGACACAGTCTCAGAATAGAGGGGCATCCTTATAGAATGGAGATAGGGAGGAATTTCTTTAGCCAAAGGGTGGTGAATCTGTGGAATTTGTTGCCAATGGTGGCTGTGGAGACCAAGTCATTGGGTATATTTAAGGCAGAGGTTGATAGTTTCTTGATTAGTCAAGGTATGAATGGAAAAGGCAGGAGATTGGACTGAGAGGAAAACTGGATCGGCCCCCATGAAATGGTGGAGGAGACCTGACAGGACAACTGGTCTAATTCTGCCCCTATATATTATGGTCTTATGGTCTTAAATTATCATAGAATCAAGCTTCTCCTTTACAGTTTTGTATCCAGTTTTGTATTGCTCTTTTCCCCTAATTACCTTGCTTGTGTCCGTTGTTTTAAAGAAAACATTTCATTATTTCTGCTGCAAGATCTCAAAATGCAGGTGAAAGTTCAAGGCTGTACTACCCACATAACAGCCAATAATTTACAGATGTATCAAAGGTTAATGACTGAATGTTGTCAGTTAGGAATGGAAAGTGACATTATACATTGAAATAGATCTGTAGAAATAATGAGTTACAAAACCACTTGTGCATTTCAATGCCTGCCAGATTTTAGAAAGCACTTACATTGCATTTCCATTCATATATACATTTATCATTTAGTTATATCCTATAGTTCAACAATATATGAGCTACCATTGGTCAATAAATGATACACTTTGACGTGCAAAATTAAACATTCTGGAGATTATCATTTATATAATATGGCCTCAATAATTAAAACATTTTAACGTCCCTAAAATAAGACAGATTTAAAGCTGAAGCTTCTTTCATTTTAACCATTTTCTGGCAAAATAAAAAGGTTATATTATCTTGATGTTGCTTAGGACCTATGAATATTGTTCAGCATCAGAAACTGATGCTAAAGCTGAGAACAAAACTTGAATTCAAACTTTTGCCAATGATCATTGTTTAAGAAACCTCCTCTTCTGAGACATTTGTGGAAGAAAGGAAATACTAAAGGAAGAAAACCAAGTCACAATTGTTTACATCAGAGGTAGACTACTTGCCCTTGTGCATCTACACATGAAAGTGCAGTTTCCTAAGAAACCCACTTTCCTCCCTTTTGGTTATAATTCTGATGTTCCATGTCTAGGTGTTTGTATGAAGCACTCATCAGCAATTCTCTGGGTAAAAAGTACATGAAGGTTGATTTGGGTATGGCACCACATTAAATCAACACAACTGCATCTGATTTAGTAGGATACAGAAACAGGTGACAATCAACCATTCACTTCTACAACAAGGATAGCGAGGATTTGAAGAATAAATGGATAACTAACTTGAGTCATGCAATTATTACAGTGTCAGTCTCTTCCTGCATAATGAAATTTATCAAAATCAGCTACAATCTGCTGGAGGAATTTAGCAAGTCAAGCAGCATCCGGGGGGTGGGGGGAGGGAATATTGATGCTTCAGGTTGAAACCCTGACGCATACTAATGGGAAGGTAAATTTCTACTGTTAAATTTTCAGAGTGACACAAAAATCACCCAGAAATTATTGACAATGGGTTATATTCTGAATAATATTTTATTTTCCAGTGCAAAACTGAAAAATACATAAGCAATTGAATTTCCAGGCAACAGTAACATCAGTAAGAATTTTTTACTTGATTCAGTGTAGATTTGGTGCCGATTTATTTAGACCTGAACACACCATTATTGTATATTGCCTACACTGAGTTGAATATTCAAGAAAATGCTTTTTCTTGTTATTTGACCTTGTTACAGGCAGAACAATTGATGGACAAGGGCAGTTTCATTCCTCTTGGATTCCAGTAAGACAACTGATAATACATTGTAGATGTTATTGAATAAACACAAATAAAAATATTCCAACTGCAGGGCAAAAACAATTGACTAATTTCGTTAAAGCCAATTTACAACACAGTGGTCTTCCCACAAGATGACTAAAAGTGACTAATGGTGACAGATATCACCAGACAAAAATCAATGACATAGTCAACTGAACAAAGGAACACGACAATCACAATGAGCCACCATACTTATCACCATAAATAAATAACTTGAAGCTTTTTGCCTCAGCAGCTGTCAGTTCCATAAAAGAGCAAGCATTAGAACTTCTTCAGGAGAAATGCACAGCATATTCTTAATACAAATTTTTAGGCTGCCTAATTTTAAAAGTAAGCCAATAGCATACAACACAAAGATCATTATTGATAATGTGCATAATGCTAGAGACAATGATTTTTGCTTTGGTCCTGTCTTTATCACTTATAACTCTGAACTGTTCCTATGTTTACAGCGAGGTTCAGCAAAATATGGAAAATAGATACTATGATAATAAGGGAAAATTATACTAGTCATATTCTTAGAAAATAAACTTCTGCAGAGAAATGATGTGCAGCTTTTAAACTAATGAATAAAATGCCTTTATAAATTCCAATAATATACGGATAAGTTCCATTTTAAAAATTGTAGAGTTCCAATTTACCGAAGTAGTAATTCCTTATGATTAAAAAGCAGTTTTTCAATCTGTATTAAAACATATCAATTCTCCAAAATATTAGTGTTGGTTGTACTTAGAATCTTATATAAAGCTGCTGGTATAAAAAATACTAATCCTTTTTGCATAAATATTTTTTTTTGTAAAAGGCAATTTGTATTTATATAAGATCTTAAACTTGTAAATGCCCTTTGTCCTTATGATGCAAATTGGTTGATAATGGATGAACGTGATAAAGATGTAAATTCGTCGTATTTTCCACTTTTCTGTTGGAAATATTCCATGGATAATTATAATCCATGTGTAAAATTGTTTGGAAACATTATTTTTATGGCTTAAGTGGTAAATGTTCTGTTACGGAGAGCACCAGGCAGATTATACTTTTCTATTACAATTGAGATTTGACTTTTATCAAGCACTGACTACCTACTCTTGTGTGCTTTCAGCAGGCTGGTGAAGCTTGTAATTAAAAAGACAGCCGGTTATTACATATTTATTTTTCAAGTTGTTTTCCACACACGCACAGTTGATGAGATGAAAATGCAGTTAAAAGCCTTTGTAACATTTCACATAAAAAATACAAAGAGAAGAAGTGGAATATAATTTGAAGGCATATGTGGAAAAATAAGGGAGAGTTCTTTCTATGAATCATAGAGTCATAGAATAAAACAACAAAAACAGGCCTTTTGGCCCAACAAGAAAATGCTGACCAGGAAATACCCATTTTACACTAATCCTACACTAATCACATTTAATTCTCTGCATAGTCCCATCAATACCTTCAGACTCTACAGACCACCTACATTTTAGAGGCAAATTACAATAGCAACTAAGCACTGACATCTTTTAGGAATTGGGAGAAAGCAGGAGGACTTGGTGGGGCAGGGAGTCCTTGCAGACACATAACAGTGCTGGACGTCAGGATTAAAACCACGCTGGTGGATCTGTGAGAGCTTTGTGCCAGTGCTGTCCCACTGCATCAATGCCTGAAATAGCATGGCTTCTTTTTTATGTCATATCATTCTGTGATTCAGGTACAGGCAAGTAACATTAAAAATCCAACCATATCTATTTTGATTGCATGCACTATTAACTTTTTCCAGTTATGATTGCCAATATATTAACCCAAAACTAAAATAACAAACCTATTTTATTTGATTAATTTATATTCAAACAAAAAAAAATCACCGCCAATAAGGTAATCAAAACTGAACTCCATGTGTCTGCATCAGACTGTGCGTGTAACACAAATATATGTAACTCTATGATATAGCCCTTTGGCCTATCTTCTCTGTGCTGAATTATTAATCTGCCTAGTCCCATCAACCTGCACCTGAACCATAGCTCTCTATACTCCTTCTATCCATGTACTTAAAAATTTTCCCCTTAAATGTTGACATCAAATCTGCATCTACCACTTATGTTGGCAATTACACACTCTCGCCACACTCTGAGTGAAGAAGTTCTCCCTCATTTTCCCCTAAAACAGTTCACCTTTTACTCATAACCCATGACCTCTAGCTCTGGTCTCACCCAGCCTCATTGGGAAAAAGACTGCTTGCATTTACTCTATCTATAAATGTATAATTTTATATACATTTATCAAATCTCCCCTTATTCTTCGATGCTCTAGAGAATAAAGTCTGAATCTACTCAACCTTTCCCTATAACTCAGGTCCTCAAGACTTGGCAAAACACTTGAATTCTGCACTTCTTCAACCTTGTTTAAGTCTTTCCTGTAGGTAGGTGACCAAAACTGCACACAATAGTCCAAACTTGGCCTCACCAATGTCTTATACAACTTCAATATAACATCCTAATTCCTGTACTCAGTACTTTGATTTATGAAGGCCAATGTGCTGAAAGCTTTCTTTATGACCCTATCTGTTCTAACGCTCCCCAATTAGACCTACCCTAATTTGTTGTCCCAAAGTGCAACATCTCGTATTGGAATGCATTAAATTCCATCTGCCATTTTTCAGCCCATTTTTCCAGCAAGTCCAGATTCCACTGCAAGCTTTGCTAGTCTTCCTTGCTGTCCACTACACCCCAATCTTCATGTCAGCTATAAATTTGCTGATCCAGTTTACCACATTATCATCCAGGTCGTTGATATAGATGACAAACAACAATGAACCTAGTATGGATCCCTGCGGCACTCTACAAGTCACAGGTAAACATGAGGAAATCGGCAGATGCTGGAATTTCAAGCAACACACATAAAAGTTGCTGGTGAACGCAGCAGGCCAGGCAGCATCTCTAGGAAGAGGTACAGTCGACGTTTTGGGCCGAGACCCTTTGTCAGGACTAACTGAAAGAAGAACTAGTAAGAGATTTGAAAGTGGGAGGGGGAGGGGGAGATCCAAAATGATAGGAGAAGACAGGAGGGGGAGGGATAGAGCCAAGAGCTGGACAGGTGATTGGCAAAAGGGATATGAGAGGTTCATGGGACAGGAGGTCTAGGGAGAAAGAAAAGGGGGGGGGAAGCCCAGAGGATTGGCAAGGGGTATAGTGAGGGGGACAGAGGGAGAAAAAGGAGAGAGAGAAAGAATGTGTGTATATAAATAAATAACGGATGGGGTACGAGGGGGAGGTGGGGCATTAGCGGAAGTTAGAGAAGTCAATGTTCATGCCATCAGGCTGGAGGCTACCCAGATGGAATATAAGGTGTTGTTCCTCCAACTTGAGTGCGGCTTCATCTTTACAGTAGAGGAGGCCGTGGATAGACATATCAGAATGGGAATGGGACATGGAATTAAAATGTGTGGCCACTGGGAGATCCTGTTTTCTCTGGCAGACAGAGCGTCCATGGATTCAGTGGGGTGGTTCCTTGAGCATACCGTCCAAATCATCTGGCAGAATGCCTCATCATCAGACTTCACCAACAGGCACGAAGACCTCGCTTGGCTCGTTGTGAAAGGAGCCCTCACAGTCAGATCCTTCTTGCACAGTTAGCATATCACCCCCAAAGCACATTGTCCTTGTGACAATTATGTGGAGGATGAGACAGTCACCCACCTCTTTGCAGATTATGGATTTACCAAGAAGGTGTGTTGACTCACATCTCATCCTGAGCAGCTAGATGTAGTGCATGGATCTATTTCTTTTAGCACAATAACTCCCCATAGGACTAACGATTGACTAATAACTTGCCCATGCACATTGATCTGTTGCTCTACCTGCAAAGTGAATATACACATTAACTTCACTTCCGAGTGCATGCCTTTAGTTTTTGATAGGAAGTTGTACAGACACAACAAATTGGCAATGAGTACAAACTTGAACGTCAGCGTATATCACCACCTGCACTGACAGTTATGGTATGACAGAGTTCAGAGGAAGGGAGAAAGATGGCAAGGGAGAGAGTGAAACAGTACGGAGAAGGGGGTCACAGATTCTGGAAAAAGGATTGACAGTAACAGTGCAGAGTACCCAGTGAGAGACACACAACTAGCAAAGCTACAGTAAAAATAATGTGACAGTGGCCTTAGTCGGGAATGTTGACAAATTTGATAGTGCTAATGAGGACTGGGAATCATATATCGAGAGGGTTGAACTGTATTATAATGGTAACAGTGCGAATGAGGTAAAAAATGCTTCCACGCTTCTTAGCTTAATGGATGCTAGAACGTACAATCTCTTATGTTACTCAGTAACTCCTGAAAAGCCAGCAAGCAAGACGTTTGACAAAATTGTTGCAATTTTGCAAAATCTCTTGAGCACTGAACCACGAGTAATAGCTGAGAGATTTAGATTTCACAAAAGGAACCAGTCAAAGGATGAATGCATTTCTGAATACATTGCAGAACTGTGAAAATTTTCCCAATACTGTGACCTTAGAGATGGACTTTCTGTTAGAGACTGCAGCAAAAGATGTGGCAGAAATACAGAAAAGAGTTTAGAATGTGAAACACACAAAATGTCCCTGAACAGTGCAAAAAGCCAAAAATGCTATCAATATGGCAAATCCTCCCATGATGCAAATGACTGTTGGTTCAAAGAAAAAGTTTACAGAAAGCGTCACAGACAAGATCAAATAGAGAGAGTGTAAGTCAGATGAAAAGCACAAACAAAGAGAAAAAACACACAGAGAGACAAGTTCCAAACACAAAACTAAACAAATGCATAACGTGACAGAATGTGAAGCTAAATCAGACACCAGAGTCTGACAAAGGTGAGCTGTCATGTCTAGAATTTATAGCATTACCTGAAGCAGATCGCAAAACCATATAGATCACAATGGATGTGTCTGGCGTAAAACTGAGAAAACAGCTGGATACAGGGTCAGCTTTGCCTGTAATTTCAGAGGCTGATTCAACCAACTGTTTTTTAAGCTACCTTTAGAAAAGACTTTGGTGATGCTAAAGACCTACGCAGGCGAAAATGTGTCTCCCAAAGGCAAACTGAAAGTGAATGTGATGTACAGAGGCCAAACACAGCAGATAGAGCTTTGTGTTGAGAAGTAAAGGGCCAGCATTTTTCAGACGTGAATAGTTGAGAAGAATCCAACTGGACTGGCACACAATCAAAGCTCTCAATTTATCATCAACAAGCAACTGCAGCCTAAACAGTAGCACTAACCAGAGACCGTCAAATCTGCTTAATGCTAATGAGAAGGTGTTGATAAGGGTATTGGTAAATGCAAAGGCATGAAGGCAGGAATTGAACTGGATGAAGCAGCAATCCAAAACTCCATAAAGCGTGGCCAGTGCCTTAATGCACTCCATCCTAAAGTTGATCCTGAACCTCAGAGCTTGGTGGCATCTGGCATTCTCTCCAAGGTTAATTGGGCCATACCCATTGTCCCGGTGATCAAGAAAGAGAAGGCCAGGGCTGTTTGCATATGTGGGGACTTCAAAGTGAGGATCAGCCCTGTGCTGTGTACTGTGCAGTACCCCCACACGAATAGAAGACATCTCTGCATCTTAGGCAGGCAGGGGAGAGGTTTTCAAAGATTGATTTGTCACAAGTCTATCTGCAAAAGGAGATTGAGGTGCCATGCAAGAATTTCCTCATAATCAACACTCACAAGGGACTGTTCCAGTATAATCTCCTGGTCATTCGTATCGCATCAGTTCCAGCAATCTGGCAAAGAGCAACAGACCAAATGTTCCAAGATGTCCCAAGGACACAATGTTACCTTGATGACATCATTGTGACTGGCAAAAATGATGAAGAGCACCTCCAGAACTCTGGTAAACTGCTTACCAGGCTGAGTGGGTGTAGTCTGCATGTAAAGAGAGAGAACTTAGAGTTTTCCGAGAAGGAAATCTCATTATGGACATGTCATTGATGAGCATGATTTACATAAATCACAGGAAAAGACTGAAGCAGTGCTGCAGGCACACAAACCGGAAAATGTGTCACAACTCAGGTCATACTTGGGCCTTGTAAACTACTACTACAGGCTTCTCTCAAATCTTGCTACAGTACTACACCCATTGAATGCACTGTTGCAGACAGGAGCAAAGTGGGAGTGGTCAGAAAGACATAAAAGAGAATTCAAGAAAACAAAGAGACTAATAACATCAGATGAACTGCTCACCCATTGACCCATCTCTGTCCATCAAACTGGCATGCGATGCTCCCCTTATGGCTTTGGTGCTGTTTTGTCACACGCTATGAAAGACAGATCTGACTGTCCAATTGCATTTGCTTCAAGATCACTGACGAGCGCAGAATACAACTGTGCACAGATCGACCAAGAGGCCCTTAGCCTAGTATGGGGGAATAAAGAAGTTCCGCCAACACCTGTACAGAAAAATGTTTACTCTAGTGACAGACCACTAGCCCCTTGTGTCTATTTTCCATCCCAGGAAGGATACTCAGTGATGTCTGCTACCCCGATGCAATGTTGGGCATTTTTCCTAGGAGCCCACTTTTATGACATAGAGTTCAAGGGTACCAAATAACAGAGCAAACTTGATGGCTTGCAACATCTTCCACTGTTGACAACTGAAGAAGAAAAGTCCTCATTCCTTGACCCAGCAGAAATGTTCCACACAGCACTGGTGGACCAGCTGCTGATAACAAATTCTGAAATTGAAAGAGAAACAAGGAATGGCCCGACACCATTCCTTGCTCATGGTAATCCTATGTTTCCAGAATTCTCAGTGAGATGAGATCAACTGTCTGTATGTCAAAGGACCCTGATGTGTGGTTCCCTCTAAACTGCACACCAGAGTGCGTGAAGGACTCCTGAGCACAGACAGGATGAAGAGTCTCGCCCAGAGCTATATATGGTGGATGGGAATAGATAGACAGATTGAAGATGACCAAAAGTTGTTTGGGACGCCACAAAGTTCAAAATGCACCCCCACAGGCACTCTTACACCCATGGGAGTGGCCATCTTCACCATGGCAAAGAGTACATATTGACTTTGCTGGGCCATTCATGAGCACGATGTTTTTGATTGCCGTGGATGCTCATTCAAAGTGGCCTGAGGTCATACCATTGAAGTCAACCACCTCAGAAAAGACTGTTTCCACTCTGAGGACTATCATCTCCAGAGATGGTTTACTAGAACAAATTGTGAATACGATGGACCACAATACACGTTAGAAGAGCTTAAACTATTCATGAAGAAAAATAGCATTAAACATTTCAAGTCAGCTCCTCACCACCTAGTAACAAATGGGTTAGCTGAAGGGTTTATCTAAACCTTCAAGAAGTCCGTTAAAGCTATGGGCAAAGAGGACATTTCTTTACAGTAAGGGATGGACAACTTACTTTTGTGTATCGGAACTCGGTTCATGCGACAAGAAGCGGGCAGCTGCAATACTGTTCATGAACAGGAATCTGAGATCTCACATAGATCTCCTGAAACCCGATCTACTGAGGGGAGTGCAGAATAAGCAGTTCAGCCAGTTGCCAAGTGAATCAGCAAGGAGCCTCGAGGTTGGACAGGAAGTCCTAGTGCATCATTACCAAGAAGACAACTGGACACCCAGTAGGATAGCTACAAGAATTGGCCCACTAATGTTAGAGATCATACATGGAGATGTCAAGCAGATCGAATACTGGATGCTCAGCTGGAGAACACATCCAAGTTGACTGAATCCAACAAGACAGACACATTACAGCCACTGGATTTATTTCCTGCTGATGATTATGTCACTAACACCAACGTGACACCTGCAACAAAGAAAGTTTTCTTGGACAAGACACCTGCCAAACCTGATGCCACTCCACAGGTACAAAGGCAACATCCTGAAAGAAACCGAGCGCCACCTAAAAGATTGAATCTTTAGTATAGCGAAGTTAGTTATGGACTGTTATTGTGAAAGCATGTTTATTTGAATATGGTCTGTTGAAGGGAAAAGAATTTTTTTTTTGCATATACAGCTTATGTTACATTAATCTAAAGGGGAGGAAGTGTAGAGTATGGATCAATTTCTATCAGTAGAATGATCCCCCTTAGCATTAATTATTGGCTGATAACTTATGCATGCGCATTGATTTGTTGCTCTCTCTGCAAAATGAATATAGAAGTTAACCACCTCCGAATGCATGCCTTTATTTGATAGGTAGTTGTACAGACACAACACTGGCATTAGTAACTGCTGGTGGAATATAATCAATTAGGTGAAAGACACTCTTTAGTCTACCCGAAACTTGTTGGTCTTCCAACACATCAACATATCTGTAGGGGAATGCTGCCGACATATTCCAGGCTCCGGGAGTACATGTTGAGGGATGCACAGAAGCTTGTGCAGCCAGTGTACAAGTTCTGTGCAGGAAACACCGCAATTCAGGCTCCTTCTGCTACTGCACATGGAGCAGCAGAGTTGAGTGGAGAGGCTCCTCAAACATTGAAATCTCGCTGGGGGCCACATGAGTGGCAACAGTGCTATGGTTCTAAAAAATAAGTTCATACTACTGAATGTTTCAACCATGAATGTAAGATTGCACTTTGTATTCATCAGATAAGAAAACCAAAACTGCGAAGAATACTCGAGATATTGTCTCACCAAGGCATTGTATAATTGGAATAGGACATCTTTCCTCCTATACTTGAACTCTCTTGCAATGAAGAACAACATATCATTTGCCTTCTTAATCACCTACTACACTTGAATGTTTACTTTCTTCAAATAGAGGACAGGAGACCCTTTCCTCATAAATGGCTGCTCAGACAGTAACCTGCCCTTCTGCTTTGCCTCTAAGGTAAGTAATTTCACACTTATCGCATCATACTGCATCTACTATGCATTTGCCCACTCAGTCAACCAAATAACATTGGACCATCATGGTATCTTCCTCATAGATATCACTAATTTTGTGACAACTGTACACCTAGGGAAACTCCTTCTAACTCTGCCAACTGAAATATATGATTATGTATCATATTATAATTAGTATATATAAAAATTTGGCATGACATCTAAAACTTTGCAAAACTCTATAGATGTGTGGTGGAGAGTATATTGACTGGTTGCATCACAGCCTGGATGGAAACACCAATGCCCTTGAATAGAAAATCCTACAAAAGTAGCAGATAAAGCCCAGTCCATCATGGGTAAAGCCTTTGCCTCCATTGAGCATATCTACACAGAGCACTGTTGCAGGAAAACATCATCTATCATCAGGGACCCCCACTGCCCTGGTCATGCTCTCTTCTCACTGCTGCCATCGGGAAGAAGGTACAGGAGCCTCAGGACTCACACTACCAGGTTCAGTAACAGGTATTACCCCCCCACCCCCAACAATCATGGTCTTGAACTAGTAGGGATAATTTCATTCAACTTCACTCACCCTATCACTGAAATGTTCCCTCAACCTATGGACTCACTTTCAAGGATTCTTCATCTCTTGTTCTTGATATTGCTTGGGTTTATTTCTCTTTTCTCTTTGCACAGTTTGTTGTCTTTTGCTCATTGGTTGTTTATCCATCCTGTTGGGTGTGGTTTTTCATTGATTCTATTATGGTTCTTGGATTTACTGAACATGCACATAAGAAAACAAATCTTAGGGTTGTACATGGTGATATATGTGTACTTTGATAATAAATTTACTTTGAACTTTGAACTACAATGAATCACTAGGATCTAAGCACTGAACCTTGTGGTGTCCCACAAGTCACTTCTTGTTACTCAGAAAGGATTAATTTATTCCTACTCTTTGTTTCTTATCTGCCAACCAGTCCTCTGTCCATCTATTATCCCTAAACCCATGTGCTTTAACTTTGTACACTAATCTCTTTTGTTGGATTTGTTAAAAACCTTCAGGTAGTCCAAATACACAATATCCACTGGTTCTCTCCATCTATTCCATCACCTGTATTCTCAAAAAATTCTAGTAAAATTTTCAAGCATTGTTTTCCTTTGTAAATCCCTACCAACTTTGGCCAACCCTGTCATTGTTTTACATATGCTCTACTATAACATGTTTTATAATGGACTTTAGAATCTTGTCTGCTACAGATGTCAGGCTAACTGATCTACAGTTGAGACACAAGAGACTGTCAGTGCTGCATTCTAGAGCAAAACTACTAATCTATGAACTAGCTATCTTTGTTCTACACTCTCAGTCCTGATGCACAGTCTTTAGCTGAAATATGGCATCCTTTAGATGCTACAGATGCTGCCTAACCTGCTAAGTTCTTCCAGCAGTTTATTTATTTGTCTATAATTCCCTATTTTCCTCTATTCATGCAGGAGTATCCTTTCAGACCCATCTTTCAAAGCACCAGGTCCCCACTTAAGTTATTCATAATTATCAAGTGCCAGCTCACTCCCCAGCTCAGTAAAAAAAAACTAATTCTTAATCTGATTCCCCACCTAACTTTCTCTTTGAATATTTTGCACATTGCACATTTAGACAGAGACATAACATAAAAATTGTTACTCCTCATGTATGTGAAGGATGTAAGAACTAAAGTCAAATCAATTCAGTTCAATTATCTAATCAGCTTCAATTATTTAACCACAGCCCAATTTCAGGTGTACATCAGATGAGCACAGGTTAGGGTATTTTTAGCTTTCTTAAGGGGTACAGGGGTTTTTTTTTATATAGGATATGACACATAAACAGAATAGAGAACTAGGATGGCCAAAGATGGGAGGATAAAGTGTAGGTTAGGGTATGTGTGGGTGTGTGATTGGGTGTAGGGATTTAGAATGTAAGTCTGATGCACACTGCGGAGCAGAAGGTGGCAGTAATGCACTATTAAGCTGGGTGCCAACCACCGTAAAACAGGACGGAGAGAGACAGCGAGGTATGCATCAGATACCAATGTTAAGGTCAATGTACCTGAAAAAAGCATTACTTACAACTATCAGTGATGCACATAGTATGAAAAATTTGAAAAATTAGCTACATATTACTGTTATGAAGTGAAACAAGCATCTGCTAAGATATTACATTTCATGTTATTTAACGTGACCAAGTATTCTAAATGTTCATAACAATAATACCTCGTCGTGTACCTGGATCCTCGATTTCCTCACTTGCAGATCCCTGTCAGTCTGGATTGGCAACTCTGAATCTCCTGCACAATTACCATCAGCACAGTTGCACCACAAGGCTGTATGCTTAGCCCCCTGTTCTACTTGCTTTATATTTATGGCAATGAGGTTAAGTACAGCTCCAATGCCATACTTAAGTTTGCTGCCGACATATAGGAGGGAGCATTTAGGAGGGAGATAGAGAACCTAGCGAAATAATTCCACAACAACAACCTCTTACTCAGTGTCAGCAAAACCAAAGAGCTGATTATTGACTACAGGTTAAAGAAACTGGAGGGCCATGAGCCAGTCCTCATCAGGGGGTTAGAGGTAGAGAATTTCCTCAGCATTAGCATTTCAGAGGATCTGTCCTGGGTTCAGAATGTAACTACTGTTACAAAGAAGGCATGACAGCACCTCTCCTTTCTTAGAAGCTGGTGAAGATTCAGCATGTCATCTGCAGCTTTGACGAACTTCTATAGATGTGCAGTGTAGAGTATATTGACTGATTGCATCATGGCCTAGTATGGAAACACCAACGCCTTTGAACAGGAAAAGCCTACAAAATGTAGTGGATACAGCCCAGTCCATCTCAGCTAAAACCTTCCCCACCACTGAGTACATTTACAAGGAGTGCTGTCACAAGAAAGCAGCACCTATCATCAAAGACCCATACGGTCCAGGCCATGCTCTCTTCTCACTACTGCCATCAGAGAGGAGGTACAGGATCCTCAACTGTCACATCACTAAGTTCAGGAACAGTTATTACCCCTCAACCATCTGGCTTTTAAACCAGAGGGGATAACTTCAATTACCCCAACACTGAACTGATTCCACAACCTTTAGTCTCACTTTTAAGGACTCTACAACTCGTGTTCTCAATATTTATTGATTATTTACTATTATTATTTTTTCTTCTTGTATGGTTTGTTGTCTTTTGCACTTTGGTTGTTTGCCCATCTCTGTTGTGTGTGTTTTTTCATTGATTCTATTGTATTTCTTTCTTTATGGTGAATGCCCACAGTAAAATGAATCTTAAGGGGGTATATGGTGACAAATATGTATGTAGCCTGGGGAAAAGTACACACTCAGGACAACAAAGACTTTTTCAGGTTTTAATTCCTTTACCTGTATTAGATGTTTAAGTGCCAGAAGAGGGTCGCGAAATAAAACAAACAAATTTACAACCAGTTCTTGCCATTACAATCTCAGTTTAACTTCCGATTCACACCCTTGTGTATGAACAGAATTGCGTATGCAGTGTAAAAAATACCAGAACTAATATGGTACAGATACGGTCGTGGCAATCCTGAAGGAAAACAATACAAACAACATTAGAATCCCACCCACCCTGCATCTTGTACATAACAGCGGAAAATGTAAGCGAATACATCTCATGTAAGACATACACACGTGCTGAACTTCCGAACAGAGACTAAACATTCACGTTACGCGGTTACATGTACAATCAGCCCCGATACAAAAAAGTTAGACAAAAGGTACACTTTGGTACAACTTTTACAAGGTATTGCCTGGTAGTTAAATTACAGGAAGACTGACCTAATTGGATGGTAAGGAACTTGGTATAAGCCACGCTACCCAGCGTTGATTTCTTCACTCGTGGAAATCTAAAGCATCCACATGTAAAACATGTCAAATTACCAATATTCTCGATCCGCCAACAAGCATAAACGAATTCACATGGATATTGTCAATTAATGCTCACCTTTCCTCACCATGCCCAGCACAGTCTGGGAAGAACCCAATTCCAACGCCTTACCACATCTTCATCAGAAAGCAAAATGGTCTCCCCACTATCCAGCGTGTGCGTAATGACATCACCATCTCCCTTGAAGGCACAGACAACTATTCTAGCATTACCCGGATGGATGCCTAAGTACACTTTTAACAATACTGAATAAGATCCGACGGTCACCTGGTTACATGTACTTAGATAATAAAATTTACTTTCAACTAATAATCTCCAATTATATAACATTTTAAATATAGTGAAATGTCCTAAGATGAAAAAATTTTGTTCAAAGAAGTGGGCTTTGCTTTGAAGAAGAGGAAAAAGTCAGAGTCATAGTCATGGAGAAATAGAACAGAAAGGCCACTCAGCCCATCTAGTCTATGCTAAACTGTTGTCTGCCTAGTCCCATCGACCCATGCCTGAATCATAGCCCTCTATACCCTTCTCTTCCATGCACCTAACCAAACTTATGAAAAGAATTCTTATGCTTAGGTTCTAGGTAAATGAAGGCACAGTTGCCAATGAATAAGTGAATAAAACTAGTACATGACCTAGCAAAGTCAGTTAGATCCTGTATACAATACGCAATAAGTCATATTGGAGATTAGATATCTCAAAGGTTTAGATTTAGAAGTGGTTACAAGGAGAGGTAGGCTGATGTAGTTGATTGTGTTTCATTGATATCAATAAACAAATCTGCATTAATTTATTACCGTGACTAACTTAATTAATTTTGCTAGGTCATGTACTAGTTTGGTTGGTGTAACAGTTAGGTTGAGATACATAGGTCAGTTCAAGGGTAAATTAACTTGATCATAGAATTGAATAATAATTCTCCAAATAATTCTTACAATATGAAAGCTCACCAATAAGAAAACATATTCTCTGATTAATATTGGTTAGAGTAATTATAGATCTGAGCTTACTTTCAAGTTCAGCTGCAAAGCCTAATTATCTGTTTTATTAAAATTTCTTGTTCACTATGTTTTGGACTAAGCTCATAATCTATGCTATGTACTAGACTGAATTTTTAATATGTTTTATGCTTTTGGCACAATGATAAACTGTTCATTGGAGTAACTGATCATGTAATCAGTCCAGGACAACAAAGCCACTATCTGTTGGTCAGCCTGTATTGAATTAACATTTACATAGATTTGTTTTAAGTGCCGTGACTAATTGGCAGGACTAGTTCAACAGAGATATTGTTAAATGTTTTGTGGATTTTGGCAAAGGGCCCCATTTGTCACAATTTCCGTTTATACAATTCACAAAGCAAGCTAGCACTAATGCTACTGGTAATACTGCCCTGCAGATGGCGCAGTGGAGTTGCGCGAAGCACAGAAACATGCATGCAATATAATGTATAATGGTGCTAGAATGTTTGTGACCCCTGTAGAATTTTCTCAATTTCTGCATAAATATGACCTAAAATGTGATCAGATCTCACATAAATCCTAAAACTAGATAAAGAGAACCCAATTAAATAAATAACACAAAAAACATTACACTTGTTCATTTATTTATTGAGAAAAATGATCCAATGTTACATGTATTTGTTGGGAAAGGTATATGAACCTTTGTTCTCTGTAACTGGTGTGACCCCCTTCAACAGCAATAACTTCAACTAAACATTTCTGGTAATCGTTGATCAGTCCTGCACATCGGCTAGGAGAAATTTTAGGCCATTCCTCCTTACAAAACTGCTTCACTTCTGGGATGTTGGTGGGCTTCCTTGCATGAACTGGTTGCTTCAGGTCCTTCCACAACATTTCTATAGGTTTAAGGTCAGGACTTTGACTCAGCCATTCCAAAACATGTATTTTCTTCTTTTTAAACCATTCTGTTGTTGATTTACTCTTGTCTTTTGGATCATTGTCTTGTTGCATTTTCCAATTTCTATTAAGCTTCAGGTGACGTACTGCTACCCTGACATTCTCCCGTAAAATGTCCTAATACAATTTTGAAGTCATGATGCTTCTTCCACCGTGCTTCACAGTTGGGATGAGGTTTTGGTGTTGGTGTGCAGTGCCATTTTTCCTCCAAACATATCAATGTGCATTTCTGCCAAAAAGGTCAACTTTTGACTCATCTGTCCACAGAACATTGTCCCAGAAGCATTGTAGAATGTCCAGGTGATCTTTTGCAAAAATGAGATGTGCAGCAATGTTTTTGTTTTGGAGAGCAGTGGTTTCCTCCATGGTGTCATTCCATGAACACCATTATTGTTCGGTGTTTCTCTTATAGTGGACATGTGAACAGAGACTTGACCAAGTTCTAAAGATTACTGCAGGTCTTTGGCTGTTACCCTTGTGTTCTTTTTTACCTCCTTCAACATTGCACATTGTGCTCTTGGTGTGGTCTTTGCAGGATGCCCACTCCTACGGAGTAGCAACAGTAATGAATTTCCTCCATTTGTAGACAATTTCTCTTACTGTGGACTGATGAACACTTGGGTCTTTAGAAATGCTTTTGTAGGCTTTTCCGGCTTGATGCATCTCTACAATGCTTCTTCTAAGGTCATCTGAAAATTGTTTTGATCCAGGCATGATGCACACAAACAGATATTTCTTGAGAAGAGAAGGTTCTGATGGTAACCTGACTTTGAGAGTCTTTTTTATAGGGCAGGGCACCTCTACATCCCACACCTCCAATCTCAGCTCATTGATTGGAACACATAAATCCAAATAGCATTTGTAGAAGGTATTGACCAAGAGTTTTTCGTGCTTTTTCCAACAAATACATGTAATATTGGATCATTTTTCTTAGTAAATAAATTAACAAGTATAATGTTACTGTGTTATTTATTTAATTGTGTTCCCTTTATCTAGATTTAGGACTTAGGGGAAGATCTGATCACATTTTAGGTCATACTTATGCAGGAGTAGAGAAAATCCTACAGGGTTCACAAACTTTCTAGCACCACTGCATACTTCGGAACATAAACATCTTGTAAGTAATAGCATCTAATTTATTTACCTTAATTTCTATAAAATCTTATTTTTATATCATGAAAAAATCATGAAAATGTTTTCAATTTGAACCATTTGGAAACATGCAGCAATTCTCATCCTGGTGTAGAATAATTTAATGGTGAAATACTGAAGATGTCCATTATTAACCTAGTATAATGATGTTTGTCATTAAACTAATTTTAATAGAGTCCATTATTAAGGACTCCCATCACCCAAGGGCATGCCTTCTTCTCATTGTTACTGTCAGGAAAGAGGCACAGAATCCTGAAGGCATATTCTCAGCAATTCAGGAACAGCTTCTTTCCCTCTGCCATATGATTTCTAAATGAACATTGAACTCATGAATACTACCTCATGTTTTTATATACACACTAGACAATGGGGCGACCCATTGGGGCATCCTTTGAGAGAAGGATAGTGCAGTCTGATGTGACCAGAATGAACATTAAATTTTCCTGAATGCTATTGGTATTGTTTTGCTTTGGAAATTGAAGAAGAAAACCTCAGTTTATTAAAGAAGAACAATGCATAGCAAAGCAAATATAGCTGCTCCTCATTTAACGAAGGACACTTTTGAAGGCATCATTTCTGCTTTATCTGCCACACTTGTGCCTCTGGTTGTCATTCTGGAGACGTGCAGCCCTTTCATTCCCCATCTCTTCATCTCTTCTGCTGTTTGTTGTTTGTCTCTGATCCTGGAGACGTGCCTGCCTCTCCTCCTCTGTCTCTTCTTCTCTCATCTTTTTTTGTCCTGACTCTTTGATCCTGGAGTCGTGTGGCCCTGGCCTCATCTGATTCTTGTTCTCTCCCTCTCCTTGCTGCTTCCCGACAACGTTTGGCGTCATCTCTTGACCATAATTTCCCCCTTCCCTTTCCACATGGCATAATTAGGCTGACCATTTTTTTTACCCTAATGCTGGATAGAAGGTACGAAGCAGTAACACCAAAGGATGCTGATTATTCTTGATGATGTGGTTGGCGCTTTCCTAACTGGACATGATATAATCAACACTGTCTTTTGACTGCAGCAAAGGGTTTTATGGGGGTCTCGAAGTACGTCATTACAATAAGATTTAATTATCTTTTATTGCTGGATGACAGTTAGAGCTGTCCCAATCCTGCACATGCTGATGGTGATTAGTAGAAAGTGACCCCTCGAAATAGAGCTCCCCTGCCCCTTTGCTCCGGTAGGTGTCGCTGCTGAGGCTGGCCGTGCGCATGCGTCGGGCTGTCGCATCCCAACTTCTATGATGGCGGATCGGCTCTCAGGTTAAAAGGGAGCCTGTTGATTTTTGCGAATGAGCAATTTTATACGAATACATAACCCCGAACTTTGCCTGCATTCTGTAAGTGAGTGCATTTTAATTCGATTTAGGCAAAAATAGTGCCGCTCTAATGCACCGTTTGCGCTAATTGGAGGTCGCAAACAGACAGGCAGAGCATGAGAGTTTTGGTAGTATATAGACTCTTTGTGTTTTGCACTATTTTTAATTTAACTATTTAATATACATATACTTACTGTAATTGATTTTTTTTCTTTCTATATGATCACATATTGCATTGTACTGCTGCTGCTAAATTAACAAATTTTACAACACATGCTGATGATATTAAATCTCATTCTGTTAGGTAGATAAACACTTTATTGATCCCAATGGAAATTACAGTGTCACAGTAGCATTACAAGTGCACAAATATACAAAAATTAGAAGAGAAGTAAGTTTTTTTAAAAAAAGTTATATAAGAAGTGATGGTGGTATTGCTGTGATACTGCTGAATTGTGAAAAAATAACACAAAATAGTGGAAAGATACAGTGGGTCAATCAACATCAGTGGTGAGAGAGGGAGAGCTAATGGTTCAGGATGATAGTTTGACAAGAGTTCATTGATCCGAAATGTGGATAGCTTGCTTTATTCCACAACAGTTATTCTCAGACTGCTGCTTTTTAAAAGCATTTTTGTTTAAATTTTGGGATAATTTACATCAAACAGGGTATTCTCTGCCCTGAAAATGCTCTGATTGTCAAGTTTATTGTGCTATTGTGTTGCATTCTGAAACTAAAGTTCGTAAGTTATTAAATTACAAAGTTGAAGTTCATAAGACTCCCCCAAATGTCAATAGATGTATTGTGGAGAGCATTCTGACTGGGAAGTGGGTGACTCACCACCTGGTATCGAGGCACCGATATAGAAGATAGAGAAAGCTGCAGAGGGCTGGAGTCTCAGCCATCTCCATCATGGGCACTGGTCTCCCCGACGTCAAGGACACCTTCAAAAAGCAATGCCTCGAGAGGGGGGCATTCATCATTGAGGACCGTCACCGTCTTCTCATTACTACCATCAGAGACGAGGCTCAGGAACTGAAGATGCGCATTCAACCTTTTAGAAAGAGCTTTGAGGTTTCTGAATGGTCCAGGAATCCATGAACATTACCTCATAATTTTGCTCTTTATTTTCAATGTTTTTTTTTATATATTTCTCATTGTAGCTAATAGTAATATTTTATGTATTGCATACAAAAATACAAAACAACAAATTTCATGACATTATATATGTGAACTTGAAGGCATTTTGAAAAATATACTTTATATAATTTGGTAATTGAGCTCTGACCAATGAACAATCTGGATATCCAGTATGAGAGGAGGGGATTTCACTCAAGTCCACTGTCCAAGTAGAAAAAGACATCAGCGGACCACGACGGCATAATTGCGCTCTGATCAGCGACCAATTAGCATTTGGGATTGATTAGCAAAAGCAAATTTAAGGCAAGCAGGGGTAGGCACTGCAGCTATCATCTGAGTGGAAAGAACCTGAGTGGTGATCTTGAGGCTTTAGCCTTAAATAGGCTGAAAAATAGCAGATGGAATTTAATGCAGGCAAGTGTGAGGCTTTGCACTTCAATAGGACCGACTAAGGTAGGTCGTACACAGTGAACGGCAGGGCACTGAGGAGTCTGTAAGAACAAAGGGAGCTGGAAATACAGCTCCATTATTTATTGAAAGTGGTGTCACAGGTACATAGGGTTATAAAGAAAGCTTGTAGCATATTGACCTTCATAAATCAATGTTCTGAGTACAGGAGATGGTATGGGATGGGATGTTATGTTCAAGTTGTATAAGATAGCAGTGAGGACTAATTTAGAGTATTGTGTGCAGTTCTGGTCACTTAACTACAGGAAAGATGTAAACAAGGTTGAAAAAATACAGAGAAAATTTACACCGATGTTGCCAGGTCTGGAAGTCCTGAGTTATAAGGAAAGACTGAATAGGTTAGGACTGTATCCTTTAGAACATAGATGATTGAGAGAAGATTTGATAGAGGTATACAAAATTATGAGGGGGTAAATGCAAGCAGGCTTTTTCCAGAGATTGGGTGGGACTACAATCAGAGATCATGGGTTATGGGTGAAAGGTGAGAAGTTTAAGGGGAATATGAAGGGAATCTTCTTTACTCAGAGGGTTGTGAGAGTGTCAAATAAACTGCCAGCACAAGTGGTGCATGCGAGCTTGATATCAATGTTTAAGAGAAGTTTGGATAGGTACATGGATGGTAGGGATATGGAGGGTTATCGTCCCAGATCAAGTCGATGGGAGAAGGCAGTTTAAATGTTTCAGCGTGGACTAGATGGGCCAAAGGGCCCGTTCCTGTGATGTACTTTTCTATGGCTGAATTAAAGTGAAAAGGCAAATAGTCATTTTGATAAAAACCCCTAACTGTTATTCACACACCGATACTGTATCGCCTATTCCTGTGAGCTTAAATGGAAAATAAAACCAAGAAATGCTCGCTTATGCAGTTTTTACATACTCATTAATTTGGTATTAAAAAAAACTGTATATAAAGAAAGGGGGGAGGAGGAGGAGGTGGTGGGAGGAAGACAGGGCAAGGGGGAGAGGGGGAAGGGAAGGGGGAGGGAGAGGGAGGGAAAGAGAGAGAGAGAAAATTTACCCATATATTTTTCATTAGTGGCTTGTGCCTGCAAGATGTAACAGCATCAGTAATTCGTTTTATTGCCAGTAAAACCACAGATGGCAAATGCACCATTTGATTATTTGTAACTCATGATGTTCTGCAACTACCTTACAAGAATAAAAGAAAATTTCTATGTGTGGAACAACTGCAATTTATGATTACAACGGGAGCTTTATGACCGGTTTCTGTGCTGTAATACTCAATGATTATGTGGTTTTATATTACAGTGTTAATATGAAATGTTGACACAAAGGCAGTCTCTATTCTGTATTGTAAAGCTGGGTTCTGAAGTCACAATGATCCAATGTAATTGAATCCCTGGAGCATACTGTACCATCCAAACACAGATAAAAAAATATAAATCTTCTATGTTCACTGCAAGAAAAATAGTGACATTTAAGCGCAGTAAATAAGTTCCATTTGAAAAAGTCTAACCTGTATAAAGTCTGATCAGTACTTTCACCTGCATCACCAGTTACTTTGCAGGTCATTCTGTCATCAAGGCACCAAGCAAGCAAGTGGTGATTGAACTCAATGGCAAAAGTGTTAGACCATAAGACATAGGAGCAGAATTAGGCCTTTTGGCCCATCGAGTCTGCTCTGCCATTTCATCATGGCTGATTCATTTGTTCTCTCAACCCCATTCTGCAGCTTTCTCCCCGTAGCTTTTCACACCTTGAGTTATCAAGAATCTATCAGGCTCCACTTCAAATATACCCAATGACCTGACCTCCATAGCTACCTGTGGTAATGACTTCCACAGAGTCACCATTTTCTGGCTAAAGATATCCATTCTCATCTCTGCTCCAAATGGACGTCCCTCTATTCTGAGGTTGTACCCTTTGGTTCCAGAGTTCCCCACTATAGGAAGCATCCTCTGCACATGCATTATACCTAGGCCTTTCAACACTCAAGGTTTCAATGACATCCCCCTCACCATTCTTCTAAATTTCGGTGAGTACTGCCTACAACCATCCAATGCTCCTCGTATGATAACCCTTTCATTGTCGGAATCACTCTTGTGAACCTCCTCTAGAACCTCTCCTACGTCAGCACATCCTTTCTTAGATAAGGGGTCCAAAACAGCTCACAATACTCCAATTGAGCCTCGCCAGTGCCTTATAAAGCCTCAGCATTACATCCTTGTTCTTATATTCTTCTTGTTCCTCTCTGTGTTTTGTGCCAGTAACCTTGTTGTTTCTTTAGCATTTGTCTGTTTTTTTTTAATGAGGCCAAGTTGCTAGCTTGACACTCAACCCAGCACGAATGGAAAGTGAGCAAGGGGCTGGCCAGGTTCAAACCAGATTCGAACTCTGGTATTCTGCCATTACTTCACCGGCTGGCTTTTTTATATTCTCGTCCTCTCAAAAATGAATTCTAACATTGCATTCACATTCCTCGCCACAGACTCAGCCTGCAAGTTAACCCTTTAGGGGATCCTGCATAGGGCTCCCAAGACCCTTTGCACCTTGGATTTTTGAATTTCTGCTCGTTTATAAAATAGTCTAAAATTTTATTCCTTTTACCAAAGTGTATGACCATATTCTTCCCAACACTGTATTCCATCTGCCTCTTCTTTGCCCATTCTCCTAGTCACCAGCAGCTAACCAGAAAAGGCTCCCTTTATTCCCACTCTTTGCCTCCTGCCAGTTAGCCAATGCTCGACCCATGCTAGTATCTTTCCTATAATAGCAAGGGCTCTTACCTTGCTAAGCAACCTCATGTGCAGCACCTTGACAAAGGCTTTCTGAAAATCCAACTACACAACATCACCAATTCTTCTTTGTATATCTTGCTTATTATTTCCTCAATGAACTCCAACAGACTTGTCAGGCAAGATTTTCCCTATTATATGCCTCCAATTACCCCAAAAACTCATCCTTAACGATCAACTCCAACATCTTCCCAATCACTGAGGTCAGGCTAACTGGCCTATAATTTCCTCTCTTCTGCCTCCCTGCTTTCTTGAAGAGGGGAGTGACATTTGCAATTTTCCAGTCCTCCAGAACCATGCAAGAATATAGTGATTCTTGAAAGATCTTTACTCAATCTCTTCAGCTACCGCTTTCAGAACCCCGGAGTTCAGACCATCTGGTCCAGGTGGCTCATCTATCTTCAGACCTTTCAGTTTCCCAAGCACCCTCTTCCTAGTCATAGCAATTGCACTCGTTTCTGCCCTCTGACACTCTCAAATTTCCAACAAATTGTTGGCGTCTTGCACAGTGAAAACTAATGCAAAATACGTATTCAGTTCATCCTCCATTTTCTTTTCCCCCATTACTACCTCTCCAGCATCATTTCCCAGTGGTCTGATCTTTATTCTTGCTACTCTTTTACTCTTTATATATCTTTAAAAAACTTTTGTTGTCCTCTTTGATACTATTGGCTAGCTTTCCTTCATATTTAATTTTTTCCCTCCTTATGGCATTTTTATTTGCCTTTAATTGGTTTTTATAAGCTTCACAATCCTCTAACTTCCCACTATTTTTCCTCTATTATATGCCCACTCTTTTGTTTTATTTTGTTGGATTTAACCTTCCTTGTCATCCATGGTTGTGTCATCCTGCTCTGAGAATACCTCTTGTTTGGGATGTATCTATCCTGCACCTTCCAAACTGCTCTCAGAAAGTCCAGCTATTACTGCTGTGCTGTCATCGCTGTTAATGTCCCCTTCCAATCAACTTTGGCCTGTTCCTCTCTCATGTCTCTATAATTCCCTTTACTCCACTGTAATACTGAAACATCTAACTTTAGCTTCTCCCTCTCATATTGCAGGGTGACGTCGATCAGATTATGATTTCTGCCTCCTATTGATTCCTTTACCTTAAGCTCCTAACTAACCCTGGTTCATAATAACACACCAAATTCAGAATTTCCTTTCCCTTAGTGGATTCAACCACAAGCTGCTATAAAAATCCATGTTGTAGACATTCTACAAATTTTCTCTCTTGAGATCCAACACCAACCTATTTTTTCCAATCTACTTGCATATTGAAATCCCCCATGAGTTTCATAACATTGTCCTTTTGACGTACCTTTTCTATCTCCCATTGTAATTTTTCACCCACATCCTGGCTACTGTTCAGAGGCCTTTATACAACTCCCATATGGTGTCTTTCACCCTTGCAGTTTCTTAACTCTCCCCACAAGGATTTTACAACTTCGGATCCTATGTCACCTCTTTCTAAGGGCTTGACAGAGCCACCCCACTCCATTTGTCTGTCCTTGCAATACAATAAGTATCCTTGGATGTTAAGCTCCCTACACAGTCATACTTACCAATCTCTTACTGCGTTATAAGATTATCTACCTTATTTTGTATCCTATGGGCATTCAAATGTAACGCGTTCAGTCCTATATTTGTCATCATTTTTGATTTTGATTTTGATGTTACACTGCAACTCATCCCACTGACTGAAATTTTGCCTGTCCTTCCTGACAGTCTCACCGCATACAGCATCTGGTTGCATACTAACTGCTCCATCCTCAACCCAATCACTGGTTCCCATCCCACTGCCAATTTAGTTTAAATCCTCCCCAGGATCCCCTGGTGACAGAAGATGACTAGCATTGAAGTTTGGCAGCAGAATCTCCTGATTTACTGCATAATGATGATGGTGGTGGTGGTGGAAGGGAGATGGAGAGGGAAACAGAGGAAGGGAGAGAGAGAGGGAAGGGGAGAGGTAGCGATTGAGCATAAAGAAAAGGAGCAAGGGAGGGGCCAAGAGAATTGATGGAGATAAGAGCAGCATGAGAGAGGAAAGGCAGTGAAGAAAGAACTACGGAAAGAGTGTAGACATGGTGAAAGTCTGTTCTGTCCAAGGTACAGCACCCAGACTTGACTTCTTTAAACATCACATTGAATATCACCTACTCTTAAGCTACCTGACTTGCACTGCTCTGAAAATGAATTCAGTTTATCTCAGAACTTTAGTCAGTGGCATCGGCAACAGATGGGGAGTAATGGAGTTTTGATTTATGCTTGTCTATTCAAGCTCTTTGCTCTTCTCCATAGAATCCTCAGTCCTCTCATATTGCAGTACTGTATTTTGCCCGTCAAGTACTCACTTCATCTGTAAGCTTATGAGTGAATATAACCAAGCATTTTCAATTGAATCATTCAAGAATACTGCTCTTTTATTATCAATTAACAACATGATTAAATTGTGATTAATTTTAGTTGTTCTTTTTTAATTATGTGATTGCCCTGCTTTAAATCTACTCCTGTATCCAAATTTGTGATGCACTGTGCAAATTTGTGTGCTACAGTGTCAAACAATATTTGATAATGCTTCTTGAAACCTTACCACAATGCAATAAAGCTTGGTGCACTGAGATTATGTAAGGATGGTTAAAAATAGCCAGCATTCCTTTTTACATGTAGGAAATTGCGTCTGACAAATTTGATTTATTTTTTTTGAAAAGATGACCGAAAGAATTGATGAGGGCAAGGCGGTAGATGTTGCCTATCTAGATTTTATCAAGGACTTGACAAGCTCCCACATAGTAGGCTGTCCTGAAAGGTTAGGCCACGTGGCATCTATGGTGAGCTAGCCAACTGGCTTGGTTGGGATAGACAGAAGGTAGAGGAATACAGAAGGTAGTAGTAGACAGAAGGGGTTGTTTTTCAGATGGAAAAGGCAGATGGAATTTAAATCGGGCATGCAAAATGTTGTACTTTTGGAACTGAAACCAGGCCAGGCCATACAGAGTGAATAACAGAGCAGAGAGATGTAGGGACACAAGTACATGGTTCCCTGGATGTGGCATGAGAGCAGATTAGGTGGTGAAGGCATATTGTCACTATTGCCTTCATCAGCTGGGCATTGAGTGCAATGCCTTGGTGTGACTGCACTTAAGTATTCAGAATCAGAATCTGGTTCTATATTGTATTGATTGCTGTTCAGGATAACATACTTTAGGAAGATTGTGATTCAACTAGAAAGGATGCATAAGAGATTCACAAGGATGTTGCTGGGAGTGGAGTGCTTGAGTTATAAGGAGAGACTGAATGGAACTGTTTTCCTGGAGAGCAGGCTTGAGGGATGACCTCATCAAGATTTATAAAATCATACGGGACATAGATAAGGGGGATGACCACTATCTTTTTCCCAGAGTAGGGAAGCATTAAACTAGAGGCCATCAGTTTAAGGTGAGAGGGGAAAGATTTAATAGGAACCTGAGAGGGAAAAGCTGCCCAAGAAAGTAGCTGAGCAGGTACAATTATAACATTAAAGATATTTGTTCAAGTGCATGCACAGGAAAGGTCTAGAAGGCTATGGGTCAAATAGGACTCTGACACATTGATTGGCATGGATGAATTGGGCTAAAGGGCTTGATTTTGTGCCATACAGCTCTATGACTATACAAATGTGATTTTGAGTGCACCTGTTGAGACTATGACTAAACTACAAGGAGATTGAAGCTGGTAGCTGCAATTATTCACCATGATAAGCAATCATTCTCTTGGAGGCACTCTCAGTTGAATCTCTCCAAACTGAAAGCATGTACAGTTTTTATACTCTTAAGAACAAAAATAACAGGTGATTCAATGGAATTTCAATAGCTCCAATAACATTGTTTACTTCAATATTTTGATGAATGGTATGCCAAATATGCCTATGTGGCAAGTGATAAGTCAGGTCTGGAACTTCCCTTGATTTCTATCACAATGAGGTGAAATAACTTAACTGAAAGTGTCCAGTGCCTGGATTGATGTCGGCCAATTAATGTAGTCACATTGCCGTACATTGTCTGATGTATTCAAGAATATCTTGTCAGATTGAAAACAAAATCTATTGGGTGTCCTCCAGCTGTGAGCCAGCTCCATTTGTTTTCAAAGCTGTTCTTTCAATTTCAAAACTGATCACTGCTTGTAGTTTAATCAGTTTTTTTAAGAACTGGTACTTGTCTCTGTTAATGCCCCAGTCTTCCAAGTAATCCCTGAAGCTTTCCTTTTGTCTAACAATCCCTAAAAGCACTCAGTAAACTGTGCAGTGACAAAGCAATCATTAACAATGTACAGTACACGAAAGCTCAAGCAGGAAAAACAGAGGCAATATCAAGGTAGCTAAAAGCCAGGGAAACAGCCATGTAGCCTAAATAAAGTGACCTTGAAATTAACTTTTGCAGTGTTGGTATCAAGGAAAGTTTACATCTTTAATAAATTCAGCAGAGACAGGTATACTGTGGAAAATCTCACAGATCCTTTGCTGCACATATGTGTGGATATGAGGAACTAACAGTTTGTTAGTCAATGTTGTTCAAAAGGCATTTACTTGCACAGGTTATCATAGTTTTTACAGGAAAAAAAGCCAAAAAATATGTAAGATACACCATGTTCTTTGCCTGTACACTTTGGCATTTAGACGAGGCCTTATTTTAAATCAGCTTTTTCTCAAGTCCTAAGTATTTCTGCTGATCTAACTAAGCCAGGCTTACAGTTACATACTCATACAATACATTTCCTCTGAAGTCCAATTAAATAAATTGAATATCTGGCCCGTAACATAGAGAAGTCTGATATTCACTTATTACAATTATTTTTAAATTTTCAACGATTTATACCCAACATTATTAAAAAAAACACCTTTATAAAATCATCCCACATCCAGCATATTCCAAAAATTATACTGAATCAAATAGTCTATGCAAAAGCCATTCTCAATTTCTATGGAATTATGTATTAATGAAAGACAGAAGTAACAGAACATTCTGGAACCACAGTTGCCACATTAACATTTATTTCTCTCACTTCAGAGAAATGGCAGTTGCTATTCTTTCCTTAAAGCACCGAACATTTCATACAATAATGATCAGCTGAATCAAATGCAAATATACTTACTACACATACAGTGCTTTGAAAAAGTATTCAGCCCCCACAACTTTTATCACATTTTACTGTCTCATTTTCTAAATTTAAAATATATTGAAGTAGGAATTTTGGTGCTAATCTAAAAAATGGTGCATTGTGTCAAATCAAAACCTGTCAGCCATTTACTAAAAATTAAAAAGCAAAATTGTGAGGCTGAAGAAGTATTCATCCCCTATGTAATTACTACACTGACTTTCCTCAGGAGCAATACTGTATAGTAACAATACTGTACAGTATATTACCTTACCAACTCACCCAAGTTTATTGCTGTGACACCACTTAACCAGCTCCTCTACACCCTCTCATCTTCATCTGAGATTCTGCCAACAATGGTTGTATCATCAGCAAATTTATAGATGGCATTTGAGCTATGACTGGCCACACAGTCATGGGTGTAGAGAGAGTAGAGCAAAGAGCTAAACACATATCCCTGAGGTGCACCAGTGTTGATTGTCGGCGAGGATTAGATTAGATTGAGGACACTCAGTCCTCGTTTATTGTCATTTAGAAATGCATGCATTAAGAAATGATACAGTGTTCCTCCAGTATGATACCACAGAAACACAGGACAGACCAAGACTAAACTGACAAAACCACATAATTATAACATATAGTGCAAAGTTATACCGTAATTTGATAAAGAGCAGACGATGCGCACCGTAAAAAAAAGTCTCAAGTCCCGATAACCCCATCATCTCACGCAGACGGTAGAAGGGAGAAACTCTCCCTGCCATGAACCTCCAGTGCCGCAAACTTGTCGATGCAGCATCCTGGAAGCACCCGACCACAGCAGACTCTGAGTCCGTCCGAAAACTTCTAGCCTCCGACCAGCCCTCCGACACCGAGCACCGAGCACCATCTCTGCCGAGCGCTTTGACCCCGCCCCAGCCGCCAAGCAATAAGCAAAGCCGAGGACTCGGGGGTTTTCCCTCCAGAGATTCTGCATCACACAGTAGCAGCGATAGCAAAACAGACATTTCAGAAATTTCACCAGATGTTCCTCCGTGCTCTCACGTCTGCCTCCATCAAATCAGGATTGTGCACGGCACCCTACTTGACAGATAACAGATATTCATCACGGGAGTGGCCACTGCGCACTGCGTCGAGCTGCCATCTTCTCCTCTCCTTCTCCTCACTAATCCACACAGATTGTGGTCTTCTAGTTAGGAAGTTGAGGATCTAATTGCAGAGAGAGGTACAGAGGCCCAGGTTCTGTAACTCATCAAATAGGATTGTGGGAATGATGTCTGATGTTGTGAAATGCTAAGCTATAGTCAACGAACAGTATCCTGACTAGATGTTTGTATTGTCCAGGTGATCTAAAGCCTTGTGAAGAGCCAATGAGATTGCATCTGCCGTAGATCTATTGTGGCAATAAGTAAATTGCCATGGGTCCAGGTCTTTGCTGAGGCAAGAGTTCGTTCTAGCCATGACCAACTGAAGCATTTCATCACTGTAGATGTGATTGCTACTGGGCAGATAGTCATTAAAGCAGCTCACAATACTCTTCTTAGACAGTAGTATCATTGTTCCTTTTCGAGGCAGGTGGGTACTTCCAGATGTAACAGTGAGAGGTTGAAAATGTCCTTGAATACTCCTGCCAGTTGGTTGGCACAAGTTTTCAGAGTCTTACTATGTATTCCATCATGGCCTGCTGCCTTGCGAGGGTACACCCATTCACCCTCCTTAAAGACAGCCTAACATTTGCCTCTGACACAGAGATCACAGGGTCATCAGGTGCAGCAGGGAGCTTCACAACTGTAGTTATATTCTCCCTTTCAAAGTGGGCATAGAAGGCATTGAGCTCATCTGGTAGTGAAGCATCACTGCCGTTCATGCTATTGGGTTTCTTGCTCCATCATATTGTGCAAAGCTACAAGAGACTTATCCAAAAAGACTACTGGCTGTAATTACTGTGAGAGGTGGTTCAACTAATTACTGAGCAAAAAAGGTAAATACTATTGGACTGCTGACATTTCAGGTTTTGGAATTTTTAGTTTTTCATGCTTACAATTTTCTGTTTATTGGGCTCTACTGTGGGGGGAAAAGGAGCATGTGATTCACAAATAAAAATTCTCTGTTAAATTGATCAAAATCCAATACTCATTTATGTGAACAAAGGGTTGAGGGCTGAATACCTTCTCAAGACACTGATGTACGATTGTGTTCCTGATATTGGCAGCAATTTGAATTGGGGAGACCAGCAAATTAAATACAATGAAATTAATTTGTCCCTGCAGAAGAATCTGTTTAGGATTAGTATTGAATTGAATTGACGTTATTTTTTACATCCTTCATATACATGAGGAGTAAAAATCTTTATGTCTCATCTCTGTCGAAATGTGCAATGTGCAATCATAGTGATTTATAATAATTTACAATAAATAGAACAGTCAATGTAACATAGAAATATGCTCAAATCAGCGTGAGTTAATCAGTCTGATGGCCTGGTGGAAGAAGCTGTCCCAGAGCCTGTAGGTCATAGCTTTTATGCTGTGGTACCATTTCCCGGATGGTAGCAGCTGGAATAGATTGTGGTTGGGGTGACTCAGGTCGCAATGATCCATCAGGCCCTTTTTTCACACCTGCCTTTGCAAATATCGTGAATCATGGGAAGTTCACAACTACGGATGCGCTGGGTTGTCCGCACCACTCTCTGCAGAGTCCTGCGATTAAGGGAGGTTCAGTTCCCTTACCAGGCAGTAATGCAGCCAGTCAGGATGCACTCAGTTGTACCCCTGTAGAAAGTTCTTTGTATGCAGTGGCCCCTACTGATAATTGAATTGACTTTATTACTTATATCCCTCACATACATGAGTAGAAATCTTTATGTTATGTCTCCGATAAATGTGCAATGTGTAATTTATAGAAATTTATAATAAGTAGTATGTGCAACAGGATGGTCAAGATAACATAGAAATATAGTTGTGTCAACATGAGTTAAGCAGTCTGACAGCCTGGTGGAAGAAGCTGTCCCAGAGCCTGTTAGTCCTGGCTTTTATGCTGTGGTACCATTTCCGGGATGGTAGCAGCTGGAACAGTTTGTGGTTGGGGTGACTCAGCTCCCCAATGATCCTTTGGCCCTTTTTACACAGCTGTCTTTGAAAATGTCCTGAATAGTGGGAAATTCACATCTACAGATGCGCTGGGCTGTCCTGCACCACTCTCTGCAGAGTCCTGCGATTGAGGGAGGTACAGTTCCCATACCAGGCAGTGATGCAGCCAGTCAGGATGTTCTCAATTGTGCCCCTGTAGGATTTAGGGGCCCATACCAAACTTCCTCAACCGTCTGAGGTGAAAGAAGCGCTGTTGTGCATTTTTCACCACGCAGCTGGTATGTACAGATCACGTGAGGTCCTTGGTGATGTGAATGCTGGGGAACTTATGGCTGTTTATCCTCTCAACCTCAGATCCATTGATGTTAATAGGCAGTAGCCTGTCTCCATTCCTCCCGTAATCCACAACCAGCTCCTTTGTTTTTGCGGCATTAAGGGAGAGGTTGTTTTCTTGACACCACTGTGTCAGACAGGTGACTTCTTCCCTGTAGGCCACCTCGTTATTGTTTGGGATAAGGCCAATCAATGTAGTGTCGTCGGCAAGTTTAATTAGCAGATTAGACCTGTGGGTGGCAACACAGTCATGGGTATACAGGGAGTAAAGGAGGGGACTTAGTCCTGAGGGGCTCCTGTGTTGACAGTCAGAGAGTTGGAGGTGAGGGAGCCCACTTTTACCACCTGCCAGCGATCTGACAGGAAGTCCAGGATCCAGCTGCACAAAGCAGGGTCAAGGCCGGGGTCTTTGAGCTTCCCCTCGAGCATAATGGTGTTTAATGCTGAACTATAGTCCAAGAAGAGCCTTCTCACATGTGACGCACTGTTTCATGCTAATGTAATGGTTTCTCTGTAGCACAGTGTTTGGGTTATGACTAGAGATAGTGGGGACTTCGGAATGTGCGCTGGCCAATGAGGGGAGATGTTTTTCTTTCTTGTGTGCCCAAGCGAAGGTTTTGTGACCTTTTGTTTGGCGGAAGATGGAGAGAGAAGATGTCAGAATGGAGTGGACTTAAATGGGGTCAGGAGTTGACACCTGTGAGGAAAATCGATGGAGAACGAACAGGTGGGAAAATCGTGAGCTCCAACTGTTATTAGACTGTTTCATAAGAATGGGCCCTTTCTCTTTTTTTGTTTCTTTACTAGCCCTATAGTCAAATTAAGAATTATAAAGCTCAATCGTTTAATTGCATATTGTGTACTGTTTGTTATTTTGTGGTACTGATTTGTAATGGGAACATATCACACAGCATCCACCCAAACAAGATTTTTCATCTGGCCAGGCTGGAGGCTGTCTTCCCCTGGGTTAAATCACTGACTGAACCTGAGGGTTGCACACATAAGCATCTTTCTTCTCCAGATACGTAAGGACAGTATGTAGACCAGCGGCTATTGTGTCAGTAGGCAAACTGTAGGGGGTCTAGTTTGGGTGGTAGCATGCTACAGATGTCGTCCTTGACCAGCCTCTCAAAGCATTTGCTTATTATTGAGGTGAATACAACAGGACACCAGTCATTCAGGCATGTTACCTTGGTCTTTTGGTACAGGGACAATAGTGGATCATTTAAAGCAGGAGGGCACTCTACACTGGGAGAAGGAGAGATTGAAAATGTCTGTAAACACACCTGCCAGTTGTGCTGTGCACATCCTGAGTACCCGCCCTGGGATGCCGCCCGGTCCCGCAGCCTTGCGACTGTCCACTCGTTGGAAACACCTGCGTAACTCATTCTCAGAGATGACCAGGTTGCAGGTTATAGCGGTGACTTTCCTCGGAGGCTCAGATGTCGAACCAAGTGTAATAGCGATTGAGTTCACCTGGGAGAGAGGCCACAATGTTGGCAGCACCACTACGTTTGGCTTTTAAGTCTGTAATGGTATGCAACCTTCACCACAAGTCACGTATGCTGTTTGTAGTGCATCAGTGGTTAGCTCTACCTGGAATCAGGAGCTGAAAGAATTAAACCTGGATATAGCTTTTATTCAATTTTATATGATATTATTTTATTTTAGAGATACAGTGCGGAACAGGACCCTCTGGCCCTATAAGCCACACCACCCAACAACCTACGTATGTAACCCGAGACTAATCGCAGGACCATTTACAATAACCAGTTAACCTACTAACCGGTATGTCTTTGGAATGTGGGAGGAAACCACAGCACCCAGAGGAAACCCACACATCCACAGGGAGGACGTACGTAAAACCCTTTACAGATGATGCCGGATTTGAACACCAAACTGCGACACTCCAATCTGTAGTAACGTCATGCTAACTTCTATGCGACCGTGGTGCCCTTTTGAAAGGGGCTCAGCAATCCTTCATTCATTTATTCATGCATTCAATTGGAAATGATCACCCCAGTACTATCTGTCACAAACGGGACTCCCTGCAGGGCCAAACATCTCAATTCTGATTCCCATTCCCGTTCTGACGTGCTGATCCGTGGCCTCCTCTTAAGCCAAGGCGAGGCCACCCTCAGAGTGGAGAAACAACACCTTATACTCCATCTGGATACCTTCCAAGGAGGGAAACGGAGATTCTTCGCTGGAGAAGCAAATTAAAGGCCCTCAACAAGAGGTTTAAAACCAGCTCACCAGCCGAAAAAAAAATATCAAGGACTTAACCAGTATGCTGCGGAAAAAGCTGTGCAAACTCCGGTGGGCGGAACATCTGCGACAGCAAAGAAGGAAGAAAGAGAAAAGGCGAGTGCAGTTTGTGAGAGATCCATTCAGCTTCACCAGGACTCTTTTTGGCCAACAAAAATCTGGTATACTATCCAGCTTGAAGCCAGACGTAAAGGAATTCCGGCGGGAGGCACACAGCGACCCACGGAGGGGTCGGACTAGGAACCAATCGGGCTGTGCGTAGACCGGAAAATCCATCAATTGAGCTGAATGTGAAGGAGCCTACATGGCAAGAAATCCAGGACATCATCCAGAAAGCTAAAGCATCAGCTGCCCCAGGCCCAAGCAGCATACCTTATAAGGTGTGTAAGAAATGCCCAAAACTTCTTCAGAGGCTGTGGAAAGTCATGAGAAAGATCTGGGCCAAAGGTACTATTCCATCAAGTTGGAAATCGGCAGAGCGATGCTTTATTCCAAAGGAAGAGGTTGCTTCCACAATTGCTCAGTTTAGGACAATTTCTCTCCTGGATGTGGAATGTAAGATTTTCTTTTCTGTGCTCGCAAGAAGGCTGACTTCTTACATGACGCAGAACCGCTATATCAACACATCCATCCAGAAAGGCGGTATTCCAGACTTTTTGGGGTGTCTGGAACACACCTCAATGATTAGCCATTTGATCCATGAGACCAAGCAGAAAAAAGGCGACCTAACAGTTGTCTGGTTAGACCTCGCGAACGCCTACGGGTCTATTCCACATGACCTCATCCTAGAAGGACTTGACCACTACTACATCCCAGTGGCTATTGGAGACATGATCACCAGCTACCTAGGAGGATTCAAAAGATTTACATCAGCCCATTTCACAACTAGTTGGCAGGACCTCCAGAAGGGGATTCCAACAGGGTGCACCATCTCCTCCATCCTATTTATTATTGGAATGAACCTCCTATTATCAGCAGCAGAAGATGTAACCCGTGGCCCAATGCTGGAGTCAGGCATTGTTCAGCCGGCTCTACGAGGGTTCATGGACGACATCACTATAACAACTGTGTCACGTGTCCAAGCAAGATGGGCATTGGAAACCCTGGGTAATGTAGCCACTTGGGCAAGGATGTCCTTCAAGGCCAAGAAGTCCAGGTGCATGGTGATCAGAAAGGGCAAAGTTACTAGCAAGTTTAGCCTCCAAGTTCAGGGTGAGGTCATCCCTTCCATCGAAGATAACCCGATGAAATGCTTGGGGAAGTGGTTTAATGTGTCACTGACAGATATGGCCAATGTCACCAGAGCTGTGAAGCAGACAGACGAATGGCTGAAGAAGATCGACAAATCCGGACTTACGGGTAAATTCAAGACCTGGCTCTACCAATACGGCATTCTGCCCAGGCTTCGCTGGCTCTTCACACTTTATGAGTTCCCCATGACTGCCATAGAGGGCATTGTGAGGAAAACCAACAAGCACCTGCGGAGATGGTTGGGAGTTCCCCCAAGCTTCTCTTCAGTGGGCCTCTACATTTGTTCTGGGCAACTGCAGCTTCCCTTGTCATCTGTTGTGGAGGAATTCAAGGTGGCAAAATGCAGAGCCTTATTAAGCTTGAGAGATTCCAATGATGTCTTAGTAAAGCAAGCAGGTGGTACAACCAGATCTGGGCACAAGTGGGCAGCCAGCGCAGCTGTGGAGCAGGCAGTGTGTTCTGTGAAGCTGCGAGATATCATCGGCAACCCCTGCATCAGGCAGCAAGGCCTCGGCTCAGTTCACTTCCAGAAGTGGGGAAATGCAAGCATAAGGAACAGGTGAGACATGATACAGGCAGAAGTACAGATCCGTGAGGAAGAGAAGCAGATGTCAAAGGCAGTGGAACAAGGGTCCCAGGGTGCCTGGACAAAATGGGATCTGCCTAAGCGCAAGATCTCATGGGGAGAGTTATGGAGACTGGAGCCCTTCCGTATTTCCTTCCTCTTGCGATTCGTGTATGACACCTTTCCTCCACCATTACATCTGTACACATGGGGGATGAGAGAGGACCCGAACTGTAAGCTCTGTGGTCAAAAGGGGACACTGGCTCATATACTGTCGGGGTGTAAAACAGCTCTAACTCAAGGACGGTATAGGTGGCGCCATGATAAGGTGCTTCTGGCTCTTGCTGACGCACTAGAGCGAGAGAGATGCAAGAAGAGGACGGCTGGCACAGATTTGAGAAAGACCATCACCTTCATCAAAGAGGGAGCTAGGCCTTTCGTAACCAAACAACCAAAGCCCCATCTGCTGCTAACGGCCAGGTCCTGGGAGATGAGGGTCGATGTGGGAAGGAGGTTGCAGTTCCCGGATGTGGTGCACACAACCCTACGCCTGGACATTGTACTGTGGTCAGCCGAAGACAAGGAAATAATTCTGGTTGCAAACAACAGGAATTCTGCAGATGCTGGAAATTCAAGCAACACACATCAAAGTTGCTGGTGAATGCAGCAGGCCAGGTGGCATCTCTAGGAAGAGGTGCAGTCGACGTTTCAGGCCGAGACCCTTCGTCAGGACTAACTGAAGGAAGAGTGAGTAAGGGATTTGAAAGTTGGAGGGGGAGGGGGAGATCCAAAATGATAGGAGAAGACAGGAGGGGGAGGGATGGAGCCAAGAGCTGGACAGGTGATAGGCAAAAGGAATACGAGAGGATCATGGGACAAGAGGTCCGGGAAGAAAGACAAGGCGGGGGGGACCCAGAGGATGGGCAAGGGGTATATTCAGAGGGACAGAGGGAGAAAAAGGAGAGTGAGAGAAAGAATGTGTGTATAAAAATAAGTAACAGATGGGGTACGAGGGGGAGATGGGGCATTAGCGGAAGTTAGAGAAGTCGATGTTCATGCCATCAGGTTGGAGGCTACCCAGACGGAATATAAGGTGTTGTTCCTCCAACCTGAGTGTGGCTTCATCTTTACAGTAGAGGAGGCCGTGGATAGACATGTCAGAATGGGAATGGGATGTGGAATTAAAATGTGTGGCCACTGGGAGATCCTCCTTTCTCTGGCAGACAGAGCGTAGGTGTTCAGCAAAGCTAAAATAATTCTGGTTGAGCTGACTGTGCCATGGGAGGAGGGATGGGAAGAGGCCCACGAGAGAAAGGCCTTGAAGTACCAGCCCTTAGTGCAGGAGGGTAAAGACAAGGGATGGCAGGCATGGTTGTTCCCTGTGGAGATCGGCTGCAGAGGTTTCCCAGCCAAATCAGCATGGCGGTTATTGTCAGATCTGGGCCTGGATGAAAGGAGCAAAAAACAAGCAGCTCATAGGACTGGGGAAGATGCAGAACGAACCTCTTGTTGGATTTGGAGTAGGTGAGAGGAGGGAAGCTGGAAGCCAGGAGCAGATGGACAGTGATTTGGCCACCACTGCCAGCCCACCAACTGGAGAGTATCGTGGTTAAGGGTCAAAACACTCGGTGAAGGTTGGGAACCACCTGATGACATCTGCTCCTGGCTGAAGGCTACGGTTACCTTATAAGGTAACTGGAGAATGCACCCTAACAGGTGTTTGTAACAAGCAGTACAAAGGAGGGGTAGGATTGAGGCTGACAGGTGATAGGTGGAATAAGATGGGGAGAGGGTGATGGGGAAGAGGATGGGAGGGATGAGTGAAGGAAGAAACTAGGTGAAAAGGTGATAGATGTGTGGGAGGGAAACACTGGGAGTTTGGACAATCTGCAATTGCAAATTCAACATTCATGCCACTGGGTTGTAAACTACCCAAATGATATATGAGATGCTATTCTTCCAATTTGCTTTGACCTGCACAGTTCTTCCAGCTTTGTTCTTTTTTTCCTTGCTTCCAGCATCTGCCATCTCTTTTGTATTCATTTGAAATTACATTTGAATTACAGCGACAAGATATACATGTAATGTCATATAAAATGGAAAGAACAAATGTAGAGGGTTTATCACAAAATGTCAGGACTACTTCTCAGACAAGAAAACATTAATAGATAAGGGTATCCTTGGAAACAAAATGATTCAAAATCACACGGTGACTAACGGTGAGCAGAGCATTAAGCACAATGAAAGCCTCTGGCAAAATTCTACAAAAGAATGAGATCAGCATATGGCCAACTGCCACATCTGTATTTTAAGTACACTTAATAAGTAATGAATACAAAAACAAACAGGGTCAAGTATGTCTCTGAGCGGCTACAAAAAAATTTTGATGTGGAGGGCAAAACATGCAGAGGTTGTTGTACATGTTGATACAAAAAACAAGGGATGATGTCCTGTAGAATGAATGGAGGAAATTAGGTAAAACAGTGAAATGCAAAACTGTGAGGGCAGTGACCTCCAGATTACCCTTGGGGCCACATGCTAGTGAGCCGAGGAATAAGAAGATCGGCCAGATGAATGCATGGCTGAATAGCTGGTGCAGGGGACAGAGATTAGGGTTCTTGGATCATTGGGATCTCCTTTGAGATACAAGCAAACTGTTTAAGAGGAAGAAGTTGCACTTGAACCAGAAGAGGACCAATATCCTAGTTGTACAATTTTCCTTTGCCACCAGCGAGGATTTAAACAAGATTGGTGGGGTATGGTTCTCAGAGTGAAGTCAGTTAGAAGACAGAGGTACGTGCAGCAACTAATGTTCGTAGGCCTAACGATTAGGATAGATATGTTTACAGTTAAAGACCAAATGGGACCACTGCTTTAAAACGCATTCACTTCAATGCATGTAGCCTTAACAGGTAAAGCAGATGAAGTCGGGGTGTAGGTTGGGACTGGGATAATAGAAACATGATTGAACAGGACTGGCAGCTCAATGTTCCAAATTCCATTGCTGCCATTTTAATAAGAGATGGCATAGCAGCAATGCATAGAGAGGATATTCTTCAGGGATCATCTAACAGGGCTCTTTGGGTAGAACTTAAAAATAGGAAAGCGATTGATACCTTGGTAAGACTATATTACAGACTTCCCCAAGAGTCAGTGAGATATTGAGGAAAAGCTGTGTCCAGAAATTGCACATAGTTGTAAGAATAGTAGGGTAGTGCTGGGGGTGGGGGTGATTTCAATTTTCCTGGTATTCACTGGGCCACCCAGAGTGCAAACTGCCTGGATGGGGTAGAATTTGTGCAGTACATTTAAGATGCTTCCTCACGCAATGTATAGAGGAATCTACTCAGGAAGGAGCAATACTGGACCTCATCTTAGGGAGTGAGGTGGGCCCAGTAACTGGGGTGTAGGTAGAGAACACTTTGGATCCAGTGACCATAATCCTATTGGCTTTAAAATAATTATGGAAAACAATAGAACAGGTCCACAGGTTAAATTCCTGAACTGCAGCAGAGCCAACTGTAAGGGTGTTAGCTGGAGCTGGCTGGGGAACTCGATACAAAAGCAAAGGAACAGTTGGCGAGTGGAAGAGTCCAGTGGTAGCATGTTCCTGTTAGGGTGAATATAGAAATAACAAGTTCAGTGATCCCTGGCTAACAAGAGATATCAAAGCTCTGGTCAGGAAAAAGAATGAAGTATGGGTACAAATTAATCTCTTGACAAATGTTAAAAATATTTAAAAGCTGGCTTAAGATGAAAATCAGGAGCATATAAGGAGGGTATAAAGTGGATTGGGCAGGGAGGATTAAAGATAATCCCAAGAGGTTCTTAAGTTATAAAAGTAAAAAGGTGAATAGGGAGAGACTTAAAGACCATCAGGGCCACCTATGTGTGGAGCTACAGGAGATGTCTGAGATTTTTAACGTTTATTTCTCCTTGGGGTTTGCTAAGGAGAGTATCATTGATGCCAAACAAATGGGGTAAAAGACAATAAGGGTTTGGAACATATGCACATCACAAGAAAGGGCGTATTTAAGGTGGGCAAATCCCCAAGCGTGACTAAATGCACTACAGGACCTTATTGCAGACCTGGGAAGAAATCTTGGAGGCCCTTGTAGAGATAATTGCTTCATTATGAGCCTCTGATGAAGTCCCAAAAGACTGAAGGGTAGCTAATGTTGTTCCATTATTCAAGAAGGGTAGCAAGGACAGGCCAAGGAATACTGGCTTGTGAGCTTGATGTCAGTTGTAGGGAAGTTGCTGAAGGGAATTCTGAGGGACAAGATCTATCATCACTTGGATAGTTAAAGCCTAATCAAGAATAGTCAGCCTGGTTTTATGCCATGTCTGACAAATTTTTGGGAGTTTTTCAAAGAGGTTACTAACACAATAGATGAAGGTAGGATCGGGGATGTCTACATGGACTTTAATAAGGCTTTTGATAAGTGTCCCATATGGCAGGCTGATCTGGAAGATTAGGTTGCGTAAGATTCAGGAGCTAGCACAGTGGACTCAGAATCATCACTACATGCTTATTTGAGAGATCGTAACCAGTTAGAGAGAAGGGCTAAGGAACAGCAAATGGATTAAAGCTTAGATAAGCATGAGGTGATGTAATTTGCGCATTCATGCCAGGTCAGACAATATGCAATGAATGGTATTGACAAATGTGGAACAGAAGAACTTTGGAGGACAAGTGCACAGTGTGTTGAAAGTTCCATAAGTAGACTGGCTGGTGAAGAAGACATTTAATTATCCGCATTCATCAGTCAGGGCAACTAGTTCAGGAGTAGGGACATTATGCTGCAATTATACGGTGAGACCGCACTTTAAGTGTCATGTACAGTTTTTGTCACCTGTTATAGGAAAGAAATTGTCAAGCTGGAGTGGATGCAGCCTGGACTTCAGTGCCTGAGGTTGGCCATGTTGGATCTTTTTTCCTTGGAGTAGGACTATGAGAGGTGACCTTAAAAAAGTTTATAAAATTATGGATAGGGTGGATGGTCAGTCTTTTCCCCAGGGTTGGGGAGTCCCAAAATAGAGGGCACACATGCAAGAGGGGAGAGATTTACGGGTGATTTGAGAGGTAACTTCTTCACACGGAGTACCTGGAATGAGCTGCCAGAGAAGTGGTTGAGGTGGTACATGGATAATAACGTGTTTGGAGGATTTTTACGGGCTGAATGCAGGCAACTGGGATTATCAGGGAAGATGCTGTAGTCAGCATGAATCAGTTGGGTCAAATTGCCTGTTCTCATGCTGCATTACTCTATAATTCCATGAACAAAACCAAAGTGAACCTCTAACAAATATGGGCCTGAAATGTTAACAGGAACAGCAGACTGGGAGACTGCTTTGCTGAACACCTGCGCTCTGTCCGCCAGAGAAAGCAGGATCTCCCAGTGGCCACACATTTTAATTCCACATCCCATTCCCATTCTGACATGTCTATCCACGGCCTCCTCTACTGTAAAGATGAAGCCACACTCAGGTTGGAAGAACAACACCTTATATTCCGTCTGGGTAGCCTCCAACCTGATGGCATGAACATCGACTTCTCTAACTTCCGCTAATGCCCCACCTCCCCCTCGTACCCCATCTGTTACTTATTTTTATACACACATTCTTTCTCTCACTCTCCTTTTTCTCCCTCTAAGTATACCCCTTGCCCATCCTCTGGGTTCCCCCCCGCCCTTGTCTTTCTTCCCGGACCTCCTGTCCCATGATCCTCTCGTATCCCTTTTGCCAATCACCTGTCCCCTCCCCCTCCAGTCTTCTCCTATCATTTTGGATCTCCCCCTCCCCCTCCAACTTTCAAATCCCTTACTCACTCTTCCTTCAGTTAGTCCTGACGAAGGGTCTCGGCCCAAAATGTCGACTGTACCTCTTCCTAGAGATGCTGCCTGGCCTGCTGCGTTCACCAGCAACTTTGATGTGTGTTGCCTAAAATGTTAACTGTTTCTCTTTCACAGACCTGTTGGGTATAGCTGGCATTTTCTGTTATTATTTCAGATTCCCACATCTGTAGGTTTGTTTATTTTCTGTTTTACTAGTTTGTCCACATCTGGGGTACTATGTACAATAGTGGGTGCTACACTTTAAGAAAGGTGTGAAGGCTTTAAAATAGGTTCTGATGGGCTTTGATTGAAATGATTCTAGGAATGAGATAGAGTAGGTTTGGAGAGGATGTTTCATACGGGGGGCGGGGGCAGTCCAAGACCAGAGCACACAGCCTGAGAAATGAAGGACATCCATTCAGAATGGAGATGAGGAGGAATTTCTTTAGCTGGAAAGTGGTGAATCTGTGGAATCTATTTCCACAGGCAATGGGCCATTGGGCATACGGTATTTAAGGCAGAAGATTGGGGCTGAGGGGGAAATGGATAGGCTATGATGAAATGTCAGAGCATACTCAATAGGCCATATGGCCTAATTCTGCTCCTATATCTTTCGGTCTTATGGTGGACTTGAGAAACTAGTTATTCTCCTTGGAGCAGAGGAGGTAGCAATGGGATCTGATAGAAGCATTAGAAAACATGAAGGGTATAAATTGGTTTTAAAAGAACTGTTCTCATTAACATCAAAAGTCAAGAGGTACAGGATGAAGGTGATTGGCCAAAGAACCAAAGTGACATTAGGATCAATTAAAAAAGAAAACTTAAGAAATATTGAATAAGCTAGGCAACATTTATGGAAAGAGAAAGAGGGTAAGTAGTTTTCAAAGCAGAGCTGGGAGGGGGGTAGATTCCAGAGTGAAATAGGCTTCTATTTGGAGAATTTGGCTGTTCTGTTTCCTTTTACAGAAGCCAGTGGCTACCCTTTTTAGTTTGGGGAGGCTGTACACTGACTGAAATTACATGACCTTGAAAAGCTGACCTTGAAAAGCTGAAAGTCCATGGCATGGAGTTTGGAAATAGGAAAATTAGAATGCAGTAGAAGGGCAATCAACTTCTCGAACCTACCCCATCATTCAACAAAATTATGACTCATCCAATCTTGGCCTCATCATACACAAAATATTGGACGAACTCAACAAGTCCAGCAGCATCTATAGAGGGGAATAAGCAATGGACATCTGGAGCCAAGACCCTTCATCAGAACTTGAAACAAAGGGGGCAGAAATCAGAATAAGAAGGTGAGGGGGGGTGATAGGTAAGGAGGAAGTTGGGTTGGGTGGGTGAGTGGGGGAGGTGGATGATTTAAGAAGCTGGGAGGTGATCAGTAAAAGAGGTAAAGGGCTGAAGGAATTTAATACAAGAGGACAATGGACCATGGAAGAGAAGGAAGCAGGAGGAACACCAGAATGGGAAATGGAAAAAGAGAGAAGGGGGAAAGGGAAATAGTTACCAGAGGTTAAGAGAAATTGATGTTCAATGACTGTCAATGCCCCTTCCGGTCCCTTTCCCTTGCTCACTGACAACACTGCTCTGCTGTATCCACCTTGAATATATTTAATAACTCTACCCCAGAGTTCTCTAGGGTAGAGAATTCCAAAGTTATGCAGTTCTTTGAAAGGAAACTTCCTCATCTTGATCTCAAATAAATTACCTTACCAATGCCCCTCTAGGGGAAATATCCTGAGTATCCACTCTGTCAATTCCTCACAGAATCCTATGTTTCAATAATATATGAGAGGGTAGAACGTGGAGAGAATGCAAGAAAGGGAAAGTGGCAAATTCTTGCCCATCATTTTTGCCCCTTCCCCTCAGTTTTACTCCCTTTGAGCCTTCATCCCTATTCCCTTTCACCCCGACGCATTCCCTTCTCTCTTCTTCATGACCTCCCATCCTTAAACTTTTCCCTAATGTTTCACAGAATTATTGAATGCCTTCTGGAAATCTAGAGAGTAGGCATAGGTAGAGTAAGGAGAGGTAGGTAAGGGATGGGATATAAGCTTTACATTGATTAAGAAGAGGTATGGAAGTGAAATGATGGAGAGACAGAAGGAAAGCAATAGAGAGAGGTAGTAGAAGTATTTTGCCCCTTTGAGGGCTTGTTTGTTGTATTCTCTCTGGTCATTTGTATGGGGCAACATCTTCACATTGTTCTCTCTTTCATCATGCCATTACCTTCTTCTCTAAATCCCATTTCCTACCTTTCTCTTAAAGTATTTCTCAAAAGCAAAGCAATTTTACCTTTGCAGTATTCTAAAATATAGTTATCCTGCAATTGTTTCCCAACGTATCAAATTAAATTTATATTTAGTTTTGTTTTGGAAAATAGTACAATTACTCAATCACTTTATTATCTAAAGTTATAAGTTGGAAGTGTAATGTTAGGTTATGTTGTAATGTTACAATGTGATCGGTAACCAACTATCAACATCGTGTTATTGCTCTCAGCATCAGGCATTGTACTGCTGAGGGAGTACATGTCTTTCTTTCTCTCCAACAACCCCGCCCCCCCCCCCCAAAAATTCAGGTTAAAATATGCTTTTCTTTTACTTTCTAGGATGAAGACCAACATTGATTACACATACTCGTAGATAATCACATTCCTGACCTGTTGTAGCCCTTCACATGAAAGTACTGCCACAATGTTCCAGAATTTACACCCAGCAATGATGAAGGAAATGATCAGATCAAATTGTTATTACTTCTGTTACCAGGTAGCTGGTACAATGTTTTCAATATCAGGGCTGTTCTGGAACTGTGAGCATTTGAAGAGGCCTGTTGGCTATTTTTCAAAACTGATGATAATGGTCAATATATTGTTGGTAAAAGAATTAGCTTTCATCCTTGTAGAGATATTTTGTACCTCTCAGTACAAGTCTTGATCAAGGGAGGTCACGGGGTTTTAAAGTTCTAATTCATGTTTTCAAACTTAGCTTCAAACTCAAAGTTAATTTATTATCAAAGTACATATATGTTACCATATACAAACCTGAGATTCATTTTCTTGTGGATATACCCAGTAAATCTACAAAATAATAACCATAACAGAATCACTGAAAGATTGCCCAAGTAGTCGTTCAACCAGAATGCATAAGACAACAAACTGTATAAATACAAAGGAAATAATAATACATAAGTAAATAAATAAAGCAAGCAATAAATTTGAGAACATGAGATGAAGAGCGCTTGAAAGTCAGTGCTTTGGCTGTGGGAACATTTCAATGATGGGATAGTGAAGTTGAGTGAAGTTATCCCCTTTGGTTCAAGAGCCTGATGGTGAGAGGTATTAACTGTTCATAAATCTGATGGTGTGAGTCTTGAGGCTCCTGTACCTTCTTCCTAATGGCAGCAGTGAAAAGAGAGCATGTCCTGGCTGGTGGAGGTCCCCAATGATGGATGCTGCTTTCCTGCGATAGCATTTCATGTATATGTGCTCAATGGTTGGGAGGGCTTTGCCCATGATGTACTATGCCAAATCCACTGCTTTTTGTAGGATTTTCCATTGAGCTTTTCAGAGCAGACAGTGATATAGTCAGAAATATACTCTCCACTATAGATCTATAGAAGTTTGTCAAAGTTTTAGATGTCATGCCAAATCTCCACAAACCCCTAAGGAATTAAAGGCGTTGTTGTGCTTTCTTCATAATTACACTTACTTGCTGGGCTCAGGACAGGTCCCTCAAAATAATAACTCCTAGGATTTTAAAGTTGCTAACCCTCTCCACCTCTGATCATCCTATGAGGACGGACGCATGGACTGCTGGTTTTCCTCTCCTGAATTCTTATAATCAGCAAGATTTTCAGTCTCCCTCCAATATGCTGACTCATCACCTCCTTTGATTCAGCCTACAACAGTGGTGTTTTCAGCAAACCTGAATATGGCATTGGAGCTACGTATGCTTAGCCACAGAATCATAAGTGTAAAGCGAGTAGAGCAGAGAACTAAGCTCACAGCTTTGCAGTATACCTGTGCTGATGGAGAATGTGGAGGAGATATTGTTACCAATCCAAACTACTGAGATCTCAAAGTGAGGAAATCCAGGACCTATAAGAAGATATTGAGGCCAAGGTCTTGGAACTTATGACTAATTTTGAGGGGATGATAGTACTGAATGCTGAGCTGTAGTTGATAAAGAGCATCCTGATGTATGCATTTATTGATCAAATGTTTACAAAAAGATTACAAATTGTAAATGATCTAAGTGACAAACTACTAGTTATGTTCTGCATCACAGCATCACTCCAACTTTGTACCCAAATACATCAGTTCATAGTAGCCAACAGGTGGAGGAGCATGTTGTCTGCTGCTCCAGATTCCAGCATCTGTATTCTCTTGAAACCAGTCATCCAAACGTTCCACAACCCTTCTCAAAGTCAAAGCTGAGTTTGTTGCCATTTGCCCAAGTTCAAGTAAACAGGGAAGCAATGAAAAACTTACTACAGCAACATCATATCAGGTAACGAGTATTCACAAGAAAAATATTAATTATACTCAATTTCTACAAGAAAAACACAATCATTTTTTAAGAACTGGTCCTTCGTCCTGTGACCTTGTGACCTGTTAACCTACTCTTAAGACCAATCTAACCCTTCCTTCCAAAATAGCTCTTTCATTCATGTACCTATCTTAAGACTCTCTTAAGATAGGTACATGATGTATCTGCCCAAACCACCACCTCATGAGAATATTCCATGCAACAGATGGGTCTCAGCCCAAAACGTCCACCGTTCTCTTTTCTATAGATGTTGCCTGATGTGCTGAATTCCTCCAGCAACTTGTGTGTTGCTTGGATTTCCAGCATCTACAGATTATCTCTTATGAGAACATTCCATACACTTATCACTCTCTGTGTAAAACCTGCCCCTCACATCCACCGTATACATTGCTCCAATCACTTTAAACATCCCCTCTCGCATTAGCCATTGGCACCCTGACAAAAGTATGCTGATTCTTCGCTCTATCATCACCTTATACAAATAAAGTCCACTGCAGTGCAACGCGGTCACAGTGTTGCTATACTGAGACAGAGATTAGTGTCTTGCTGAGTTTCTCCAGCATTTTGCGTGTGTGTTGCTCAAGATTTCCGCTATCTGCAGAATCTCTTGTGTTAGTGATTTGGGCTCGGCAAGTTGATGTATGAACCCAATGGTTAATGGGGAGTAGCTGTTCTTGAACATGAGAATAGGACCCAATGGCAGCTAAAAGAAAATGACATGGGGAGGATGGTGGGGATATTTGATGACAGATGTTGCCTTCTCTAAGTATTGCCGATGGTGGGTAGGGATGTGCCCGTGATGTACTGAGCTGTCCTCTTCATTCTGCAGCCTCGTACGTTACTGCGCTTTCGGATTCCTGTCTCCTGCCTGTGCGCGCTCCCACACACACACACACACACACACACACCGTGACGCGGCCCCTTTAAGGCGCTCGGCAGCGCGCACAGAGCGACGTCACCGAATCATGTCGTCGGGCGGTGTCCGCCATCTTGCCAGGTTGCTGACAGTCCGCCGGCGCTGATCGATGTTTTCCTCCTCGCCATCGTCTTCCAAGCCAAATCGCCGGGGAGCACCCGCCCACCCAGCCAGCGGGAGCAGCTGAAGGCCATGGCGGGTAAGAACGGGTGCATGTCGAAGTCTCCGGATTCCCCACTCCCTCCCCCTCGCCAGGCCTGCCGTCACTGACAGCGTGTGTTTTGCCTTTGCCAGGGATCGGAGTCGGCGGTAACAACGACCTGCAGTGGTGCTTCTCCCAGGTGAAAGGCGCTGTCGACGAGGACGTGGCGGAAGGTGAGTCTGATTATTAGAGGTCAGGCCTTACCTCCACTGCCGCTGTGGGGCGGGGTTGTCGCGCCGGGTGCCAGGCCTGACATACCCACCGGGTTCCGCGGAACCCATTCCCGGAGGTGGCATACACTTGCCCGCCCGCATCCACCCCGCCTTCCCCTTTCGCCAGTTGGTTAATTTTGAGCGGCAGACGGAGTAAAAAGTTCCCGTTGGTGGGAGTGACGTAAATGGTGTGCGCCTGCTGCCGCCGCTGGCGAGGGGACTGGGTGAAGGCATGTGACGTGCTCCAGACAATGTGCGATCGCACCTTTACTGGTTAAAGGGATAAAGGCCCTGGAGAAGAACATTAAAAATCCTTTTTTTTGGGGGGGAGCTGAATGAGTGTGTATTAAAAGGTTTAATGCATTGTTGGAGTTGATCCTAGTCGTGTATGGTATTTCTGCCTCCTTTCATCAAATCACTGTATATAGCACAGAAGGATGCAATTTGACCCATCTGTTCCGGAATTCTGATGCAGGGTTTCCTTAGTTCCTTTTCTCTTAACACATGCCGCTCAGCCCTCTGAATTCATCCAGCTGACAGGGTTTCCCAATCTTCTGTTATGCCATGGAGCCTTGCTATTGACCGAGGGGTCAGTGGATTGCAGGTTAGGTACTCCTAGATTGTTTGTTGCTCCAGATTCTAGCATCTGCACACTCTTGTGTCTCCATTCAACCCATCAGGTCCATATTGGCTCTCTACTGGAGCAGCACTCATTGGTCCTTTCTCTTCAGGCTTCCAGCTTTTACCAACTATTTATTTATATAGTTTCTTCATGAATGCCACAAATGGAATCTGCCTCCTTCATCTCTGCAGACAGTGCATTCCAGTATCCAAAGAGCATTGGAAGATCTGATTGACTGAACACAGTTCTCATTTGAGTTTGTTGAACAATTAACTCTGTTGCTGGTGTTCAAGGAACCATAGTGGAAGTATTTAAAAAGAAATATGTTACTATATCTTATTGAATTGTGGGTTTAAAATACCACAATACCAAAGCTTCAATTTATGTATCAATAGCAATAATCTCATGTTTCCTTTTTATGCTAAATAGCTTAACATTAAAATTGTAATGTCTGCTTTACCTGTTGGATAAGAAAGCTCTAAAGTATACAAATTTAAGATTTTAGAAAAAAGTTAAGGTTTTACTTCAGTGTAAATGTTGATAACTGATTATCTTGCATGGAGTATGAACCATTTAAGGATAATATTATGCATTGTCATCCAAAATAGTGAACCAGTTTAATTTTTTTTATTAAAATCACCCATTTTACTTCATCTGAATGGAGCTCATTATTCCCTGTGTATTTCAATCCATATAATGTGAATTAAACATTGGAGTGTAGCATCAATAAAATATTAGTGAGATGAAATAATTATTCTAGTTCACTAATACTTTTGTGAGATGGTGGAATAATTTGTATTCATGAAATAGAGCTGTGATACAAAATTAATTATTGTAGTTGAAGAGCTTGAGTTCTTAATATAATCTAGAAGAAATAAACACAAACTATTTTTTTTATCCTGAAACCTTGATTATGAAAGATGGAACATTGAGGATGATGTTTGGAAATTGCTGAACACAATTATGTTGTAAAATAATTCTTTATAAGAATTAGCAAACTTAGATGAATGTTAGAAAATAGTAGTTGTATTCAGATCATGGTTAGCCGTGGAATTAATTTCAATTATTTGTATCTGTGTCCTTACATGTTGTCCTCATTAACTTAATATCTAATATTTAACATTATTTATAATGTACTTGTCTGGCTCAGTGATTGCACTTCTATTGCACGTTTTAATATCCATTGTATTGTGGGAAACCTGTTGATCATATTGATAAAACAAAAACAATTTGAGTATTTTGGAACATGATTGGCTCTTTTGCATTTTGTCAGATAATAAAATCATCCAACTTTTAAGAATCATAATGGTCTCCCTTTAATATGGCACTGGATGAGAAATGTGAAGAAAAGTGATTCTGGAATTGAATATAAATTGAGGAAGATAAACTGGGTTGTGCATTAACTTATGGAAATTCAATTCCATTCAAATAAAGTTGACTTGATTTGCACTGTTAGATGGATATTTTAAGTGAATAATAATTTACAGTTTTATATCACGCTTTGTGTATTCATTCTTGTATTCTGGAGCATACTTCCAGCAATTGTCTGTTATTTGCCCACCTTAATTAATTCACTATCTTCAACAATGACTCAGCAATTATTGTCATTTCAGTGAGTTTTCCAATTCTACTTCATTTTGTGGCAAATATAAAATCTTTTGGTAAATATGATTGTGATACTATTGAGATAGAAAGTATTACATTAAAGTTAATCTGTTATACGAGATTCTGCAGATGCTGGAAATCGAGCAACATCCACAAAATGCTGGAGGATTTCAGCAGGTCGGGCAGCATCTGTGGAGGGAATAGTCAGTCGATGTTTCAGACTGAGACCCTTTATCAGAACTGGAAAGGAAAGAGGCAGAAACCAGAATTTTGGGTGGCACAGTGGTTAGCTCAGCCCCTTACTGTATCAGTGACCTGGGTTCAATTCCTGCCGCCGCATGTAAAAGGAGTTTATGTGTCCTGTCTGTGATCGCATGGGTTTCCTCCCACAGTCCAAGGAAATACCAGTTGGTAGGATAATTGGTCATTGTAAATTGTCCCGTGACTAGGCTAGGATTAAATAAGGGGATTGCTAGGCAGCATGGTTCAAAGGGCTGGAAAGGCCTATTCCATGTTGTATCTCAATTGGGAGGGAGGGGAAGGAGAAGAAGCTTGTAGGTGATAAATTAATCTGTTTAGTTTAAAATGGCAAAATAACAGATCAATCCCAGTCAGCTTTGATTAAGTGGCATTGCTGCATCCTTGTTGATAGTTATTTTTTCGAATTGAAATTAATGAATTTTACCAGAGTGATAAAGGTTAAATGGTTAATTGGTATTTATCTTTTTGCTGTTTTGTTTTGCCTGGTGAAAATTACTAGTATTGTAATATAAAAGCAAAATGCTGAGACTTTTAGAAATGCTCAGAAGGTTGCACTGCAAATTTGGGAAGAGAAACAGTTGGTGTTTCAGTTCTGTGGTCTTTTGCTAAAGTTAAAGATCATGTTTGGAAAAAGCATGGGGAGAGAAAAATGGAATAGAGGGAAATGACAAAAGCAACAGAATAAAATGAAGTGAAGAACGAATGAGGGACTTGAGGGGATGGATGTAAATGGAAGTAGCTGACTCATTATCTGAAACTTGAATCTGGTATTGTGTTTGAGTATATGCACTGTGCATTCAAAAGATGAGATGCTATGTTTGAATCTGATAATTATGTTGATAGCTGGAATGTTATGTAGCAATTTAGTAATATATAATGGTTTATCACTGTAAAATGAAATAACAGTTTCAATTTTCACTTTGGAAATTCAGTTTTATACCTTTGACATGCTTTCTGTGCCAGAATTTCATCTTTTCTCCATGAACTGCAGTTTTTTGGGCATTGCAGGGATCTTGGAATCCATTGCTCAGTGAATAACCATTTTTGAACACCTTGGGGATAATTAAGTCTTTCCACTACAGTTCTAGATTGGGACCTCATGGATGTGAGTCCCCTATTCATTTCCATCATTATCCCTAGACTTCATTCTCTCCCATAATCTCTGTGACCTCTGTAATCCTTTTGACCATCTGACACCAAGATTTTACTCAATCCCTGATATTCACTTTTCCCGCTACTTACTTGATTTATTTCATGCATGAAATATTTCTTTTGCCGTAATTTCTACAGCACCACTACCACTGACCTCAACATAGGTGCCAAATGGGTCTATTACCACCATTCAATCCAGCTCCCCAAACCTGATTTTACTGTCAAGTCTTGAAAGTGAAACGTCTCATTTGGTATTTGTGGTGTGTGAGTTGAGACAAAGAGGCCAGTGATGGCCTGCCGCAGTACAAGTCTAGCAAACCCAGTTGTGCGCACTAGAATTAGTAGGTCTGATTCATAGCCACAGGTCTATCTTGCCTCTCTGGCCCTGAAATTCCCTTCATCATGACATGGTCAATGATGCTTATTCCACTTTTTATTCTTTATGAGCTCCAGTTCCTCCTCCTGTGATGTGTACAAATTCACTGGACCTTTCTAGCGACCCAGTTTACATCTATAAATCCTATCACAGCTTAGTTTGTTGCATTTTTGATCTCCTGTCGTCTATACCAATGGGGTATTTTATTTTATTTAGAGATACAGCATGCTAACAGGCCCTTTAGGCCTAATGAGCACGTGTTGCCCACTTACACCCATATGAGCAATTGACCTACTATCCTGTATATCTTTTGGAATGTGGGAAGAAACAAGAGCAACTAGGGAAACCCACATGGTCACAGGGACAATGTGGATTGCTGCACTGTAATCACGTTATGTTCACCACTGCGCTACCATGCCACCACCCCCCCACCTTGCTTTTGCAGATCTGATTTTTGCAATCTATCACTGAATTGCTCCCCTTTTTTTTAATGCACTTTGACCACGCTTTTGATTTTTCTTCAAATCTTCATTGACTGTGTTGTTTTTGTTTGCAGCATCTTAAAAGTTTGTTAATTGAATTATTAAACTGGAAAAATGATAGTACATTTTAAATAGGAAGTAACTGAATTTGTGCCTCAGGCTGAATAGCATGGACTCCCAGAGGTCTCGCACTGCAGTATCATGTTTGAAAGCTGTCGGTCCATCCCTTTCTTTGTAACAACAAACTTTGTGATTGAAGTTCATAAATTAGCATATTTCAAATTTGTTAGATATAGTTTGCTGCTGAAATGCCCGAGTTAACTTGTTTATCTAACATGGAGTTGTTACGACCTCTGTGTGTATTTCACTAAAATGTGAAAGCCTACGTTTTCCATTCAGGATTATTTGGCAATAACTAGATACTAATTAGGAGTACAGACTCTCTGTACTCCATAAGTAACATGGCAGTTTTCATCATATCTTGTTGCATTCAGATTTATAATGCCACTGTATGGAGGTAGACAAAGAATGACTGCCTGTCTGTTACCTGAGAAATCATTGATGCAGGTAAATGTAGTCCAGAGGGTCCACAGAAGGTTCACGAGGATTGTACTGGGAAGGAAAGGGTAAACTGATAAGGAGCATTTGATAGCTCAAGGATTCAGTGGAGTTTTGAATAAATAGAGGAGGTGTGTCTCGTTGAGACCTAGCGAATATTGAAAGTCCTAGATAGAATGGCTATTGAGAGGATGTTTCCAATAGTGAGGAAGTGTAGGACCAGAGGGGAGAGCCTCAGAATAGAAGGACATCCCTTTAGAATAGAAATGAGGAATTTCTTTAGCCAGAAGCTGGTGAATCTATGGAGTTCATTGCTCCAGACAGCTGTAGAGGCTGAATCATTGGCTATACTTAACGTGGAGGTTGACACATTTTTGATAAGTAAGGGTGTCAAAAGTTACAGGCAGAAGTCAGGAGAATGGTGTTGAGGAGGATAATAAATCAGCCATGCTAGAATGGCGAATCATACTCAATGCGTCAAATGGCCTAATTCTGCTCCGAAGTATTATTGGTTAGTATTGGTTCTTTGTGGTGGGCCTAAGAGAGAGGTCCTGTGCTCCACAACTCTGACTCCATACCCCCAGCAGCATTGGCAATGCTGGAAAATATCTTGTGGCAAGTGGCTTGTCTTCTATCGCCACATAGACTTTCCACAATCTGTGTTGCCCAAGTGGAGAATGTGATAAAATGCTTTCCTCCTGCCTGGATAAATGCACATTCAAAAACATACTTAAAAATTTGGCATCATCCAAGTAAAAGCATTATGCTTAATTGGCATCTTAAACATTCACTCCTTATACTACATTTGCAATATGGTTTAATATGCATCATTTGCAGACTGGATTGCAGCTACTTACTGAGGCTATTTTGATACACTTCCCAAGCGTGAGACCTTCACAATTGAGAAGGACAAAGACATACGATACATAGAATAATACCTCCTGGTAGTACTCATCTAGATTACACTGTATATTGATGAAAAATACAATTTTTTTTGTATATTTGTACACAAACTATTCATATTTTGTATATATGAATAAATACTCATTCCTCCCCCTTGGAAGTTTTGAATCACAGTGGATTTAATTTGTTTTTTGACACTGATCAACAGAAAAAGACCCTTTTGTGTCAAAGTGAAAACAGCTAACTACAAAGTGACCTAAATTAATAACAAGTTTAAAACAAAATAATTGATTGCATAGGTATTCACCCTGACACACCAAATCAACACTGGTGCAGCCAGTTGGTTGCAGAAGTCACATCATTAGTTAAATGGAGAGCTGTTTTTGAAGACCTCTGTGCAGTCAAGTGTTTCAAGTGATTGTAGTAAAAATACATCTGTATCTGGAAGGTTCAGTTGCTAGTGAGCCAGTATCCTGGCAAAAAAACTACACCATGAAGACAAAAACGTACTGGCCATGAAAGAACAAATAAAGGGAAAAGGGAAATAGAAAATAAGAGTAATTCTGGGGTACCCCGCCTTTATCCAGACATACCGACCAATTTCCGCAAACGATACTAATGATGATTGGGAATGGGGAGGGTGACATAATAATCCTGTTGTACTATCCACAGCTGTACAGTGCCTGTTTTACCATGGTCAGGTTCCTCACCCCATATGGTTCTTGCCCTGGTGCCTCAATCACCAACTGGACAGTCATTGCATCGCCATTCCTCCAGAATGGTTAGGAAGCCCAATCCCCACGCGCAGTCAGACCGGACCCCTGAACAAGTGCCATTGGTTTTACCTACAGACTCAGTATCAATTGCCCATGAGGACATATCCTAACTCACAAGCTGGAGTGGCGGGACGAGCACCTATGCAAATCCATAAACCCTGGACCCCTTCCGAACTCTGTGGTATACTGAATGCCGCCCCTGACAAAAAGGTCGACCCCCAAGGGTTCTGTAATTATTTAAGAACTGTCCTGACTATTTATTCTGCTAACTCCCGAGATTTGTTCCCTCTGACTATGGCCACCCTTACTCCTACTGATCAGACACGATTCACCACTCGGCTCGGACATGGCAGCTACGACCAACAAGAGAGCAGAAATTGGATGGGATGCTGCTTCCTGGCTTACCTTGTACCCCACATGTGAATGCACCCTTCCCTCCTACGGCACAAGTGAGCAATCTCACAACTGCTGCGCTTCTGGATGATAGCTTTCCCCTTCTACGGGGCAGCCCGCAGTTCAGACGGGCGGTTCGAGTCCCCCGGAATAGTAAATCAAGATGGGTAGTTCGAGTCCCCCAGAATAGTAAGCCAAGACAGGCGGTTCGAGTCCCCCGGAATAGTAAGTCAAGACGAGCTTGCTAATAAACAGTATGTACTTTTAAGTAAATGTTGTTTGACAGTTATTCCCTGGGTCTGAACCTAAAGGCCTCCGATAGAGTGGCAGATCAACACTCCATGAAAAGGTATTGAAAAGCACAATTCAGGAGATGTATACAAGAAAATTTCCAAGTCACTGAATATCCCTTGGAGTACAGTTAAGTTGTTCATCAAGAAATGGAAAGAATATGGCACAGCTGTAAATCTGCCTAAAGCAGGCCGTCCTCAAAAACTGAGTGACTGTGCAAGGAGGGGACTAGTGAAGGAGGCCACTAGGAGACCTATGACAACTCAGATGTGCAAAGCTGTTAGAGACCTATCCACACAGATTGAAGGCTGTAATTGCTGCCAAAGGTGCATCTACTAAATACTGACTTGAAGGGGTGAATACTTATATAATCAATTATTTTGTACTTTATATTTGTAATTAATTTACATCACTTTGTAGTAAGTTGTTTTCACTTTGACACGAAAGAGTCTTTTTCTGTTCATCAGTGTCAAAAAAGCCAAGTTAAATGCACTGTGATTCAATGTTGTAAAACAATGAAACATGAAAACTTCCGGGGGGGGGTGAATACTTTTGTAGGCACTGTAATTTTATATACCCTAATCAGGTTAACTCTCAGCCTCTTTTGTTCCAGGGAATACAAAACCCAGACTGTTCAATCACTTCTTATCATTAGAGTACTTCAATCCAGGTCACATCCAGATGAATCTCTTCTGCACTCCTCCAGCACAATCATATCCTTCCTGTAGCATAGCAGTCACAATTTTCCAAGTGCATATTAACCAGCACTTTGTAAGGTTGCAATATGATGTCCCAGATTTTTTTGTTCTGTAGCTGAACTTTGTTGAGCCCAGAATAAAGCTGTATACAAAGAAAGTTAAAATGCTGTTTGATAATTTTTATATGTATTCATTGAAACTTTTACTTGAAGAGATGGCCTTTCCCAAAAGCCTGGATTTGGTTTTGCAAGGGACTGGCAGCTGTTGGTGGACCTCGAAGGGCAGCTGAAGTTCCCCAACCATATCACAGCCACCACCCTGAGACCAGACATTGTCCTAGTGTCTGAGTCTACTAAGCAAGTGGTGCTGCTGGAACTGACAGTCCCATGGGAAGATAGCTTGGAAGAGGCCTTTGAAAGGAAGCTCTCCAAGTACGCAGGACTGGTCAGCAACTGTCAGCAGGCTGGATGGAGAGCGAGGTGTTTCCCAGTGGAGGTTGGTTGTAGGGGATTCATAGCCCATTCTTTAGTTAGAGCCTTCAGCATTTTGGGCATCGAGGGACAGAGGAAGAGGAGAGCCATCCGCAGTACCACCGATGCGGCAGAGAGGGCCTCAAGATGGCTGTGGCTCAAAAGAGGGGAGCCATGGAGTCATAAGTAACTAGCCATCTGGACACAAGCTGGGGTCTGATCAGCCCCAGCTGGGTCACCTGGAGGAGGTTGTATGATGTTGAAAGACCCGAAACACCCGATGATTCCAGGAACATCACTGAAAATGTGTCCAGAAGCATCAGTAGATGTATGTACACAGCTGATATTTTTGCCTAAGACCATTGGTTTTGATAATTTTAGGCTAATTTTACAATCAAAACATATACAATGCAACTCTTTCAAGATGTATCAGTCAAATTAAACCTGATCAAATACATTTCTTCTCAGGATAACATTTACTTAGTGGTTTTGCAAATTTATTTGAAGGTAGTTTGCACATTTAATAATATTTACATATGAGGTCAAATTGGCATCTTGGTTATAGCTTCTTTTTGTCTTTGTATTTATCAGGCCTGGTTATGATTAATTGAAATATTCATGTCTACGAAAATGCCTCACTTTCACAGAAAATATGAAAAAAAGCATTGCGGTTGATTTGTGAAAAGCAATGCACTCTTAATAAAAAGTGAGTTGCATTCAGACAAAAACTTTTTTAAGAGAAAAAATAGACAAGGAGATTGAGGAAGTAGAAATGATGGAAGAGTAATGGGGGAAAAATATGAAATTTTCTTCATATTTTGGCCCTGCAAAGTTTAAACCACGCATTGTCAGTCTGCACTTGCTACTTACTTTATCCTCAATATCTTGACTTTAGTGTTGCCCTTTCCACACCAGTGACAACTGTATGTCAACATTTCATAATAAGAAAAGTTTTGTCAGTTTGCTAATTGATAAATCTAGCTATTATTGCTTTTTTTCCTATCAACATTAGCTGTATTGTGGTCTGACTTATTCAGATTTGCGAGCTTTGTTTTTTATCACCCATCTTGTTTTTCTTGCATAGGTAACTTAAAACTGTTTATTTTCTTAAACAGATTTTCTTTAGTAGAGTAGTGGTTAGCATAATGCTTTTACAGTGCTAGCGACCCAGGTTCAATTCAGCCACTGTCTGTAAGGAGTTTGTACGTTCTCCTCTTGACCGTGTGGGTTTCCTCCAGGTGCTCCGGTTTCCTCCTACATTTCAAAGATGCATGATTTGATTAATTGGTCACATTGATGTAGTCAGGCATACACGGTCTCATTGGGCCTGAAGGGCCTGTAACTGCGATTTATCTTTAAATAAAATAGATATTTTAGTTAAAATGCAGCTTCAGCCACTCAAACTTATCTCAGACTCTAACCTATTCATCAAGCTCTTTTCTGATCTTTCCTGGCTTTTCATTGGGGAAATGTGCATTGCATTACACTCTACTTTTCCAGAAGGATTATAAATGATAAATGTTGCATAATGTGCTGATTCTTTGGACAAAATGCATTTATAATTCTGTTTGGATTCTTTATTAGTTCTGTTTTGGGACAACCATAACTAACCAGTTAAGCTGTCCATGGAGTATGAAAAGTTAATGGCTTCAGGAGAGAAACAGCCAGTTGCTTGAAATTCAAGAGCTGAGGGAATTCTTTAAATAATAAAGAACCTCTGAGAATTAGATCAAAAGTTGGAATTCTGCTATTACATTTACAAGTGCTAGTAAATGTAATACAGAGACAAGTATATGATTTTGCTTTAGTAGTTTTCAGAGATTCTCTAATGCAAAGCATGCATGCAGTGTAAACAACATGAATTCTGCAGATGCTGGAAATTCAAGCAACACACATCAAAGTTGCTGGTGAACGCAGCAGGCCAGGCAGCATCTCTAGGAAGAGGTACAGTCGACGTTTCAGGCCGAGACCCTTCGTCAGGACTAACTGCAGGAAGAGTTAGTAAGAGATTTCTTACTAACTCTTCCTTCAGTTAGTCCTGACGAAGGGTCTCGGCCTGAAACGTCGACTGTACCTCTTCCTAGAGATGCTGCCTGGCCTGCTGCGTTCACCAGCAACTTTGATGTGTGATGCATACAGTGTGGTGTTTCTGTTTAGTATAATTATTTGCTTATTGTGTCAAAGATATTAATCAAAGAATTATGACTTTGACCTTGGCTGTTATCTCATGTAATTGGATACAGCCTTTTTTAAAGTAAAAATGGACATTCTTCTAAGCACTTTTACTCACCGATTATGCAGCACTGTTGAACTCTGCACCTTCATACAGGGGCCAAGATGAGTCTTTGGCAGCATGGTATCATTGCACTTAGTGTAACAATATTACAGCATCAGCAATCCAGGTTCTATTCTTCCGCTGTCCATAAGGAGGTTATATTGTACGTTCTGCCCATGACAATGTGGGTTTCTTCCGGGTGCTCTAGTTTTCTCCCACATTCCAAATTCACGTGAAATAGTAGGTGAATTGGTCATATGGGTGTAATTGATCAGCACAGGCTTGTTCTATTGGTAGGGCCTGTGCCGTGCTATATCTCTAAATAAGAGAAATAAAATAAATAAACTCTACTCTCCTTGATCTGGGATCTCTAATGTTAATTGCAGCTAATTTATATCAGCCTTGGTAATTCCTGTAAGATCAGTACAACCTTTGAACTAAACCTAGTAAAGCTCCACGTCTGTATGGCTTGGCTAAAATTTTGATAAACTTCTACAAGTGTGTAGTGGAGAGTATATTGACTGGCTACCTCATGGCCTACTGAGGAAACACCAATGCTGAACAGAAGTCCTACAAAAGGTAGTGGATTCAGCCTAGTACATCACGGATAAAGCCCTCCCAACCATTGAGCACATATACATAAAACACTGTTACAGGAAAGCAGCATCCATCATCAGGGATACCCACCATCCACATCATGCTCTCTTCTCGCTGCTGCCATCAGGTAGAATGTACAAGAGATTCAGGATTCACACCAGCAAGTTCAGGAACATATACTATTGCTCAACCATCGGGCTCTTGAATAAAAAGAATAACTACTCTCACTTGCCCTTCATTGAAATGTTCTATAACCAGTGATCTCACTTTAAGGACTCTTTATCTCATTATCTCAAGTTCTCACAATTGTTATTTATTTATGTTTGCATTTGCATAGTTTGTTTTCTTTTGCACTCTAGGTAATCGTTCATTGATCTTGTTACTATCCTATAGATTTGCTGAGTATGCCCACAAGAAAATGAATTTCAGGGTTGTATATGGTGACATATATGTGCTTTTTATTCAGCAAACAAAATGTTTAGGCATTGGGAGAGTCGACAACATTTGCTTTTATTTATTTAGCCAGAATCAGGAGATACAAGTTCCTGAAGGTTCTGTGAATACAGGTGGAAGAGGCTTTGTGCCATTACAATTGGTGTCACTTAATTCTTGCTAACGTGACATTGTGGTGACAACTGTGTAAATTTATGAGAAGAATTTTTCAAGAGGAAGAAAACCAAACTTGTGAAAGAATCAAAAGCAACTTTTTACAATCTAAGCTGACTACTTTTAACAGGAAAATGAAGACCAGAGGAAATTTACATACAATTCAATAATTCCATACAAATTATGTGCTTCTTACTCATTTCTTGTTACTTGCAGCATTGCAGTACATGTTTGGTTGTGGCTTGTTGCTGTAAGCAACCAGATTTAAATTCATCTAAGTACTCTTGTAGTGCATTTGAATCAGTTCTGAAGTGTGAAACAAGATTATGGAGGAAATGATAGGGAGTTTTCTTTCCCTTCTTTACATGATATATGCATTGAGCTAAATTGAAAACCATCTAATCGTTATTAAATAATTAAAGCTAGTTCAATCATGATTTGAGTATAGGTATTTCATGATGCTGAAGTATAATATGAAATATTGTAGCTTATGTACAAAATAAAAATATTGTATTTGTTGAGAATCTGAAGTATGTATATGTCTTTTTAGCCCATGTTCTCTGTTTTGTCATTGTTAGATGATTGTTACCTCTGAATATCAGATTCAGTAATCACCCATAAAATATTTTAACAAGTACTTATTCTGTACATGGTTTTTCTTACTACTTGAAGGATTTAACTTTAAAACTTGTCATACAGTAAAATGCTGATAAAGCACTAGCTGGCCATTCAGAACTCTTGATGTTTGGCATCTGGTTTGCCCTTCTGACTTTCTAGGACCCTAGTTTGCAAACTCCCTTCTGAGTTGCTGGCTCCCATGTTCTCTTTTAAATGAACAGTGTCTCTTTTCTCATGCACCTTTAAAATGATCAGAAACAAGAGAAAATTTGCAGATGCTAGAAATCCAAGCCACACACACAAAATGCTGGAGGAACTCGGCAGTCCAGACAGCATCTATGGAAAAGAGTACAGTCAGCATTTTGGGCCGAGACACCTCAGAGTTCCTCCAGCATTTTGAGTATGTTGTTTAAAATTACCAGGTTCTCTGGAAACTTATTATAATAATGTAAAATATCATGAAAGCAAGTGCACCAAAAACGTATTGGAATATGAACATGAGGGTGTCTGCAGATCTTGGAAATCCAAAGCAATACACACAATATGCTGGAGGAACTCAGCAGGCCCTCTAGAATTTTGTGTGTGTTGTGGATCTCAGCAGGTTAGGCAGCATCTATGGAAAAGAGTAAACAGTTAATGTTTCAGGCTGAGACCCTTCATCAGGACTTAAGGAGGAAGAGGGAAAATGCCTGAATAAAAACAGTGGAGGAAGGGGAAAGAGGCTAGTTGGAAGGTGATAGGTGTAGGCAGGTGGGTGGGAAAGGTCAGGGCTAGAGAAGAAAGAATCTGATAGGAGAAGAGAGTGGGCCAGAGGAGAAAGGGAAGGAGAAGGGGACACAGGAGAAGTGATAGGCAAGTGAGAAAAAGTGAATGGTCAGAGTAGGGAATAGAGAAAGGAGGGAATAACATCCAATAGTCCAAAAAATCCTGTAACAAGGTCCCAAGCATGCCAGATTACCTGTACTGCATATATAAATTCAGTGCTGTTTATTAGAGTTTCCTTACTTGAGTTCTTTGGGTGCAAATAGAGTACTCCTGTTTCTATAGAGAGTTCTTTCATGTGAAATTCTAATCTTGATGAATAATAAGATTTGGATTTGGAGGGGGTTATAAAACTGGCAGCACATGAGCATGAGTTAGAAGAGAAGTAGATTTTTGCATCTTCTTGATCGTGTTCTACCATTTAACAACCTTAATTCTGCATTCCTGCTACTCAGATAATCTTTCAACCCCTTGCTTGCCAAGAATCCAAATATCCTTTTAGCAGAAGCAGGGTCTTTACCATGAAGTACCCATCTGTACTAATCCCTTTTACCAGGACCTTGTCTGTAGCCTTCTATACTTCAGTGATTTAAATATTCACCAATGTACTTATTAAATGTTGTGAAAATACTTAGCTCCTTCATCCCTTCATGCAGTGTATTCCAGATTCCAACTTCTCTCTGGATAGGAAATGTTCAATTGTTCTTAAACATCAAGGCCCTTATTCTAAATCTCTACCATCAAATTTTGGATACCTCTGCTGCAGGAAAATATTTCAACAATCGATGTTTTCTCTACTTTTATAATTTTGTCTCTATCTAGTCCTCACTCCTGCTTACCCCTTCAGCTTTCTCTAGTTCAAGAAAAATAAACCCAGTCAATCTAGTCTCTTCATAACTGAACTGCTCCATCCCAAAAAAAAATTCTGGTTAATTCCTCTGCACACTTCTCAGTGTACTCAAATCCTTCCTACTGTATCTTATTCCCTACTCATATTTTTTTCAAGATGTTTTAGATTATAGTAAATTTCCAGCTGTGGCACAAATAATGTTTTATAAAGTTGCACTATAATCTCCCTACTCTCATATTCTTTGCTGTATCTAATAAAGTAGGTATTCCATATGCTGCTTTCAGGGCTGATAACTGTCCTTCTTTATACATTGAAGTCTTTCTGTTCGTCAATACCTCTCAGGACACCACATCCACTGTATGTCTAACCCTTATTAGTGATGCCATAGTGCATATTTCAAAGAATTTTATGACTATAAATTCTTTAATGCATTCGCAAGTTATGGTTTGAATTATCAAATTGCAGCATGATAAACACTCTTCACTTGCCCTGGGTGAGGACAGCTTCCGGAAGCTCGACGCCATACAGGACATGCAGTCTGCTTGGTAGGCACAATCATTTATTTACACCACTCCCAACCAATAGTAGCAGCAGTTTGTACCATCTACTGCACGGCAGCAGTTCATCAGGACTCCTTATAGGGTACCAGACTCATGACCTCTACCAGCTAAATGGAAAAGGGAGAAAATGCAGAGGCACACCACCATCCAGAGGTTGCCCTCCCAGTCACATACCATTCTGACTAGAAAATATATTGTGGTAACTTTGCTGTCACTTGGTAAAAAACCTGTAACTCGGTGAGAGCATTGTTGACATACACACACCTTAAGAACTTCAGTGGTTCAGGAAGACAGCTCTCCACCATCTTCTCAAGGGCAAAGAGGATGGGAAATCAAGTGCTTGCTCAGCCTGTGAAGCCCACATTGCTGCAACTAATCTTTCTGGTAAATAAACCTATTTGATAGTTTAACCTTTTGCAGAAGTGTCTGTTTGATTTGTTGTCTCTGGAGGCAACGTGTCCTTTGTATTGTTCTTATTAACTCTCAATTCTTGATGATATCTGTGCTCCTTCAACTGTGACATATTGCACACTTCTAATTGGCTGGTGAGATACTAAGTTCTCTATTCTTTTGCTGAATCTTTAGCACCACTCTTTCCAAGCTTGAAAGCATCTTTATTTTCCACAGTTTCATAACGAACTTGCTTAGTAATGCTTCTGTCAAGTGCCTCCACTTATACTACAGTAAAATCTCATATAAATATATGTCGTAAGGATTCACTCTGTAGTCATGGAAGCATCATTTTAAATCTAGAAATATTAAACCTATTGCTCATTCACAGCAAGGTCCTCCAGTTTATACAAGAACCTTTAATAACCTTGCTTAATATGGAAAAGTAAGGAAAATGTTGAATGAAACATGAACTGTAACACTTTACATAATTGATTATTTATACAATATCATGGAAAGCACATTCATCTTAAACTTCCTTTCAGAAGCCAATATATTTGCATGAACTTTGTATTGTACTGCTTGTGCTTCCTTGGTCAATGTGTTCCACTTCTAACATAAACAAACAGCAAGCAAATAAGTAATTTTTCTTAAATGGTCTAAGCTGCTGTCTCTGTGACAGTAATGGCTTGCTGGAAGTACTCGGCAAGTCAGGTAGCATCTGTAGAGAGAGGAAAACTGAAATAACTGACTTTATTAGAACAGGCCAGTTATACAGACAAGGCTGGTTTTCTGAAATTGTTGAATTCAGTGTTGAATCCTGATGGATGAAGTGTGCCTTGGCAGAACATAAGGAGCTTACATTGGAACAGTGTGGGAAGCCATCTGTGAGAGGTTGTAGTTGGGATGGAGAATTAAAATGATAATGTGACTGGAAGCCCAGGGACTGAATGGACTAATCTTGCAAAGTGGTCACTCAATCTGTATTTGGTTTGACCCCTGTATAGGAGATCACATCATCAGCACCAATTATTTTACACAGGTTGAAAAAAATACAAGTAATTTGCTGTTGCAGCTAGTGTTTGGGTACCAGCAAGGTGGGAATGAACAAAGCAAAAAGTCTGATGTTACATCTGATGTGGTTGCATGGGGAAATACCTTGAGAAAGGGAGTAGTTGGTGAAGATGGGAGAGCCAAACAGTGAATTGCATAAGTGGTATAAGGAGATAGCTGTGAAAGGGGGTGGATTGGATGTTAAGTTACTTGTGTATTCTCTGAAATGGAAAAGGAAGAGTCAAATGCAGGTTAGTGGAAAGTAAGATGGAAATTGGCAACAAAATTAATGACATTTCATCTGATTATAAAGATTCCCATCATACTCCCCTCTAGCCAATGATACTGGAGAAAAGTAATGGCTAACACTATGGTAAATTAGTGCATTCGCAATGCAGATGCCAGTGCATCTGACCTTCAGCTCTACCAGAGAACATTAGCATCAACTTCAGGAAAAAGCTCAGTCATGCTGAGCTGAAGTGTTAGATTTTAGCATGATGCCGCCAAATCTTATGAAAAAGTTAAAGGACTTTAAAATGTACTTTCAGTAAAATATAAAAATGTTTGTTGTTTTTAATTGTCAAATCTGTAGTTTTTAAAATTTGGTTTCAGCTGTTTTTTAAATGTCTCTTGTTAGGCATTTACGAACAACTTAAAAGGTCATGCTAGCAAAAGTTACTGAATGACCAACAGTGCAGTCCTGGGCAGGTTCCCAGTAACTGCTTATGTGTACAAGATAATGAGAGGCATTGATCGTGTGGGATAGTCAGAGGCTTTTTTCCCAGGCCTGAAATGGCTAGCACGAGAGGGCATAGTTTTAAGTTGCTTGAAAGTAGGTACAGAGGAGATATCAGGGGTAAGTTTTTTTACGCAGAGTGATGAGTGCATGGAATGGGCTGCCGGCGACTGTGGTGGAGGCGGAAACGATAGGGTCTTCTAAGAGACTCCTGGATCGGTACATGGAGCTTAGAAAAATAGAGGGCTATGGGTAAGCCTAGGTAGTTCTAAGGTAAGAATATGTTCGGCACAGCTTTGTGGGCCGAATGGCCTGTATTATGCTGTAGGTTTTCTATGTTTCTAGGTCTTGCTCGCTGGCAGAGGGGTATTCAACTTTATTGCACCCACAGAGTCACCAAGCAGTTAGAGCAGCAAGGTAAACCTAATGTACCCATTATAAATAAGGAAATGACAGATGTAATGGTTTGTATTTGTATTTAAATATGAGAAGGAGAACAGCATCCTGAATATTGTGAGGAAATTTACATTGAATCAGAGTCGAGGGCTTACTGAAATAAACAGAAGATAAATGACTTATTAAATGTAGACAATAATGAGTGACAGATACATCAAATGGTTTGCATCTCAGTTTCAAAGGATATAGGGAAACCAATTGCAGAGTTCTACTTTAATTCCTTTCAATATTCAGATTGCAGGTGTCACTGACGTTTTTGGGGAATGGAACAGAGAAACTGTAGAGGGATCAGCTGAACATAAAGATAGGCAAAGTTGTAATCAATGTAAATAAAACATTAAATTATTAAAGATGATGTGAAGGATCAAAAATACCTAAAATATATTTTTATTTTGTTAATTCTGAAATTATTCATTTCTGATATAAAAAGGTTAGAACTGAGTACTTGCTAAATGGCAATAAAGTTAGAAGATTTGGATGTTCAGAGATACTAGGATAGATTTGATTTTGGTATTCGGTCTAACTACATCAATGAAGTGGCTGATATACATTGTAGAGATGATTATTTACTGTATATCTATAGGACAGTGGTTCAAGTAGCTGGAATTTATGCTAAAGCTGTAGAAAGTCCTTGTTTGACCACATCTAGAGTACACTGTTCTGGAGACATACATTAGGAAGGATAAATTAAGGAATACATCAGATCATACCTGGACTCCTCGGAATCAAAGAAAAGGAAAAGTTACACTAGGTATAAATATAATCCCATTTGATTAAAGTTTTCAAGATGTTAAATATAAGAATAAAATCACAATAAGGAGAAATTACTTCTGATGATTGAAAGGTTTTTAGTACTAAAACTAAGAGGGGCTTTTCAGGAGTGAATTTGAGTGCTTCTGCTTGCTGATGGCAGAGATTGAAATGGGGATTGTTATTAAGCCAATAATTAATTTTAAATCATAGAATTTTTCTCAACCAGAATTATTTTGAGAAATGAGGCAAAGGGCCAAGAGAACTAGACCACTGATCAACCACAATCTCACTGAAAGGCAGAGCAGACTTCAGCTAAAAAGCAATTCCTGTGCCTGCCTTACTATGATCTTTCTGTTTGAGTTAGATAATAAAGTATGCAAGTTACAAACATATTTCAAAAAATGACTAAAGTTAGATCTGAGTGTAATATATTAGAATCTACATGTTAACTTAAAGTTAATTCTGTTTACCTTTTTATGCTTTTATAAAGATTTGCTTTCTAATGATCATAGAAACCATTACACATTTTTCAATTTTTTTGTTTCTCCAATAATAGTTCATTTCCATTCCAGCCGGTTACCCTTTTGTGCAGAATTTAATTGTGTTAATGTTAGTTGCTCCAACAATGTTTCACGTACATGCATTTTAATTTAATATATGTTGTAATAATTCTCTCCTGTGACAGTGCTCACAGGTTGTCTTGGGCCTTGACCGCAGTTTTTGATTTTTACTGCAGCCCCGCTGAAGTCTCAGATCTTCCCTTCCTCGAAGAGTATCCCTGCTCAGATGCCCTCAGTACTCCCCGAGTGGTTGCTGAAGTCTTAACCATTTTGGAAGAAGAAAAACAGAAATTCAGAGAATAAAAATGACAGATTTTCATGATCTTAAGCAAGTTTTGTAAATGGTAGGTAATTAGTATTGCAAATACTTGTGAGGCTTATACATTTCAGTATAAATAAGAAGTCTAATATTGTTAGTCCCATAATTGTTTTGCTTCAATAAATTTTAAATATCAGAGTAGTTGGTGAACTTTATTCAGAATAACTTGATATCAGAAGTCACATTCAAGAACCACCTAAAACTGGTGCCATAGACCTGTATCTTTAGAATATCACGCATACTTGTCAGAAACATAACATTTTCTAAACACAAAATGCTCTGCAGATGCTGGGGTCAAAGCAAGACTTACAACACGCTGGAGGATCTCAGCAGGTCGGACAGCATCCGTGGAAACGATGAGTCGACATTTCAGGCCGGAACCCTTCGTCAGGACTGTAGAAGGAAGGGGCAGAGGCCCTATAAAGAAGGTGGGGGGAGGGTGGGAAGGAGAAGGCTGGTAGGTTCCAGGTGAAAAACCAGTAAGGGAAAAGATAAAGGGGTGGGGGAGGGGAAGCAAGGAGGTGATAGGCAGGAAAGGTGAAGGAGGAGTAGGGGAAAGCACAATGGGTAGTAGAAGGAGGCGGAACCAAGAGGGAGGTGATAGGCAGCTGGGGGAGGGGGCAGTGTGACATAGGGATAGAGGAAGGGAGGGGGAGGGAATTACCGGAAGTTGGAGAGTTCTATGTTCATACCAAGGGGCTGAATGGGACAGATATGTCCATACATGGCCTCCTCTACTGCCATGATGAGGCTAAACTCAGGTTGGAGGAGCAACACCTCGTATACCATCTAGGCAGTCTGCAGCCCCTTGGTATGAACAAAGAATTCTCCAACTTCCGGTAATTCCCTCCCCCTCCCGTCCTCTATCCCTATGTCACACTGCCCCCTCCACCAGCTGCCTATCACCTCCCTCCTGGTTCCGCCTCCTTCTACTACCCATTGTGTTTTCCCCTATTCCTTCTTCACCTTTCCTGCCTATCACCTCCCTGCTTCCCCTCCCCCACCCCTTTATCTTTCCCCTTACTGGTTTTTCACCTGGAACCTACCAGCCTTCTCCTTCCCATCCTCCCCCCACCTTCTTTATAGGGCCTGTGCCCCTTCTCTCTTCAGTCCTGACGAAGGGTTCCAGCCCGAAACGTCGACTCATCGTTTCCACGGATGCTGCCCGACCTGCTGAGTTCCTCCAGCGTGTTGTAAGTATAACTTTTTCTAATGCCTTTTATGCCAGAAGTTACAGTGGCGCCAATATATATATTTATAATAAAACCTATGTAAAAGTTGTGCTTTTACACTCGAGGTACCTGAATCACTAAAGATTTAGTGTAAGAAAGTTCTATTCCCTACTCTTTTTAAAATTCCCAATACTGAAAACAAAGCTTTTAGGCATAGTTTTGTAGATTGTATGTGCCATATCTGCTTAGAAATTAGATTTCATCTATTTTTGGTGTGCCAAGGAGCCTTTAACTCCAACACCAAGTTCATCACACAAGCAATTGGAACGTTTTCATCTGGAACGATTAAAAGTGATTTCTTTGGTTTATTCCTTTTCAAGAAGCATTAAGACTTAACTTAGATATTTACATTAGAGCAGTACAGTAGCATAGTAGTTAGCATAGCGCTTTACAATACCAGCAACCTAGGTTCAATTCCCATCTCTGCCTGTAAGGAGTTAGTACGTTCTCCCCGTGACAACTTGTGTTTCCTCCCACAGTCCAAAGACCTACTGGTTGATAGGTTAATTGGTCATTGTAAATTGTCCCGTGATTAGGCTAGAATTAAATTGGGAGACTGCTGGGCGACACAGCTGAAAGGGCCAGAAAGGCCTATTCTGCACTATATCTGACTATAAATACATAAATACATTTAGCAGTAGCAGCTTGAGCATACACCTACTGTCTAATTCAGTTTACACCATAGATCTCTGCAGCAACCACAAAGACAACATGTAAGTGGAATACTAGGTGCAGTAGGATTTGGTGGATAAACATTCTTTTTCTCCTAAAGCCATTAAAACAAGCTAATGATTGACCTAATTAAGCTTCATTTCATTGAAGTTTGTTAGCAAACATTTTTTGCTATAAGTAATTTATTGGTGGACAACATATTATTAAAACTATTGTAGATTATAGTTAGTTTTTTTTGTTTGTAGTGAAAATATATTTTTACTCAGTCCCATTTTCATCTGTATCAATTTTAAGACTGTTCTTTCTATTCAATCTTCAGAAATTGAAGATGTATTTTGAAGTAGTTAAAGAAAAATGTATGAATAGAGATTAATTCAGCAAACTTGCTAATAAATTAAAATATTTTCATTTCCTAAGTGGCATATTCTTGGTATGAGGGAAGTGTCACTTTTCACTTTCTAAAACAAAATATTGAATAGAATGCAAAGTGCATCTTATTGAGTCCAGCATTACCTAAAAGATAACTCTAGGAACAAAAACTGATTGGATCTGAAAATGCTCTTGTATTGTGTGTGATTTTTTTTTTGTTTTTGTTTTTGCATTGGTTTAGATATCCAGCATTTGCACCATTTGCTTTTTTATATTTTATATTTTTATCTTCATAATTCATATCTCTTCATGACAGAGCAGGCCATTTAGTCCATGAAGTCCTTGTGGTTTTCGGAGCACTCCTATCAACTATTGAGAACTCCTTATTCTCTCTCATATGTCCATTAACTTCTCTCTTCCCCCTTGATTCTCCCACTGGCCACTGATACTCGAGGTAATTTACAGTGGCCATTTAACCTAATAATCAGCACATCTTTGGGACATGGAAAGAAACCAGAGCACCAGAGGAAATCTGAGATCACAAGTACTGTACAATGTGCTGATAAAGCTAAACAATAGTGACAGTGGCAGAATTGAACCTGGGTCATTGTGATGTATCTTCTGTTTGCTTTCCCTGCCAAAAATTGCTCAAAGGATCTTAGAAATCATCCCATGTAGCAGTATTTCACACCATGGTGTCTAACGGCTTAAGAATTAAGTCTGCACCATAGATAGTGAATAAGCAAATTCCTGGTCCAGAATTCCATGCCAGAGTGAAAGTGGAAACATCAGTCTTTGTCTTTGCTTTCATTTTACCTTCGTTATTCCCATACCGGCCTCTCTGTTGGAGTGTATTTCCTACCTTTTTCTAATTCCCTGCTGATGTCTTACTAAGTTTTGTTCTCAATGTTTTTATTTCTTTAAGGCACCTCCTAACAATTTTACTTCATATACATTATTCTGAAGTCATCGGTATTATAATCCTTTTAAACTCATGCAACCCAGTTACTTCATCCTTTAACAACTCATTGCATTCCTAATCACTCACAAAAATCTTTACCAATTATAACTGGCTCATTCATGTTACTGGGATCTACCTAGTATGTGGGATAGGCAATATAACAGCAGCAGCATTTTACTTATGCTGTTTGTTCAAAAAAGGTTTCTTTTAACTCGTGTAAGATGTATGGAAAAATATGTCAATTTCAAGATTTCTGTCAATACTAAGATAACGTGAATCATTAGTGTTGGTGAAATAGTAGCGGCAGAGATTCAAAATCAATTTCTCAAAACAGATATGTTGCTGGTTAGTTGGGAACAAGTTAGCTTCAGTAACCTAATCGACTGCTGCAGGTGCAGATGTTCCAGCATCACAGTGCAGGTTGCCCGCATTTATTGAGGTTACTTCCTCGTGATTAACATGACTATCAAACAAATTAAATCTGTATTTTTATTTTTGAAAAAAATAGAAGCCTGAGGGAAGTGACGCGAGTAAACACAGCTGCTTCTGCCCAAAATAAATGATCCTAATGGCAGAGTTACAATTCAAAGCTGGTCCCTTAAAGAAGGGTTGAAAAAGAGGTTTAGGAAAAGTATTCCAGACTTTGGAACTTTGGTAATCATTAGGAGAGTAACTAAAATGCTCAAAAGAACAGGACTGAAGATGTCTAGATGTAGAACTTAGAACATAAATTGGGGTGATAACTTTCTGGTTAGCCAAGATCGTGAGTAATCTTTCTACACTGTTCCAATATCCCTTGATTCCTGTTTGAGAGCTGATGGAGATTAGGTTTGGGAAGGATGAGAGTATGGCAGCATTGAAGACAAAGCTCAGAAAATATAAATCAATGATATAACTAAAATAAATCAAAATATAACTCAGCCAGAAACCACTGGAAGTCAACAAGCCGTTGTTAAGCCAGAGTGACTTCTACTCATTGAACCATAAAAAATTGATCAATGGCGGGGAAGAAAGGTGATGATGATGGACTAGGTCCTGCATTGTTTAGTATAACCTTATGTATGATATAACATGGAAGACCAATCAAGGGTTCTTTAGGTTAGTGAAGTCTAGAACAAACATATGTGAATAAGTGTGTCAGCAGATTAATTGAGGTATTTAAAATCTCAGAGATGAAAGGAAGTGCTCTTGATGACAACATAGATATACAGATATGGTCACAGTTAATGTGGGGTCAAAAGTAATGCCAATTGTTTATTGTTTGGTACAGGTAATGCAGATATCAATAGCAGGGTGGCATCAGGAACAGGAGGGAGGCGGGTAGCAGTGAGGGTTAACATTAGCTTTGGTCTTACGAAAATTTAGATGGATGGTTCCTAAGTACTTAGTGTTGGGCTGAGTTTAAATACCTTGAATTGGGTCAATAGAGGTGATAGTAAGGTAGATTTTCACGTGGAAACTAATGTGATGATCTCAGATGATGAAATTGAAGGTGATCATTAACATGAGAGATAGAAGAGTTCCAGGATAGATCCTGGGCAGGCATGAAACTATGGCAGCCTTTTTAGTCTTTCTGTCCTTGCTTAATTTTACATATTCACTGCAGAGCACCATATGATGCATTTTCTTTTTTTTTACATACCTGCAGTATTATATGCTACATACATGCTTAGATCAATTCATCCTCTTAAAGAGAAAATACAAGGTGTTCCTAAAAAGGCACCAGAAATACTTATGTAGGAACATGAGAGTAATCATTACTGGTGATGTGCTATTAATAGCTAAAAATTAGAATTAAAATGTTGTTTTATATGTGGATGTAAATTTTGCAGATTTAAATCATAAAAACATTGTATGGAATAACTTACAAACAGTAAGATTCAGATAATTTAACATTTGTTCACTTGTAAAATGAACTTGTCAAGTCATTGTAGTTGGCTGTGGGATAATTTAATGAGCATGTGACTTAGCTGTTTGAGATTTCCTCAACGAACATGCTGCAGTATCTAAGAAAGATGAAATGGATAATGCTTAGTTTCACTGGATTGGCTGCTTTATTGATTGTAACAGTAGAGTCCACACTGTCATGCTGCTGAGTTGAACTGTAAAAGCAATGTTTCATTATAAATCGTTAGCTTACCAGAAGCAAAGATTTTTTATGTATTTCAGATTATTAACAAATTGCTATGAGCTGCTAGTAATTTACTCAATACAGAATTTTGTTTTGCTTCAAAGGAGAATCAAAAGCAGTATGTTATGGTGACAGTTGCATTGATTTTTGGATTTTAAATTGTTGGCAATGAACTGGACAGCTCTGTTCAGTGCAATGGCCCCTGTCTTAGCAGCATCTTGGGAATAGCGTATGGGGCCTGCACTGTAATGCTGTAAATGCCGAGTCCACCCTTTTCATGCCTGTTCTTTCTGATCTAAAACATTTACCTGTTCTATGCAATGCAGGCATCTAGAAAATCTATAACAAAAGAAAATCTTATTAGAGACGAGGGTATTCACCCATTTGGACTGTGGAGGTGTCAAATGAGGAAGTTAAAGCTGCATTTGCATACTGCAGAAGATGAAATGCTTTCCTTGCAATTTCTCTCAAGTGTTTAAGACTTCTGCCTCTGGTACTAATTCACTGATGTCAACATCATCCTTTGATCAAGGTACGGAATATAACCAAAGGATTCCAAACTGTGCTCTAGGATTTTAAATATTCAGAATTTACTGTTAAGATTTTTTGTTGCTAACCTTCATTCCCATGGGTTCTACAGTAAACTGTTTTTCTGAATTCATGTTTTAAAGTAGTTGCACCTTAAAGGGAAATTTTGCAGAAAATCTCATTCATATGAATTTTTAAAACCAACCTTCTAATAGATTCTGCTTTCTGTGTTCAAAATCTTTAAGGATTTCAGTTGCATGGTTGCTTCTTTTATGCATAAAATAGTAGAATGCCAAAAAGGTGCTATCATTTGTAAATCTTTTTTTAATCTTACACCAATTTCTTTACTAATGCATGAAATTTTTTTTGTAATACTGGTATATATTATACACAAATTAACTGGTTTTTTTAGCATGACAAAATATTTATACTTATTCTTCTATGTGCAGTAACTCAATTAATTGTCTTGCAAGTTTGGTGGTTTATTCCACTTGCTGAAAGCTACAGTTTTTCACCTTGTTTCCATCAATTGTCACTATAATGCCCTTTCCAGGAATGCATATTATGAGCAGGTAACAATATCAGTTGGAGATTAGAAACATAGCAGCAATATATCTGTGAAGAAAATAGTGTAGTCACGCATTTGCAATGCCAGTTATACTGTTTAGCGTTTGAAATGTATTATTGCCATATTGAAAATGTGTGCAAGTGACTTCCATTTATTGGGTTTGTTGAAAGTTTGTTAAAGATGTCCAAAGGAGTTGAAAAGACATCTAGAAAAATATTTTAAAAAAGCGAATCACTGCACAGAGTTTCTTAATGCTCCTTAATATGTTTCTTAAAATTACGTCAAAGTCACGCGTTGAAGTACACAGATTCTACTTAAGCTGCAAAGTTCTGAACAAGTTTATTAAACATTTTTAACTTTCACATTTATAGGGATGCTTGGTGCTGAAGAACACTGAATATTTTGGCAAAAGCGGCAATTGTAAAATGCAGCCGAGCAAGTCATTGAATGCATTGAGTATAGGACATGGATTGTTCACAGAATTCTGCCACACTTAAGCTGGTGTTGTTCCTTGGGAAAGTTGAAGGCTGCACATGGATGTTTCAAGCCAATGGGTTAATGTATCTGGGATTTATCAGTTGTTATTGAATGTCATCTTGAATTGCACTTTTATTAAAAATTCATCTGTCTGAAACACTATCCATTGATGCTGCCTGAACAGCTGATCATTTCCAGCAATGTCCATTATCCAGCATTCGCCAGGATTTAACATTTGTGTCAACATGCATAAGATTTGCTTTTAGCTGTCGGTTACTCACTAATGTTATTAAAACTTACCTAACTTCCAGTTAAGTACCTATGTTACACTTTAAAACAACCAGGAGTAGTTTAAAAAAAACAGGAAACAATATGGTGGTGGTAGCACCATTGAATGTCAGACTATGTGGTTAGAGCCTCACTTATCTGAGATGGCTATTTGGGATTTCTGTGGTGAGACTGTTATTTGCCACTTAACACCTAATAGTTCAGCACTGTCTGTATCTTGTATCTTACATGGCTGCTTTGTTTGCTAAAACTTGTGAATAAAATTAGCAAAATCTCCACTTCTGACCTTGTAAGAGAGAAGTTTATTAATGTAGGGCAACACGCAAAATGCTGGAGGAACTCAGTAGGTCAAGCTCTAGGTATGGAGAGAAGTGAATGGTTGCCAATTTGGGAGGAGACCCTTCATCAAGACTCGTGCCTTATTGATGAGGTTTGGACGGAGGCCATTGCCTAGCACATTGCACTGAGGAGCTTATGCAGTGATATTTTGGAGCTGGAATAATTTATAGAAACATAGAAAACCTACAGCACAATACAGGCCCTTCGACCCACAAAGTTGTGCCAAATATGTCCCTACCTTAGAAATTACTAGGCTTACCCATAGCCCTCTATTTTTCTAAGCTCCATGTACCATCTCCAGTAGCCACAAATGTGATATTTTTATGCAAAGTGTTACTTCAGAATATTGGAGTATTTTCTCTTTGTTGCCCATTTATTTCAGTTTTACCTAGACAATTTGATGCCACACTTGTTCAAATGCTATCTTGCTGTCATGGGCAGCCTTTCTCACCTCACCTTGTCCAAGATTGATATCATTTGGAGCAAAGCTGCCCTAATCTTGGTAACATTGTGTAGGTTACTGCTGAATAAGTATTCCTCTATAGCACTCTCATCAAGGTCAATTTCATCACTTTTATTGTTGAGTGTGGATTGATGAGTAACAATTAACCAGATTGAATTTGTCCTGTTTCTTTTTTATGAATGGGACTTACCTAGGCAATTTTCAGTGTTGGATAGATTTCATTATTGTAATTATTAGAACACCTGACTTGAGATGCAGCTAGTTCTAAACCAGGTTTTTAATATTACAGCCAGGGTGTTGCCTGATCTCAGCTTTAGCTGTATCCAGTACTTTCAGTTGTTTCTTGATATCACATGCAGTGAATAAAGCTGGCTGTATGATGGTGGAGATCTTCGGAGGAAGCAGAAATAGAGAAAGGATTTAAGCAGAGTTGGTCCACCTATTTGACATTTCTGGCTGAAATGGAAGCTTCAGCTTTTTCTCTGCACTCACACATTGGGACCTTCCATTGTGGACAATAAGTCTCCTTCTCTCTGGGGCTGCAGAGCTTCAGTCTGATCTGTTAGATGTGCGTTTGCTCAGATCCCTCTGTCACATGCTGTGTTTGCTGTTTGGCACATATGTAGCCTGTACTACATCTTCAGTAGGGTGACAGCCCATCAGTTTTAGGTTTGTTTGATGTAGCTCCTGATATGCCCTTCCACACTCGTTAGGTTTAACGTTAGAGAGGAGAGGTTTAATAAAAATATGAAGGACAACTTTTTCATCCAGAGGGTGAACTGTATATGGTCTGAGCCTCCAGAGGAAATGGTTGGGGTGGGTCTGTTAATAACAATCAAGAGACACTTGAACAGGTACGTAACTAGGAAAGATATGGAAGGATATGGGCCAAATGTAGGCATATAGGACTAGTTTAGATGAGCATCTTGATTAGCATGGACCAAAGGGCTGAAGGGTCTTTTTCCATGCGGTATGACTGATCAAATCATCCCTGTTGTTTCCTGATGGAGAAATCCAGAGTCTCTTCACAATTGCTAATTATGCTAGGCTTCAGGGCAGTCCAGATGCTACCGTTTCTACTGGTTTGGAGTCAGCAAATTACATGTGAGGTGACAGCTAAGGAAAGATTTCTTAAGAGTCATAGAAAAATACAGCCCAGAAACAGGCCGTTCAGCCCATCTAGTCCATACCGAAACCATTTAAACTGCCTACTGCCATCAACCTGCACCGGGACCATAGCCCTCCATACCCCTACCATCCATGTACCTATCAAACCTGCTCTTAAACATTGAAATTGAGCTCACGTGCACCACTTGCACTAGTAGCTGGTTTCACACTCTCACTTCTCTCAGACTGAAGAAGTTTCCCTTCATGTTCCCCTAAACTTGGCACCTTTCATCCTTAACCAATGACCTCTAGTAATAATTTTAAATTCAAAGTATAGTCATTGCAGCCTAGGGTGCAGTGCAATTATTTCAGCATTTAATTCAACCCCTAAACAAATTTAATCATGTTCAGAATTGAAAAAAATTGTCACTTTTAGAGTGTGTAGTTAAGTTTACTGTGGATCGAGAGATGGGGTAACACTGCTGATGATGTTAGTGGGGTGTTGTGATTCAAAAAAATCAAGATTTTATTACTTTACTCTAAACTCCAAGAATGTCGTACCAACTGCAATTTATTATAAGATGACTATTTGACTTTTTTCAAAATATTTTCAATATTTTAAAATCATTAATGGTTAAAATTGCTAGAAATAAAATACATTTTTGTCTGAGCCTAGAGAATTATGTTAGTATTGTTTTACATTATTTGAATTCCCTTTGGGAGGCTTCACATATTGATAAATGAATAGCCAGTAGTTCATCTGAGTCCAGAAATAATTCAACACATAAAGCTGATTTCAAGATTTTCCACAAAGCTATTTTTTTCTCTCTCTGTTTTGTTTTAACTGGATAAATAGGAATTTATTTGGAACTGTGTTTCCAGGACTGTATTAGAAAATTTACAGTAGAGAGGCAAACTGTTTGTGCTGAATACTGCTGGCAGCTGGTCACTTGTAAATTCTAACAGGTGGGAACTAAGAAGAATTGTTCATTTGGGATGCACCTATATTATTTTGCATAAGACGGAAGGACCATTTTTCTTGTGCATCCTTTTATATTGGTATATACGAGGGGTGATTGATAAGTTTGTGGCCTAAGGTAGAAGGAGTCAATTTTAGAAAACCTAGCACATTTATTTTTCAACATAGTCCCCTCCTACATTTACACACTTAGTCCAGCGGTCATGGAGCACACGGATCCCTTCTTTGTAGAAGTCAGCGTCTTGGACCTCCAGAAAGTGGTCCACAGTAGGGGTGATGAATAAGTTCATGGCCTAAGGCAGAAGGAGGTGAGATATACAGCTCTTGTTACACGCATGTGCAGTTCAACTCTTTGAGTGATTATGCAGAAAGTTTGAATTTAATAACTCATCTTCTACCTTAGGCCACGAACTTATCAATCACTCCTGGTGTGGACCTCTTCTACAAAGAAGGGATCCGTATGCTCCTCGACCGCTGGACTAAGTGTGTACATGTAGGAGGGATCTATGTTGAGAAATAAATGTGCTAGGTTTTCTAAAATTGACTCCTTCTACCTTATCAATCACCCCCTTGTATTTTTATTTATTGAGTGTTCATTTTTAACTAACTCTGATTCTTTGGTCCAGAAGCAAAGCCAACTCATTAGATTTTATAGTAAAGGTGGATATAGTAGTCAATCTGAACAAAATAAGATCTTAAAGCAGCAATGAGATCAATATCAGTTACCTTGATATTTCAGATCAGTTTGATGGATAAATATGTTTTTCAAAGCTGAAATGTCCCTGCTGGAGCATCATTATTTTTATTGGAATCTATTAATTTGATATGTTAGTGATCAAAATCAAAAGAATAAACTTCCAGACTGAAGAAGGTATTTTCAGTGCTAATTATTTTTTTATTTTCTGCCTTTACAGCGGATATAATTTCAACTGTTGAATTTAACTACTCTGGAGACCTACTAGCAACTGGAGATAAAGGTGGCAGAGTTGTTATATTTCAACGGGAGCAAGAGGTAGGTAATGAATTTGAATACAGCGGCATACAAAATTTAATCTTCCTCCACTATTGCTAAGTATTTATCTCAATAATTCCACGCATACAAGAACAAGACATGGCAGAAAAAAAATGGTTCACTAGACATTTCTATTGTGCAGTAGAAATGCTCTTGCTAGACTAGTTTAATGTTTTTCTTAACAAAGTTAGTGTAGCATCCACCGAATATCTGTTCATTCACCTTTGTGGTTACTTTGAGTAATACATTTGACTGTTCCTGCGCCGGTTTTGATTACCTCTCATAAATTTGCATGTTTAACCCTTTTCTGTTAATTTTCTTAACGGTAACCCTTTTCGTGTAGGTTGCTATATTTCTCATTGACCTGCATTTTGTTGATCCTGACTTTAAATAAATCTTCCTGGAAAGATCTCGCAATTTGAGTGACAATCCCTTGCATTCAGCAAAAATGTTATCAGCAAGCTGGCTAAAAGGGCAGTCGTGTGGAAGAATTCTCAGTCCCAGAAAAGCAGAGAGTGAAAGTTAGAATTTATAACAAATATCATTTTACTGAATGCAAAATAAAGGTTTGAACAATTATCTGAGATAAAGTTAGATGCTGAAATGTAAAACTGAAAAACAGCTAATACCACTGCAGTATAATTCTTAAAATATTCATAATGTTTTATCGTAAGTATTTCATAACTTCGAGATTTTGTCTGTTTACTAATTTCTGTCAATTAAATTCATTAAGTTTGCAAAACAACGCACTAGGTAGAAGGAAAATTCTGCATTTCTTATTTAATTCCATATGTGAGCTTTCAGGAGCTGTTTCAGTTTTATCATAACAAAAGTGAATGTTGATAGTTTTGCCACCATTAAAGCACAGATCCAAGCCATTGTTTGTTCTGCCCTTCCTTCTTACAACTTCTAGTCAGGTACAAACCCCATTTCCAGAAAAGTTGGGATATTTTCCAAAATGCAATAAAAGCAAAAATCTGTGATATGTCAATTCACGTGAACCTTTATTTAACTGGCAAAAGTACAAAGAAAAGATTTTCTATAGTTTTACTGACCAACTTAATTGTATTTTGTAAATATACACAAATTTACAATTTGATGGCTGCAACACACTCAGCAAAAGTTGGGACAGAGTCATGTTTACCATTGCGTTACATCACCTTTCCTTTTAATAACACTTTTTAATCGTTTTGGAACTGAGGATACTAATTGTAGTAGATTTGCAATTGGAAATTTTGTCCATTCTTGCTTGATATAAGACTTCAGCTGCTCAACAGTCCGTGGTCTCTGTTGTCTGATTCTCCTCTTCATGATGCGCCATGCATTTTCAATAGGAGATAGATCTGGACTGGCAGCAGGCCAGTCAAGCACATGCACTCTGTGTCTACAAAGCCACGCTGTTGTAGCCCGTGCAGAATGTGGTCTGGCATTGTCCTGCTGAGATAAGCATGGACGTCCCGGGAAGAGACGTCGCCTTGATGGCAACATATGTCTCTCTAAAATCCTAATATATGCCTCAGAGTCAATGGTATCTTCACATACATGCAACTCACCCATGCCGTGGGCACTGATGCACCCCCATACCATCACAGATGCTGGCTTTTGCACCTTTCACTGATAACAATCTGGATGGTCGTTTTCATCTTTGGCACGGAGAACTCAATGCCCGTTTTTTCCGAAAACTAGCTGAAATGTGGACTCATCTGACCACAGCACACGGTTCCACAGTCTTTTGGTCCATCTGAGATGAGCTCGGGCCCAGAGAACTCGCCGGCGTTTCTGCATAGAGTTGATGTATGGCTTCCTCCTTGCGTAATACGGTTTCAAGTTGCATTTCTGGATGCAGCGACGGACTGTGTTGAGTGACAATGGTTTTCCGAAGTACTCCCGAACCCAGGTGGCTATAATTGTCACAGTAGCATGACGGTTTCTTAGGCAGTGCCGCCTGAGGGCTCAAAGATCACGCGCATTCAACGGCGGTTTCCGACCTTGCCCTTTACGCACTGAGATGTCTCTGAATTCTCTGAATCTTTTCACAATATTATGTACTGTAGATGTTGAAAGACCTAAATTCTCTGCAATCTTGCATTGAGAAATGTTCCTTTTGAACTGACTAACAATTCTCTCACAAATTTTGGCACAGAGGGGTGAGCCGCGACCCATTCTTGCTTGCAAAGACTGAGCCTTTGATGGACGCTACTTTTATACCCAGTCATGATACCTCACCTACTACCAATTAGCCTGTTTAATGTGGAGTCTTCCAAACCTGTGTTACTTGAATATTCTGTGCAGTTTTCAGTCTTATTTTAACTCTGTCCCAACTTTTGTTGAGTGTGTTGCAGCCATCAAATTCTAAATTTGTGTATATTTACAAAATACAATTAAGTTGGTCAGTAAAACTATTAAAAATCTTTTCTTTGTACTTTTGTCAGTTAAACAAAGGTTCATGTGAATTAACATATCACAGATTTTTGTTTTTATTGCATTTTGGAAAATATCCCAACATTTCTGGAAATGGGGTTTGTAGTTTTGCTGGTGTAACTTCTATTTAAAATTGCATTAAAGGATCTTGAGGCTGGTAAGACATTTCTGTGATTAAAGCCTGAATGGGAATTGGGAATACAGTGGATTTCAGTTAACTGGGACACATCAGGACCAGTACATTTTGGCCCAATTAAGTGGCTGCCCAATTAGCCAAAATGTCATGGAAATCATTAAAAAGGTATAAAAAAGACGAACATCCATTTAACTGAGTTGCAATTTATGTATTTAGATGAAATACCAGGGCACATTAGACACTGCCAATATTACTGGTGGTTGTCTGTCATATCTGACGATGGCAGGAGACCTGTGCAGGAGAATTTTTGAAGTGGAAAAGCTGTTGCACCGGGGCAGTTCCACTCTCCCGACCTCGGGTCCAGGTCCATTGGGGTGAGTAGATGTCACAACTGGGGTCTTCCCTGTTTCCACTGGATGACCATGACTACTTCTGTGCCTCATCATGCCCTTCGCTCTCCACTTAGTGCTGCAGAACTGCCATCCTGGCCGTTGGATCTCACTGTAGATGTCATTGGCCCAGTCCACCAGAGGTGACTTTGCATGCTAGGACAGGCGTGTCCCTAACTCACCAGGATATGAGACCTGCTGGCTACCCTCACCTGGTTTAGCCAGCCTGTCAAAGCAGTGTATTGGGGTGTGGCCGCTGTCACATGCAAACAGCTACTTGGAGTCACAGGTGAGAGCTAAGTATCAAATGGGGAACAAAAGTAACATTCAAGGTGATTGTTGACACCTTCACTTTCGAAGTTCCTAACTTGTTGCAGTAGTAAAGTCCTTTAATTATCACGGTTGTTTTTCCTGGCTGATTCTAACATTTCCAAGTCTGAATGCTTGAAACTGCGATGAACAGAACAGTACTGAGTTGTCTTGCTGCTAATTTCTCGCCAATTATCAGTGACAAAAATCACCTTTTTTTTTAACACAAACACACACAACTGACACTATTTAAAAACGGTCGCTCTAAACATAGCAGAGCCACAGTAGCATAGTGGCACCAGGGCTGTTCTGTGAGGAGTCTATACGTCCTTCCTGTGGAATGTGGGTTTTCCCTGGGAGCTCCAGTTTTCTTCCTCAGTCCAAAGACGTACAGGGTGGGTTAATCGGTCATTGTAAATTGTCCCTTGATTAGGCCAGGATTAATCAGGATTGTGGGGTTGCTGGGGTGGTGTGGTTTGAAGGGCCAGAAGGATCTGCTGTGCAGGGCAGGGTTTCTCAACCGGGGTTCCTTGGGACCCTAGGATTTCATGAAAGGTCATAAGGGGTTCAGCGAGAGATTGTGATTTTAAAAAACATTGTTTTTTGAACTTTGTGTGCTGCTAGCACTCGCAGTGATGGGCATTGACTAAGCAGTCCCGTTAGCAATCTCGTTAGAGGTCTCTCAGACCAGTATGGCAGTGCGCAGTAGGGCCGTGTTCATTTGCTTGAGTCCATTCACAGTTTTTGCCGTGAGATGGGGAGGCCGTTGATGATTGGTGAGCGCTGTATTACACAGAGGGAAGGACGGTAGGCTGATAGCACTGTATTGCACGGAGTAGAAGGTGGTAGGCTGATGAGGAGCATGAAGTGCGTTTTCCAAGCATTGAATGAACTCTTCCAACTTGAGTTGTGACGTCAGCCTTTTCCTCCCAAATTACCTCCCCCAACTTCCCTTTGCGTCGCCAACTGAATTATGGGAGCGAACAAATTCTTCTGGTGGAGTAGAAAACTGGAGGGAAATTTTTGATTCTAAAGACGGTCCAGTGTGGCGATTTTTGAAGAGGAAGTGTAAGATGGAAGAAAGGGATTCAAGACCTGGACCTACAGACAACTCTAATAAGGTTAATGATGAAAAGTTACAATCTTCTAAGTCATTTCACAGAGCTAGTGCAACAATGGACACAAAAAAGTCCATTTTGTTTTCCAGAACTATAAAAGTTTATTTACACAGCGAATGCACAAAGTATAAACATTATTTACAAGACATTGAATAAATTCAAATTAAAATATGATTACTACTGTCTATAAAACAGCCAAAACCCTGGGAGGCCCATCCCTCTCAGAAAACCCACTGTACCCATTGGGACCGCATGCTCCCTCTCCTCGGGCACGAACGTATCCTCGGAGAGGAGCAGGCAGTCAGCCCTGGCAGAATCCTCGACTTTCTGCCGCCTAAATCTGTGAATGCCATCTTGGCCAGGCCCAGGAGCAAGCCCACCAGTAGATCCTCCTCGAAGCTGTCGCAACCGGCCCCCATATGGCTTGCCCATATATGAAGAGCACAGGACTGAAGTGCAACCAGAACCTGAGCAGCAGCCCCTTCAGAAACTCAAGCAGGTACTGCAACCTCTCACACTCCATTTGAGCATGGTACACTGACTCTTCCTGGCCACCAATTAGACAGATGGACGGGGTGTTAGTGAACCTGCTTAAAAACCTGTGGCACAGTACTGCCCGCTGCAACACCTTCCACCTCAGGTCCCCAATATACAGAGGACAGACCCCTACATAAAGAGATTTCCTCTGGGGACCTCTGCTGCCAGATGGAAAAACAGACTGGCAAGGTCAGGTCAGCGGACGAAGGCAAGGAAATGAAAGGTGTGCAAGAGCAGGCCGTACAAGAACCACTTTGAAGCGTCATGGAAGGGTACAGTCAGCATCCCAGCAAGATGGCTCACGTTGTGTGGGACCCTCTCCCACGTGGTATCCTGAGGCCTGGGTCCAATGAACGCTTCCACTTCCTGCAGCTGGAACCTTTCCACTTCCCTGAGCCTGTTCAACACCCACCATGATAGGATGGGGACCAATCCCCCTTGCAGCTAGAGCACCATCCCCCACTGGCGCAGGAGCACCCTGTCTGGATGAGACTAGACCCCATGCCCTCAACAGCTCTTGGTAAAAGCGAGGCAGGTCCCTCAAAGTGGTGCAGCTGATGCTGTCAGCTAGAAGCTGCGTGCCCTCATGCAAGCAGTGTCCCCGGCAGAGAACGTGCATTGCCAGCACATGCCATTTTGGGGGGTTGGTCATTATACAGGTATCTCCGTAGGATCCTGAGGAGGAGAGGACCGCCAGCTAGGTATGCACGTACACCAATGATGGAGCACCCTCCACGATCGGAAGACTCAGGACTGCAGCAGAGGCCCAATGCCTCCTGATGCCCCAGAAGAAGTCCACCAGCCTCTTTTGGGTCCTGGAGACAAAAGCAGTGGGTGGGACTAAAGTAATCAGTCGGTACCATATCTTTACAATAAAAGCTACTTATCACTGGATTTTATATGGACCGGTGATCCAAGTTGTGCCTAGTCTGTGGCAAACAACTTACAAATGTAGCAGTGCCTCCAGCAAAATTGAAAAGACACAACCACAAATCACAGCCATATGACATGTAAAAGTGCTGATTATTTTAAATAACTATTGGAATCTCAAAACAAACAGATTAAAGCTTTTGAAAATAAAGTCACGGTCAGTAAAAAGTTTCAGGAACCACATTATTTAGTAGCTTTAAGATCAGTTCATTCGAGAATGTTTTTTAAAAAAAACTGAAAACCTGGACAAAGAGCACACCAATCTCCTGCTAAATACAGAATTCCGGTGGCTTAGCAGAGGAAGAGTTCTCAACAGGGTGTTTGAGCTGAAAGGTGAATTGCAGGAGTACTTTCAAGAAAATATTAGGCCAGATTTTGCTAAGTGTTTTGAAGATGAAGATTGGTCGCAGAAACTAGCCTGAACAGGCATTTTTCATCATATGAACCAGTTGAACAAGTCTCTACAAGACCTTGGAGAAAATGTTTTGACTTCAAGTGACGAAATTCTTAGATTTAAAAGAAAACTGTATCTTTGGAAAAATCATGCTGCAAAAGGAAATCTTGAAATGTTTTCACTGCTGCTTGGGCCTGAGAGGAAGGATATCAGAAAGCCACAAATCTTATTGAAAGCTACCTGGAAGGAACTGCAGAACAAAATTGAACAGTATTTTTTCCATCCTTTTAACACAAGCATATGACTGGGTGAGGGGCGCTTTCTCTGAATTTTCTGCTCAGCTTGAGAACTTAACTTTGAGAGAAGAGGAAGAACTTTGTGAGCTGCACGCTGATCATGCAGTGAAGATGAGACTTACCTGCCCCTGGACAAGTTCTGGATTTCTGTGAAAAAAGGATATCCTGCCATTCATAGGAAAGCAATGAACATTTTCCTACAGTTTTCAACTTCTTACATGTATGGACAAGGTTTTTCTTGTTTCACAAGCTTCAAAAGCAAGGATAGAAATTTGTCTCATTTCAGTTGAAGGTGAAATACTTGTGTTTTTTTCTCAAGTTCGACCCAGAATCGAGAACTTTATTATGTTTGCCTTATGAGTTCTTAAAATTTATGAAGAAGAAAGAAAGTGTAATTTCAAGAAAAGTAGGTTAAGTTTAACTATCTATTTTGTTTCAAGAAAGGTTTGGCTAAAAATTCATTCTGTACTCAAAATAGCAATTATTTTTGGATTATTATATCTACATCTTACTAATCATGCTAACGTACCGTGAGCTCTAGATATAATTTTTATGCAGGGGTTCCCTGAGACCTGAAAATTATTTCAAGGGTTCCTCCAGGGCAAAAAGGTTGAGAAAGGCTGTTGTAGGGTATCGCTAAATAAATAAAATTAATGGTATTGTGTCTAAATGCCACATGATGTGCACACGACTAACGCTAATAAGAGAATGTTCAATAAGTCTCTTGTCCCAATTATGTGGCATATTGCCCCAAATAAATTTCATTAAGAGTTGTCCCAAATAAATGGCTGCCCCGTTAACCAATGACCCAATTAACTGGAATCCACTGTATTGTAATATCAAGGGTGGCGTGAGGCCAATGATGTTAGGTAATGAATCCTTAAAAAAGAAAGGTAACAACCTTGAAACAGAGGTGAAGGAGTGAAAGGCAAGAGGTTTAGATTTGTTGATGGCTTAATGCCAATGAAATGCAACTTTCTTGCAATTTTCAGTTTATTGAAATAGAATTTCTAAATTGCAAAACTAATGTTGGACTGCATGGTTGTGTCTTGCGTGAGTGTCTTTGAACATTATTTGTCTTTGTTTTAGCTTAAAGTTTAAAATACAGTACAATGCAAAAGTCTTAGGCACCCTAGATTTTTTTTATATGGTTTCAAGTGGTATTTCCTCCACACAGCTCTGCTCTCAACGTCATCAAAGCTATGTAGAAGCAACCAAGACAGCCAAAGTTTGCAAAAGAACTGTGACAAGTTCTCCAAGATGCTTGGAACAACCAACCAACAGTTTTAAAGGCAAAGGGTGCCACACCAAATATTGATTTGATTTATTTTTTTTTACTGTTTGCTACTCTAACTTTTGATATTTAGAAACTCTTCATTACATTATTTTGAAAGCATCTTTGCTTTACAAATTTTTTTACATGTGCCTAAGACTTTTACATTATTTTATTGGGTGGAAATTGTGTACGACAAACTGAAGATGTATTAAACCCAAAACACGGTATGATCCTGCTGTGCAGTTTAAATTTCAAATTAGATCTAAAAAGTTGCGAATGAAGCACAAAAGGAGGGAAGAGTGTATGGGAGGAGATCAAAGGATAATGGAGAGATTTCTGCCATTACTATGTTGCTTATCAAGATGTATTAAGGATGTCAATACAAGTTAATATATTAATATTCAATATAACCTGTTTGTTTTGCAGAGTAAAAGCAGACCTCACCATAGAGGCGAATACAATGTTTACAGTACATTTCAGAGTCATGAACCAGAGTTTGATTATCTGAAAAGTCTAGAAATTGAGGAAAAAATTAATAAAATCAGGTGGTTACCCCAACAGAATGCTGCTCATTTCTTGCTATCTACAAATGGTGAGATTTAGATTCTCATTATCTATTTGTAACTATCTTTCTATTGAAGTAAATAAATTCGAAAGACTTGATTATTGGTTTTGATATTCTAGATGTTCTAAATGGTATCCTTGATAGTTACTTGCTGAATTAGTTCAGTCAAACTTAGAGTGACACCGGTAGCAGTATATTTAAAATTCCTATTTGGTATTGAACAAAACCCAGAACCTGCTGTGTGTATGAAACTTCAGCTGTTATACCAAGTATTATAGAGAAGTTATTATTGAATCTTAGGGACCCATGGATTGAAGTAGATGAAGCTGGGAAGAATATTTTGCTGTTCATTATAATCCAGTGATCTTGCCAAGAAAAAATGTGTTTGAAAGGCAGGTGACAATGTGAGCAGGACTAGCTAGTAAGCTGGTAACTCGCCACCAGTCACTGCCTGTGCCCATTTGAAGAGGTTATTTGGACAGTGCTGCTGGCTTGTTAACATCTCTGGATTCTATGTTCTAAAATTTCAGTTGCATATATCTTATGCTATTGAAGACCACTTTTTTCCCCTCCTTGGAGTGAACCATGTTAATCCTTTCTAGGTCACTTTGCACTGCTCCATAAATTCATCTGGGCACTTAAGTGTTTGAATCCTAACACAACTCTCAATCAGGTACACAAGTGATGTTACTCTCCCACTGAAACATTAAGAGCTGTGCAGAGAACTGGGAATTCATTACCCCAAGAACACCTTGACTTCCTAGTGATTTAAGGATGCCAGGTTAGCCTTTAAATCCTCAAGTTTTCTTTCCATTACTGCAGTAATATATTTATATCAACACACATCAAAGTTGCTGGTGAACGCAGCAGGCCAGGCAGCATCTCTAGGAAGAGGTACAGTCGACGTTTCAGGCCGAGACCCTTCGTCAGGACTAACTGAAGGAAGAGTTAGTAAGAGATTTGAAAGTGGGAGGGGGAGATCCAAAATGATAGGAGAAGACAGGAGGGGGAGGGATGGAGCCAAGAGCTGGACAGGTGATTGGCAAAGGGGATACGAGAGGATCATGGGACAGGAGGTCCGGGAAGAAAGACAAGGGGGGGCGGGATCCCAGAGGATGGGCAAGGGGTATAGTCAGAGGGACAGAGGGAGAAAAAGGAGAGTGAGAGAAAGAATGTGTGTATAAAAATAAATAACAGATGGGGTACGAGGGGGAGGATGCCTTTCACTCTTCGAAGGGTTTCAATTAGGTCACCCCCCCATTCTTCTGAAATCTAATGAAGACAGGCCCAGAGCCATCAAATGCTTGTTTATATGACAAGGGATTCAATCCTGGAATCATTTTTATGAATCTGCTTTGAACCTCTCCAGTTTCAGCACATCCTTTCTAAGATAAGGGGCCCAAAACTGCTCACAGTACCTCAAGTAAGGCCTCACCGGTGCTTTATCAAGTCTCAACATTACATCCTTGTGTTTATATTCTCGTCCTCTTGAAATGAATGCTAACATTGCATTTGTCTTCCTCACCACAGACTCAATCTTCAAATTAACCTTTAGGGAATCCAGCACAAGGACTCCCAAATCCCTTTGCGCCTCAGATTTTTGTATTTTCTCTCCATTTAGAGAATAGTCAACCCTTTCTTCTTTTGAGGCATAACCTCAAAATTGAGGGGCGTCCTTTTAGAACAGAGGTAAGGAGAAATTTTTTGAGCCAGAAAGAAATCAATCTGTGGAATACCCTGCTACAGGCAGTTGTGGAGGCCAAGTGCATGGGTGTATTTAAAGCAAAAATGGAAGTATCCTGATTGGTCAGGGCATCAAAGATTATGGCAAGAAGGCAAGTGTATGGGGTTGAGTGGTTCTGGGATTAGCCATGATGGAATGGCAGAGCAGACTCAGTGGACTGAATGGCCTAGTTCTGTTCCTATGTCTTATGGTCTTAAGGTCTTCTACCAAAATAGTGCATGACCGTACACTTCCTGACAGTGCATTCCATCTGCCTCTTCTTTGCCCATTCTCTTAATCTATTTAAGTCTTTCTGTGGCCTCTCTATTTTCACAAAACTACCTGCCCCTCCACCTTTCTTCATATTCTCTGCAAACTTTGCAACAAAGCCATCAATTCCATCATCCAAATCATTGATGTATAACGTAAAAAGAATCGGTCCCACACCGACCCTGTGGAACACCACAAGTCACTGGCAGCCAACCAGAAAAAGCTCCCTTCATTCCCACTCCTTCCTTCCTGCCAATCAGCCAATGCTTTATCCATGTTAGAAGCTTTCATGTAGTACCTTGTTAAGCAACCTCGTGTGTGGCACCTTGTCAAAGGCCTTCTGAAAATCCAAATACACAACATCAACCAATTCTCCTTTGTCTATCCCGCTTGTTATTTCTTCAAAGAATTCCAACAGATTTGTCAGGCAAGATTTTCCTTCGAGGAAACCATGCTGACTATGGCCTATTTTATCATGTGCCTCCCAGTACCGTGAGACCTCATCGTTAATAATCGACTCAACATCTTTCAAACCTCTGACGTCAGACAAACTGGCTTATAACTTCCTTTCTTCTGCCTCTCTCCCTTCTTGAAGAGTAGTTTTGATTCCATGGATTGGCTAGCCATCTTCCTAAAGTGACATCGGTTTCTTTTAAGGTCCCAAACATTTTTTTTCTACTTTCACTGGATGTACAAAACATTGCTTCATTCCATATAAGCTTGAAACTTATAAGATGAAATAGATCACTGTATTGTTTGTACATTCAGTTCAACTTCCAACAGTCTGGCCACTACAGTTGAATGTCTGCCTGTCATTGTGGCTTCTCTGTCAGTACAAATTCCATTGTAGCAGCCATATAAGAGTTTATGCTTGAGCATCTATTCTTGTAGAATTTGGCATTCTACATTCTAGCATCAAATGTAAGTTATGACTATTCTTCATTGCAAAGTAAATCTCCAGCAAAGGTTCCTTTCTACCACAGTCCACAAATCATATGAACCACAGCATTATGAATACCAAATCAGTCACCGAGCTGTGTTGCTAACTGGTCTGAATGTTTTCACTTCCTGAATGAATTGTGTTTTAGTATTTTCTTCAATATGGTAATTCAGTTTGAGACAGTAGTGTTTGTCAAAGGGCTGCTGCAAGTTTTCTCAGCACTAAAGATAGACCAACAGGCTTAATAACTGAATTATAATTTTATAATTATAATAGTTGAATTACCTATTATAAATTATGATTTCCATTTGCAATGTGTTGGGTCAGAAGATGTGATATATTTAGCATACAGGCTGTTCCCACGTAACGAACAAGTTCCTTTTTTTACAGACATCTATAAATCGATTTTATACATGTTGGAAAATACATAGAAATAACTCAATTGTATTGTAATGAAGGGCATCAAAAGTGCACGACATTGATAAGACAGAACAGAACAAAAAGACATGAGAGGGAACTAGTCCTACCATCTGTAAGAATATATGTCTGTTTGACTTTTGAACTTAGTATTATGGAGCTCATTTATATGTAGGGATGTCCATAATTTGGCCATTTGTAACCCAAAGTCAGTCTGCAACTTCATTTATCAGCATTCATCAACATGAATCGTTTAGTAGTTCTTCTGTAGTTACCACTTTATCTGACTTACATGGAAGAATTCTGCTGACTTTTAGATTTAGGTGTTTGGTTTCAAGGCAACAAATCAGTTTGGAAGCTTTTATAGCATTGTTGCTCACAATCACACCTAATACAGCGTACTGAGGTTAAGGGCATTCCACTTCCCTGTTTTTTTCTTTGATTAGTCCATCACATGTCTCATCTCTGTTAAGTTTTCTCACAATTTTACTTATTCCAAACAAATGATCCAACAATAACTTCTTTGACAAAATTCTTTCATGGCACATTAAAATCTTTGTTTAACTTGGTAGTTTATGCTGCTGTAATTTCAGTTGAAAACCACATGCAAACATAGCTTTAAATAAAAGACTGAAAATAAATAAAAGGAGTTGAAGTGGGTCAGAACATAAACTTCGTGAAATTCTGCTCCATTCTGGAATCTTAAGTCTGTACTATTTTTCCCTAAATTTACATGTGTATATGTGTGTTTTTATTTCTCGTCATGTGAACTGGCATGGATCTGTGGATCAGTTATTGAGAAACACTGGTCTTGTGCGCCCTTTTGGGTATTCTATAATTTTTAGGGTAGTGCTTTGGGGGAATATTTGCATGGACACGGGCAAAAAAAAATAGTATAATATGCATGTACACAGATAAATATAAGAACATGTTATTCTATTGTCAAATGGAATCCATTATGCTTTATTTTTGTTTTCATGTTAATTTTGACTAAATTTATTACTTTAGTTAGATATTCAGGCGATTAAAAAAGCTAAGTTGAAATGTCAAAAATACTGAATAAATAAAAATTGGATCCTTTGAAATGTGAAATTTGTGTATTGAAAAGAAAGAAATTGTCCCGTATGTTTCTAATCCTCCGGAATATCCCAAAGTGAAATATTTTTAAAGTTTAGTCACTATTAAAATATAGGGAATATGGACAGCAAATTTCACAGAAGGGTACAATCTAATAATTATGATTTCTGAGTGGGTGTGTTGTTTCAGTCTCACTTGGGTGTAGTTTTGTGCTGTTACCCATGCCCACCAATAACCTTACAGCTAGCAAACAAGAATTTTCAGAGTCTATTCACATTCCAAAGGAAAAAAAATCATACAATGGCATATTATTTCTGCAGATTTTACTGTCATGATTGAGGTTCTTTTTGATCCAGAGAATCTCGCATTGAACAACAAAGATGAAACTCTTAATTTAATTGATTCAAATCTAGATGTACTTGAAGTAAGTCATTCAAAAGAATATAAACTTTGAGGTTTAACTTGTAACTTACAGATAAAACTATAAAATTGTGGAAGATAAGTGAAAGGGACAAACGAGCAGAAGGCTATAATTTGAAGGAAGAAGATGGAAGATTTAGGGATCCTATCAGAATAACCACTTTACGGGTATGCGATGCTGATATGATTGGTTTGAGATATAATCATCAATTTATTTGGGTTGTGTCATTTGTGATGATGTTGCTGTGCTCACACAAAGATTGTGCAGATCCAGGTTTGACTCCACTCAGTATGAAAAACCTGCAGGTACTTCTGTCACATATATACATTAGATAACATTTGTGTTTACCACAGCTGATTTGATAAGTTAAATTATTAAAGTTGTTTCTTTCTAGAACCTGGCCTAAATGATAAATAATCAGAAGATTGTTTAAATATGTCATTCCTATATGCCAAAAGTTTGATTAGACCAATTATCGAAATCAATCAGCAGAATTACTGCTGGTTGTAAACTACATTCAAGTTGTGTTTTCTAAAGAAGAATGCTTTATGCACTCGTACTGTTAAGATGAAACTTAGTATAAAGCTGAGTTTAATTTAAATGAGAATTCTCATTATTGTTGCACAGCAGACATAATCAGGAAAACCAAATTAACTAAGTTCTCAAATAGAAATATAATCAGGGTATATTTGGGTTATTATTGAGGCTGGCAGTTGTGAAACTAATGAGGGTATTATACAGTTATATCAATCCTCCCTCGCCCTCACAGACTGAATTAAATTTTAATAGCAGGTTAAGCATGTTTCATTTGAAAATAAATGTAGGTAGCTAATGTGAGTCGTATGACTGCTTTTAGGAATATGCAGCCCACTTGGGATTGCTCAGCAAGTCTTCATGCCCAGTACATTTGGCTATTGTCTGGGATGCTATATAATGGATCACCATCTAAGGCATGCACTGTGAATTTTATCTAAATATTTCATTGTTTCAGATCTTGTTTTATACTTTGCCAATCCTAAATTCAAGTCCTGTAACTCAAAACAATATTTATTAACTATAACAATAAAATCTAATATAGTTACTCATCGCAATTTTTTGTTATGAATTGCATATAGTATTTTCTTATGGCATTCTAGAAAATTAATCTGGATTATAATAGTTCAATAGAAAACTCAACTCAAGGACAGCATAGACTTTATACATAATTTTTGGGTGTATAGCAGATTCCAACTTAAGGGAGAAAGTGAGTAAATGTTTTAATTTTCTGTTTGAAAATGATTTTGTTTTTAACTTGACAGGTGCCAGTACTAAAACCTATGGACTTGATGGTAGAAGCAAGTCCCCGAAGAATATTTGCAAATGCACATACTTATCACATTAACTCAATTTCAGTAAATAGTGACTATGAAACCTACCTTTCATCAGATGATCTTAGAATTAACCTATGGCATTTAGAAATTACAGATAGAAGTTTTAGTATCCTTTCTCAATGTTCCTATTTTAGTATATTGTGATATCTGATTTAGTAATATCTGTTTCTATCAAATATTCTTTCATCCAAACCAGCATTTAAAATATTTTCTGTGATTGAATATAACTAGCATTGTTGTTGTCACAATCTGTGACATTTTGCAATTTCTTATTTGTATACTTTCCATTACTCGTTAGATGCAAGGCTTTAGCTGTTGAGGATTAGTAAACAATTATGTAACTGTGGCTTCAACAACAGCTTCAGTTTGAGTGTCATCTCCTTTAATAAACTGTTTTGCGTGCAAATGAGGTTTGTAAAAAATTGCTTGAAAGTTTCACTGCAAATAAAATATGCATACTGTTGATCTCATTTGAGAAAGTTTTACACTGGAGAAAATTTACTAAGGTGGAAAACCATATCAAAATATCAGATGAATTTCTTGAGGAACGCCAAGGCTTTTCAACAGGTTAGTTTCAACTGCACATCACTTTTTTGGATATGGTTAAATAGATTTCTGGCCAATCATGTTCATATTGCCATAAATATTCAGAAAAGTCATAGTCCAAAAAATTATTTGTATTTATATGAGTTTCCCCCAATAGGATTAGATCCCCTTAAATGAAATAGTGAATGAAAGTGTAATAAGTATAATTCCTTTCAAATATATCTGACCATTATGCAGTTTTTTAAAAACTTATTTTATTCCCTTCCCGTCTCCCTTGTCTTTTCATAGAAATTTGTATTTTATACTTATCATAAACTGTATAGATTTTCATGTGAAATATGTTCATGTAATTGTTTCCTTGTTTAGTTATAAAGTTTTTCTTAACAACTTGCTAAAGATATTGTAGATATTAAACCTGCCAACATGGAAGAGCTGACAGAAGTTATTACAGCAGCAGAATGCCATCCTCATCAGTGCAATGTGTTTGCCTATAGTAGTAGTAAAGGTACTATAAGACTTTGTGATATGCGTGCTGGTGCCCTATGTGACAAGCATTCAAAATGTAAGTATGCATACTAACTTACAAGTTGCATGAATTATGTTACCCTACTGTGATATCTAAATTTGTTTTAAGTTGTAAAATCAGATTAGCTTTTTTATTTACAAATAATTAAGATTTAAGGTTCTTTAATGATTACAAAATATAATGATTTTGCAGATATTAAATATGTTTTTTAAAAATTCTAGTCAGATTCCAATTTTATGCCCATAGGGAGAGGGGTAAGGAGAAGGAAATGTGCACTGCCAAAGTCCCATCTACCCAAATGTGGCCTACCACTAAATGCTGACTCTGTTCCTGATATCTCGCTCTTTCTTTTGTTTTTTGAATGTAACTGGTATTCTTATTTGGAAATCTACATTTATTTTGTAGGATATAAGAATGACAGTTTAAAGAAGCTATTGATGGCAGGTTATGATATCTACAAGCTATCTATCAAGATGTTCTAAGTATCTATGGGTATTTAGCCGTGACTATCAGATGTCCCATATCTGGTTTGTAAAACACAACGTGCTTAATTCTGACTTGCAGTATGACAGTCTTGTGCATATGTTGCACATGTGGAGACTTTATTGTTTTGGAGATGGCTACACACCCTCATGGGAAGATGTCAACTTGATCATACTTTATAAGTTATACAACTCACAGAGGTAGTTTATGTGTGAGAATTAATACAGAATTGTGAATATTAATTCTGCTCACCTGACTTTTTTGATTAAGAAAAAAGATAGCAAAATGAGCTGCTACCAGATTAACTGTTAACAAATCTGATTTGCAGATTTGTAGCAAAGGCTACTGGTTTCTGCCAGATGCTAGCAAATTATTGTTACAGCCAAGTATATTCAGTTATCTAGATCATAATTTAATATGTCATGGAAATCTTTAATCAACCATTCAGATATTACTCACAGAAACCTATTCTGCAGTTGATTGCCATGCATATATCTCTATTTCATTGCATATGACAGATATTTGCAAGGCAGGTAGGGAAACTAAGTTGTTGGAGACAGATGGAAGTCAGGGAAACCAGAAGACTTCCATTCATAGGCAAAATCGTCAAAGAAATAATTAAGTATTTACTTAATTCTTAGGTCTCATAAGCAGGCTTTCACTGATGAAGCTTTCAATTATACAGTACATCCTTGATATTCAGTGGTCTTCTGCCTTAAATATTAATCTATATGACCTAAACAGCATTTGCCAAAACAGCATCGTAAGTCCATTATTTATCTTTCTCCCTTTGGATTAAAGCTGAATATCAATATGGGCACAACTGCTTATATACTGGCTAATATTTTGGTTGTATCTGACACCGTGCCTGCTTTTCCTGATCTTTGTACTCTTGAATCTAATCTTTTAACATACTCCTGTGGTTTCCATCTGTTGTTGATTGCATCGTTAGTTGGAAGTGTTATTTTTGTTCTTTTGAGCTGTTATAATCACATCTGTTAGGAACCTACTTAGTCATGGACTCTTTCTAATGCATGCCCAGTTGATGAAATGGGATTGTAGATAAGCTAATGAGGGTAATTAGCCAAAGAAATTATTTGCTCATTGGTACCAGTTGCATTTGTACATCTGTGGAATTGGCATTGAACAAACTTCAGGAAACCTCTGTGAGATCTATATGAATGACAATGATCTATGTGTTTTAAAATCTGAGAAATTGGGTGTTTTATGAGAACTAAGGTTGCTGCAGTTATCACTCTTTTGGAATATAACTTCAGTTGAAAAAGATGTGCAAAGTAGCTGAGGTCTATGTCAGAGCAGATACTTGAAACTGTTATCCCCTTGCTAAAAGATCTGGGAGTTAAGTTTATGGTCTCAGCACAAAGAGTCACCAGTTTATTCCTGAGAATTGGAGATTTATGAACCTTTGAAATTTTCAGAGAACTGTGAACCATTGAGAATATTCCCAGTGACATTCAACAACACTAAAGGGATATGGGATATTGTGGGAAAATGGCAATGAAGTTGAAAATCACAATGATCTTATCAAATAAACTGGTTGAGGAAGCTTGCTCTCCAATCCCAATTTATTTTGAAATGCAAGTTTGTTCAGCAATGAGGATCTTCATTGCTTACCTTTAAATCATGATACCGTGCTGTACCATATTTCATGTTGTTTCTCTTCTCATTTGTTTATTCATGGGATGTGGATGTTGCTGATAAGGCCAGAATTTATGGTCTATTCATAATTATTCTTAAGTTGATGGCAAACCATATTCTTGAATGCTGCATTGCCTGATGCTGCTGTTGAAGGAGTTACATAATAAGAAAGGCAAGGATTGTGTGTACCTGGAGGAAAACTGTAGGTGCTGGTGTTAGTATACAACTGCTGCCTTCACCTTCATGGCTGTAGAGGTCCCAAAGTTTTGGAGGTGATGCACAGTTGTGTGCTGGAGGTAGAGGGAATAAATGTTTAGGGTTCTGAGTGGAGGGCCACTCAAGCAGAATACTTTTCCTTGGATGATGTAGAGCTGCTTGAACTTTGTAGCTGCAGTCATCCAAGTAAATGGAGAGTGTTCCCCCATGAGGTAGGGGAGTTTGGAGGTGAATCACTTGCTGCGGAATATTCAAACTCTGACTTGCTCTTGTAGCAATAATATTTATTCTTTTTTTTTCATTTATTGGGATACAGTGCGGAATAGGCCCTTTCAGCACTTCGAGCTGTGCCATCCAGGAACCCACGTTTTAAACTTAGCCTAATCATGGGATAGTTTACATTGACCAACTAACCTACTACCCAGTTGGACTGTGGGAGGAAACCAGAGCACCCAGAGGAAACTCTTGTGGTCACAGGGAGAATGTACAACCTCCTTACAGATAGCAGCAGGAAATGAGCCTGGGTCGCTGCACTGTTAACCACTATGCTACTGTGCTACATTTTTATGATACAAGTGATTTATTAAGTAATCAGATAGAGATGTCTAACCTTTATTAATATTCTACTTCTAGTCTTTGAAGAACCAGAAGATCCAAGTAGTAGATCATTTTTCTCTGAAATCATTTCCTCAATTTCTGATGTAAAGTTCAGCCATAATGGTCGGTACATGATGACAAGAGACTATTTATCTGTTAAGGTTTGGGATGTTAATATGGAAACTAGACCAGTAGAGACATACCAGGTGAGTACTTTAGACCGTTGGTAATGCTTTTACTTTAATTCTTTTGCTCTGTAACAACAATTCTGATCATTGATTTGTGCTTTGTTTTAATGCTCTTTGTTCCAGGTGCATGAATACCTGCGGAGCAAATTATGTTCTTTGTATGAAAATGACTGTATCTTTGACAAGTTTGAGTGTTGCTGGAATGGTTCAGACAGGTAATATAGTGTTTATTGACATGTTTCTGTTTATTCCCAATTCAGTTGTAATCTTGTATCTGAGTAGTATTGCATATTCCATTTCCTAGATTTTTATTGCAAAAACTGTACTGACACTTTATTAGAGAGTTGAAGTGCTTTGTTATCCAAACATCCTTATCTCTGAACTATTAAATTCAGACACCGTTATGGTTCCAACTTGTATTGTGTATATTCAATAAAAAAATAGAGTTTTCTGGGTGACCTTTGTCCTTTATCGCAAGTAACTAATCAATGCTACTTACTCACTTGCTGCTTGCCCATGCAGAAAATAGATCTGCATGTGTCAAAGGTTAAATCAGCAGTTCTTTCACTGAACTGTAACATAGTCTGAACTTTTTCATAATTTTTGTATCAGTGTGTTGTGTATTACAGAAATCGACTTTGTGACACGGTGCAAGATTTCAGTGTATTGTTGTGGTTCTTGATCCTCTCACCTGTGTTGCGGCTTGTAACTTATATCCTAAATTTTCATAATCTCCAACAAGTACTTTTTTTCGTTCATTCTATCTTAGTACATTAATACAGACACATTTGGGGACATGATTCTGTAAATCTATATCCAATCTATAAACTGTAATTTTCATTAGATGTTCCATTCTAGTGTACAAAAACCTCTTTTAAACTGTGTCCTTAACATTTTTTCCTATCTGTTTTATCTCTGCAAGAAAACTGTCACTTTCACCGTCTTATCATGCATTTCTGAAATTTAAATAAAGCTCCTTTTCACGCTCTGTATTGACAAAAATGTATTTAGAAACTATTCTTCCTTCTGTTGCTAAGCATTGCTATTTTCATTACTTTGGCGCTGTCTTTGAAGCTGAGATTAGATTATAGTTACCTTTTCCATTGATTGTATGCCAGGATAGAATTCATTTATACTTGAGGGATTGGAATACCTTATTTTCATGTCCTTCTGTATTGTGTAAATGTTCCTGATTAGCTTTGGGTTTACTAATCGAATGAAAGCAGCAAAAACAAGTATCATACAAGTGCTTCTAGTTTTGAAATTATACCTTTAGGTGGGAGTGCATTTGATGTTAGTGAAAGTAGAGCCTAGACATATTGTGAAATTCAAGTTCCACCCGATTTAAATTATAAAGGTCGTATTTTCACTAAGCAAATAAAACAGCACTCATCTGAATTAGCACTGAAGTGATTTCCAACGTACGGTTAGGAGAAGAAAACAAACAAGTGAAGAATTACATACTTCATATGTCAAGTGATGGTATTTGTAATTGGGGCTTATTGAATTGCTAATTATGTTCCGGGCTGTGTTTCATTCATCAGGTGCTGTTTGATTTTATAATTTGCTGAGGGAAATTTGGTAGTGCCATATCTTTTATAGTGCCATCAGTAATTATTATAACACCCAACATCAGGTGTTGATTAAGATATGCAGTCACTTTTTCTAAATGTCATGTACTTATAACAATATCTTTGTTGTGACATTAGTTTACTTTTTTTTTTATAAACAGTGCAATCATGACCGGCTCATACAACAACTTCTTCCGAATGTTTGATAGAAATACCAAACGTGACATCACACTTGAAGCATCTCGAGAAAGCAGTAAACCACGTGCCATCTTGAAACCGCGTAAAGTTTGCACTGGTGGAAAAAGGAAGAAAGATGAAATTAGTGTTGATAGTTTGGACTTCAACAAGAAGATTCTGCATACAGCTTGGCATCCTAAAGAGAACATCATAGCTGTAGCTGCAACTAATAATTTGTATATATTCCAGGACAAAGTAAATTAAAATTGACTTGTTTTAGGACAAGACATTCTCACATGGTTCAGTCTCGCCATTCTCTTTAAGGAAAAAGATCTGGTTTTCCAAAATTAATCTATTTGATGCATTAATCTTCTGGTATAGCTACAGAAGTAACATTTACCTAATTGTTCATTCATTCTTGTGATGTATTTCCACCATCAGTTAGGACATTACTTGATTCTAGGTGTGAGAAGCCGACCAGTAGCAAACTGGAAAGACAATGTGGACGCAAGGACATCTCCAATTATGATTTAATCAAGTCTGAGCTTTCCTGATAGAAGACCAACAAGGCACAGTCTAATGTCTGTGTAATCTATTCTTCCTGTATATTTTAAGCCTTTTGAACAAGACTTGTGGTCGATTATGCCTGTAAAACATTCCTCCTCTGGCCTCGCTGTTTTTGGCTTAAGTGTCCTGCGTATGAATGTTTTAATGGGTTTTGAGCAGGTTCAGTAGATGTCCTATCCCTCGTAACATTTGCTCACCAACTACCTATCACCACACCAATTAGTGTAAAAAGCTCTTAATAAATTAACAAAAACCAGAAAGAGTGTCTTTTTAAATCTGAAATTATGGATGTAGATTTGTGATTTTTCTTTTGCAATGTGTTCTGGAAAAGATTGTTTGGAGTAACTAATATTGGTTACATTACACTTTCGGAGCAGAGCAGAATAAATGGCGTTATAGTATGACACTAGAAATTTCATTTGTATCAAGTTTCACAGATCCAATAGCTGAAAAATCTAACTAAATATTGTGATGAAAAAGTATATATTTTTATAGTCTTCAGGAAATCATTCAAATGCTTTTTGTTTCTTTTATCTAGATAACCAACTCAATCAGAACTGGAAAAGTTAAGCAATTTCTCTTACATTTCCTACAAAGGAAATTATATAAAAGTGCTTCCCTGAGTTTTGATATTGCTGGAAATTGGTAGTTAACCTATACCTCATCCTGCATCTAAATTACAGATTCATTGCATTGTGCTAATAACAACATGTATGTTTATCTCTTTCAGTAAAAGAATACTGGCTGATTCTATATTTATTCTGTATCCCATGCTTGCTTCTACTTTCTGTTTATCTCTTTGTTTCATCTCCCCTTGTTGTGTGCACACAAATACACACTGACATGAACTTTAAAGCACATTTCAGTAAGGGAAACCGTTAAATGTTTATTGCCTTCAATTCTCCCTCTACAGTAAACCATATCTGTAAATAAAGTTTGCATAGCTTGCGTTGGTGCAAAGTTGTAAATCTCCTGTATATAAGGTTATGTTTATACAGTGCAGTCACTTTCTATCCCATAAATACTAGCTGTGACTTAGTGGATTCCACTCTGGGCACTGAATTGTGGGTGGTTGGTTTAAGTTTCACTCAAGAAACTCATGCCTAAATATTTAGTTAAGCATTCCATTGTAGTACTTGCTGAGTTGCAGAAAAGCCCATGACATAATTTCAAAGATCTGAGGAGTTTCCTTTGATGTTCTGGATTTTAATATAAATAAAATAATATTTGGTCATGTCACTGTGCAAATTGGTTACCACATTTCGTATAAAAGCGGTTATACTTCAAAATGAAGGTGTAGGTTACTGTAAAGTGCTTTGGGTTATCCCAAAAGGTACCATATAAATGTGAGCCTTTGTCACTTGATTTTTCTTCTCCTTACTCCTAAACCCCAGGTCTACCCCAGAGGTTGCTTGTGCAGGGATAGCTTTACTAATGACTACTTGGGTATATGATTAATTTCAACTATGATCAAACATTTTAAAGCTTCTTTTGAAATATTTTTCAATGTGTGGAACACTTCAGTGTCCAAAATAATTAGCTTGCAGAGCCTTTTGGTATAAGTAATAATGCATGAAGCTGGAAGGGTGGTTATGATAAATTACAATGTTATTGAAAGCAATAATAATTTCAAAGGTTCCTGCTGTATTTTGTATGAAGTGCACAAAAAAAACTATATAAATCAATGTTGTAATGATCTTACTGTCTATAGATTGAAATTTATAATATGTCCTTGCAGCTTCCAATGTGTTCTAACAATGTGAAAATGCTTTGAAAATACAAGTAAGAACATTGTATTGCAGATGTAAATGAGGTGTAATGCTATATTCATTTTAAATTGTGCTTTGTTTTAGCACATTTAAGCATTAGGGTTGACCTGGTGCCAAATCATTTTCAAGTGTGCTTTTCTAAAACAGAAAGTATATTGCATGTGCCTTTTTATTTCTCTTTTTTAATATATGCACATAATTATTTAATACACTTTATGTAAAACCTGTTTTAGATTTTAAGTTGTACATGGTAAATGATGAAGTTCTAAGTAAATGGATCCTTTATAAAGCTGTACACCGCAAGAATTGTGGGACTAATTAGTTTGTGGAATCAAGTGGAATTAAAAAAAATAGCAAACTTATGATGTAAAATCACTTTTGTTCCTGAATATTGTCTGGACTTCAGCTTTCTTTTCAGTGTATACGACCAAATTTCTCACGCTGATACCACCAATTCATTTTTAACTTTATTACTTGCTAAGTAAATCCATTTATTTTCATCTATTTCTTTTATCAATTTCAAGATGTGGAGGCCAGGCAAATTTTATGTAGAGCTGTGGTTAGTTCATGCACCTGATGTTTCATAGTTTATTAGGAAAAATTGAAATATCTAAAAGTGTTCAGCTTTTTAAGTGCATTTTCTCTATTCTAGTTCATTTATGATTCTATTTAAGGATCTTTTAAAACTACTTTCTAGTTGGTATGTTAGCATATTAAATGACAGCCACATTATTTTGATCATACTTTGGAATTTTTAAATTTAAAAAAAAACTATTGCTGTTTCAGGCACTAAAACTCCTTCAGTCATTATACTATTGTCTCAAAAAACATCCTGTCAGGACAATCCATGAATTGCAATATTACCCTTAGTTTCAATTTTTAAAAGTTCTTTTTTAAAAAGGCAAGTTATTTAGGGACTGTAACATAACTTTTAGGAGCATTTGTTCTTGTATTTCCTACTGTTAAAGCTGCTCTAATTACATGACAATCTTTTGCAAAATTCTGATTTTTGAGAAGCAATTTGCACAAAATTCCTTGCTGCCATGAAATTAATTGTACTCTTGCTGTGGACTTGCATGAAAAGTACTAGCTTACCTTTTGTGGATCTCGCATTGTCAACTTGCATTATCAAGCCTGCACAGCTATTAACAGAGTTATCCTGTTTAGTGATGGTGGTTATACACATTTCAAAAACAATGGGGGAAAAATTAAGCCTTAAAAGGGCAACATTTTAATGCTAATTTTAACTGAGTTTGATTAATGCAAGATAATGTAAATTGGTTAATACTACTTGCCTGTGTAATCTTTTCTCTGTATTCAGGTGATTAGGGAACCCATTTGTAGAACAAGGCTCTCACATCAATGTAGGGGAAATTGGTGCAACTTCTCATTCTGCTGGCAGACCAACAGCAGAGCATGGTGCGGAAAAAGCTGGTGTTCACCTGGGAATCCCAAACTTGCCTACTGCTTTACGTGGGGAGTTTCTGCTTTATTGTTTAAAACTAATGTTAATACAGGGGAACTCTAAATAATAGAACATAGATAATGGCTTTTTGGTCATTAAAACAGCACTGGTTACTTCAATTTAATCTCTCCATGTTTTCTCTTTACCTGTGCAATTCTTCTTAAAGTGTTAAATGACTGTTAAAAGTTAAAATTGAATTTATAGTCACAGCTTGGTCAGGAAATAGGCTGGTCCTGGACTTATTTCATAATTTACTGGCATAATTTACATATTACTATTTATTATCTATGGTGCAAATGTAACGAAAACCAATATTCCCCGGGATCAATAAAGTATGACTATGACTAAATACCCAGTCAGATTACTGTCATTGTATCAGTTAAATGGGTAGATGCTGACACAATGTAAAAGTTAATAACCAGCAGATACTGTTATCTGAAATAGAAATAGCACAGGTTAGAAACATTCTGCAGGTCAAGTAGCATCAATTATCCAACTTGAAACATGGATTCTGTTTTTCTTTGCACAGATGTTGGCCGACTGCTATGTATTTCTTCCATTTTCTGTTTCTATTTTAGTGGAATATGTTTTTACAAAAATGTTGCCAATGCGTTAAACTTTTTCTATCATTTGCGTAGTGAAACTGTTGTCTTTATTATGATGCACTCCATAGTTATAATGATACTATATTTGTATGATTGCTTGGCAATAGCAGTAAATTCATGAATATCATAGAATTCCTCTTTTATTGCTAAATATCAGTAATATTTCTACTTGAGTGATGTAAATGCTGCTAATGAGTGATTTAATTCAGTCAGTAGTTCAATGCTAAATACAAATGTTCTCTTGTAAAGTGATTGATTGAAAGTAAGTTAAAGCAGTAATGCTTGGCACTTGAGATGAAAACACATAACCAAATTTTGCCTTTGTTGTTCATTTCTCATGTATTTAAATGCCATTCTTACATGTATGACAAATTACTTGGAAAAAAAAAAATTCTTTATTGATATATTACAGGCTCCCAAATCATTCATTTACCTTTCTACTCTTTAGATAAAATTAAAAGATTTTAAATTGATTCCAGCCCTACTAATTTGTACATAAATTGTTGAATGATGATCAACTTTTGTTACATGACTTGGCCAAAAAAAAAGGAAGGAGAATACTATCGTTACAGTGGTAGATTGTGTAATATATTCTCGTGCTTTTTCTGAGTCTATTAAGCTTTTGAGACCTATTTGTCCATCCATCACCCACTTCGTACAAGCCAATTATAACATTATGTTGCCACATTGTAGACACTGGTTGCATCATTTCTCAAAGGTGAGTCACCTAATTCACTGAGATGATTAGACCATAAGATTTAGCAGAATTAGGCCATTCAGCCCATCGAGTTCCCTGCCTTTCGATCATGGCCTGCTTCTCTCCCCCCCCACCCCACAAACACCATTCTACTGTCTACTACTCATTGTAACTTTAAATGCCCTTACTAATCAAGAGCCTATCTACCTCTGATTTAAATATACCTGGTGACTTGGCCTCTAGCACCATCTGTGGCAATGAATTCCACAGATTTCACAACCCTCTTGCTGAAGTAATTCCTCCTCATCTCATTTCTTAAGGAAGAATGCCCTGTTCTGAGGCTGTGCTCTTCAGTCCTAGACTTTATCACCATTGGAAAAGTTCTCTCCATGTCATACAAAATAGTTCACACAAAATTAGCGTGGGCTAGTAAGATTAAGGAAACCCCCCAAGGTACTGAGGAAGAGAAGGTGATGAGAGCGAGGGTAGGACTGTTCAGGGATAGAAGAAGAAACATGCCTGGAGGTCCATAATGAATACTTCAGTATACAGAGAAGACTCTAATTCTTCATTTATGGTTTTATTCACCAGTGAGAGGGACCTTGACAATTGTGAGGACAACATAAAACAAGCTGATATGCTAAGGCGTGTCCATGTTAAGAAAAAGGATATGTTTGAACTTTTGAAAAAGTATTTAACATAGATAAGTTCCTAGGCCTGGACCAGATATACCCCAGGTTGCTATGGGAAGTGAGGGAAGAGATTGCAGCACCTTTAGCAATGATCTTTGCACCCTTTGCACCTCTCAATAAATAATACCAGATGATTAGAGGGTAGCAAATGTTATTCACCTGTTCAAGAAAGGGAGAAGGGATAACCCTGGGTGTTAGGGCATAATCTGGATTTAGGATATATGGCAAAGTGTTAACAACCAATCTAGAAGTAAATATGGATTCTAGATTAAATTTAAAATGCACCCTGTGACAATACGTTCCTAGAACTGTGGACAGCAAGCAATTGAAAAGCCAGACAATGCTGATTAACATTTATTTTGGGTGTCTGGAGTGTGGGTGGGAAGGAGGCGTGAAAGCTATATGTAATTCAAAGGAAGCGTTGTTGATACATTGTAAATATGGAATTGTCCTTTGATGTTTAGCCTATAAAATTCCATATAATATTAGGTCAAACAGGCCTCTTTTTCCAGAAGGTGTCTCATTTTGTTGAATAAAAGACTGCTATTATATCTACCAGCTGCGCCTCTCCAGTTCACATTCCAACATACAGGAATTATAGACCAGTGAGTCTTACTCAGTGTGGGCAAATCATTGGGGAAGATTCTTAGAGACAGGACTTAGAAGCATTTGGAGAAGCATAGTCTGATAGGGAATAATTGAGCATTACTTTGTAAAGGGTAGCTCATGCCCTTGAATTGTTTGAAGATGTGACAAAGCATGTTGATAAAGGTTGAACAGTGGATATGGTGTGTATGGATTTTAGTAAGATGTTTGATAAGGTTTCTATGGTAGGCTCATTCAGAAAGCATGGAATCCAGGGTCACTTGGCTGTATTGATTCAGAATTGGCCTGCCATAGAAGGCAGAGTGTGGTTGTGCATGGAATATATTCTGCCTGGCAGTGGATGACAAGTGGCATTCCACTGGGATCTGTTCTGGGACTGCTGCTCTTAGTGATTTTTATAAATGACTTGAATGAGGAAGTAGAAGGGTGGATTAATAAGTGTTCAGATGACATGAAGGTTGTTATAGTTGTAGACAGTGTAGAAGGTTGTCGTAGATTATAACAGGGCATTAACAGGATGGAGAGCTGGGCTGAGATGTAGCAAGTGGAGCTCACCACAGCAAAGTGAAGTGATACTCTTCGCAAGATTGAATTTCTAGGCAAAATACAGGGTTAATGGCAGGATTATTAACAGCGTGGATTACATCCCTCAAAGTTGCTGCACAAATTGATAGGGTTGTTAAGAAGGAACATGGTCTGGTCGCCTCATTATAGGAAGATTTAGAGAGGTTGTGGAGGAGATTTACCAGGATGCTGCCTGGATTAAAGAACATGTCAAGTTTTCACTTTGGACTGAAGGAGAATGAGCAGTGCCATGATAGAAGTGTACAAGATGATTAGAGGCTAAATCGAGTGGATAGACAGAGACTTTTTCCTGAGGGTGGGTAATAGTAATAAATGGACATGATTTAAAAGAAATTAAATTTAGGGTAAGTATAAGAAGGACATCAGAGGAAAGTTTTTTACACAGACTGGTGGGTGCATGGAATGCCCTGCTAAGGGTGGTGGTACATTTAAGAAACTCTTAGATGGGCACATGGAAGTTAGAAAAATTGAGAGCTATGTAGGGGGGAAGGGTTAGATTGATCTTAGAGTAGATTAAAAGGTCAGAAAAATATGGGCTGAGGCCTGTAATGTTCTATGACAAACAATCTCCACCAGCTACTTGACCTGCTGAGTTCCTCTGGCATTTTGTGCAGGCTGTTCAAATCTCCAATACCTGCAGAAAACCAAGTATGACTTGCGGAGGACTATGTCAAGAGCCAAAAAACAATTCTGAGCAAGGTTGGAGATGACATAGGATGCACATTGACTCAGGCAAGGTTTGCAGGGCATTAGTATCAATGGCATTGATGCTCCACTACTAGATGTGCATGATTCCTTTTATGCCTGCTTTAGAACATAGAAATCTACAGCACATTACAGGCCCCTCAGCCCACAATGTGTGCCAACCATGTAACCTAGTCCAGAAGCTACCGAGAATTTCCCTACCGCATAGTCCTCTATTTTTCTAAGCTTCATGTAACCAATCAATGAGTCTTTTAAAAGACCCTATTGTATTGCCTTTACCACCATTGCAGGCAGTGTGTTCCATGCACCCACTACTCTCTGTGTGAAAATCTTAACCCCTGACATGCCCCCCCCCCCACCACCACCACCCCAACTACTCCCAAACACCTTAAGATTCAACTATTTCAGCCCTGGGAAAAAGCCTCTGACTACCCATACAATCAATGCCTCTCATCATCTTATACACATCTATCAGGTCACCTCTCATCCTCATCGCTGCAAGGAGAAAAGGCCAAGTTTACTCAACCTATTCTCATAAGGCACGCTCTCCAATCCAGGCAACATCCTTATAAATCTCCTCTGCAATCTCTCCACATCTTTACAGTAGTGAGGTGACCAGAACTGAACACAGTACTCCAAATGGGATCTGACCAAGGTCTTATATAGCTGTAACATTACCTCACAGCTCTTGAACTCAAACCTATGATTGATGAATGCTAACACACCATACACCATCTTAACAATACTGTCAACCAGTGCAGCAGCTTTGAGTGTCCTATGGACATGGACCCCAAGACCCCTCTGATTTTCTACACTGCCAAGAGTCTTACCATTAATATTATATTCTGTCTTCAAATTTGACCTACCAAAATGAACCACTTCACATTTATTTGGGTTAAACTCTATCTGCCACTTGCCAGCCCAGATCTTGCATCCAATTGATGTCCCACTGTAACCTCTGTCAACCCTCCAGATTATGCACAACACCCCAACTTTTGTATCATCAGCAAAATTACTAACCCACCATTCTACTTCCTCATCCAGGTTATTTATAAAAATCACAAAGAAGAGGGGTCCCAGAACAGATCCCTGCGGAATACCACTGGTCACCAACCTCCAAGCAGAATACGAAGCATCTACAACACCCTTTGCCCTCTGTGGGCTAGCCAATTTTGGATCCCCAAAGCAAAGTCTCCTTGGATCCCATGCCTCCTTACTTTCTGAATGAGCCTTGCATGGGGAACCTTATCAAATGCCTTACTAAAATCCATATACGCTACATCCACTGCTCTACCGTCATGATTTGTTACAACATCAAGGAATTCAATCAGGCTAGTAACGCACAACCTGCCCTTGACAAAGCCATGCTGACTATTCCTAATCAGATTATGTCTCTCCAAATGCTCATAAATCCTGCCTCTCAGGATCTTCTCCAACAACTTGCCCACTACTGAAGTAAGACTCACTGGTCTGTAATTTCCTGGATTACCTCTACTTACTTTCTTGAACAAGGGAACAACATTTGCAACCCTCCAATCCTCCAGTTCTTCTTCCGTCCCTATTGATGATGCAAAGATCATCGTCAGAGGCTCAACAATCTCCTCCCTCACTTCCCACTGTCACCTGCAGTATATCTCATCTGGACCCGGCGATTTATCTAACTTAATGCTTTTCAAAAGCTCAGTACATCCTCTTTCTTAATGTCTATATGGTCAAGCATTTCAGTCTGCTGTAAGTCACTCCCACAATTGCCAAGGCTCTTTTTCCTGGTGAATACTGAAGCAAAGTATTTATTAAATGCCTCTGCTACCTCCTCTGACTCCATGCACACGTTTCCACTTTCACACTTGATAGGTCCTTTCTCACACGGCTCATCCTCCTGCTCCTCACATACTTGTATAATGCCTTGGGGATTTCTTTAATCCTGCTTGCCAAGGCCTTCTCGTGGCCCCTTCTAGCTCTCCTAATTTCATTGTTAAGCTCCTTCCTGGCAACTTTAAAATTTTCTAGGACTCTAACAGTATCTAGTTTCCTGAACATTTCATAAGCTTTTTCCTTTTCTTCTTAACTAGATTTTCTACATCCTTTGTCAACCATGGTTCTTTTACCCTACCATTCTTTCCGTTTCTCAATTGAATATTCCTATACAGAACACCATGCAAATGTTCCCTGAACATTTGCCACATTTCTGCCATGTGTTTCCCTGAGAACATCTGCTCCCAATTTATGTTCCCAAGTTCCTGTCTAATAGCATCATATTCCTCCTATCCCAATTAAATGTTTTCTCATATTGTCTGCTTTTCGTCATTTCCAGCGCTATGGTAAAGGAGATAGAGTTGTGATCATTACCTCCAAAATGCTCTCCCACCAAGCGATCTGGCAACTAACCAGGTTCATTTCCTAATACCAGATCAAGTACAGCCTCTCCTCTAGTTGGCTATATACATATTGCATCAGGAAACCTTTCTGAGCAATCCTAACAAACTCTACCCTATCTGCTCCTTGATGTCTCAGTTACTATTGGAGGAGTCTATAAAAAACAACCCAGTAGAGTTAATTCCCCTATCCTGTTTCTGACTTCCACCCACACTGACTCAGTAGGCAATCCCATCGTGACTTCCTCCTTTTCTGCAGCCGTGATACTATCCCTAATTAACAATGTCACGCCTCCACTTCTTTTGCCTCCGTCCCTGTCTTTTTTGAAACATCTAAAGCCCGGCACACTCAGCAGCCTTTCCTGCCCCTGAGACATCCATGTCTCTGTAATGGCCACAACATCATAGTTCTACGTATTGATCCATGCTCTAAGTTCAGCTGCCTTGTTTATGATACACCTTGCATTAAAATAGACACATCTCAAACCATCTGGCTGAGTGCTTTGTCCTATCATCTGCTTATCCTTCCTCACAAAATCCCTACAAGCTGTCTCTACTTGTGTGCCAACTGCCCTGTCCTCTGCTTCTGCACTTCAGTTCCCCCCCTCCCGCCCCCACAAATCTAGTTTAAACCCTCCCCAGTAGCATTAGCAAACCTCCCTCCAAGGACGTCGGTTCCCATCCAGTTCAGGTGAAACCCGTCCCACTAGTGCAGGTCACTCACCCCTTCCCTAGAAGGGGCTTTAAAATGGAGAATAAAACTACAGCTGTGAAGATCCCTGTTGCACCCGGCGACCCTGTGATCTCTGTCTGGGAGGCCAATGTCAGGCTGTCTTTCAGGAGAGTGAATCCTTGCAAGGTAGGCAGTCCCCAAAGGAGTCCCTGATAAGTCTCTGAAAACTTGTGCCAACCAGCTAGCTGGTGTATTCAAGGACATTTTGAACCTCTCACTGCAATGGTGGAAGTTCTCATCTGCTACAAAAGGGCAACAATTATACCAGTGCCCAAGAAGATTACTGTGCGCTGCTTTAACGACTATTATCTAGTAGCATTTACATCTACGATGATGAAATGCTTTGAGAGGTTGGTCATGGCTAGAATCAATTCCTGCCTCAGCAAAGACCTCAACCCACTGCCTATTGCCACAATTGGTCTGTGGCAAACTCAATCTCAATGGCTCTTCACACAGAATTAGATTACCTGAACAATACAAATACCTATGTCAGGATGCTGTTCATTAACTATAGCTCAGCATTTAACACCATCATTCCTACAGTCCTGATTAACAGTCCACAAAACCTGGGCCACTGTAGCTCCCTCTGCAATTGGATCCTTATCTTCCTACCTGGAAGACCACAATCTGTGCAGATTGGTAATAATATTTCTTCCTCCCTGACGATCAGCACTGGCGCACCACAGGGATGTGTGCTTAGCCCACTGCTCTACTCTCTGTGTGGAAAGGCATAGCTCAAATGCCATCTATAAATTTGCTGGTGATACAACCATTGTTGGCAGAATCTCAGATGGAGACGAGGGGACTTACAGGAGCGTGATATACCAGCTAGTTGAGTGGTGTTACAACAACAGTCTTGCACTCAATGTCAGTAAAAATAAAGAGCAGTTAGGGGACTTCAGAAGGGTAGGATGAAGGATCATGAACCAATCCTCATAGAGAGATCGAAAATGGAGAAAGTGAGCAATTTCAAGTTCACGGGTGTCAAGATCTCTGAGGACAGTGGCTATATTTCATTAGAAGTTTGAGATTTGGTTTGTCACCTAAAACATTCAAAAACTTCTACAGATGTACAGTGGAGAGCAACTTGACAGGCTGCGTCACCATGTGGTATGGCGGGGGGCGGGGAGGAACTACTGCACAGGAACAAAAGAAACTATAGAAAGTTGAAAAGTTAGTCAGTTCCATCTTGGGTACTCACCTCAGTAGTATCCAAGACATCTTCAAGGAACAGTGCCTCAGGAAGGAAGCGTCCATTATTAAGGACCCCCATCACCCAAGACATGCCCTCTTCCCATTGTTGCCATCAAGGAGGAGGGACAGAAGCCTAAAAGCCACACACTCAGCAATTCAGGAACAGCCTTTGCCCTGCTGCTATCTTCTGCCATCTGATTCCTAAATAGACATTGAACCCATCAATACTACCTCATTTTTATTGTTTCTGTTTTTGCACTATTTTAATTTAACTGTTTTATTTATAGTATTTACTGTGATTTTTTTTCTATATTATCATGTATTGTACTGTACTGCTGCCACTGTTAACAAATTTCACTACATGTGCCAGTGATATTAAACCTGCTTCTGATTCTGATTCTGAATATCTTGTGTCACTTGGATAATCTTTGGGTTAGCACAATATGGTGTGATTATTGCAGTTTAACAAAGGTCTACATATATTCCTGATAATCACGAGGAGAGGATCTGTTATTTCTGTTCTGTAGTGAGACTGTGAAGAAGGGTGTGCAGTTGACTGAACAAAATTGAAGTCAGTGGGATGGGTTGACATGTGTCTTTAAACTAAATCGGGGAGGGGTTCAATAGTTTGGGAAAGTGAAAATAAAGTAAAAGGGAAGGAGAGTGCAGGAGAATTTATGAAAGTTTCCAGAATAAATAAAAAGAAATTAACTTCCAGTAACATGGTGGAAAAATTGAAATGGGTGATGAATACAGGAGTGAAGATATTATATATCTGAATGTGCACAGTATACAGAAGAAGGTGGATGATCTTGTCGATCAATTAGAAATTGGCAAGTATGATGTTGCTGATATCACTGAGTCTTGGCTGAAACAAGATTAAATTTAGGAGCTTAACAGCCAAGGTATCACACGAAAAGACAGGTTGACAGAGGGGTTGAGGTGGCTCTGTTGGTAAAAAAAAATGAAATCAAATCATTAGGAGGCGACATAGGATCTGAGGATGTAGAATCCTTGTGGGCAGAGTTAAGAAACTGCAAGGGTAAAAAGACACAGGGGGCAATTGTATATAAGCCTCTGAACAATGGCCAGGATGTAGAATACAAATTACAACAGGAGACAGAAAAGGCATGTAAAAATAGTAATGTTCCAATAGTCATGACGGATTTCAATACACAGGTAGATTGGGGAAAATCAGGTTGGTGCTGGAATCCAAGCAATTCGTAGAATGCCTATGAGATGGCTTTATAGAGCAGTGTGGTTGAGCCCACTAGTGAAAAGGTAATGCTGGTTTGAATGTTGTGTAATAAACCAGATTTCATAAGGGAGCTTAAGGTAAAGGAATCCTTGGGAGGCAGTGATCATAATATGACAGAATTCACCCTGCAGTTTAAGAAGGAGAGCTACTAGATGTATCAGTATTACAGTGGAGTAAGTAAGACTACAGATGCATGAGAGAGCAGTTGTCCAAATTTGATTGGAAGGGGACACTAGCAAGGATGACAACAGAATAGGAATGGCTGGACTTTCTGGGAACAATTCGGAAGGCGCAGAATGGATTCATCTGAAAGAAAAAGTATGCTAAAGGGAGGATGATGGGGTACTGCAAGGCTCAGTGCTGGGACCCCAGTTGTTTACAACATATATTAATGACTTGGATGAGGGAATTAAATGCAGCATCTCCAAGTTTGCGGATGACACGAAGCCGGGTGGCAGTGTTAGCTGTGAGGAGGATGCTAAGAGGATGCAGGGTGATTTGGATAGGTTAGGTGAGTGGGCAAATTCATGACAGATGCAATTTAATGTGGATAAATGTGAGGTTATCCACTTTGGTGGCAAAAACAGGAAAACAGATTATTATCTGAATGGTGGCCGATTAGGAAAAGGGGAGGTGCAACGAGACCTGGGTGTCATTATACACCAGTCATTGTAAGTGGGCATGCAAGTACAGCAGGTGGTGAAAAAGGCGAATGGTATGCTGGCATTTATAGCAAGAGGATTCGAGTACAGGAGCAGGAAGGTACTACTGCAGTTGTACAAGGCCTTGGTGAGACCACACCTGGAGTATTGTGTGCAGTTTTGGTCCCCTAATCTGAGGAAAGACATCCTTGCCATAGAGGGAGTACAAAGAAGGTTCAACAGATTGATTCCTGGGAGGGCAGGACTTTCATATGATGAAAGACTAGATGAACTAGGCTTATACTGGTTGGAATTTAGAAGATTGAGGGGGGAGCTTATTGAAATGTATAAAATCCTAAAAGGATTGGACAGGCTAGATGCAGGAAGATTGTTCCCGATGTTGGGGAAGTCCAGTACGAGGGGTCACAGATTGAGGATAAAGGGGAAGCCTTTTAGGACCGAGATTAGGAAAAACTTCTTCACACAGAGTGTGGTGAATCTGTGGAATTCTCTGCCACAGGAAACAGTTGAGGCCAGTTCATTGGCTATATTTAAGAGGGAATTAGATATGGCCCTTGTGGCTAAAGGGATCAGGGGGTATGGAGGGAAAGCTGGTACAGGGTTCTGAGTTGGATGATCAGCCATGATCATACTGAATGGCAGTGCAGGCTCGAAGGGCCAAATGGCCTACTCCACCTATTTTCTGTGTTTCTATGATGCAACCATGGCTGACAAGGGAAGTCAAAAACAGCATAGAAGTAAAAGAGAGGGCATGTAATATACCAAAAATTAGTTGGAAGCTAGAGGATTGGGAAACTTTAAAATCTAACAAAAGGCAACAAAAAAACAGAAGTAAGGAGAGTAAAGATGAAATATGAAATTAAGCTAGCTATTTATATTAAAGATGAATAATGAATAATTACTTTGGTTCTGTCTTCACTAAGGAGGACATAAATAATCTTCCAGAAATAGTAAGGGACAGAGGGTCCAGTGAGATGGAGGAACTGAGCGAAATACATGTTAGTAGGGAAGTGGTGTTAGGTAAATTGAAGGGATTGAAGGCAGATAAATCCCCAGGGCCAGATGGTCTGCATCCCAGAGTGCTTAAGGAAGTGGCCCAAGAAATAGTGGATGCATTAGTGATAATTTTTCAAAACTCGTTAGATTCTGGACTAGTTCCTGAGGATTGGAGGGTGGCTAATGTAACCCCACTTTTTAAAAAAGGAGGGAGAGAGAAACCGGGGAATTATAGGCCGGTTAGCCTAACGTCGGTGGTGGGGAAACTGCTGGAGTCAGTTATCAAGGATGTGATAACAGCACATTTGGAAAGCGGTGAAATGATCGGACAAAGTCAGCATGGATTTGTGAAAGGAAAATCATGTCTGACGAATCTCATAGAATTTTTTGAGGATGTAACTAGTAGAGTGGATAGGGGAGAACCAGTGGATGTGGTATATTTGGATTTTCAAAAGGCTTTTGACAAGGTCCCACATAGGAGATTAGTGTGCAAACTTAAAGCACACGGTATTGGGGGTAAGGTATTGGTGTGGGTGGAGAATTGGTTAGCAGACAGGAAGCAAAGAGTGGGAATAAACGGGACCTTTTCAGAATGGCAGGCGGTGACTAGTGGGGTACCGCAAGGCTCAGTGCTGGGACCCCAGTTGTTTACAATATATATTAATGACTTGGATGAGGGAATTAAATGCAGCATCTCCAAGTTTGCGGATGACACGAAGCTGGGTGGCAGTGTTAGCAGTGAGGAGGATGCTAAGAGGATGCAGGGTGACTTGGATAGGTTGGGTGAGTGGGCAAACTCATGGCAGATGCAATTTAATGTGGATAAATGTGAAGTTATCCACTTTGGTGGCAAAAATAGGAAAACAGATTATTATCTGAATGGTGGCCGATTAGGAAAAGGGGAGGTGCAACGAGACCTGGGTGTCATTATACACCAGTCATTGAAAGTGGGCATGCAGGTACAGCAGGCGGTGAAAAAGGCGAACGGTATGCTGGCATTTATAGCGAGAGGATTCGAGTACAGGAGCAGGGAGGTACTACTGCAGTTGTACAAGGCCTTGGTGAGACCACACCTGGAGTATTGTGTGCAGTTTTGGTCCCCTAATCTGAGGAAAGACATCTTTGCCATAGAGGGAGTACAAAGAAGGTTCACCAGATTGATTCCTGGGATGGCAGGTCTTTCATATGAAGAAAGACTGGATGAACTGGGCTTGTACTCGTTGGAATTTAGAAGATTGAGGGGGGATCTGATTGAAACGTATAAGATCCTAAAGGGATTGGACAGGCTAGATGCAGGAAGATTGTTCCCGATGTTGGGGAGGTCTAGAACGAGGGGTCACAGTTTGAGGATAGAGGGGAAGCCTTTTAGGACCGAGGTTAGGAAAAACTTCTTCACACAGAGAGTGGTGAATCTGTGGAATTCTCTGCCACAGCAAACTGTTGAGGCCAGTTCATTAGCTATGTTTAAAAGGAAGTTAGATATGGCCCTTGTGGCTACAGGGGTCAGGGGGTATGGAGGGAAGGCTGGGTTCTGAGTTGGATGATCAGCCATGATCATAATAAATGGCGGTGCAGGCTCGAAGGGCCGAATGGCCTACTCCTGCACCTATTTTCTATGTTTCTATGTTTCTATGATTATACAAAGAGTAAAAGAAAGGCAAAAATGAACTTCAGATAGCTGGAAAAAAGGTAATAATGAAGGGCAAAGAAATGCTGTACTTATTTTGCATCAGTCTTCATTGTGGAAGACACCAGCAGCATGCTAGAAATTTGAGTGTCAGGGGCTGGTAATGAATGCAGTCACTATTACTAAGGAGAAGGTGCTTGGGAAGCTGAAAGGTCTGAAGATGGATAAGTCACTTGGATTTTTTGGACCAAAACTCCAGAGTTCTAAAAGAGGTAGCTGAAGAGGTTGTGGAGGCATTAGTAGTGATCTTTCAAGAACCAATAGGTTTCAACAGACGAGATAACTGTAAATGTCACTTCACTTGTCCAGAAGGGAGAGAGGCAGAATAAAGGACATTATAGGCCAGTTAGCCTGACAAGTAGTTGGCAAGATGTTAAGGGTCCATTATTAAATGTGAGGTTTCTGACTTATGATAAAGTTGGCCAAAGTCATCAAGGTTTGCTTAAGAAAAAAACTGTTGACATGAAATGTGTTGTTTTGTGACAGCAGTACAGTATAAAGACATAAAATTAATATAATTTACAAAGAAAAAATAAAAGTGAGGTAGTGTTCATGGCCTCATTCACCATTGAGCAATCTGGCAGAGGAGGGGAAGAAGCCGTTTCTGAATCAACGAGTGTCGGTCTTCAGGCTCTTCCCTGATGAAGGTAATGAGAAGAGGCTTACCCAAGATGATGAGGGTCCTTCGTAATGGATACTACTTTCTTGACAACTGTCTCTTGAAGATGTCCTCAATGCTGGAGTTTCTGGGTGTAACAGAAGACGCAAGATTTGTTCATTGCAAAGAGATTAGTGAGACTTAGAAAGAGATTAGAGATAGCCCAGGAAATTATAGGTCAGTGAGTCTTACTTCAGTGGTTGGCAAGTTGACGGGGAAGATCCTGAGAGGCAGGAGAGCAGTAGATGAAGGGTAGAGCAGTAGATGTAGTGTATATGGATTACAGTAAGGCATTTGATAAGGTACCCCATGCAAGGCTTATTGAGAAAGTAAGGAGACATGGGATTCAAGGGGACCTTGCTTTGTGGATCCAGAATTGGCTTGCCCATAGAAGGCAAAGAGTGATTGTAGACGGGTCATATTCTGCAGGGGGGGGGTCAGTGGAAACCATAGAAAGGGTGCAGAGGAGATTTACAAGGATGTTGCCTGGATTGGGGAGCATGTCTTATGAGACTAGGTTAAGTGAACTCGGCCTTTTCTTACTGGAGTGACAGAGGATGATAGGTGACCTGATAGAGGTGTATAAGATGATGAGAGGCATTGATCATGTGGATAGTCAGAGGCTTTTTCCCAGGGTTGAAATGGCTAGCACGAGAGGGCACAGTTTTAAAATGCTTAGAAGTAGGTACAGAGGAGATTACCTTCGTCTGGTCAGGGAGAGTGAGGAGGTGATAGAGAGGAGCTATAGATAGGTAGTCATTCTGCATGAAGGTCAGTCACAAGTGGTATGTCTCAGGGATTTGTTCTGAGACCCCTGCTCTTCGTGATTTTTATAAGTGACCTGGATGAAGAAATGGAGGGATGGGTTAGTAAATTTGCTGATGACACAAAGGTTGGGGGTCTTGTGGATAGTGTGGAGGGCTGTCAGAGGTTACAGCGGGACGTTGATAGGATGCAAAACTGAGCTGAAAAGTGGCAGATGGAGTTCAACCCAGATAAGTGTGAGGTAGTTCATTTTGGTAGGTCAAATATGATGGCAAAATATAGTATTAATGGTAAGACTCTTGGCAGTGTGGAGGATCAGAGGGATCTTGGGGTCCAAGTCCATAGGACACTTAAAGCTGCTGTGCAGGTTGAATCTGTGGTTAAGAAGGCATACGGTTCATTGGCCTTCATCAATCGTGGGACTGAATTTAGGAGCCGAGAGGTAATGTTGCAGCTATATAGGACCCTGGTCAGACCACACTTGGAGTACTGTGCTCAGTTCTGGTCACCTCACTATAGGAAGGATGTGGAAACCATAGAAAGGGTGCAGAGGAGCTTTACAAGGATGTTGCCTGGGTTGGGGAGCATGCCTTATGAGAATAGGTTGAGTGAACTCAGCCCTTTTTTCCTTGGAGTGACGGAGGATGAGAGGTGACCTGATAGATGATGAGAGGCATTGATCATGTGGATAGTCAGAGACTTTTTCCCAGGACTGCAACGGCTACCACTAGAGGGCACAGTTTTAAGGTGCAAAGAAGTGGCAGATTGAGTACAGTGTAGGGAAATTTATCATCATGTAATTTGGTAGAAGGAATAAAGGTATTGACTATTTGCTAAATGGGGAGAAAATTCATAAGTTAGAGATGAAGAGGGTCTTGGGAGTCCTCGTGCAAGATGCCCTGAAAATTAACTTTGCAGGTCGAGTCATTCATTTCGAGAGGACTAGAATATAGATGCAAGGAAGTAATGCTGAGACTTTATAAGGCATTGGTCAGATGACATTTTGAGTATTTTGGGTTCCATGTCTGTTTTTGGAGAAGTTCCAGAGGTGGTTTACGCGAATGACCTCGGGAATGAAAGAGTTAGTGTTTGATGGTTCTGGGCCTGTACCCATTGGATCTTAGAAGAATGAGGTAGGATTTCTTTGACACCAATCAAATATTGAAAGGCCTGGATAGAGTGGACATGGCATGGACACTTCCTCTAGTGGGGGAATCTAGGACCAGAAGGCACAGCCTTAGAAAGTATGGGTGACCTTTAGAACAGAGATGAAGAGGAATTTATTTAGCAAGAGGGTGGGGTATCTGTGGTATTCATTGCCACCAATGGAAGTTGATAGGTTCTTGATTAGTAAGGACATCAAAGATTACAGGGAGAAGGCAGGGGATGGGCTGGTGGACAGACTCGATTGGCCCAATGGCCTAATTCTGCTCCTGTGTCTTATGGTCTTATGGATGAGGGAGAAGGAGAGATAAGAAAGAAAATCTTTTGCAGGAATGATTAAATTTCAAAAAGGATTTATAGTGCTAGGTGGAATAAGATGGTAATGGGGCACAAAAAGAAAAGCGATTGGTCAAGAGAAAGTGCGAATAGTTTCCTTTATACTTTGAATCAGCACTACAAGAAGAAATTTACCTGAGTGTCCCTTTAATCTGAGGGTATTGTAATTATGAGTCAAGGCAGATGGGTCAGGATAGCCATAAAAGTGAAAGAAAATTTGGACTATGTATATGTGACAGTGACAGATATTTGCATCCAAGTTTGTTATATCTTTTAAACCCACATCCGGTAAGATGGCGGCGCGCACAGACACACTGGTCACTCGGGGTCCAATCAAAGGTGTACTTGTTCATCTTGTATGTCTTTTTTATGATTGCAAGTCATTGCTGGATACTAAGAAAATCAAGTACTGCAGGATTATCCCCTCAGTGACTTGTTCCATCGTGATGGAGCTGGACTAACTGTGTACCATTGCTGTGCTTTCACCTGAACGTGCTGCGTACCATTGGTTTGCAGTGTGAGTGATTGTTTTGGACATTTTTATTGTGATCACGAGACCTTGTTGGACATTGGTTAGGCGGAATATTGCAAGGCCGGGTCACTAGTTGACAGTGCTGTCCACCGGTATTTGCTTGTTGCAAACCTCCAGCGTTTGTTCTGCGCTGCCCACCGATGTTCATTCAGTGTTAGCCTCCGAATGTTCGCTCGGTGCTGCTTACCACTGTTAGCTTGGATCTGCACGCCAGCGTTTGCTCTCTGCTGCTCCCCAGTGTTTGCTCAGTGCAAGAACAAGCTGGACCGGAACAACTTAACATCAATTCTACAGTCATGTCACTCAAGGACTTCAGTTATATTATTTTTTTTATGCTTCTCTGAATTTGTAACCATACGTGCTATTTGTGCTATGTGCTATGTGCTGTTGGTAATAAGTTTTGCACCTTGGCCCTGGAGAAATGTTGCTTCACTTATCTATATTCAAGTATGGTGCAATGCTAGGTAAACTTGATCTTGAACTTGAACTTATGGCACTGCTTACATGATTTTGTCTGTCAATATTATTTTAATTATAATGACTTCCTGTGCATTTTGTTCGAATATAACTTACAGTAGATAATTAGGAATTGCTGATGCATTCTTTTCACAGATTGATGCAGAAGAAATTATCTTGCAGGAAGGAAATTGAAGAGCAGAGGAAGGTAAATATTTTTTGTCCATTTTATTAGAAGCAGACAGTAAACTTCATACAAATAGTGAAAAACTGTATGTCAAGAGTGAATGAGCTTAAAAATATTAACATTAGTGAACAGTTAATTGGGACTGAAAGGCATAAACGCTTTCAACTCCAGAATGGTTCCCACAGACTGGAATGTGTCAAATGTACCTCTCTATTGAACAAAGTAGGTGGTGCTGTGGGGTGGGGGGGGGAGAAGAAAATGGAGAACTACAAACCAGTTGGCCTGTCATCATTAGATGGGAAGATACTGAAAATTTACGGAAATGGGCTGAATAGCTTTATTGTCTCTGTATCCTTTGCTCTGGCTCTGGATTCTGTGCTGAGTCCAGTGATAAAACACAAAAGCTTTGTGCTGACAAGCAGGAAATGTGTTATTTCCACCCTGACAGCTTAAATCAAGAACAACTAAACAGCACTCATCAAACCAGGTCAGCGTTATTTGTTCTTTAATTTCAAATCATTTATCACTTACAGGCAGCTGAAAAGATCTTTGAAAGTATAGCTACTGGAAGATAAGCAAGAAGTTTGTTGGCATACTCTGAAGTCCAATCACCTGAGGACTAGTTGCTTCTGCCAGACCGCTATGTTTTGTGGGACTGCCACAGCAGCGAAGCTTGGAGCTCTATTTGACCTGGCAGGCCGCAAAGTGTCAGTGTCCACCACAGGGGCGGGATGTGGCTGAGGAGAAGAAATACAAGGCAGTAGCAGAATCAAGGATAATCTTGGCCCAATATTTTACTGGAAAAACTTCATTTCAAGCACGAGAAAGGTCAAACTTGTAATGCAATTTAGTTATGAAATTACAATTTAACCTCGATCATTAAGGCTGTAGTTATTAATATAACAGATTGAATATTCATTATTTTCAGTGTATTTAAATTAACCTTTAGAACAATATGATTATGAATAGACGAAAGTGAATTTGAGGTTTCAGATCAGTTACTTTAACTTAACATACAATTAGAGTATCACCAGAGGATAAACACATAATGAAAATCCCTTTCCTGCCACAGCGTCTGTAAAGTGTTTGTACCTTTCTTGTCCCGATGGGTTTTTAACAGGGCTCCTTGGTTCAGGTTAATGAAAGCGAAGTTCCAAAATTTTGCCAAAACCTAAACATTTAAGATTGGAAGCCTCACCATCTTGTGGACATATTCTGTTATTGCATTTTTCAATGAGGCTGCACAATATAACTGTGGCTGATTCTGGAGCCTGGTCTACGCACAGATGCAGATGATTGAATTCTAGCCAGAGCCCATGTTCAGACATGTTGCACACCTTGAAAAATGTTGAACAGCGTAGGCAACTTTGGTCAATTTGCAATGTGGAACTTCAGACAATGAGAAATGGCTAAAGGCTAAAGACCACAAGCAGATCCAGACTGCTGTGGGGGTTTTAACAAAATATGTATAATGCAGTCCAAACTTCCCCTGGAAAGACTCTTAGTCCATCTTCTACTTTCCTTGGCTCTATCACTCATTAGATGATCAGACAAATATGCACAAAGGACTTCCAATGGACAAAGTTCAACATAAGTTTCTGCGTTGATGTTGCAGTCAACAGGGATCACCGTCACTCTCAAAAACCTTGCCCTATAACCTTGCAGGTTGTATCTGCTGGGAAAATCACTATTGCACTGAAATAAAACTCCAGCAAAATGAAAAACCTACTTTAGATAAGCACGATATTTCAATTCATGGAAAGTCTTCATAGTCTTACCGACAACTTCCTGGTAATTTCCTTCCATGAAGGCTATCTCTTGCAATATATTTCCACTCATTTCTGATCTGATGAAAATCAAACGAGTTTCCTTTTTTGCGGCTCTGGCAAATCTGGCCATTTGATTTGAGGATGGAAACTTGTTGTTTGGTGACTGATCCCACTTTGGGTCAGTATAGCTGATGTTTGGCAGAGAATTATGCAGCAGTTTGCCTATGGCTGCAGGCTCAATGCCAATGATCCTGTAAATAATGCTCAGTTTGAGACAGCAGTGTTATTAAAAGCTGTGAGAGAACAGTGGCAGACATGATTCAGACTTAAGATGCGTCTGCGTTAAGAGCTGCAAAGCCAACAAAATTATTAAAATTTTAAAGACTGCCAATAACTAATTCACAGACATGCAGAAAATTGATTAAGACCATGTTTGTACAATTTTTGCCTGCTACATCTTTTTCAAGGCCTAGAAATCTCCCAAATCTGGCGATGTTTTCCTTGCCTTAAAATCGCCTATGTGCATTTGCATTTAAGTACGATTTGAACTGACTATTTCAGTTTCAGAAATGGATTGTGAGATTTCCTTAGATACCATGATGATTTGGTTGTATACAATGCAAAGATGAACCTTTAAGCTACCATAATATGTTGACTTCCTGGTGCCAGGAGAAAAGACGACATATACCCATTTTATCAGTCACCAAAGAGTGTGGGTCAGGATCAACAAATTGTGATTCACATTTCAACCAACAGCAAAAAAAGTAGAAAAGAAGTTCTGTTTGGAGAGTAGAAGGTGTCAGGAACAAATGAAAAAAAAAGAACTTCAAATTAGCATGGGAATGGACTCATGAGAAGTGATGTGGGAAAGGGTGGAGCTGTAGGAATGGGAAAGGAACACAGGAACATGATTACCTGAAACTGCAAAGTTCAATATTCATGAAGAGGTTTCCAATCTTAAGGTTTTATTCTCCTAGTTTGTACCTGTCCCCGTGGTGACAGTGGAGCAGGACAGCGCGGAGTGGGATTGGGGTTGAGGATTAAAAGGACATGCAGCCAGAAGCTCAAGATGGCCACTGAAGACATGAATGAAGAATTGTAATACTGAAACTAAATCGTGATCAGGACCAAGACCAGTATCTTAAAAATAAGGATTAAAAAGGCACTTTCAACAGTAGGTTGTTACAAGACTTGGGTGGAAGAGGTAGTATAAATAATAGATTTAAGAGGTAAAAGAGCGAAAGTATGCTTTAGACATCATGGTTGAAGAGGAAACTGAAATATAGGAAGCAGTTAAGCCAGGTAATAAAATAAAAGAGGTGCAAGTTGAGCATCAAAGCAAAAGGTTGGAATAATGTGTGCGGCTGCTTTATGCTTTATTCTTTATGCAAATGAGTACTGTGCTGAATATTTCCCCAGTATAAATTAATTTTGTATCATGTAGCCATGTGATAGATTTATAATTAATAATATGCTATATAATATATATAAATAATAAGTAGGGTAATAATAGATTGTTAAGAATATGATCAAAATATACAAGTGTAAGATAAGAATGAAAGAACATGATGAAGTTGAAGGGCTAGTCTTTGGTTAAGGGGGAACCAATGGGGAGAAAAGCAAAAAGAAAAAGTTGGAGACACAAGAGACTGCAAATGCTGGAATCTGGACCAAACAGCAAATTGTTGGAGGAACTCAGAAGCTTCAGAGCATCCTTGGCGCAAAAGATGGTCATGTTTCCAAGCCAAGATCCTACATCGTGGCTGGGAGTGTAGAGAGAATATAGAAAATGTAGAGGTGTGAGGGCGTGTTAAGACAGGCTGGGGAGTGATAGGTCAAATCAGATAAGGGAGGGCTGATGGGTAGATAAAAGCATCTGGGAAAGAGTAATAAATCTAGTTAATGAGGCATGAGGTGTCCTGGGGTGTGGGAAGAAGAATATAAAAGGAAAAGAAAGAGACTCACCTTCAATCCACCTGTCAACTTGCTTTCAAGGACTTTTTACAACACATATTTTGAGTATTATTTTATATTTACACAGTCTGTCTTTTTCACATTAGGTGGTTTTGAGTCTTTGTTTATGTATAATTTTTGTTAAATTCAATTACATTTCTCTTTTAAAAATGCCTGAAAGGAAATGAGTCTCTATGTGTATATGGTAACATATACAGTAGGTACTTAGATAGTAAATTTATTTTGATATTTTGAACGTTGAACTTTAGAACTTGCGTAGACTGGTAGAAACAGAGAAGGAACATAATGGTGTGGGTTACCGGCAAATGGAAAATTGAATGTTCATAGCATTGGGTTGAAGGCTACCCAAGTGGAATATGAAGTGTTGCTACTCTAGTTTGTGTTTGGCCTCACTGTAGCAGTGAGCATTTCAGGGACTGACGAGCTGGTGTGAGAGTGGGGAAGGAAACTGGAAAGATGTGCTGCAAGTAGATCCAGATGGCCATTGTGGACAGGGTGCAGGTGCTTCACACAACAGTCACAGAGTCTACACTTGGTTTCATTGATGTAGAGAATGCAAATAGATGAGACAGGAGGAGCTGCATGGGAACCTCATCTGTTTCGGTCCCTGCTTAGTGGTGAGGATGGAGGTGTAGGCATCTCCTACAGGTGCAGGGGAAATTGCCGGGTGGCAGGAAAAGGTGGGTGGGGAGGAATGGGCTGACCAGTGAAGAGAGTGTTCCCTGTGGAAAGCACAAAAAGGTGAAGAGGGGATGTCATGATGGGTGGTGGGATCCCATTGCAGCTGACAGAAACAGAGATGACAATACACAGGGAAAGAGACTGCAGTGGTGTGAAGAGTGAGGATCAAGGGGACTACACTGTATCTTTGTTCTGTCTTGGAGCCAAGGGGAGGGGATTGGAGGGTGGGGGCTTGAGAGCAGGTCTCAAGAAAGTGGAAGAAATGCCAGTGAGGGCTTCATCAGCTACCAGTGGAAGAAAGGCCATATTTCCCGAAAAAGGAGGGCATTTCAGTTGTGTCAGAGTCCCGACCATTAATTCCCCATTTTCTCCTAATTTCCGTTGATGGTGGCACACCTGGTTTCCATCAAGACCTGCAGCATAAGAACCCTGGCTTTGCACCCACTAGTTGCCAGATCATTAGTTTTGCCAGTGTGGTAATTAACATTTCCTGGCCGCTTAGGATTGTGTGTTCTAAGTTTTGCTTCAGTACCGAGATTTACCTGTGTAACTCTGTCTCTCCATGCTAAGAAAAGTTTTGTCTGCCACTTTCCTTTCTACGCTCTGTGTCAAGTTAAGTTCCCCCTGCCTCCTGCTTTCCTGCACTCCTTCCTGTTTGCCGTTCAACGCTCACGCCTGCGTCTGCATCCTAACTCAATCTCCGTGCCGGTGTCCTGCACTTGGGTTCACCTCGCTCGTTGCAACAAGTTGTCCTACAGCAGAAAGCTTCATCTTAAGAACAAATATGGTGGACACAGAGAAAGAGATTGAGTCCTTTCAGAAGATAAGGTGGAGGTAGTTGTGATCAAGGTAGCAGAGGGAGTCAGTGTGTTTATAAGTGAGTATTATGAACAGTTGAATTGAGAAATGGAGAAACATTTTAGACTGTAGTTGAAGTTGAACGTGCAGCCATTGGCTGCGGCTGTGGAATGGTAACATCAGTAAACATAGAGAATTGTCAATCATGCGGCAAAATCAGAATGATTTTAATTGGGATTTTCATAAAGACTGTGATTGTAGTGTCTGCACGTTGGCAAACGTTTCCTGAAGCTCTTTGTTCCAGAACCAACGAGTTCGGAGTGGGGTTAGATGTGTAGGATGAGTAGACTTAATGATGAATAGTGAGCCAGTTTATTTATTAGTGGAATGGTACATGAGCATTTATCTTAGTGAACATATTATGAATAAAAGAAACAAAATTAACTTCTTGGATCAAAATCTTTAATCAGAATTGGGATCTTAATGAGCTGAGGTGAGCTGTTCCCTTTTCTGGCAAAGCATCTTCAACATGAAATGTTGCATCTCTATTTCTCTTCCTACACATGTGGCCTGACCTGCTGAATATTTATTTTAAATTTCCAGCACCTGCAGTTTTATGTTGATATTCACACCAAGATCAAGGCTGTGCTTGGCAGGAAGATATGTAAAACAACTTGATGGGCCGAATGGCCTACTTCTGCTCCTTTGTCTTGAGATCTTGAACTGCCAAAATTCAAGATTTAAGTGAGTCTAACTTGCATGTTACGAGGCAAAGGCTATCTACGGTAACCTCGGTAACATTAATACCTAGTAACAATAGCATTTCAGTGGGCGTTCAGAAAAAACCTAATATGATACAAAATTTGTTCACATTACTAGGTGACAACAACAGAGATGAATGATTAAAGAGACAAGGGATGCATTAATGCTAAAGAAAGAGCAGACATGAAGTTTAAAGCACACTTGTGCGGTTCGTGACAATGGGAAGATGAAAGAACAACAACACATGACAAATCAAAGCTTCAGAAAGGACATGCGAAATGAAACTTCAAAAGGGTAACAGAACAAGAGCAATTTTTTTGCTCTTATATTCAATTAAAAGAATATGTTGAGAAGTCAAGTACATCCCTTAAAATGTAGTAAATAAAAACTAAAGACATGAAGAAGATGGGGTAATGTTATTTTGTATCAGTGTTTACAGTCAAGGAAAAGTGTGGTAGAAATCCCATAGAAATCAATATTAAATAAGGTAAGGCAAAGGAGATTTCAAAGAGGGAAATTCAACCCCATTCACTTAGAACAGTATAGTTTCAAACAGATGCAAAATAGAAATGCTGGAAGACCAGATAGACTTAAGAGGAGCATGTTCATAGCTACAGAATATAATGAAGGGGTCAATGGAATGCTGACCTCGATATCAAGAGGGCTATAATACAAGCTGCCAGAAGTTATACTGCAGCAATAACTAGCCCTTGTTAAGGGAAACTGAGAGTCTTGGTAGCACTTCTAGGCTCTGTATGTTAGGAAGAATATCTTCACCTTGGAGATGATGCTGTAAAAGAAATGCAACTTATATTAACTAACCTACAATTATCTCCTAGGCCTGTAAAATAGATAAAGGCTAATCTGTTGAAGTGTTCAATCTGTTATGAGGGATTAATTCTGCTAATCGGAGTTGGACTGAGGACACAACCTACACCATGGAATTGGACTATTGATGACTGAAGGATTCTACTTTCTTCCATAAATGAGGATTGACATTAGCTTAATAGTATGTTTAAATAAATAAGGTGTTATTCTGTTAATCTCAAGTACTGAGTAACCTGCAGCAAAGACAGTCATGTAAAATTAGGAACAACACACAAAATGCTGGAGGAACTCAGTAGGTCAGGCAGCATCTATAGAGGCAAATGAACAGTTGATGTCTATGGAAGGAAATGAACAGTTGATTGGAGAATCAAATAAGTGAGTGTAAGAAACCCTGACATGAAAATGCAGTTAGAAGTGCATCCTCAGAACTGGTGACGTAACTTATGAAGTGATCAAATTACAATGAACCTTTACAAAATAGTTTTATCTGCAGTAAAAGTGTTGAGTCATTTCTGCCCACTGAACATTAGAAAGGATGTGAAGGCCTTGGTGGAGGAACAGAAAAAAATAAGCGGAATAGTTATAGGAATGAAGGACTTGCATTTCAGAATAAGATTCGAGGATGGGATTGTTCTCCATTGAGTCAAGAAGGTCATGAGGTTTTCAAAATAATTAGTAAAAAAGATCCCATTGGTGAAAGGGTCAAGAACTAGAAATTGTCAAAAACAAACCATGTCTGACAGTACATCGGAAGCAGATTCATTTGGGAGCTTCAAATGTTATTTGATTATTATGTCATAGGAATTACATTGCTTGGAAGAAAGGGTAAGTGAGAATATCAGCTGCTTCGTTCCTGCAGAGCGTCAACTCAAACTTAAAGGAGATGCCATCACTTTTCAATCAGGTCTAGGTAAAAGCCTTGCTCATCCTTTGACTTGTCAGCAACCTTTCTAATCGTAGGAAATGAATGGACTCCATTTCAGTTTTATGTAGGTTTAGGAGTAATGCTATTAAAGATTCTGGTTTTAGATGGCACTACCAAATGCATGTGACAGCTCACTGGTAGATCAAATGGCAAGAAATTCAACTGAAAACATTACTAATAACCCCTTTTCTGAAATAAATTATGGTAAATTATCACCGCAAACAATGAAGAGGCGAGTGAAGGCAAAGTGAATTCGAGGGATGAACTGTGTTGGTACGTTGCAGAATCGATGCAGATGGAGTGAGCCACTCAGAAAGGAGAAGTCGAGGCAGGGGAGTTTCAATGCCCATACAACTGACCCAGGTGTGAGGTTGGATTGCTCTGGGCGCTGAGTCAATTTGGAGAAATCAGGAGTGGCTTCGGGCTCGGTGGCCAGATGTGGGCCTGTAGCGAGTCACTAGGTGGCATAGCCTAGGCCCGGGTCCTTTCTCTGCAGCAGTGCCTGGGTCCCAGTGCTGTTTAGACAACTTAAACACCGGCCCAGACAGACTGGACAGACGGGTGTTGGGATCGGAGAAGACAGCTAATTTCGATCACTCTCCCATGATGTTCACTCCTCTCTCCATGGTGCTGAGGCGATGAAGACTGCCCCACTAATATGATGAACTGATACCGACACTTTGGACCTACTCTGGGATCCTCCGGCGTTCGGATGAAAGGACTCATTTTGGTTCGGAATGCTGTTGCTCACTTCTATTGTTTGCATAATTTCTTTTCTCTTTCTCTGCACATCGGGTGTTGGTCTTAATTTTATTTAATTTTTTAACTGAGTTCTTTCTGGCTCCTTGCTTTGTGGCTGCCTGTAGGTAAACAAATTTCAAGGTTTGATAATAAATGTACATTGAAACTTTGAAACTTGGAACTTTGAAACAGATCTAAATAGGTTCATCTGTTAATTTTTACATGTAATTTGCTGAAAGGCATGACCTGTCACACACCATCAGAAAAGATGAAGTCTACTTGGATAAAGTACTATAAAGTCAATGTCAAGTCTATCGTCACATTCACAAGTACAGGTGCAATGAAAAATGCCTGCAGCAACATCACAGCCACATGGCATCCAATAAACAGCATGCACAAGAAAAACATAAATTACCCTCAATTTTTACAAGAAAGAGCAAGTAGAATGAAATAAGCACAAAGTCCATTTTCGTGCAAAATGATCAAATAGTCTCGGTAGTCAAAAATGAGGAGGTATTATTGTTGTAAAATTAACAGTAAATCAGAAAAGCTTTTAACATTAGGGAATAATTTGTGTTCTAATTCATGATGGATCCATTGATGAAAATAGCAGGTGCTCAAGGGTTTAGACCGATGTGGCAATGCTATCAGCAGTCAATTCAAATGAAAGGTTATTTGAAGTGTGTGCACAGGATGCAGAGAGTCACACTGCTTTCCAGCGTAATGCTGCATTCATTCAATCAGTAAAGAAATTCTTCTGTTCCTTAAACATTGCACTCCAAATTAAACTTGTCTCAAGACCCTAATATGTCTTACAGAGCAGGGGTTCCTTTACGTCTTCCACTAAACTATGGGATTAAGTTTCAAAGATTAGCTGGTTTACATTAAGTATTTACCAGTTTTTCCTTGCCTCTAAATGTATAAAGCATTTGATGTTTTCTTCTGACAGCTTTCACCTTCCTGGATAGCCATTGTATGAAGCTGCTGAAGGAACTCAGCAGATTGTCTGAGCGGGGGTGAGAATAGAGATAGGGAGAAGGAATTGTCGACATTTTGGGTTCAAGTCTGCATCAGGACATAATGGACTATAATGGCATCAGTTGTGCCTCTCAAAAGGTGCAATAGGCTAGAGATTGACATCCTTAATTTTCCAACATGGGACCGGCGGCCTTGGAGCTGTTGGCAGAGGGAAGCAGTGATTATCCTCAATTCACAGGAGATCACTCAGGAGGAAGTGGGAGGAGAGGACTGTGGAATAGATACTGCAAGAAATACAAAAATGTGATACAATTCATCAAGTTAGTGAATGTCAGCTGCAATAATAAACTTGGATACTTTTCAATCTACCACACATCCATCACTCACCAAGTGACAGCTCATGTCCATGATTCACATACATCCTGCACAGTAACTTCACTTGGATGCAGCCCTCACGTAGTAATTCACATTGCACAAAAGTCATTAACGTGCTACCTTACGTGCTGCATCCCATGCTGTAAAAAGTGGTGCAATGATGAGACAGTAGGTACCTGTGGTCAGATTGCAGATACATCATCTCCCATACACCCCAGCAAGACCACTCCTCGCTATCATTAGAAAGACCATCGCAGAGCCTAAGGCCAGCTGCAGATTTGTGGTCATCACGTTCAGTGGTAGCTGTCCTTGCAATATGCTGCCTATTCCTGCTCTACGTTGAGGACTACATTGGTGCTACTTCATGTACCCTTGCTGAGCTCATCAATTTCATCAACTTTGCCTCTTACTTTAACCCTGGCATTAAATTCACTTGGTCTATTTCTGACACCTGTCTCCCTTTCTCAATCTCTGGAGACAAATTGTCTACCGATGTCTTTCATAAACCTACAAACTCCCACGGCTATATTGACTATAACTCTTTCCGCTCATTCTCCTGTAAAAATGCAATCTCATTTTCTCAGTTTCTTCTTCTCCACTGCATCTACTCCTAGGATGAGGCTTTCCTTTCCAGCATATCAGCAATGTTCTCCTTCTTCAAAGAATAAGGTTTCCCTTCCTCCACCATTGATCCTGCCCTCATCTGCATCTCCCTCTGTTTCTGGGACATCTGCCCTCACCATATCTCCCTGCCACCTTAACAGGGATAGAGTTCCTCTTGTCCTTTCCTACCACCCCATGAATTTCCACATCCAGCATATCATTCTCTGCAACTGCTGTCATCTTCAACGGGACCCTACGACCATACACATCATTACCACCACCCCCACAAACTCTCCACTCTCCCTCCATGATTCCCTTGTCCATTCGACTATCCCCACTAACCTCCCTGCAAGCAGAACTACTACACCTGTCCATTCACCTCCTTCCTTACCTCCATTCAGGACACCAAACAGTTCTTCCAGGTGAGGCAACACTTCACCAGCAAATCTGTTGGAATTGTCTTCTGCATCTGGTGCTCCTGATATGGTCCCCTCTACATTGGTGAGGCCCGACATAAATTGTGAGACTGCTTTGTTGAGCAGCTTTGCTCTATCCACAAAAAGTAGGATATGCTGATGGCCAAATATTTTAATTTCAATCCCCATTCCCATTCTGGCATGTTGGTCCAAGACCTCCTCTAATAGCACAATAAGGCCACTCTCAGACTGGAGGATAGGGTGTCTGAATCTCCAACAAGATGGCAACTTACAATAATTAATACAATAATTAATAATTAATCTGGTCCTCACCTACCACCCCACCAGCCTCCGGGTCCAACATATTATTCTCCGTAACTTCCGCCACCTCCAACGGGATCCCACCACTAAGCACATCTTTCCCTCCCCCCCCTGCATTCCGCAGGGATCGCTCCCTACACAACTCCCTTGTCCATTCGTCCCCCCCATCCCTCCCCACTGATCTCCCTCCTGGCACTTATCCGTGTAAGCGGAACAAGTGCTACACATGCCCTTACACTTCCTCCTTTACCACCATTCAGGGCCCCAAACAGTCCTTCCAGGTGAGGCAACACTTCACCTGTGAGTCGACTGGGGTGATATACTGCGTCCGGTGCTCCCGATGTGGCCTTTTATGTATTGGCGAGACCCGACGCAGACTGGGAGACCGCTTTGCTGAACATCTACGCTCTGTCGCCAGAGAAAGCAGGATCTCCCAGTGGCCACACATTTTAATTCCACATCCCATTTCCATTCTGACATGTCTATCCATGGCCTCCTCTACTGTAAAGATGAAGCCACACTCAGGTTGGAGGAACAACACCTTATATTCCATCTGGGTAGCCTCCAACCTGATGGCATGAACATCGACTTCTCTAACTTCCGCTAAGGCCCCACCTCCCCCTCGTACCCCATCTGTTACTTATTTTTATACACACATTCTTTCTCTCACTCTCCTTTTTCTCCCTCTGTCCCTCTGAATATACCTCTTGCCCATCCTCTGGGTCCCCCCCCGCCCTTGTCTTTCTTCCCGGACCTCCTGTCCCATGATCCTCTCGTATCCCCTTTTGCCTATCACCTGTCCAGCTCTCGGCTCTATCCCTCCCCCTCCTGTCTTCTCCTATCATTTTGGATCTCCCCTCCCCCTCCAACTTTCAAATCCCTTACTCACTCTTCCTTCAGTTAGTCCTGACGAAGGGTCTCGGCCTGAAACGTCGACTGCACCTCTTCCTGGAGATGCTGCTTGGCCTGCTGCGTTCACCAGCAACTTTGATGTGTGTTGCTTGAATTTCCAGCATGTTGTTTGAACTTACAATAATTTTTCACCCTCCCCTTCTTTTTTTTCAATATCCCACTCTAGCTCCCCAATTACTTCTTCCGTTTTCACCTGCCTATCACCTCCCCCTGTGCCCCTTCTCCTTCCCGTTCTCTCATGATCAGATTCCTTCTTCTCCACCTCTCACTTTCCTAGCTTCTCACTTCATTCCCTTCCTCCTACCAACCTAGTATTTCCTAGCTCATGCTCCTCCCCCTCCTCCAACTTCTTATTCTGACTTCTTCCCCCTTCTTTTCCTGTCCTGATGAAGGGTCATGGCCCAAAACATTGACTGCTTATCCATTTCCATTGATGCTGCATGACCTGCTGAGTTCCTCCAGCATTCAGTGTATTTCAATATGTGATTTAGAATGTTTATATTGAATTTTTCTCTTTCGATCCTATGCATATTTGGTGTGCTCTGGATTTCCAGCATCTACAGAATTTCTTCTCTTTCTATCTCTCATTCTGTTAGCATTCATTATCCCACCACTGCCATTCAATCCCCTTCTGCTGGTTATCAGCCTGGTGCATGTGGGAAAATTGTACAACATGATGCCAGGCCTTTGAGAGGTTGTCGCTCAAGATAATCTACAGTCTAGCCCATTGAAAGTCATCGTAAAGGTAGGGTAACATCGTGTAGGGTTGCTGAGGACAAGTAATAAGGGAAAATACAGAGGTGTAGCGGTTATTTTAAAACAAATCAAAACTGCTGAGAGACTAAACCAGGAGCTTGCCACCGTATGACGTGCTTCTGAATAAAATGAAGTTTCAGTCGATAAAAGTACTTTTAATCCTTTATTACGAAACCAGCAATGATGTGCAATCTTATAGCGGTAAAAAACTAACAAAAAACTAAATTTACAATATAGCAATCTTAGTGTTCAAATCAGCATAACAAAGTATTCTATTTAGTGATATTGGAATTAGCATTCTATATATACTTACGTGAAGTTAGCTATCTAGTTAGCACTCCAATAAGCTCTAATTAGCGTAACTAAGCAGTTGAACTAAATCAGCAGTCAACAAAAAGAATATTGTTCTCCGGTTGCCTCGAACTCTCAACTAGACTCAACCAAACTAACTGAGCATGAATATATAATATACTCATTTGCTTCTACCACACCCTAACCCACATGACAGTTTACCTTCTCAAAATATGATGCAGACAGGAAATAGATACATGGCTTCAACAGACAGAAAATAGTTACAGGGGGGTTAACATTTGTTTAGCTTTTGTTTCTACATTTGGTTTAGAATGTTTACATTGAATTTTCCTCTTTTGATCCTATGCATATTAATCGAGACTGACACATGGAAGATAAAATGTAGTATTTTTGATGAATGTGGAATTGAATTTGTGGTTATTGACAGTGCACTTAGAAAGTTGAATGAAGGATTGCTCTGTGAGAAAAGACACTAGATTACCTGAAATAAAAATAGTACATGTGAGAAATATTCGATATATTTTTCCTTTAGATTCTTCATTGTCTCCAAAATCAACTGTTTTTACTTACCTTTACCTAAATTTTTAGCTGATTTGACGTTGAATTTACTTTCTCTAATTTGCAGTTCCTCCCAATTCGGTCAGCTGTTATTTTCTCAGTCTTTCAGTCTGACATGGTGTCTCTAATTATTCACTGATGTCTCACAGTAAACAAGACATCATCTTTCCCCTTACAACAATGTTAGCATTTTAAGCATTTGATACTTTACCACGGAGAGAAAGGAATATGTGATGAAGGAATGTCTAACTATCAAAACTAGGGGCAATAAATATACTATCACATAAAAATGTGGCCAAGTAGTTTTACAGAATAGTGCCACATAACAAAATTTTAGATAATTGATTTTTGTAAATGTACTAACTCAGTAAATGTAAAGCCTCCATACATTTAATAAAACACAGGGAGTGATAGGTATATGGAACAAGCTATCAAAGGAAACCTTGAAAGCATTTACAGATATGTATTCTTAACAACCATTCAGACAGGTTTCTGGATAGGAAAGATGGATTTACATGGATATTTCTAGCTCAGGAAGAAACCTTTGTTGGCGTAGACAATTAGAGCTGAATGGCTTGTTTCTACGTAGTATAACTCTTTGACTATAAAACAGAAAATGCTAGAAGCACTTCAACAAGTCAGGCATCAGCTGGAGAAAAAGAAACCGTGTCAAAATTTTTGCTTGATGATATTTAATTTTTTCTCGATCCATAGGTGTCTTTCCAGCAAGAGCACTTCCACCAATTTAAGCTTTTATCTCATACTTACAATGTCTGCAATTTTTATTTGCTTTTCAGCATACCTTGATCCTTGCTCTAACACTGTCTAAGCTCATCTGAAGCAATTCAGTAGCTGTACATCCAGACTAGAGGTAATTTTTTCCAAAATATTGATGGAAGTGGGTAAGCCTCCCAGATAATATACAAGTAAAATCAAAAGAAGCAAAAGGTGTTAATACGGGCAATATCCCAGTAAAATGGCATGTCATTTACACTTCCTCAACATTATTGAGGGATAGGCCCATGGAATTCCTAATATTAACAGAATATAACTGAGACTCTGCACTTTTCCCTGCCTCAGGAAAACAGACAACATAATCAAAGACCCTACTCACCCCATAAGTTATCTCTTCTTGCCCCCACCCATCAGGCAGAAGAAAAAAAGCCTGAAAGCACGTACCACCAGGCTCAAGGTCAGCTTCTATCCTACTGTCTTAAGACTATTGAATAGTAAGGTGGACTCTTCACCCTACGAATAACCTCAGTTTGGCCCTGCACCTTATCATCAGCCTGCACTGAACTTCCTCTGTAACACGTTATTTTGCACTTTGTTACTCTTTTTCTTAGTACCACCTCAATGTACTGTTCTAATGAAATTATCTGTATGGATGGCACACAAAATAAAGTTGTTTAATGTAATTCAGGGCATATGACAATAAACCAATTTATCCAATAAACTTAATATGACCTATGAGTGTAACTGTGCAACACACACAAAATGCTGAAGGAACTCAGCAGGCCAGGCAGCATCTAGGGAAAAAAGTACAGTTGACATTTTGGGCTGAAACCCTTCGGCAAGACTGGAGATAAAAAGCTGAGGAGCAGATTTGAAAGGTTGGGGGAGAGGAGAGAGAAACGCGAGGAAATAGGTGAAACTTGGAGGGGGAGGAATGAAGCAAAGAGTTCGGAAGTTGATTGGTGAAAGAGACAGAAGGCCATGGAAGAAAGATTAAAGGCGAGGGGGAAGAGCACCAGAGGGAGGCAATGGGCATGCAAGGAGATAATATGAGAGAGGGACAAGGGGATAGGATATGGTGAAGGAGGAGGGGGCGGTGTGGAGGCATTATTGGAAGTTTGAGAGGTCAATGTTCATGCCATCAGGTTGGAGGCTACCAATATGGTGTTGTTCCTCCAACCTAAGCGTGGCCTTATCCTAACAGTGGAGGAGGCAGTGGATGGACATATCGGAATAGGAATGTAACTGCTTCAGCTGGAAAGACTGTTGGACCGCTCGATGGTGGGAAGGGAGGAAGTGAAAGAATAACTGTTGCATTATATGTAGGTGCAAGGGAAAACGGCGTAAGAAAGGGGAGGCTGATCATAATGAAAGAGTGAACCAGGAGTTATAAAAGGGAATCTTTGATTCACTAGGAAGTGCTGAGAGAGGAGGAGAGTGGAAGGTATGGTGGGAGTGAAATACCTTTTAAATTGGTTGAAATTGCTGAGAATTGGAGAAGCTGGTTGGGTGGAAGGTGAGAACCAGGAGAATCCTATCTTTGATCTTTTCAAGTAGAAAGGGGTGAGAGCTGAGGCACATGAAATGGATGAAATGCAGTCAAGTGTTTTGTTAAGCCACTTGTCTAGGCTTTTGTTAAGACACAATGGAGACAAAGAAATGGAGAGAATGGAGCAAAGTCCTTTCAAGAGGTAGCGTCAGACAAAGAGTAGCTGAAATAGTTATGGGAGCTGGTCGACATATAATGGCTGTTCATAGCTGGCCTAATTCCTGAGACAGAGGCAGAAAGATCCAGAATAGGAAGAGTCACAGACAGACCATGTGAAAATGAGAGCATTAGAACAGAAGTAACCAAGTTGCTGAGTTCTGCATGAGAACAGGAGGTGGCACTATGCAGTTATCAATGTAACAGACAAGTTGAAGGATTTGCCTAGGTAGGACTGAAATAAAGATTGTGCCAGATAGACCCAAAAAAGATAGGCATAGCTTGCTCAAAACTACATCTTTAATCAGGAAAATTAAAGTCTAGACCAGGGGCTCCCAAACTTTTTTATGCCTTGAACCCCTATCATTAACTGAAAGGTCCGTGGAACTCCTGTGCAAGATGTAGTATTTGGCTGAGTATTGGGTCTAAATGATTGCAGATTTTCTCAAATTATCATACAGATATTTCAAGTATTAGTATTATCAGAAACAATTTACCTCATGTAAATGAAGATTTTCATCAGTCACTGTAAAGAAATCAAAGTATCTTATGTGCGTTGAATAGAAAATAACATACAACTCAAATATCAATTGTTATACCAAACACAACATACTTTTGGTTATGTAACACAAATAGTTTTTAAAATGAATCCCAATTTTATTTAGACAATTAAAATGGAAAAAAAAACTAAATCATAAAATTAAAGTGTGGTCTTAATAGTAAGTTCAAGTGATACTCACCTTATTAGGTAGACCTGTACACCTGCTGGTTAATGCAAATATCTAATCAGCTAATAAAGTGGCAGCAACTCACTGCATAAAAATATGCAGACATAATCAAGGGGTTCAGTTGTTACTAAGATTAAATATCAGACTGGGGAAGAAATGTGATCTAAGTGACTTTGACCATAGAATGATTGTTGGTGCCAGATAGGATAGTTTGAGTATCTCAGGAAATGCTGACCTCCTAGGATTTTTACACACAATCGGCCCTAACGTTTACAGAGAATGGTTCAAAAAACAAAAAAAACATACATTCAGTGAGTGTCAGTTCTGTGGGCAAAAGCGCCTTGTAAATGATTGAGGTCACTGGCTCAAGCAGACAGGAAGGCGACAGTGACTTAAATAATCATGTGTTACAACAGTGGTATGCAGAAGAGCATCTCTGAAAGCGCAAAACATCAAACCCTGAAGTGGATGGGGTACAGCAGTAGAAGACCATGAACATACACTCTGTGTCCACCTTATTAGGTGTCGGATCTAATAAAATGGCCACTGAGTGTATATTTCCATAATGCTCATGATGTCAACTAACCGTAAGTATTGAGCAGTTTTTAGTCAGATGCAGCCTTTGCATTCATTCATCATGGATAAGTAACTTTTTTGTAGTCATTTCAAAGTACTAGTCCTTTTATGGAGTGAATTAATGAATTACCAGGTATCATGATTGGGAGATGGAAAAAGCAAACATCCACTAGTGCTATACTATTTAGGACTTTGGGAAAGGAGACTACTACAGTATTCAAACAACCACAATGTTTGTCTTCTGTGATTTATGCTCACTCATTGTTACTTGTGACAATAACTGAAATATTCCTTTTAAGCAGCACATTATCTGGCAATTATCTTTACACTGAATGTGTATGTCTAATACAGTACATGCTTTTGTTTTTACAATGTTGCAGATTGTCAGAGTTAAAATTTTAAACTGCATTGCGGTGGGTTATGCAAGCAGTTGGTGGCTCCAGCAAAGGGACATTAAAAAGCCTCCAACCTGATGGCATGAACATTAACTTCTCAAACTTCCGCTAATGCCCTACCTCCCCCTCGTACCCCATCTGTTATTTATTTATATACACACATTCTTTTTCTCTCTCTCCTTCTCCCTCTGTCCCTCTCACTATACCCCTTGCCCATCCTCTGGGCTTTTCCCCCCCCTCCCCATTTTCTTTCTCCCTGGGCCTCCTGTCCCATGATCCTCTCGTATCCCTTTTGCCAATCACCTGTCCAGCTCTTGGCTCCATCCCTCCCCTCCTGTCTTCTCCTATCATTTGGATCTCCCTTTCCCTCTCCCACTTTCAAATCTCTTACTAGCTCTTCTTTCAGTTAGTCCTGACGAAGGGTCTCGGCCTGAAACGTCGACTGCACCTCTTCCTAGAGATGCTGCCGGGCCTGCTGCGTTCCACCAGCAACTTTTATGTGTGTTGCTTGAAATTTCAGCTTCTGCAGATTTCCTCGTGTTTGCGATTTAAAAACCTTTGCTCCTTCCCCATAATTTTTCTAACTCACTGCCTTCCTTCATCCGTGGCTTTTCGTTACATATAACCTTCAGCTTCATCACTGTGTCAGTGCCGAAACAGTGCCATTTAGAGAAGGATTTATTTTTGATTTTACAATATGAATCCATAACTACTTGGAAATGGTTAGAATTTTCACTTAATGACAGAACTAATATACAGAAGGAAGGACACCATTCCATTCCATCAGTCCATACTTGATTCAAACCCATGTTACAACTTTTAAATGGACATTTGAAAACCTTTTATTATGCCATCTAGTTCCATACAGCTTCAATAGATGCCAGGCTAAATATAATCCAAGTGTTTATATAGTTGAAGCTATGTAAATAATGCATACGTTCTTCAAGGGAGCATCAATCTGCATTCCTGATCTTTCAGTGATTTTATTGCAAACCAAGATAGGCCACTGTGTGAAAGTAATATTCATTTGATGTCACTCCAAGGAGATTTCCATTTTGTTCACAAGTCCCATTCAATTACATTGAGAGATTGGCTTCAAACAGCTTCATCGCACCCATTGTTTGGGTGCTCTGCCTGTCAAACAGGTTAAGTATGGTAATTCATGCACAGCAACATACTTGTAATTCAATTGCCTGGCTGGCATTGAGGTGAGAGTGTTAGCTTGTACAATACCAAAGCCTAGTTGGATTTATGCTGACCATCGAGCCAGTGTGCAGCGGTAATCGGATGTGGCCGCGGCCATTTTCGGAGCTGAATGTTCTAGCAAGCATGATGACACATTAAGAAGCCCACCACTTGTTAAATAAGGCAGTTACTGGTCCTTTCTGTGATTCTGCAATTGTTTTTGTGGTTTCTAGAGTCATTATAGCAAGGAAAATCATGGATTGGTGTGCTAGGAGGTGAAAGTCTTCTCTTCAGGATTTACACAGATGAGTTGCTGGGTTCATTACCTGGTATTCCTCTTAAAGCCCAGCATGACCGTGAGTGAGTTTGGGGCACATTGCTGCTCAAGAAAGAAAGAAGCTGGAAGATAGGATCTCAGCAGAAAGCCATATCCATAAGGTTCTTGAGGAGAAACTTCCCTCTGTTTATCTCAGCAGGAAAAGTGTTCAGGATGTCTAAAATTCAATAAGGAGATACTCATTGAAATTTATCTCCTGCTGTTGTCGGAACTATAAACTCAGAGTCAGACAAGAAATACATTGCTGCTTTTTGTAAAGGTCAACACAGCCAAGAATGTTATCTACCACCTTCTGGGCTACAGCAGGAGATAATTGCATGCTTCACAGTTTTACCATCACTGTCTCATAAAGTGCATCCTAGAGATACCTATAGAAAATTAATGATGCAAAATGTTCTTTCTCCAGAAATTCAAATGCTTGCATTGAGAGGTGTGTAGGATTTTCAGTTTTGTAGGAACAACATGGGAAGCTGAGATAAAGCATAGCTGAAAGAGAACCCTCACTTTCACTGTCCAGATCATATACAGTACAGTACTGTGTAAAAGTCTTAAGCACATATATCTAGCTTGGGTGTCTAAGACCTTTGCACAGTACTGTAGTAATTTTATGTATTGCACTGTACTGCTGCTGTTGCAAAAGAAAAAACTAATTTCATAACATACTGTATGTGAGTGACGACAAACCCGATTCTCATATGGGTCTCTATAGTGGAGTGGGAAGGAGGCAGGGAGAGGTGAATCATGATTGGAAAAAGGAGAAGGAGGGGAGGAAGGTGTGGGAAGCACCAGAGAGACATTCTGGAATGATCAATAAACCAATTGTTTGGAATCAAATGACTTTACCTAGTGCCTTAGGACTAGGTGTATCTGCACCTGTGTCCCCCTACTCCCTTCCCCTGGCACTCATTCTCTGTCATCTTGTCCCACACCCCTCCTGTGATGCTCCACCCTCGCCATTCCCAACATATAGATAGATAGATAGATAGATATACTTTATTGATCCCGAGGGAAATTGGGTTTCATTACAGCCGCACCAACCAAGAATAGAGCATAAATATAGCAATACAAAAACCACAAACAAACAAACAACAAAATGCAAACTATGCCAGATGGAAAAAAGTCCAGGACCAGTCTATTGGCTCAGGATGTCTGACCCTCCATGGGAGGAGCTGCAAGTTCGATGGCCACAGGCAGGAACGACCTCCCGTGCCGCCCAGTGTTGAATCTCAGTGGAATGTGGCCGAAGTCCAACAGTAAAAAGTTCAATATCCAGTCTGCAAACACGTTCCTCGATCATAATATGACCCGGATTGCACCATCTGTTGTTAACCAGAACAGTAAGCACCCAACTCCTTTACGCATACCACTCTCAGTGCACTTCCGGTCAGCCGGAACGGTCTGGAAGCCGTCCATGGAGAAGTTTTGATCGGTTATGTCCTCACGCAGCCCCGTTCCAGTAAAACACATAACACTGCACTCCCGAAATGTTCTCTGACGCTTGGCTAGCGCTGTGAACTCGTCCATTTTATTACCCACCGAACTCCTCTTCTCCATAAGTCTCTGTTGTCTCGACCCGGTCCCCTTTCCTCGACATCCTTTGCCCCCACCAGATTTATAAACTCCCTCTCCATTTTACATTGGCAAATACAGTGCTATGCAAAAGTCTGAGGCACCCTAGCTTTATATATCTGTGCCTAAGACTTTTTCATGGTACTGTACTGTACTAACAAGAAAATCAACATTCTGTGTTTAGGCAGCAATCACAATGTAGCAGTTTGCTGTGCCATTTCCGTTTCAGTCAGCTACTGAAATAGGACGGATCAAGACATCACAGCTGCTGGGAAATACGACGGATCATTTGCTGACATGGCTCGAAGCTCTGGTGCACAGGCCAAACGAATGTCATCGCTAACCTGCCACAACAGGTGTAATTGTGAAAACTATTGTCATGCCTAATCGATGAATCAACTCCCTGGACCATTCTGGAGCCGCTCTGTGGAACTTGCTGGAGCAGATCTCAAGATCTGTAATGGTCACTGCACCCTTCTAAATTTCCACATAATGGAGCACTTGTTACCACTTATTTAGCAGTTCTGTCCGGAGGAAGATGAGGAACAGAAGTAAAGAGGGAATACACTAAAAGAATTAAAGCTCAAAAATTAGATGGAAATATGAAATAAAGATAGAAATTGCAATGTATTTTGTTTTTGTTCCAAAACGATCATGTCCATTGTACCTCTTGATGGACAGAATCCACATTCCCGTTCTTAATCATTTCATTTTCCTCTTCGTAGCAGCAATAATTTTCTTCTCCATTCACTTGTGTACTGAAGAATGGCTATAAACCATCTTGAATTTAATCTTTCCCACCACAGTTGTCTCAAGACCTCATACAGCTGGAATGGAACTAATCCACAGGACAAATGGGAAACATTCAACCTACATCATCTGTTCTCAAGGTTCAAGGGTCACTCCAATCTCAGTCATCACTTTACATATAGATGAGGCTTGTCTATAAATGTAAGAGATTCTGCAGAAACAGGAAATCCAGAGGAACATACTCAAATTGCTGGAGGAACTCTGCTGATCAAGCTGATGTCTTGATGCTGTGTCTTAACCAAAAACATTGACTGTTTATTCCCCTCCATAACCTGACCTGCTGAGTTCCACCAGCACTCTGTGTGTGTGATGCTTATGTATTTCAACATTCTTAGCCCAAGTTCCATTTCTTTGTTAACTTGTTCACTTAAGTGTATACATGGATGAATTGTACACTAAGATCTGCACTGCTTTTTCCGCCACTGTCTGTAAGGAGTTTGTATCTTCTCCCTGTGACCGCGTGGGTTTCCTCCAGGTGCTCTGGTTTCCTCCCACAGTCCAAAGACGTACTGGGGCCGGTAAGTCAATAAAAATTGCCTTATGATTAGACTAAGGTTAAACAGGTAGTTTACAGGGCAGCATGGCTTGAAGGGACAGAAAGGCCTATTCCACACTGTATCTCAATACATTTCAGAAAAACACTGGGTGGACAATAAGCACAATATCTGGGAAATAGTGGAACAGATGTTGGGAACCACTTTGTAGCAAAGATGTATGTCGGTAACAAAATACACCACTGCCTCCTGTGTACCTGAGAAACTCTGAAAATTGAGACAACACTTCTTATTCTGGGCATGAGTGATGTCTGTCCGCTTCTAGGATTTGAAGACAAAGACTAGCTACAGCAGGTTCCTCAAAGCATCGGAGAGCTACCAGTAATGCTCAGCCCTCAAAATCATCCCAAATCCATTATAAGAATAGGTGAAGTAATTTCAACATCCTCTCCCAGACCAGCATCTGCAGAACTGACGTTCTATTGAAGCATAATCTGCACTGTTCACTACCGACCAGTCCCTTGAAACATACCGTTACCCTGAGCTTTAATGTGGCAAGAGATTTCCAGGAGTGCAGAGAAAGTGCTTTAAAGATGTTCACAAAGCCCTCTTGAAAAATCTTCACCATTGAATGTCCCTGGTTTGTGACAAATCAAAATCCAACAGGTGTTGAGAGCTTTAAGTCACTCTTTCAGGACCACCCAGATTCCTAGTGAAATAGACAGGATTGATATACCATTGTCTAAACCACCCAGGTAAACCCTCTATTAAAGGCAACATGTGACAGAGTCTATAATTTCATTTTGGCCTCATTAACCACCTCTGAAGCCACAGAATTAAACTGGAGGTAAATAATCCTCGTCCAAGAAGAAATTATCTGGCAGAACATTTATTACCATAAATTAATTTTATGTCACAATGATTTTGTTAATGCATGACGTAGAATTTCATTTTGTTAATTGGTATAAAATTGGAACTCTGATATTTTCACTTTAATCTGAAGAAAGTCTACTGTTTAAAGTTTACTTACATTGGGTTTATAAAAGGTATTCATTATGAATGATATATTTTCATGAAGTAGTCTGTAAAAAGCTTCTGATTGGATTGCGATATCTGGACAATAAGTTATTTTGTCTTTTACACCCCTGGATATTGTCATAGGTGAAATGTTGTTGTGTTCGACATCAGTCTATGATTTCATTAGTCCTTGTCTACACTGACCTCTGAACCCCGAGTGGATAGTGATAAAAGTGAAACTCAGAAATTTGATGGAAAGGGCAATGCTGAAATGGTGATGTTCAATACTGCAACTTAATCTGCTACTATTGGGCATGTGCAAGTTTCCTTTCAATGGAGAAATTCTCCTAGAAGTTCAATTATATGCACAGTCTTTCACACTTTATGGGAATAAAAGAATTATTCAATGTTGACAACTAATCCACATCAGCACCTTAATAAGTTATTCCTCAATTTACATAAGTTTGGTTTACAGATTCTCTCTACAATGTTATTGACTCTCAGGGGTATGTGCTTAGGTTTACAAAGCTACAGTATTTTTGTTATAACAAATAACGTAGGACTACTTGTCCACAGGAGAACTGTGTGTTTAATATTTCAATAATACTTGAGTAATCATACATGAATTCTTGTTTGCTTAAATAATTAATTAGGGGTTACTGTACATTAATTGCATACGTCATCACACTGTCACGCGATACGTGCACGCCTAGCTTAAAGTAAACTCGAAGCCAGACTCACTTTTTCGGACTCCTGTCTTCTTTGAATGAGTTTAATGTTTTGGAGTTACAAAATATAGCAAGTACATCATACCAAAGACACCCATCATTCATTTTATCCATCCTTTAAGACTTGCAGAATTCCGGTTAGCTCATTACTTGACAGGATCTCCTCCCTTTGGTAAATCCAGGAACGGCAATGTCATGTATTGTGTGACTTGAAATCAAATGGTCTTGAGTGCATAACGAACACCTGCACAATTCATTGGGGTGCTGTGAGAATCATTTGTGTTTAGTAATTTTACACTTTATACCTGAACCACACACAAGAAATCAGGTGTAAGCACTGGAGTAAATGCTGCATGCCCTCTGTTTAAAAGATTGCCTGTTTTATTTCAGTCTATGGAAGAGTTTCTGTCAAATTATTTTTTTTAAGATGGTACATTTCATGGTAAGAAAATAACTCACAGCTCATACCATTTTACATTATCTGCGTCTATTGGTGAAGTGGCAGCCTTGAATTAAAAAAATCCCTCCAACAATTTTTATTGAGACTGAGTCGCCACCTGGTGGACACCATAACACAGGATTTCTTCACTATGTGACCGAATTTTAAACTTGTCTCATTCTAGATTATTCTCGATACTTAATACTGAAGCATATCATTTTCTAAACAATAAGGGGCTGCCAACATTTTTTATGCCATGGAGAAATACCATTAAGCAAGGGGTCTGTGGACCCCAGTTTGGAAACCCCTGTTTTGACACTGTAAATGCATCTGTATACTCCCTCTCCCCCCGCCCCCAATAAAGCTTATGATGACTTTTCCTTAGTTCACCTCTCACTAATTGAAATTTAACTCTGATTTTCCTGACTTGCAGAATTTCTGCATTTTTTTAAAACCTGGTTTGCCAACTTGTATCAAATTACCACTTGCCCGTGAACCTTCATCAGTGTCCTCTCCAAAGCTCTCGTCCCTACACTTGAGCCCTCCTCTTAGTCAACTCCATTGAGTGATTTGCATCATTCATGTGCCTGATTCCTGACACTTGAAGTAAACATCTCAAGATTTCTCATCATTCTTGAACGGCTCAGCTGGACATGTAAGTCAGTTTGAATGAAATACGGTATTTGTACAATCATTTAAGATGTAAGATATTCCACTAGGTTTTAAATCTACAAATTCAAAGAAATAGACTCTTGTTTAATCTGCATAACTAGCAAGGATTGCGATGTACACCCAGATCTCTGATAGATGCTCACTGATACTACAATGCAGATTGGTCATAATTATTAAGATCTTTCAAGTGCTTCCACTATCCAAAACAATTTCTCATATTCCAGGATTAACTGAAACCATTAGAAGTAGTAGAAATGTATATTTATCCCAATTTTTCTTTTCTACTTTTGTACTCTAAATGCATAATAAAGAAAACAATGTGCTTGCAATGCAGAGAGGATAAGAGAACTGGTATTATAGGTAGACTACAAGTTTGCTTAAATTTTGCATTTAAGCAGAAGGCGAAATGAAGTTTCTGTGAAGATCAGAAGTGAGAATAGACATCAGTGTAATTTCCTGGGAATCATTTAAAATTTAAAATAGCATTCATGTTATTTTATCCACAGTACCGTGCAAAAGCCTTGGGCACTGATGTATAGCTAGGGTGCCTAGCACAGTACTGGATTTGTCAATGTGGAGAGTGAGTTTGTAAATCTGGCGGGAGCAAAGGATATTGGGAATGGTGAGGGTGGTGCGCCGTGTGAGGGGTGCAAGACAGTTGACAGAGAAGGAATGCTGGGGGCAGGGAGTGGGCATGGTGTAGGTGCAGACACACCCAGCCCTGAGACTCCAGACAAGGCTATTTGATTCCAAGCAACAGGTTTATGGATCATTACAGAATGTCTCTCTGGTGCTTCCTGCTCCTTCACCTCTCTCTTCCCCCTTCCCCTTTTCCCCAACCATGATCCCCCTCTCCATGCCCACTCTCAGCCTGCAATGGAGACCCGATCAGAATCAGGTTTATCATATGCAATGTGGTTTTTTTTTTACAATACATGACCATATTTCCAGTCCCTGCTACTGTTGGACCTTTACAGATAGTCCTCTAATTTTCTACATCAACAAATTGGGTTACGTAATATACAGTATTGCACCTGAGGAAGGTTAGCTTAGCAATTACAAAAGAGATAAATACTTCTTCAGACTCACGATTTTGGTTTTTAAACTTTTAGTAAATTGTTGACAGGTTTTAGATTTTTTCTTTTGATTTGACACGATGCACAATGTTTCGTAGATTAGCTCAAAAAATCCCAGTTCTATATATTTTAAAGCTAGAAAGTGAGTCAGTAAAATGTAAAAATTGTTGTGGGGGTTGAACAGTTTTTCAAGGCAGTGTAGGTACTCTGTATAAAAGAACTAGTTACTTCTTTTTCCACTTTAAGTAACTTTTTTAAAACAATTTTACGTGCTTTTGATGCCTTTCATTTCAACACTCTGGAGGAATGCTTATCATACTGGGTAGAAGAGAGAAGTTCTGAGTTTACTTCCGAGGCGCCTCGAGGCAACTTCTGTAGCAGCAGAACTCTCAATAGATGCGATTAACTGTTCTCGTTTCAGCCTGATACAGCTAAAAAGCACAACTGCTTCCAAGGTCAGTACCGTCAACGAAGATGTATTCTGACAGGCTGCATCACTGTCTGGTATGGGGTGCGGGGTGGGGGGGGGAACTACTGCACAGAACCGAAAGAAGCTGCAGAGGGTTATAAATTTAGCCGTCTCCATCTTGGGTACTAGCCTACAAAGTACCCAGGACATCTTCAGGGAGCAGTGTCTCAGAAAGGCAGCGTCCATTATTAAGAACCTCCAGCACCCAGGGCCTGCCCTTTTCTCACTGTTACCATCAGGTAGGAAGTACAAAATCCTGAAAGCACACACTCAGCGATTCAGGAACAGCTTCTTTGCCACTGCCATCTGATTCCTGAATGGACATTGAATCCTTGAAAACTACCCCACTTTTTTAATATATATTACTTCTGTTTTTGCATGATTTTTAATCTATTCAATATACGTATACTGTAATTGATTTACTTATTTATTATTCATATTATTTTATTTTTTTCTTCTATATTATGTATTGCATTGAACTGCTGCAACTAAGTTAACAAATTGCACAACACATGCCGGTGATAATAAACCTGATTCTGGTTCTGAGATGTCTAAATGCATTTAAAGTACTATTGCTGCTTAGAACGGACAGAAACAATGCTGATTGGGGACGGATTCCTTGTAGGATTCCACGTAGGAAACGTGGTTGCAAGTCAGGGATACAAGTGCGTTTGAAACTACTAATACCAACTACCTTGCTGGCAAACGTGCAGTCTCTGGTGAGTAAAATTGATTCAGAGCTAGGGCGCTGAATCAGAGAGACATTAAGACCGCGTATGTCCTTTGTTTCACGGAATCCTGGTTAACCCCTTCTGTACTGGATGCAATGATCAAGATCGAAGGGTTTACTATACACCGTCAAGAGATCTACAAAGTCTCTCAAAATCAGAGGTGGAGGAGTATGCCTCAAGATCAACTCTTCTTGGTGCACAAGTTTATCAGTACTGTCCCAGTTCTGCTCACCAGACCTGGAATATCTAGCAGTTAAGTGCCGCTCTTTTTGCCTACCATGAGATTTCTTTGGGGTCATTTTAGTAGTGGCATACATTCCAGCTCAGGCCAATATCAATCAGGCTTTAGATGATCTGAGCAATGGGACCAACAAGCATGAAACAGAGCACCCTAACGCCTTCAGTGAGGCCCAAGAAGGTATGGACAAGGGAAGCACAGGAGCACCTACAGGACTGCTTTGAATCAGTGGACTGGACTACATTCAGGGATTCATCTTCAAACCTGGATGAGTATGCTGCAGTTGTTACCAACTTCATTAAAACCCGTGTGGATGAGTGTGTGTCCACAAAGACTTACTGTACATTCCCAAACCAAAAGCCGTGGATGAACCAGGAAGTATGTCGTCTGCTGAAGGCTAGATCTCTGGCATTCAAGTCTGGCAACCAGGGTCTGTACCAGAAAACCAGGTATGATATGCAGAGGGCTATTTCAAGGGCAAAGAGACCATTTTGAATGTGGTTGGAGGTGACACCAGACGTACGACAACTCTGGCAGGGTTTGCAAGATATTGCTTCCTATAAAGCTAAATCCAATAGCATGAATGGCAGCGATGCTGATGAACTCATCGCCTCCTTTGCCCGTTTTGAAAGGGAGAATATAACTACAGCTGCTAAGATCCCTGCTGCACCTGATGACCCTGTGATCTCTGTCTCAGAGGCCGATGTTAGGTTGTCTTTAAAGAGGGTGAACCTTTGCAAGGCGGAAGGTCCCCATGGTAAGGCTCTGAAAACCTGTGCCAACCAACTGGCAGGAGTATTCAAGGACATTTACAAACTCTCACAGCTAAGGGCAAAAGTTCCCACTTGATTCAAAAAGGCAACAAGTGCCTAAGAGAATACTGTAAGCTGCCTTAATGACTATCACCCGGTAGCACTCATATCTACAATGGTGAAATGCTTTGAGAAGTTGGTCATGACTAGACTGAACTCCTGCCTCATCAAGGACCTGGACCCATTGCAATTTGCATAGCGCCACAATAGGTCAATGGCAGACGCAATCTCAATGGCTCTTGACACAGCCTTAGACCACCTGTTCAACAGAAACACCTATGTCAGGATGCTGTTCATCAACTGTAGCTCAGTATTTAAACAGCATCATTCCCACAATCCTGATTGAGAAGTTACAAATCCTGGGTCTCTGTGCCTCCCTCTGCAATTGGATCCTCGACTTTCTAACCGGAAGACCACAATCTGTGCGGATTGGTGATGACATATCCTCCTCGCTGACGATCAACACTGGTGCACTTCAGGGGTGTGTGCTTAGCCCACTGCTCTACTCTCTGTATACACATGACTGTGTGGCTAGGCATAGCTCAAATACCCTCTATAAATTTGCTGATGATACAACCATTGTTGGTGGAATCTCAGATGGAGATGAGAGGGCGTACAGGAGCCAACTAATGGAGTGGTGTTGCAGCAACAACCTTGGACTCAACGCTAATAAGATGAAAGAGCGGATTGTGGACTTCAAGAATGATAAGACGAAGAAACACATACCAATCCTCACAGAGCGATCAGAAGTGGAGAGAGTGAGCAGTTTCAAGTTCCTGGGTGTCAAGATCTCTGAGGATCTAATCTGGTCCCAACATATCGATGCAGTTATAAAGAAGGCAAGACAACGACTATAGTTCATTAGGAGTTTGAAGAGATTTGATATGTCAACAAATACACTCAAAAACCTCTGTAGATGTACCATGGAAGCATTCTGACATGTTGCATCACTGTCTGGGGGGCCACTGCACAGGACCAAAAGAAGCTGCAGAGGGCTGTAAATTTAGTTGGCTCCATCTTGGGTAGTAGCCTACAAACTACCCAGGGCATCTTCAAGGGACGGTGTCTCAGAAAGGCAGCTTCCATTATTAAGGACCTCCAACACCCAGGGCATGCTCTTTCCTCACTGTTACCATCAGGTAGGAGATACAGAAGCCTGAAGGCACATACTCAGTGACTCAGGAACAGCTTCTTCCCCTTTGCCATCTAATTCCTAAATGGACATTGAACCCGTGAACACTACCTCACTTTTTAAATATATATTATTTCTGTTTTTTGCATGAATTTTTAATCTATTCAGTATACGTATACAGCAATTTTTTTTATTATTGTATTATTTTTTTCTCCTCTTCTTCTATATTATGTATTCCATTAAACTCCTGCTGCTAAGTTAAGAAATTTCACGACACATGCCGGTGATAATAAACCTGATTCTATTTCTGATTCTGATAAGAATGTGTGCAAACATTCAAATAACTTAGACCACCCCAGGAATAAGGATGACACATTAGCCAAAAAATTCAGTACAATATTATCCAGTGGATGAAGATGAGATTACTTCACCAAGCACAGATGATGTGGTCTTTTCAACCACTGATTCACAAGCCACAGCGATTCACTCTGGAGAGAGTCATCATCCTCCAGGTCAGACGAGAGATAACCCAGGTCAGGTTTCAGACCACAGTACCCAGGTAGATCCTTCGCATGATGGCAGTGGTGAGGAGGCAGAGAAGAAGAGGAAGGTCAAATGGCCAGCAATGGCAGATGAGAAGGTTTGGCGTGTATTTGATGAGGATAACAGTATGATGTTGGAGAACACTCTCAGGGGAACATTAAAGAGAAAGGTAGAAGTGATGGGTGATATTATTTACGATGTTGGAAAATACAGGTTTGATTTGGTTGAGTTGAAGAAAGCAAAGCCTACACAGCAACCAAGTAGGCTCCAGAAGGATATTAGTAGGTTGAGGAGAGAGCTTAGATTGTTGAGACAGAGGTGGAAGGTAGCAAGTGAGGGTGACAAGCCAGGGCTTGCTGATCTCTGAGAGCTTTTTCAAATAAAGTTAGCATCACTCTGTCGTGCAGAGTCACAAAGTAAAAAGAGAAAGAAGAGAGAGAAGGCAAGAAAGTCATTCTTTGCGAACTCTCACAAGTTCACAAAGAAACTGAACAAAGTAAGAGCGGGCAGCTTAACATCTCTCAACAAGAATTTGAGGATCACCTGGCAAGCATTTACTCTAACGAATGGCGGGAGGCTCTTTTGCTTGACAATTTCAGGGCTTGTGAAGCCTACCAAGCCAGGAGTGAAGTTCGATCTGTCAGAACCCAAACTGGCAGAAGTTGAATGGTTCATCAGAAAGGCAAGGTCAGGCTCAGTGCCAGGACCTAATGGAGTGCTGTATAAGGTGTTCAAGAAGTGTGAAGAGCTGAGGAAATACTTGTGGAGATTGTTAAAGGTGGTGTGGAGACAAGGTGTTGTTCCTTTGTCAGGGAATGAGGCTGAAGGAGTAAACATCCCGAAGGAAGAGAATTCTTCTACATTGAATCAGTTCTGATCAATTTCACTCCTGAATGTAGAGGGGAAGATCATGTTTGGCATTCTGGCAGAAAGAATATCTTCATTTGTGATAGAGAATGGATTGGTAAATACATCTGTGCTGAAGGTAGGAATACCAGGCTTCCCAGGATGCCCTGAACATTCTAGTATGATATGGCATACCATCCAGGAGTCGAAAAGGTTGAGAAGAAATCTAGCTGTAGTTTGGCTTGATCTGGCAAATGCGTATGGTTCTGTTCCCTATGTCCTGATTGATTTTGCGATGGAATTCCTAAGGATTCCTGCTAAGGTGAGGAATTTTGTTATGCAGTACTACAATGATTTCTGGATGAGGTTTTCCACTCAGCAGTTTACAACTAGGTGGCAGAGCTTGGATGTTGGAATCCCAATGAGATGTGCGATTTCGCCCATCCTTTTTGTGTTAGCTATGGAGGTTATTGTGAGGGCTGCAGAATCAGTGGGACCAGGTGTCGCACTCGATGGCGGAGAGGAGTTACCACCAATACGAGCGTTCATGAATGATCTCACCCTTTTGGGTGCCAGCACGGAGGCAATGGAAAATGTACTATCTAGACTCGAGGAGCTAATGGATTGGGGAAGAATGAAGTTCAAGACCAAGAAATCAAGGAGCCTTGTTCTTAGGAGAGGAAAGCTGGTTGGCTTTCATTTCACCCTTTGTGGAGAGGAGATTCCATCCATTCAGGACCAACCAGTTAACAGCCTCAGGCGATGGTACACAGAGGAGCTGAGAGACACCAAGAGGGTTCAAAAAACAGGAGAACAGATCAGCAGAGGTCTAATGTCTGTTGACAGGTGTGGCTTGCCTGGCAAGTTGAAGTTGTGGTGCTTGCAGTACGGACTGATGCCACAGATAATGTGGCCACTAACTGTCTATGAAGCGGCAATGTTCCATGTTGAGGCAATGGAACGGAAGATCAACAAGTATGTGAAGAAGTGGCTTGGAGTACCGAGCAGCCTCACCAATGTTGCAATCCACAGAGGCCAGACAAAGCTTACCATCCCAGTGCAATCCCTTGTTGAAGAGGTCAAGGTAGCCAAGGTAAGATCATTCTTGATGCTTCGAGACTCAAAAGACCCTGTCATCAAGAACACCCAGCCAATGTGAGATCAGGCAGAAAGTGGTCAGCCCGTGTAGCAGTTGATGAGGCAGAGTCTAGATTGAAGCACAAGGAGATGATTGGGGCTATCCAGCTAGGCCGCCAGGGACTTGGATGGACACCCCTCAAGTGGTGGTCATCTTCTACAGGTAAAGAAAGCCATGAGCTTGTAACAAAAGAAATACGAGAGGTAGAAGAGGAGAAGAGGTTAGCTAAAACAGCTGGCCTGGCCAAGCAAGGGGCTTGGACCTGGTGTTGTTGAACAACGACATCTATCTTGGAATGTTCTGTGGCAGATGGAACCGCTCTGCATTTCTTTTCTTTCTTTTCTTTTTCAATCTTTTTATTAATTTCAGCATCATAAACTTTACGAAAAATAGATACAGAGAAATTGGGATTACATTTTTGATAAATAGTTTATACAAGTATGATCTCAATTGACACATAATTAATGAGCCTCCCAAAATCTTAAAAAGTACAAATATAATATAGGAAAATATATAAAGTGAAATATAAAAATATCATGAAAAAAGAAAAAAAATTATACCACAAAAGAAAAAAAAAATAACCCAACTAAAAGAAAACTAAACTCAACTAAAGAAAAAGAAAGAAAAAGAATGGGCTATAATGATACCTCAGATAAGACCATTAGTGTTGCTAACTCTGCTCCTCTCCCTGTATATGGAGTAACAAAATAGAATTGGAAAGGGTCAAATTACATCATATGAAAGTATTGAATAAATGGTCTCCAAATCTCTTCAAATTTAATAGAAGGGTTGTAAATGACGCTTCTAGTTTTTTTCTAAATTTAAGCAAAACATAGTTTGAGAAAACCATTGAAATGTAGTAGGAGGATTAATCTCTTTCCAATTCTATAATAGAAACATAGAAACATAGAAACATAGAAAATAGGTGCAGGAGTAGGCCATTCGGCCCTTCGAACCTGCACCGCCATTTATTATGATCATGGTTGATCATCCAACTCAGAACCCAGCCTTCCCTCCATACCCCCTGACCTCTGTAGCCACAAGGGCCATATCTAACTCCCTCTTAAACATAGCCAATGAACTGGCCTCAACAGTTTGCTGTGGCAGAGAATTCCACAGATTCACCACTCTCTGTGTGAAGAAGTTTTTCCTAATCTCGGTCCTAAAAGGCTTCCCCTCTATCCTCAAACTGTGACCCCTCGTTCTGGACCTCCCCAACATCGGGAACAATCTTCCCGCATCTAGCCTGTCCAATCCCTTTAGGATCTTATACGTTTCAATCAGATCCCCCCTCAATCTTCTAAATTCCAACGAGTACAAGCCCAGTTCATCCAGTCTTTCTCATATGAAAGACCTGCCATCCCAGGATAATATGGATCTTCTAGCCATTAGTGTAACAAAAGCAATCATCCGACAAACTGAGGGGGTCAGATGATGTTGTTCTATCATTGGTAAACCAAAGATTGCAGTAATAGGATGAGGTTGTAAATCAATATTCAAAACAGTTGAAATAATATCAAAGATATCGTCCCAGTATTTCTTCAGCAAAGGACATGACCAAAACATATGAGTTAATGAAGCTGTCTCAGAGTGACATCTATCACATACAGGATTGATATGAGAATAATAACGAGCTAGTTTATCCTTGGCCATATGAGCCCTGTGCACTACTTTAAACTGTATCCATGCATGTTTAGCCCATATAGAGGAAGAATTAACTAATTGAAAATTTTTTTGCCATTTCTCTATAGGTAAAGTAAGCTTAAGTTGCTTTTCCCATTCATTCTTAATTGAAGTCGATACACCTGATGGCATGAACATTGACTTCTCGAACTTCTGCTAATGCCCCACCTCCCCCTCGTTATCCGTTATTTATTTATTTATATGTACACATTCTTTCTCTCTCTCTCCTTTTTCTCCCTCTGTCCCTCTGACTATACCCCTTGCCCATCCTCTGGATTTCCCCCCTCCCCCTTTTCTTTCTCCCTAGGCCTCCTGTCCCATGATCCTCTCGTATCCCTTTTGCCAATCACCTGTCCAGCTCTTGGCTCCATCCCTCCCCCTCCTGTCTTCTCCTATCATTTTGGATCTCCCCCTCTCCCTCCCACTTTCAACTCTCTTACTAACTCTTCTTTCAGTTAGTCCTGACGAAGGGTCTCGGCCCGAAACGTCGACTGCACCTCTTCCTAGGTATTGTGGGAAGAAGAAGACAGAACGCCATCGTGGTTATACGAAAAAAAAACTTAATATTCCCCCTCATAAAATAAAAGATTTAAAATCCAACCGATAACAACTGTTTCGGAAATTATAAATTTATAAATACACAAATCAACAGGAAAAAAGAAAAAAACAAATCCACCGATAAAGGAGAATTTAGGTAAAACATAAAAAAAATACCAATGCCATCAATCAAAACTAGAAATCTTAAACTTATAAAGGTCAGCCTTCATAAATGAATTATAGGTTTGGAAAAAAGACAAAAAAAAATCAAAACCAATATTGCATGAATCATACATTAATTAGACGGTGGCATCTGATTCAAGTTTATCCAAGAAACTGCGAGCAGCACTTGTAGGATTAAAGAAGCGTCGCTGGCTGTTCGGAGGAGAAATTCTTAGACACGCAGGGTACAATAACGCTGGTTTGAAACCCTTTTTGGTAGCATTCCGATATCAGAGGTTTGTAAGCCACTCGGGCTCTCTTCACTTCAGGACTGAAATCCTCAAACAACCGAAATATGATCTTGAAATTTAATCATTCCCTGCTTTCGGGCGACTCGAATTAGTTGCTCTTTAACATGAACATAATGAAATCGGATAATTACTGGTCTGGGTTTAGATTGAGAATCTGGTTTTTGACGTGAAATACGATGAGCACGATCGAGCAATGGAAGAACATCCGTGAATTCAGAGCTGAATGCAGCCTTTAAAAATGTAGAAAAGAATGCTGTAGGGTCTCCTTCCTCGACATCCTCAGGGAGACCAATTATATGTAAGTTCTGTCTTCTGGATCGATTTTCAAGATAAATAATCTTGGATTTAAGACTCTCCAGCTGTTTATCTGTTGAATAAACTTTTAATTCCAAACTCTCAATTTTTTGATCTCTGTTCCGTGCTTCCTGCTCCAAATCGGTAATCTTGTTTTTTCGCCGTGTAACTTTGTGGTCAAGAGCATTAATCGCATCCGTAATTGATTTAATCTCTTCTCTAACATTTCAGCACATTTCTTCCGATTGTTCACGAAGCAGATTCGACATTATCTCATAGGTTAATTCAGGTTGTTTTGGATCAAATTTCTTCTTCCCGTTGCCATCGGCGTCTCTTACAGATTTTGGGTCTCGAAGTTTAGGTCTTGGACTTGCTTCTTTACTCATATCTTCAAGATTCAGACTCCAAACTTACAAAAAAGAGAAATGAAAAGGAAAAAAAATTCTATTGTATGAGTCCTTTAGTGTAGATAAAAGTAAATTAAATGAAGGTGTTCTTGAAAATAAAATGAAACAGTAATGGAGCGAAGCCAAGAAGAAACTTCATTCCATGAGCGCTTCCTTGAGAATCCGTCTGCATTTCTTTTCTATGCAGAGCAGCGTACGATCTGCTCCCAACACCTACCAACCTCAACACCTGGTATGAAGATAAGACAGACAGGTGTGCTGCTTGTGGCGAGAAGGGAACACTTCAACATATTTTGAGTGCATGCAAAATCAATCTTTCCAGCAGCATGTACACTTGGAGACATAACAACGTTCTCAGAGTTGTAACAGAAGTGGTTGAGCAGAGAATACTGCAGCACAATTTATCTCATGCCCCATGCTGCACAGAACATCGCATGTCATTTGTGAAAGAAGGCTCCAAGTCAAGGGTGTACAGCACAGGCTCACGATCAAGCATACTTTCTTCAGCCAATGATTGGTGTGTCAAGACCGACCTGGATGGGAAAGGCAGTTTCCCGGAGCAAATAGCTTTCACCACATTGCGTCCAGATTTAATCGTATGGTCTGACAACAGTAGAGTAGTGGTTATCGGTGAACTCACAGTCCCCTGGGAAGACAACATCGATGAAGCCCACGAGCACAAGTTAACCAAGTATACAGAATTAAGATCAGAGTGCAGAGACAGAGGATGGAAGGTCTCATGCTATCCATTCAAAGTAGGTTGCCGTGGCTTTATTGCGTTCACTCTCCAGAAGTGGCTGCGTGACCTTGGCTTCGCTAGAAGAGAGATCAAGTCAACCAGCAGGGCTGTAGCTGAGGCAGCAGAGAAAGGATCAGCATGGGTGTGGACCAAGTACGTCCAGAGGGGCAGATAGTCGGACAGTGTATACATATCTTGCAAACCTTTCAGTAGTTGCATAGACACCTGAACAGCAGACTATCTGTTGGGTGGAAGTGACCAACGACTCTGATAGAGGCAGATGCCAAGTTTTTAAGCTCACCAGTGGGAGGTGGTGCTTTAGCACTGCTGGCCCACCACCTGGAGGGAGTTTTGATCATAAGTGGGCCGAAACTCCTGAAGACAGGTGGCAGATCAGCTGATGATCCCACTGGTGATAGCACAGGACAGTTAACATCTTAGTCCACGTGTATTTTTAATTCAATTCAATGTTTCTAACCAGAGTGCAATGGAATAAAGCAATTTTCCTTTATGCACCAAACCATTACTAGTCAGAAATAATCTCAATGCAATCAAGTTGTGCTGTCACTAATAGGGATCAATGTTGAATCATTAGATAGTATTCTGCTTCTTTGCTTCGTAGGATAAGTGCACACACCAGCCCATTATGAAGCCTTACATTAAATTCCAGTGGCTGATCCAGGCTGATAGATGAAATGTTGTTGATACATATATCAACAGAGGAAAAAGCAAGCAAGGTACTCAAAAGCACGCTACATCTGCTGGAATAAGGAGGAGAATGATGGGAAAGCAGCAGGGTTGGTGTAGAATAGCAGGAAAAGGTTTCAAAGTTCAAAGTTTAAACTAAATTTATTATCGAATTATGTACATGTCACCATATGCAACCCTGAGATTCATTTTCTTGTGGACAGAATAAATCGATAATAGAATAATATTTTTAAAATCTTAACACAAAAAACATAAGAAATAGGAGCAGGTATAGGCCATCTGTCCTGTCAAGTCTGCTCCACCATTCAATAAGACCTGGCTGTGGACTCAGCTCCATCTACCTGCCTTTTCCCCATAACTGTTAATTTTCTTGCTATACAAAAATCTATCTAACTCAGTTCTAAGTATGTTTAATGAGGCAGGGAATTCCGCAGATTCATTATTCTCTGGGAAAAGCAGTTTCTCCTCATCTCCATCTTACATCAGCCCCACGAATCCTGAGGCGATATCTCCCAGTTCTTGTTCTAGTCTCACTTAAGATCAAGTTGTCAAGTTTACTGTCATTTAACTATATACATGTATATAACGTATATAACCATATAATGTACATAGAAACGAGATGTTTCTCTGAATCTGGGTATAATGTACAGTAGTACGCATAACACATAATAACTCATGAAGGTAAGGGTAAAATCTACAGATGAATCACACATAAATAACTAAAGTGCATTAATATTAAATATTGTAAGGTATGCAACAGGTTACCAATGACACTTTGAATACAATGCGGCAGGGAGTTCAAAAGCCTAATGGCCTGGGGGAAGAACCTGTTTCTCATCCTGACCGTTCTTGCTTTTATGCATTGTCTTCTCCTGCCTGATGGTAGATAAAGAGGATGCTGGATGGATGGGTGGGATCCTTAATAATACTAAGGGCCCTGTGTATGCAGTGGTTCTGGTAAGTGCCCCGGTGGATGGTAGGGAGACCTCTGTGATCCTCTCAGCTGTTCTCACGGTCCTTTGTAGGGACTTTTGGTCCAATGATCGACTACTCCCATACCAGATGGAAATGCAACACGTCAGGATGACCTCAATGGTGCCCCTGTAAAATACAGTTAAGATGGGAAGGGGGATCTTTGCTCACCTCAATGCTGCTGTGGCTTCCTGTCCAGAGAGGTGATATTAAGGGACGAGATGAGGTCATCTGTGGTGTGAACTCCCAGGAACATGGTGCATTTAATTCTCTCTACGGAGGAACTATGTATTCGCAGTGGGGGATGGATCGTCTGCATCTTCCTGAAGTCCACAATAATTTCTTTTGTCTTCTCCACGCTCAGGATTAGGTTCTTCTTCTCACACCAATCCACCAGCCGCTCCACTTCCTCTGTACCTCATCATCGTTCTTGAGAGTCCAACCACTGTTGTGTCACCCAGAAACTTGATGACACAGTTTGCGCTGGATCTGCAGCGCCGTCATACGCCAACAGTGTGAACAGCAGCGGGCCGAGCACACAGCCCTGGGGAGTGCCAGTGCTCAGCCTAATGGGACTAGGGGTGTTGCTGCTCACACGGACTGACAGGGGCCTTACTGTTAAGAAGTCCAGTATTGAATTGCAGAGGGAGGTGTTGAGACCCAGCGAGGACAATTCCTCCATGATGGTGTTGAATGCCGAACTGAAATCGATAAGCAGCAGTCTGGCCTATGAGACCCCATTTTCCAGGTGGAACAGGACATAGTGGAGGGCAGAGGCTATTGCACATCAGTGGATTGATCTGAGCAATAAGTGAACTGGAAAGGGTGCAGTGTAGCCGGGAGAAAGGTTTTAATGTGCTCCATGACCAGCCACTCAAAGCATTTCATATGGTTGACGTTAATGCCACCAGGCAAACCAATGATCAAACCAGTGGCAGGTTAGGTTGTCTTTTTTGGCACTGGGTTGATGGTTGCTGCCTTGGAAACTGAGGGGACAATGGATTGAATACTGTGCATCCGTCAGCACCTCCATCAGCTGGGCTGTGCAGTCTTTCAGAACGCGACCTGGTATATTATCGGGCCCTGCTGCTTTGCGTAGGTTGACTCTGGCCAGGGTCTTCCTCACCTCAGCTTCAGCCGAATGGAGTGTCTGCTCCCCTGGGGGGAGGGGTGCCTTCCTCACCAGGTGTAGAAAATATTCAGCCTCTCAGGGAGTGAAGCACCCTGGTCACTGACGCACAGGGTAGACTCGTAGTCTGTAATCCTCTGAATTCCCTGCACATGCGCCTCGTGTCTCTGGTATCACAGAAGTGACTGTAAATTCTCTGAAAATGCTCCCATTTCGCTTTCCTGATAGAGCAGGAAAGCACAGTTCTTGCTTCCCTGAGAGCTGTCGCATCTCCTGATCTAAAGGCAGCATCACGATCCCTCAGCCTGGCATGGGCCTCTGCAGTAAGCCAGGGCTTCTGATTTTCCCTCACCCGGATGTGTTCTGTGATGGTAACATCCTCACTGCACTTCTGTATGTCGCTGGTCACAGAATCCACGTTCCTCGATGTTAACATGTAGCAGCCTCCCTGAATGTTCTCCAGTTTGCATTATCAAAGCAGTCCTGCAGTGCAGAGATTGCCCCCTCAGGCCAGGTTTCCACCACCTTTACAACTGGTTTGACCCGTTTGATCACTGGTTTGTATGCTGCAATTAACATTACAGCCAAGTCATCTGAGAGTCCAATGTGGAGTCGAGGGAATGCTTTATAAGCACCGTGTATGTTAGCATAAGCCAGGTCTAGCGTATTTTCACCTCTGGTAACAAAATCAACATGCTGGTGGAATTTAGGCAGGAATGTTTTTAGGTTTGCATGGTTAAAATCACTTGTGATAATGATTTTTTAAATATAATTTTTATTGAGTTTTCAAAGTGAATACATGTAAAAGATAATATCTACCCTCCCCCCTCCCCTTAACCCTCCCCCCCCATATATACTCCTACCTAAAAAAGAAAAGAAAGAAAGAAAGAAGAAAAAAAAGAACCGCCTGGATATTGGAAGGTTTCCACATGTTCCACGGGATTCAAAATAAATTTAGTATATTTATTCATTACTTTCCCCAAAGGACCAAGATCTTTATCATCAGAGCAACTAAATATGCCATCCTATCTTTTGTAAATAAGGGCGCCAAATATTCAAAAATGTTTCATATTTATCTCTTAAATTATAAGTAATTTTTTCGAGTGGAATAGAACTAGCCATTTCATTGTTCCAACGATTCATACTTAAATACGAATCAGATTTCCAAGTATCTGCTATAGCCTTCTTAGCTACTGCCAGTGCAATTTTTATAAATTCTTTCTGATATTTATTCAATTTAAGTTTTGGCTTTATCCCTTCAATATCACCTAATAGAAATAATACAGGGTTATGTGGAAGTTGAGTTCCAGTAACTTGTGATAATGATTGAAGAGTGAAGTTTATGCACCAGAAGCCCCCCCCCCCCCCATCCCAGTCAGAACACTCATGTGATGGCCAAATCTGGCTCAAATAAGGCAAAACTAAAAACAAGAGTGAAACTTTTCTGGAATTCTGTTGGAACATACTGGAGAATACAACCAGAAGATCTACAAAGGCCACTGGCCCTTTGTGATGTAACTGCAGAATACTGTACTGCCTTATGATCCTGCAGAGGCCACACAAAGATTACTAATGCACAAGTATGCACAACTAGCAGGTGGTGACAATTACTCTTAAATCGACTTTATCTTTTGGTGCTGTTCTTCAATGTGAAATAATTTAAAAAATAGAAAAATCTTTCCTTCCTAACTCGCAGATAATGTGCCTGCTATAAACCTCTGCCCCTACTTACCTAAGGTAGGTGGCTGAATCACCTCAAAAAGACCCCCATCACCCCCAGGCCATTCCCTCTTCTCATTGCTACTATCAGGGAGGAGGTACAGGGGCCTGAATGTACACACTCAACAATTCAGTGTAGCTTCTTCCCCTCTGCCATCAGATTTCTGAATGGACATTGAATCCATGGACACTATCTTACTACTTTAAATTTTTTCTTTCTACTTATTTAATTTAACATATACAGTATAAGTTAAATTACAGTAAGTGTGAAATATACATCTTACTGTAATTTAGTTCTATGATTATGTATTGCAATGTACTGCTGCCACATAACAGTAAATTTCACAACATATACCAGTGATTTTGATCTGCAAGGTGGTATCTCAGAAATATCCTGAAATAGCTCAATAATCCTGCCACCTCCATTTTTGAGCGTATGCTGGACTATAGCCTCTGATGTGGCACTCACAATATCATAGATTTTAGCACGCATTCATGTCTAAGACTTACTAAAGTTTCAATGGTTCAAATTGTGGAATCCAGCTCAACAACATTCAACTTCCCCATCTGGTGGTCATTATGTGCAATGCTTTCCTCTTTGTCCCTTCCAGATCATTTCAATTTATTTTCAGCCTGAACAGGTTTGATGAACAGCTCATTAAAATAATAAATGACTCTGTACAGTTTAATACAGGGCATAGAAAACAAAATTAGAGCTGTGGAAAACAATACCAAATTCTCTAACAAAGTTGTTTGAATTCCATTTGGAATGCCCAGGAAAACTTTGAATTTGTTTTAAAAATGAAATTGCTCATTAATTTACTTTATATTTTATTTAGTTTTATAAAAATATGAATGGCATTTAGGTTTATCAAAATGCATGCTACCATTTCCTCCCTAAAACTCACCAAGTTTAATGGTTGGGAATAACGAAACTGATTCTAACAAAGTAAAAATTTGTTCCATCTCTTCATTTCATTGCAGACAGTTTCAGATCTTAAACACGAGAAATTCAGTAGATGCTGGAAATCCAAAACAACATACACGAATTGCTGGAGGAATTCAGCACGTCACGCAGCTTTAATGGAAATGAATAGTCAATGTTTTGGGCAAGACCCTTCTTCAGGACTGGAAAGGAGGGATGAAGACCCCAGTAGAGCTACTAGGACTTGATGTTTCAATCCCTATGGTAGGTTGGCACTCTCGATGTTGGCAGTGGGCTTGGAGTGGTGACAAGGAGGGAGGATAGGTACGTCATCGGGGTCATCAGGTGGGCACCCTCCTTCTTTGACGTTTCGTTGATAAGCCCACAACGTCTCCAGAGGGCTCAACAGTGCTACCTGGCGTCCCAGATACACCCCCCTCAGTTCCATACCCTCCTGTCTTCATCTTGCAGCCCAGTTGTTGTCTTTCCTTTTAATCCAAATCCAATTGCTGCTTTCTTCTGCTGCATTTGACAAGGACTTGATTGCTTGTTGGAGGGAGTGACCCCTCACCCCCATCTTCTTCAATAGACTGGTCATAGATGTAGCAACAAATCCCCTGCATCCCACTTCTACAGGGAAAATCTTGGTCTTCCAGCCGTTCTGGGCAGCTTCAGTTGCCAGTTCAGAGTATGGAGAAGGAGGATAGCTAGATGGTGATAGGTGAAGTCAGGTAGGAGGGGTGGAGAGAAAAGAATCTAATAGGAAAGGAGTGGACCATAGGAGAAAGGGAAGAAAGAGGGGATCCAGGGGAAGGTGATAGGCAGGTGAGAAGAGGCCAGAATGTGGAATAGAAGAGGACGGGAGGGGGAGGGATTTTTTCAACCAGGAGGAGAAATCAATATTCAAGCTATCAGGTTGGAGGCTACCTAGACCAAGGAGGTCACCCTTCAGATCTTAACTCTTTTTACCAAGATTTTCTTCCTGTTGTCTGGCAGTGTTGCACTTCCTGTTTTATAACTAGAATCACTGGAATATTTAAGTTCAACTAGATGAAGTCTTGAAACATCTAGGAATCGAAGGCCGTGGGGGTCTGATACAGAAAAGATGAAGCCTAGGGGAGATCAGTCCTGATTATATTGAATAGTGAGGCAATCTTGCAGGGCTGAGTGACTTACTCCTATTCCTATCATACTCTGTGTTTGCATAGGTGAATTGGAATATACTGTAAAGGCAATAAAATTCAAAGAAATTGAAAGGGAATTCAGTCCACTATACTCCCACTTGTCCTAGCTTGGCAAAAGTATGTGCTACCTTGACACCTTTTGTTCTGCACCTTATTGCATACATTCTCTTTGCTCTGTTAAATACTCCCCTTGTCCTCAGCTTGTTTTCTCACATTTCCAGTTTTGACTATCTATCCTTCTCCACTTCTCTCCCCACTGATGTTGCTCACTGGGTGACTCCAGCATTTTCTGTTTTTCTTTGGGAATTGCAGTCACTTCTGAAGTGACTTCTGTGGACATTGTTTCTTTCATCCACTTACGTCCACTGTGATGAAGTGCTTTGAGAGGTTGGTGATGAAAAATATCAACTCTTGTCTGAGAGGCGACTTGCATCCACCCCAATTTGCCTACTGTCACAACATGTCAACAGTAGATGCCTTTTCATTGGCTCTTCACTTAACTCTGGAATGCCTGGATAGTGAAGGTGCTTAGATCAGGATGTTCTTCATTGACTACAACTCGACATTCAATCCTATCATCCCCTCAAAACTAATCAAAAAGCTTTAAAGCCTAGGCCTTAATACCTCCTTGCGTAACAGGATTCTCAACTTCCTCACTTGCAGACCTTGGTCAGATCGGATTGGCAACAACATCTCCTCCACAATCTCCATAAGTACAGACACTCCACAAGGCTGTGTGCTTAGTCCCCGGTCGACTTGCTTTTTAATTCATCCAGTGAGGAATTATAGGTGGAACAAAGGAATAAGAAAGTCATGATCATGTCAATAGAGCTAGATTATAAACCACCCAACAGTCCATAGGATTTAGAGGGATAAATTGAGAGAGAGAGATCGCAGATTGTTGCAAGAAACATAAGGTTGTCATAGTAGGTGATTTTAACTTTCAACGTATTGACTGAAACTCCCATACTGTACAAGGACAAGATGGGAAAGAGTTGGTCAAATGTCTTCAGGAAAGTTTCCTTAATCAGTACATAAAGTCCCAACGAGAGTGTGCAATACTTGATCTCCTATTAGGGTATAATGCAGGGAAGGAGACAGAAGTTTGTGTAGGGGAACACTTTGCATCTTGTGATCATAATGCTATTAGTTTCAAGGTAATTATGGAAAAGGATAGGTTGGGTTGGGATTCTAAATTGGAGAAAGGGCAACTTTGATGGTATTTGCAGGTGTGGATTGAGACAGGCTCTTTTCTGGCAAAGCTGCACTTGGTAAGTGGAAGGCCTTCAAAAGTGACATTTTGAAAGTACAAAGCTTGTATGTGCTGTCAGAATGAAAGACAAGGATAACAGGTTTAGGGAACCTTGGTTTTTGAGAGATATTGAGGCCCCGGTTATGGGAAAAAAAGGTGGTACATAGCAGATAGGAACAAATGAGGTACTGAAGAGTATAAGAAATGCAAGAGAACACTTCAGAAGAAACTTGGAGGGCTAAAAGAAGGCATGAGTTTGCCCTCACAGACATGGTGAAGGAGAATCCTAAAGGATTCTTACAGAGTTTTTCGAGGAAGCTACCAGGAAAGTTGATGAAGGCAAGGCAGTGGATGTTATCTACATGGACTTCAGCAAGTCATTTGACAAGGCCCCACATGGGAAGTTGGTCAAGTAGCTTCAGTTGCTTGGCATTCAAGATGTGGTAAATTGGATTAGGCAGTGGCTTTGCGGGAGAATCAGAGAGTGATAGTAAATGGTTACCTCTCGGACCGGAGGTCTATGACTATTAGAGTGCCACAGGGATCAGTGCTGGGTCCATAGTTGTTTGTCATCTATATCAATGATCTGGATGATAATGTGGTTAAGTGAATCAGCAAATCTGCAGATGAAACTAAGTCTGGGGTTGAAATGGACAGTGAGGAAGACTATTAGAGCTTGCGGTGGGATCTGAAGCAGCTGGTAAAATGATCTGAAAAATAGCAGAAGTAACTTAATGCAGACAAATGTGAGGTGTTGTGCTTTGGGAAGACAACCAGGGTAGGTTTACACAATGAGCAGTAGGGCACTGAGGAGTGCTGTAGAAGAAAGATCTGGGAATGCAGGACCATAATTCATTGAAAGAGGCATCACAGGTAGATAGGGTAATAAAGGAAGCTTTTGGCACATTGGCTTTCATTGATCAAAATACTGAGTACAGGAATTGGGATGTTATATGAAAGTTATATAAGACATTGATGAGGCCTAATTTGGAGTATTGTTTGCAGTTTTGGTCACCTACCTACAGGAAAAATGTAAATAAGGCTGAAAGAGTACAGAAGAATTTACAAGGATGTTGCCAGGATAGGAGGACCTGAATTGTAAGGAAAGATTGAATAGGTTAGAATTTTATTTTCTAGAGTGTAGAAGATTGAGAGGAGATTTGATAGAGATATACATAATTATGAAGGATAAATGCGAATAGGCTTTTCCCAGTGAGGTTGGGTGAGACTACAACTACAGGTCATGGGTTGAGGGTGAAAGATGAAATGTTTAAGGGGAATAAGAGGGGAAATTTCTTCACTCAGAAGGTGGTGAGAATGTGGAAAGAGCTGCCAGTGCAAATGATGGATGTAATTTCAATATTTAAGAGACGTTTAGATAGGTATATGAACAGGAGGGGTATGGAGAGCAAGTCGATGGAACTAGGCAGGTTAAAGGGTTCAGCATGGACTAGATGGGCCAAACAGCCTGTTTCTGTGCGGTAGTTTTCTATAACTCTATACCTGTGAGTGAGGGTAAGCACAGCTCCAATACTATATTTAAGTTTGCTGATGACACCACTGTTGGCCATATCAAAGGTGGTGATGAATTAGCAAATAGGAGAGAGACTGAAAATCTGGCTGAGTGGTACCACAACAACGCTGTCTCACTCAAAGTCAGCAAGACCAAGGAGCTGATTATTAACTACATGAGGAGGAATCTGGAGGTCTATGAGCCAGTTCTCATTGGGAGATCGGGCAGAGAGGGTCAGAAATTTTTAATTCCTCTGTGTAATCTTTTCAGAGGATCTGTCCTGGGTCCTGCACAGAAGTGCCTTTGGAAAGGAAGCACAGCTGCCCTTCTACTTCCCTGGAAGTTGGCAGAGATTCAGCAAGTCATCTAAAACTTTGACAAACTTTTATAGATGTACAGTGGAGAATATATTGCCTGGTATGGAAACACCAATGCCCTTGACTGGAAAATCTTACAAAAAAAAATAGTGGATACAGCCCAGTCCATCATGGGTAAAGTCAGAATCAGAGTCAGGGTTTATTATCATCGGCATGTGACGTGAAATTTGTTAACTAATTTAGCAGCAGTTCAATGCAATACATAATCTAGCAGAGAAAAAAACAATAAATAAAATAAAAATAATAATAATAAATAAACAAGTAAATCAATTACATCTATTGAATAGATTTTTAAAAAGTGCAAAAACAGAAATACTGTGTATTAAAAAAAAGTGAGGTAGTGTCCAAAGATTCAATGTCCATTTCAGACTCGGATGGCAGAGGGGAAGAAGCTGTTCCTGAATCACTGAGTGTGTGCCTTCAGGCTTCTGTACCTCCTACCTGATGGTAACAGTGAGAAAAGGGCATGCCCTGGGTGCTGGAGGTCCTTAATAATGGACGCTGCCTTTCTGAGGCACCACTCCCTAAAGATGTCCTGGGTACTTTGTAGGCTTATACCCAAGATGGAGCTGACTAGATTTACAACCTTCTGAAGCTTCTTTTGGTCCTGTGTAGTAGCCCCTCCGTACTAAGACAGTGACGCAGCCTGTCAGAATGCTCTCCACGGTACAAATATAGACGTTTTTGAGTGATTTTTATTGACATGCCAAAAATCTTCAAACTCCTAATAAAGTATAGCCCTTGTCTTGCCTTCCTTATACTGCGAAGGCTGAGAAAAGTCCATCTCCCACTCCCATCCTCACCACATTCTACAGAGGTTGTATTGAGAGCATCCTGAGCAGCTGCATCACTGCCTGGTTCAGAAATTGCACCATCTCGGATCGCAAGACCTCCTGCCGTCTGGCAAAAGGCACCGAAGCTTTCGGGCTCTCAAGACCAGACCATGTAACAGTTTCTTCCCCCAAGCCATCAGACTCCTCAATACCCAGAGCCTGGACTGACACCAACCTACTGCCCTCTATTGTGCCTAGTTATAGTCCTTAAGGCAGCTCACATTATTCTTCTCAAGCACTGGTATAATTGTTGCCCTTTTGAATCAAGGGGGAGCTTTCACCCGTAGCAGTGAGAGGTTGAAAATGTCCTTGAATACTCCCGCTAGTTGGTTGGCACAGGTTTTCGGAGCCTTACCAAGTATTCCATTGGGACCTTCCGCCTTGAGAGGGTTTACTCTCTTTCAAGACAACCTAACATCAGCCTACAATTGAGGAATGCTGTCGCAGGAAAGCAGCATCAATCATGGAGGACCCCCACCACCCAGGCCATGCCCTCTTCTTGCTCCAGGAAAGAGTTTCAGGAGCCGCAAGACCTACACCACCAGTTTCAGGAATTACCCCTCAACCAGAGGCTCTTGAACCAGAGGGCATAAATTCATTCACTCCATCATCGAACTGTTCCCACAACCTATGCAGCAGCAAAATCTACTTTCACTTTCAAGAACTATTCATCTCATGCTATTGATATTTATTGTTTATTATTATTATTATTATCTCTTTTTGTATTTGCAGTTTGTTAGCTTTTGCACATTGGTGTTCGTCTGTCATGATGGGTGCAGTCTTTGTTGATTCTTTTGTGTTTTTTTTTATATTTACTGTGTATGCCTGCAATAAAAAGAATTTCAGGGTTGCACATGGTGACATGTAGTACTGTGTAAAAGTCTTAGGCACATTTATAGAAAGGATGCCTAAGACTTTTGCACAGTACTGTAGTAATTTTATGCATTGCACTGTACGGTTTTCGCAAAGAAAAGTCAATTTCATGACATATGTGAGTGATGATAAACCTGATTCTGATATGGGTCTCTACTGTGGACTGAGATTGGGAAGGGGCCAGGGAGAAAGGAATCATGGTTTGGACAAAGGGAAAGGAAAAGAGAGTGAGTGGGAGTTGGAAGCATCAGAGAAACATTCTGGACTGATCAATAAACCAATTGTCTGGAATCAAATGACCTTGGCCTGGTGTCTCAGGGCTGGGTGAGTACACCCACTCCTGGCACTCCTCTGCCGACTGTCCCACACCTGTCCCGTGGCACTTCACCCTCACCATTCTCAACATTCATTTTTTCCTGCTGGATTTACAAACTCGCTCTTCAGTCCATATTGACAAATACAGTACTGTGCAAAAGTCTTAGGCATCTTAGCTATATATACTGTATGTGCATATATGTGCCTAAAACTTCTGCACTGTACATATATGTACTTAAATAGTAAACTTACTTTGAAATTTTCTCTTTTCTATAAATCCACTGACTAAAGTAAAACATAGCAAGGACCAACTTGAAGATTTGTTACTCATTTAGCTTTCAGACTGAAAAGAAACGTTTACAGGATTACTGGCCACATTGCAATCTCTCAAGTTTGTTAAGCTTTTGGGCATAAAATGTGATATACTTTCTAAATAGAATTGCATTCAATATCGTAATAGAAGCAATTTACAACACACACAGTAGATCCACTGTGAGAGAGAAGGCTGTGCTCAAGGAGCGTGTGGATCAGAGATGGTGTTAGGTGATTACAAAACTGCAATCTGTTGTTTACCAACCCACATTCTCCTTTGCATCAGGCTGACTTAGCTGTTTTGAGGTTATGATGACCTAACTAAACTCAAGTATACTGGAGCTTAGCCAAATTTAGTTGAAAAGTAACACACATCAAAGTTGCTGGTGAACGCAGCAGGCCAAGCAGCATCTATAGGAAGAGGCGCAGTCGACGTTTCAGGCCGAGACCCTTCGTCAGGACTAACTGAAGGAAGAGTGAGTAAGGGATTTGAAAGCTGGAGGGGGAGGGGGAGATGCAAAATGATAGGAGAAGACAGGAGGGGGAGGGATGGAGCCGAGAGCTGGACAGGTGATAGGCAAAAGGGGATACGAGAGGATCATGGGACAGGAGGTCTGGGAAGAAAGACGGGGGGGGAGTGACCCAGAGGATGGGCAAGAGGTATATTCAGAGGGACAGAGGGAGAAAAAGGAGAGTGAGAGAAAGAATGTGTGCATAAAAATGAGTAACAGATGGGGTACGAGGGGGAGGTGGGGCCTAGCGGAAGTTAGAGAAGTCAATGTTCATTCCATCAGGTTGGAGGCTACCCAGACGGAATATAAGGTGTTGTTCCTCCAACCTGAGTGTGGCTTCATCTTTACAGTAGAGGAAGCCGTGGATAGACATGTCAGAATGGGAATGGGATGTGGAATTAAAATGTGTGGCCACTGGGAGATCCTGCTTTCTCTGGCGGACAGAGCGTAGATGGTCAGCAAAGCGGTCTCCCAGTCTGCGTCGGGTCTCACCAATATATAAAAGCCACACTCAGGTTGGAGGAACAACACCTTATATTCCGTCTGGGTAGCCTCCAACCTGATGGCATGAACATTGACTTCTCTAACTTCCGCTAGGCCCCACCTCCCCCTCGTACCCCATCTGTTACTCATTTTTATGCACACATTCTTTCTCTCACTCTCCTTTTTCTCCCTCTGTCCCTCTGAATATACCTCTTGCCCATCCTCTGGGTCACCCCCCCCCCCCCGTCTTTCTTCCCGGACCTCCTGTCCCATGATCCTCTCGTATCCCCTTTTGCCTATCACCTGTCCAGCTCTCGGCTCCATCCCTCCCCCTCCTGTCTTCTCCTATCATTTTGCATCTCCCCCTCCCCCTCCAGCTTTCAAATCCCTTACTCACTCTTCCTTCAGTTAGTCCTGACGAAGGGTCTCGGCCTGAAACGTCGACTGCGCCTCTTCCTATAGATGCTGCTTGGCCTGCTGCGTTCACCAGCAACTTTGATGTGTGTTGCTTGAATTTCCAGCATCTGCAGAATTCCTGTTGTTTTAGTTGAAAAGTACCTGATTTAATACCTAGCTGTAAATAAATAAGAAAACCTGCAGATGGTGGAAATCCAAGCAATATGTTGGAGGAACTCAGCAGGCCAGTCAACATCGAGGGAAAATCATATTCAGTCAACATTTTGGACCGACCTCAGCCTGAAACATCGACTGTTTATTCATTTCCATGGATGCTGCCTGACCTGTTGAGGTGCTCCAGCATTTTGTGTGTGTTTTCTAGTTGTAAGTTATTTTTTTTAAACGGAAAATGGGCATTTATTGCTTGACCCTAGCAAGTGTGACAGCACCTCTGCCATGAAAATTGGTTCTAACATTTGTATCAGGATTGATGCAAGAGATATTATTGGAATTGTTGTTACTCTGGCATGATGATATGTACTGTGTCCAGTATTGGCAGCATCATAGTTCTTCTATGGGATATATATGTGTGGGCACGTATAAATTTCTAAATCAGCAACATGGAGATGCACTTACAAATTGTGGTGTTGTCATACATCAGCTGGGCTTGTCCAATCCAGCTGAGCTTCTGGCGTAAAGGCACGATGGTGGTGTCACGGGCAGGGGGCTGCTGTCACAGTAGCCCTGGGAGAGGAGCTGCACTGCATTTTGTATTTTGTTCAAAGTTCAAAGTAAATATGTCCTCTAATAATAAATTTACTTCAAACTTTGAAGTTTGGTACATAGAGGAGCTACTATGTGCTGATAATGAGATGAATACCCCTTTACGGTTGGGCTCCCTACTGGGGGGGGGGGGGGAGGTTGCAGAGTTGCTTATCAACAGTTACTTTGCAGTAGACATTGTCGATCTTCTTGAGTGTTGTTAGAGCAGTGCACATCCAGGCAGATGAAGAGTATTTCATCACACTCCTGATTTAGACTTTGGAGATGTTGGAAGATGCTGGTCCACCTGTGTTATTTTTTTGGTCAATGGTGATGTCAATGGCGGGAGGTTTGATCGGGGTAATGCCATTCAAAGCCAGTGGCAAACAGGGTCACACAATGTCTTGATGGACATTGCTCAGCATTTTTTGCTAACTTATTAACCAAAAATTTGAATGTTTCTAGATTTTGCTGCATACATAGATAAAAGAAATATTGTGAATCATCAGTGAACATCTGGTCTTATACAATGACTGGGCCAGAGTAACACTTCAGGTACTGATGATCAGCATTTAACAACCATAATTACTTTCCTTTATGCTATGTATGACTTCAACCAGCCAAATCTTTTCTCTTATATGTTCATTAACTTCAGTTGATGCCACACTGGGGTAAACGCAGTCTTAATATCAGGTGTAGTCACCTCTACACATACTTTGTCCTTTGATCGGTTGTTGGACCAAAGCTGTGGTGAAGACTGGAGCTGGATGGTCCTCATTTGTTGATGATACCTTCCAGTACTTTGTTGAAATTGGAATAGATTTATCATTTCTTCCTTTCGCTGTGAACTGGACAAACTGGGGCAATTTTCAGCGGAAGCTGGTTATGTGACTGTGCTAGAACCCCGTAGTAAGATTTGTGGCTAGTTCTGGAGCACAGATCTTTAATACAGCAGCTGGGCTGAATGTGAGCCTTCACTCTCTCCACTGCTCTCAGCTCTTTCTAGATTTCGTGTGGAATGAATTGGAGGAAGACTGGCCTCTGTAATAATGGAGAACTCAAGAGGAAGTTGAGATGGATCTTCCACTTAGCTGATCTAGCTGTGAAATCTGTAGCATAATGGACCTGTCATTGTTGGAGATGGGTTTGTTTTTGGAACTTCACCTTGTCATTAAGCATCTAGTTATTCACCAAGCATACCAAACAGATGTGGCAGCTCTGCAGAGCTTTGATTTGATTGTATCCAGGGTTTACTTGCTCTGCCTTCTGCATGTTGTGTAGCACCCAGGATATCCAAAATTCGAGCTGTACCAAACTGACACCTTATTATCTGAGCACGAGGAATTCTGCAGATGCTGGAAATTCAAGCAACACACATCAAAGTTGCTGGTGAACGCAGCAGGCCAGGCAGCATCTCTAGGAGGAGGTACAGTCGACGTTTCAGGCCAAAACTGTAAGGGTCTGGGCCTGAAACGTCGAATGTACCTCCTCCTAGAGATGCTGCCTGGCCTGCTGCGTTCACCAGCAACTTTGATGTGTGTTACCTTATTATCTGATGCTGCTCCCGGCAGGCATGTTTATGCTCTTCGTTTAACAGGGACAGTCTCCTGCCTCACTTCCAATGGTAGACCAGAGAACTATGTTGGGCGATGATTTTGCAGTGCTCCGTGTTCCTGGTCTACACAGCATGCCCTGAGTGCTTATTTTTGAGCTTCTCAATCTGTTGAGTCTCCCCCACATTTAGCACAAAAATATTCAAGTTAATAAACTGTATGAGAGTTTACCTGATCTTGTGTAAAAATGGTTCTCAGCCACAGTGGTGTCAAAATAGAAGGGAAAGGCAAGATGGAAAAGCCAGTCAAATCTGCGTGCATTGAGCATGTGACTACTGAACCAACATCCCGATTCATGGTGTCTTCAGCCATGCAGATCAACGAACCAATGCATTTATGATCCTGGGTAAAAGGCAACATGTTATTTGTATGGTGGCTCAGTGGGACGTGTTCTAACATCCAGAACTAAAGATTTCCATTAGTTCAACATAACTGACAGTAGCTCTGCTATTATCCACAATAAAATAATTGAAAATAAAATAAAAAGACAGAACATAGGACTTGGTTAAGGATTAAAGAGATAAGAACAGCAACAGCTACAAAAATGATGTACACTTTTTCTTAGCATAACATGGAGTTGCTCACTCAGAACAAGTTAGCTTCACACCATATTATGATAAGCAGGTCTGTAGGTAGGACAATGGAGCAGTTAATTTACGTATGGCACACCGTGTTTATGACATCTTTTTATAATCAGACTGAGACTGTTTTTAAACGATAAGGGGAAAGAAACAATGTGTACATACCAGATATGCAAATAACAGCATAGCAAGAATAGTACAAACAAACCATATAAATTGTGGACAAAAAGGACCTGGAGTTATTAAGCAATGTATTTTATTGCTGATTACAAATTATTAATCTCAGAGAATTCCAGTAAACAGCTAAAGAGTAATCCATAGAACAATACACGAGAGAAACAGGGTCGCCAGCCCACAATGTCTGATGCCATTTTAAACTGCACATCTGCCTATATGTGGTTATATCCCTTCACTCCATGACTGTTCATGTGCCTGTTTAAATGCCTTTTTAATGATGCTGCTGTTACCTACTTCCAGCATGCACCCTGGAAGCATGTTCCAAGCATTTAGACGGATCGACAGGCTGTGTAAAGAAACTCAAATCGCCATTAAACATTCCCCTTTCACCACAACAAAGGCCCATCTGAAACTGGTTAATTCTCTTGCAAGCTATCTGTAATTTGTGTCAATTGTGAATACTTTGAACAAACTTGTATACTCCTTAACAATAAGGATCTACATTAAATTATTAAACAAATACATAAAGAAAATTTGTACATTTAAGTAATTAGACATATTTGGAAATGCCAACATTTTAATTATCCATCTCTAAATGCCCCTGAACTGTTATATTAATGTAAGTCAGTTGAGAGTCAAAACCATCGGTACATCACAAATCATAGCTGAACCAGGTATGGTTGACAAATCTCCTTCTCTGAAGTGCATCTGTAAAATAATTGATTTTTTAACAATATGTGTGGTAGATTAATGGTCACCATTAAGTTTTCTGTGCCAGATTCACTCATCAACTAGAATCTAAACTTCCTAGCTGATACAATGGGATTTGAACTTAAGTCACTAGGTCAAGGATCCAATCTCTTGGTTTGGATCTGGTGTTGTCACCAACCATGATACTGTACTGTATTTGCAGCTAGGCTTCAGAATCTTATATCCATGTACATGACAAATGCAAAAACAAATCAAATAGGATGCCTCAAAAAGGTGGCAGCCATCATTAGCTCTTTGCCACTATCAGGAGCCTGAAGGCACCCACTCAATGATTCTGGAACAGCTTCTTCCATTCTGCCATCTAATTTGTGAATGGATATTGAACTCATGAATACTACCTCATTACTTTTTTATTTTTTTTGCACTACTTAATATATATTCGCTGTAATTCACGCTTCCCCCTATATTATTATGTATTGTACTGCTGCCACAAAGACAACAAATTTCACGACATATGCCAGTGATATTAAACCTGATTGTGATTGTGATTCTTATACAAGTGGAAAATGGTCATGTGTTTTTGTTCTATGCTGCTGACAGCCTCCAAATCAGTGAAGTATTCAACTTCTCATTAACTTGTCAACAAGTAAAAATTCTTACTATCCTGTTCCAGAAATTTGATTGAAATTTGAAACTTCAATTAAACAATACCTCAATACATTAGATTTTTTTTTGCAGAAAGTCAAGAACATTATTTTCTCCAACTGATAGTATTTTTGAATTAATATTTACCAAGCTTGAATGATAAGTGTAAATTCCAGGTGTAATGAATAACTGCCAGAGATTATTGTCAGTTTGGAAGACAATCACATGTAAATAAGGTAACCTTTGTCAAAGGTGAAGACTAGCCAGAGCCTCAGTCTAGATCACTAGCAGGCTTGCTCACCGTGGTGTCTGACTGCCAACTGAAGGTGAGCAATTGAACTTCCCTGACCTCATTGCATCATCATCCCCGAGGCCTGACATGGTCATTCTCTCAGAATCCTTGAAGTTGTTGTTCTTGGTAGAACTGACAGTTCCTTGGGAAGACCAGATTGAGGAGGTGTTTGAATATAAAGAAAAGTGCAGGCAGAGCGGTGCCAGAGACAGGGGTGGACAGCATGATGTGAGCCGAGAGAGGTGGATTGTAGAGGTTTTGCTGGCTGCTTATTAGGACTGTCACAGGCTGCTGAGCAAGATTCCAGATGGCTATAGATCAAGTTGTGTGACCCATGGACCAATGCTACTGAGACACAAGTGAGAGCCTGATCAACCCTGGGTGACAGTGTCTGATGTTGAAAGACCCAAAACTCCCAATGACTCCAGGTTACATCAATGATGATGTGTTCCAGCACATCCTAAGATGTATTTTTCTTCACTTAAGTAACACACACTAAAATGCTGGAGGAACATAGCAGGACAGACATGGAAGAACTGCGATGACGGCAAGAAACTGCCGCCTGACCTGCTAAGTTCCTCCAGCATTTAGTGCATGTTGCTCTGGATTTCCAGTACCTGCAGAATTGCTTAGGTTTATGAACTACATTCAAGTTGTTAAGTGATTTAGTCCCTCATTATATAACCATATAACCATATAACAATTACAGCATAGAAACAGGCCATCTCGGCCCTTCTAGTCCGCGCCGAACGCTTACTCTCACCTAGTCCCACTGAATTGCACTCAGCCCATAACCCTCCATTCCTTTCCTGTCCATATAGCTGTCCAATTTAACTTTAACCGACAACATCGAACCTGCCTCAACCACTTCTGCTGGAAGCTCGTTCCACATAGCTACCACTCTCTGAGTAAAGAAGTTCCCCCTCATGTTACCCCTAAACTTTTGCCCTTTAACTCTCAACTCATGTCCTCTTGTTTGAATCTCCCCCATTCTCAATGGAAAAAGCCTATCCGCATCAACTCTATCTATCCCCCTCATAACTTTAAATACCTCTATCAAGTCCCCCCTTCAACCTTCTACGTTCCAAAGAACAAAGACCCAACTTGTTCAACCTTTCTCTGTAACTTAGGTGATGAAACCCAGGTAACATTCTAGTAAATCTTCTCTGTACTCTCTCTAATTTGTTGACATCTTTCCTATAATTTGGTGACCAAAACTGTACACAATACTATTGTTTCTAAATGGATCCCTAATAAATAGTCTACAATCTGGCTCCTTGTGCCCTGTTCCTTAAACATGTATTAACCTCAGTACTGTACCCTCAATCCACTCTTTATAATTACTTTTATGTATTCAAATTAGCTCTTCCCAAAGAGTACAATGTGAATTCACTAAAGGAGGATTGAGAAGCACATGGTAGTTATTTTCAATAATCAATGCAGTCAATATTACACAATTATAAAAACACAAAATTATTCAATCACTGGTTGTTTATAGGACATGAGTATCTGGATGAATATTCAACCTTTAAAGAGAGTCTGATAAGATCATTAACAAATAGATTACATGTATATTATAATAGTCACCTCCAGTAGTGCTTTAAATATTGAGAGGGTGGAGCGCTGTGGGAGGGGGGTAAGGCAGGTGGCAGAGGATCGCCAGGGGCAAGGGGTGGCACTGGTGCAGACACACCCAGCCAAGGAAGCAGGCAACATCACTTGATTCCAAATAATTGGTGTATTGATCATTACAGAATGTCTCTCTGGTGCTTTCCATTCACTCCCCACCCTCCTATTCCCCTTTTTTCAACCATGACACACCTTTCCCTGTCCCCTTCCCACTGTCAATCCACAGTACAGACCCATATCAGAATCACTTTACATACAACATGAAACCCAGACGGTATATAAGGTGTTGTTCCTCCAACTGGTGCAGCCTTCTATATATTGGCGAGAGCCAACGCAGACTGGGAGACCGTTTCACTGATCACCTACGCTCTGTCCGCCAGAGAAAGCAAGATCTCCCAGTAGCCACACATTTCAATTCCACATCCCATTCTCATTCTGATATATCTATCCACGGCCTCCTCTACTGTCAAGATGAAGCCACACTCAGGTTGGAGGAACACCACCTTATATTCTGCCTGAGTAGCCTCCAACCTGATGGCATGAATATTGACTTCTCTAACTTCCGTTAATGCCCCTCCTCTCCTTCACATCCCATCCCTTACTTATTTATTTAATATATTTCTCCCCTTTTTTTCTCTCTCTTTTCTCCCTCTGTCCCTCTCACTACAACTCCTTTCCTGCTCTCCACCCTCCGGGCTCCCCTCTCCCCTTCTCTCTCTCCCCAGGCTTCCTGTCCCATGATCCTGGCCCTTCTCCAGTCTGGTATTCCTTTTGCCAATCAACTTTCCAGCTCTAGATCCACTCCTCCCCTCCTGTCCTCTCCTATCATTTCAGATTTCCCCCTCCCCCTCCCACTTCCAAATCTCTTACTATCTTTTCTTTCAGTTAGTCCTGACGAAGGGTCTCGGCCCAAAGAGGTCGACTGTACCTCTTCCTATAGATGCTGTCTGGCCTGCTGCGTTCACCAGCATTTTTTGTGTGTGTTAAAAGCACTTTGGTATTTTGCCATTGCCAACAGTTTGTTTAGATACTCCCGGTCCTGACATGAAATTAGAAAATAATTTAAATATTTATTTAAGGAGGAGGAGAAGATGGCGTCATGGCACAACGCAGCTTGCGCGGCCACTCCAGTGAATGATATTTGTAATCTGTCAAGTAGGGTGCTGTGCACAATCCTGATTTGATATAGACAGATGTGAGAGAACGGAGGAACATCTGGAGAAACTTCTGAAATGCCCTTTTTGCTGCTGCTGTTACTGTGTGATCCAGAATCTCTGGAGGGGAAGGCCCCGAGTCCTCGGCTTTGCTAGTTGCTCAGCGGCCAGGACGGGGTCAAAGCTCTCGGCAGAGATGGTGCTCGGGTGCTTCCAATGCATTGACAGTTGTCGGCGCCTGGAGGTTTATGGCAGGGAGAATTTCTCCTTCTGCCACCTGCTATCGGGGACTATCGGGAGTCGATCAGAACTTTGAGACTTTTTTTTACCGTGCCCATGGTCTGCTCTTTATCAAGTTATATCTATATGTTATAATTATGTGGTCTTGTCAGTGTTAGTCTTTGGTTTGTCCTTTTTTTGTGATATCACTTGGAGGAACATTGTATCATTTCTTAATGCATGCATGCATTTCTAAATGACAATAAACGAGGACTGAGTGTCCTCATAATCTAAATATTTTAACCGCTGGCATTCTTACCAAAAAGAATGAGATGCCACAGGTAGAAAAAATCATGCTCAATTATGAATAATGCAAACAACTGGCTAAGAATGTCCAACATACTGTAACTCCTCATTTTTCATATTATGTTGTTAAACATACTGAAGCAGATGTCACTAACGTGAAAATTATCAGCCGATCATTGCAGCCAAGCATGGTAATTCCGTGACTTGATTTTCCACCCTACCTATGCCCTCACTCGGACTCACCTGCCAGCTTGTACTCCTTCTCTTCCGCTTCCCCCTGTCTTTTTATTCTGGCTTCTGCTTGACAAAGGGCCTCAGCCCGAAACATCGAATGTTCAATCCTCTTCAAAGATGGTGTGTGGCCTGGTGAGTTCTTCCAGCATTTTGTGTTGCTTAAGATTTCCAACATATGCAGAATCACTTATGTCTCACTTGATTTCCGTCACTGTAGAATAACTTTTGCTTATAAATTCCAACATTTCTACCATATAAACTCAGTGTTAGAACATGACATTGGGGCAGAATTAGGCCATTAGGCTCATCAAGTCTACTCTGCCATTCCATCATGGCTGACATATTATCCCTCTCAATCACTTTCTCCTGCCTTCTGTCTTTAACTTTTGACACCTTGACTAATCAAGAAACTATCAACCCCTACTTTAAGTATACTCGATGACTTGGACCCCAGAGTCATCTGTGGCAATGAATTCCACAGATTCACCAGGCTAAAGAAATTCCTCCTCATCTCTGTTGTAATATAGATGTCCCCGTATTCCGAGGCTGTGCCCCATGATTGTAGAGTCTACCACTATAGGAAACATCCTCCCCACATCCACTCTATCCAGACCTTTTCTCCCTCATTCTTCTAAATCCCAGCGAGTACAGGCCCAGAGCCATCAAATGCTCCTCACAGTTTAACTCTTTCACTCCCAGAATCATTCTTGTAAACCTCCTTCGGATCCTCTCCTAAGCCAGCACATCTTTAATATCCTTTGATAAGGGGCCCAAAACTACTCTCAGTACTCCAGGTGTAGTCTGACCAACGCCTTACAAAGTCAAAGCATCACATCCTTGTTCTCATATTCTAGTCCTCTTGAAATGAATGCTAACATCAAATTTGCCTTCCTTACCATCAACTTAAACTGCAAGTTGACCTTTAGAGCAGCAGTCCCCAACCACCGGGCCGCAAGGAAACAATATGATTTGGTGATATGAGTCAGCTGCACCTTTCCTCATTCCCTGTCAAGCACTGTTGAGCTTGAACACACACGAGGTCATTACGCATGTGTCATCCATGTCAGTGCGGGAAGATGACGAACTCCTCGAGCTTGCAAATGACGGTGGGCTGAAAAGTATGTTTGACATAACATCTCTGCCGGCATTCTGGATCAAAGTCAAGGCTAAATATCCTGAGATAGCCACGAAAGCACAGAAAACATTGCTTTCATTTCCAACATATCTCTGCAATGAATGCAACAAAAATGAAGTCGTGGAATAGACTGGACATAAGGAAACCCCTTCGAGTATCGCTGTCTCCCATCACCCCTCGATAGTACCGTCTCGTTGCAGGAAAACAAGCCCAGGGCTCCCACTGATTCAGCGATATTGGTGTGTTGCATTGATTTTATATGTTCATACGGGGGAAATATGTGCTGTGTGTTTAATATCCAAACGTTACTTAAAATGTTATGATGCTATTGACTTATAAGTGACTTATAATTGACTTATCACTATATTCATGTGAGGAAAACATGCGCTGTGTGTTTAATATCAAATTTGTTAGGTAAACCCTTTTAGAAACGAAATTGAGTATAATAGCCACTTATCACCTATATTGCGGTCGTGATTACCACCCCCCACTCCCGAACAGAATCACCCAAAAACGATTTGTAGAAAAAAAATCAGCACATACACACATGTGCCCGTGCAAGGCTTCATGGTCATGGTAGTCTTTCTCGGGGTAAACACTACGTATTTGACTGCTACTCTTGTCCGTTGGCAACCCTACCCCCATCCACCCCCCCTCCCACCCGGTCGGCCGGTCTGCAAGAATATTGTCAATAATCAACTGGTCTGCAGTGCTAAAAAAAGGTTGGGGACCCCTGCTTTAGAGAATCCTGCACAAGTGCCGTGTTAATTGTTACAAAAATGTAATTTCATTCAATCACATAATGCTTTTATTATACTGTAAACATTTAAAATTTCAGCATGTTTCCATATTAATCACAAGCATGAATCACAACAGCATTCTGTAAAATGCAAGTAATATATTTGCATAACAAATCTGAAGAAATAGAAAACTTCATTAATCTGATCCAATTATCCCCATTTCCAGTTATTGTTCCCACTACTTAAAACATAAACATTTAAAGCAGGCAAGACACTTGGATAGGTCTAAAAAGCAGTTATCATTAATGAGGATTTCAAATTTGGTGGTTAAAGAAATAAAACCCATTTATTTCAGGCAGAAGCATCTGTGCTCACTAAGATGCATGCGAGGTAATCATAGACTTTCACCGAGGAACACCTTACTTTCCTGAGATTCCTATTGGTTCTATACTGTAAGAATTAAAGTTCTACATGGCCAAAAATTACTTCTAGATTTTTTCAAACTTTGTTGCCCTTGTCACTTCATCTTGGTGTCTCAGGTAGTAAGGATGTGCTACTCAAAGACCAAGGAAACCCGACCTACTCATGATAAACACCAGTGAAACTAGTGAACCCTCTCTCTAGTAGTCTTTAACTGTATAATATCAATTCTGCTCAGCAGTCAAATCAAACTATCTGGATGTGTTCTTTTATATATTATTAATTCTACTACATTATACATGCCATCACATTAAACGAGTCACTGTACTTGCATGAATGCATCAGTTACAAGCACTGGGGCAACACACTAAGATTTTTGCATGACAATGCTATTTGTGAAACATGATCTGATTTTATAGCTTGCTAATGATTCCTTTACTATTTTATACCATCTGTATCTACATTCTTGTACTTAATGAATTCTGAAGGCTGAATTGTAAAAACCAAACTGTGATTTTTAAACTACCCACCAGACAGGCAAGTTCCCTTTATTGATAACCCTGGATGTTTCAGTGTAGTTTAATTTCTTGCACACATATTAAACAAGTCTCTAAACACAATATAAAGTAAAATGCATTAAACAGACTTTAAAAATTCATTTCTAATCCAGTAGAATAATTGATGAGATGATTTAGATATTACGTTTGATACATTTCATCATCAGAAAACCCAAGTGCAATCAATGACAAATGACTTATTGGAATCCACCTTAAAAAGAGATGTATATGTAACAACAGGAATTCTGCAGATGCTGGAAATTCAAGCAAGACACATAAAAGTTGCTGGTGAACGCAGCAGGCCAGGCAGCATCTCTAGGAAGAGATACAGTTGACGTTTCAGGCCGAGACCCTTCGTCAGGACTAACTGAAGGAAGAGTGAGTAAGGGATTTGAAAGTTGGAGGGGGAGGGGGAGAAATCAAAATGATAGGAGAAGACAGGAGGGGGAGGGATGGAGCCAAGAGCTGGACAGGTGATTCATGTTCCAAGAAAGGATATATGGCTGTGATAGCGAGTCTGAGTCAAAGTGTGGTCGAAAAGTTGAAGAGCCGAAGAAATTACAGATGGGATTTCTTTGGCTCTTCAACTTTTCGACCACACTTTGACTCAGACTCGCTATCACAGCCATATATCCTTTCTTGGAACGTGCCTCCGTCGCCAACTTACTCCAGTTGGCTTTAGGATTCGGTTCCAAGCCTATCCTCTCGTATCCCTTTTGCCTATCACCTGTCCAGCTCTTAGCTCCATCCCTCCCACTCCTGTCTTCTCCTATCATTTTGGATCTCCCCCTCCAACTTTCAAATCCCTTACTCACTCTTCCTTCAGTTAGTCCTGACGAAGGGTCTCGGCCTGAAACGTCGACTGTACCTCTTCCTAGAGATGCTGCCTGGCCTGCTGCGTTCACTAGCAACTTTTATGTGTGCTGCTTGCATATGTAACACCTGGTTTTAAAAATTCAAGTCAACTTCCTGAGATCTATTGTATAGATCTGACTCTGTTCAAATTCTTACAAGATATCAGTTTAAAAAACAGCATTCAACCACAATATTCCCACTTGATCAAATCTTGGTTGCTTGCATTTCAATATTTTCATTGCTTTAACTGAATACTACAAATTCACAATCTTGGTCTTTCACAATCTTGTTACCACTAATAGTAAGTGGAATTCTCACACAAATGGCTCCTTTTTATTCGTCAGTGGATCATGGAAAAGAAGCTCTCTATCTACCTTTAAGTAAACAAATCTGAAAATTGGAAAATCAGTTTTCCAAGAATTTCTTTAGCTTACATATTTTCACTACTAGACAACTTGTTTCACATCTTTGTTTATGAATTAAAATTTAGCTTTCACAGAAATCAATGAGTCTATGGCATTTGTGAATGGCTTTAAACAGGTAAAAGTTTAACTAGTCAGGGAGAAGAATCGGGCTAATCAACTATGAGCACAGTACTTAGTATTGTAATAACTTAAGAAACGCGGTAGCTACATCATAGTTAATGGCCGCTTTTCAGAGAATTCTTCATAGGATCTGCTACTTCATCACACGCAAAACACTTTCAGTGGAACATCCTTAAACAGCACTGGATGGGGTACTTATGCGTCTGCCAATATAGATTCTAGAAAGAAAAATATGTTGATCAGAGAGTATCCATCAAATCCTCACGATAGCAATTTAGACCCACATCCATCACAGATAAATGATCCAATGTAATTTGAGAAAAATTCTGGCCTACAACTCCTAGTGTTCGGACATTAAAAACTGACAAGACACTGCAGCTACTGGGATTTGGTGCAAAAATAAAATTGCTAGAGGAACTCAGGCCAGGCGGCTCTGGTGGAGGTAAAGGAACAGTCGATGTTTTGGGTCAAAACCCTACATTGGGACAGAGAATGTAAGGAAGAGATGGCCAATATTGAGCAGAGAGTAGGGAGGGGTGCAGCAAGAGCTGGCCTGTGATGGTGGATCAAGGTAGTGAGTGGAACCAAATAACAGAAGGCTGCATGGCAAATGGAGAACAGTGGAAGGAAGGCAGCATATAGGAGACGAGTACATCGAGAGTGTGGGTGACAGGCAAGCAGAACGAGATTAGGGGAGGGGACAGAAACTGGGAAATTAAACATAGGGGAAAGAGAAGGAGGAGAATTTATTGAAAAGGGTTTATGAGAAGCCCAGGGTGAATCAGAAAAAGGAGTAAACTGGAAGGGATGTGGGTTATCTTAAAATGGAACATTAAATGCTCATATTTCTCAGTTACTGAAATATGACACCTTCCTTCATAGGAAAGGGAATGGGAAGAAACTGGGGTTTTTATGTCAATTTTTAGCAGTCTTTCAGAAAAACCTTCTAGAAATGCTCATTATGCCAGTCTAACAGTACTTCTGGCTTTTTTAAAGAAGTAGATAGAATCAAATACACTGGATTCCAGTTAATTGGGTCACACAGGGGCCAGTACACTTTGGCCCAATTAAGCAGTTGTCGCAATTAACCAAAGTTTCAAGGAAATAGTTAAAAAAGTTTATAAAAAACTATTTACTGAATAACAAATTATGTAATTAAATGAAACACAAAAATTAGTACGTCACTAATACTTCTACAGCACTATACAACTGTGTGTTAGTTCCTTGAAGACTGTGTTAGGGATCTGGAGCAGCAGCTGGATGACCTTCAGCTTGTACAGGAGAGTGAAGAGATCATCGACTGGAATTAAAGGGACGTAGTCATCCCGAGGTTGCAGGAGGCAGGTAGCTGAGTGACTGTCAGGAAAAGGAATGGGAAGGTGACTCGGCAGTTAGCACAGACCATCCCTGTGGACGTTCCTCTCAATAATAAATATTCCATCTTGGATACTGTTGTGGAGGATGACCTACCAGGGGAATGCCACGGAGACAGGCTACCAGAATTAAGCATGGATCTGTGCTGCAGAAGGGAAAGAGGGAGAAGAGAGGAACAGTCGTGATAGGGGACTCAATAGTCAGAGGAACAGACAGGAGATTCTGTGGACGTGAACGGGACACCCGGATGGTATGTTGCCAGAGTGAATGCTTGCAACCGCAGAGAGTAAAGAAATTCTGAATTGTCTTACTGCTTATTTCTTGCTAACTATCAGTGACAAAAATCATTGATTTTTGAACACAAATAAATACAACTGATGCTATTTAAAAACTGTTTACTCTAAGCAAGGTGTAGAGTCAATTGATGCTAGTTAGAAACTGCATGGCAAGAGTTTCCTCATCCAATTAAGTGGCATAATGTCCCAAACAAATTAATGCAATCAGGTCTACTTTCTTGATTAGTTTTCGTTCTTTGAGTTGTCCCAAGTAAGCGGCTGCCCAAATAAACAATGGCCCAATTAACCAGAATCCACTGTAAATAAAATAAAACAAATCCTTTGTCTCCACATTTGTTCCTAGAATGAGACTTTCCTTTCCAGCACATCAGATGTCTTCCTTTTTCAAAATATGGGGTTTCCTTTCCTCCACCAGTGATGCTGCCCTCGCCCCATCATCCCACCACCTGAACAGAGTTTCCCTCTTGTCCTCACCTACCACCCAATGAACCTCCTCTTCCAGCACATCATTCTCTGTAACTTCCATCTCTAACTGGACCCCACTAAGCACATCCTCTCACTCTATGCTTCCTGCGGGAATTGTTCTCTATGATTCCCTTGTACATTCATCCCTACCCAGTAATCTCACTCCTGGCACTTATCTCTGCAAGTGGAAGAAGTGCTACACCTGCCCATTCACCTCATCCGTCACCTCCAATCACTGCCAGAAACAGTCCTTCCAGGACTCACTTGAAATCTGTTGGGGGTTGTCTACTGTATCCGATGATCCCGAAGTGGCCTCTTTTACATCGGTAAGAACCGACGTAGATTTGGGGACCGCTTTATTAAGCAACTTTGTTCCACCTGCAACAAACAGGATTTCCTGGTGGCTAACCATTTTAACTCCAATTCCATTCCGACATGTCGGTCCATGGTCTCCTCTATTGCAACGATGAGGCTACTGTCAGATTGGAGGAGTAATTTTCCATCTGAGCAACCTCCAACCTGATGACATGAACGTCAATTTCGCTAACTACCAATAATTTCCCCCTCCCCCTTCATCCATTCCCCACTCTGTCTTCCCTCTTACCTCTTCTCTCCTTCTCACCTGCCCAACATCTCCCCCCGGTGTCCCTCTTCCTTTTCTATCAGATTCCTTCTTCAGCCCTTTACCTTTTTCACCTATCAGCTCCCAACTTCTCACTTCATCCTCTCTCCCCTACCAACCTGGTTTCACCTATCATCTTCCAGCTTGTACTCCTTCCCCTCTCTCCACCTTCTTATTCTGGCTTCTTCCCCTTTTCTTTCCAGTCCCGATGAAGGGTCTCAGCCTAAAACATTGACTGTTTATTCATATTTATCAGTGCTGCCTGACCTGCCGAGTTCCTCCACAATTTTGTATGTGTTGCTCTGGACTTCCAGCATCTGCAGAATCTCTTGTGTTTATAAATAAGGTCAATATTTTAATATTATGAGGTCCTCATATAAGTTTACTATAAAAATAATTTAATAAATGGAAGCTGAAGAAAATGTTTTAGAAGGTTAAGAATAGTTTGTTTCATAATTTAACAATTCATTCATTTTCAACACTACCTTTGAGAGGGAGAAACATGGGTAGATTTTCTATATTCTTAAATCACAAGCATGTTGAAATCCTAAGAAATGGTTACCATAAACTTGTCGAAGTTTTGATAGGGAACATAGTTGGAAATGAAATTTAAGTGCAGAAACACAGAGCACAATCAGCAAGGTGCGATGTTGGACAGAAATTCTGTCTTTCAAGGATATGGGTGTATGTACAGTCGGCCCTCCTTATCCACAAGTTCCGCATGCGCAAATTCAACCAACTGTGAATCGAGAAAACCCAGAAGTGCTCTTCCGGCACTTGTTGTTCGAACATGTACAGACTTTTTTTTCTTGTCATTATTCCCTAAACAATGCAGTATAACAACTATTTTACATAGCATTTACATTGTATTAGGTATTATAAGTAATCTAGAGATGATTTAAAGTATACCGGAGGATGTGCGTAGGTTATCGTGGATCAGGATCAGAAAAAAAAACAGAAGTTCTCTTATTAAGTAAGTCAGAACAGGTACATCCGGTATTATTTAGCGTCAGTTAGTCAAACATTTGTCTTAGTATATAGTATATATTTTACCTTTCTTTGCATATAAAACACTTAAGAAACGTATGTTTCAGTGCTAGGCTCGGGAATGGAAATTCCCGAGTTCAAACCAGTCACAGACTGCTCCCGAGTGCGCTCTCCATCCCTGCCGGGTTAATGTGAAGGATCAAAAACCCAAAACCCAATAACTAAACTACTACGTTGTTTAATAATAATTGTAGCTTTCATTGGGGCAGGGCTTTTCCCACTTTATCCTTTAGAATTGTTCCGATCGTTGGCCCGACTGTAGCCTAACGCTTTTCCAATGACCGATGACGTTTCACCTCTTTCCGATCGCTTTATTATTTCCACTTTATTTTAAATCGCGATCCTGATTATTTTCGTGAACAGGAACACTATGGATTCAGAGCTCTACCGCTGGGTCCCAAGGTCCACTGCATTGAGACAAGTTGAATAAGGGACTTGAGCATCCGCGTTTTTTGGTATCCGCGAGGGGTCCCAGAACGAATCCCTCGCAGATGAGGAGGGCCGACTGTACAACAGGCTCGAAGTTCAAAAGAGAGCAAGAAACCAATTACAGGAAGGACTTTCTTAGTATCTACAAAATACTGGTTTTTCCATTATGATTGAGAAACTGTCTGTGACCATATTAAGCAAATTTTGAACCTGAAGTTCAGTATGAAAATGTTCAATTCAAGTTAATCCACAAAATATCTTCACTACTGAGAAATGCAGATTGGAATAATTCCTTTAAACATTTGTATCTATGCAGTTAATGGATCTCAATGTAAGTTTAGAATAGAACAGTCAACTGGATGTCAACTGGATAACAACTTACCCCAAACCAACAGCAAGTACATGGGAGATGAGCAGTGATGGCAGGAAAACTTTCAGGAATTCAGCCGAGAAAATACCTCCCTTTTTCATGACACCAGTATTCCTCATGCTCAGAGTACCAGAACGCTTTGGATGTTTGAACTGGAATTCCCTAGTTCAGAAGGAGAAACTTTAGGTCGAGCTATAGTGTTAAAGAAATTCCAAAGACAGCAAAATCATACAATGCCAGAACACACAAACAAGTCATTTGATTCATCTGGTGTGCAAATGAAATCCTCCCCTCCCCCCATAAAGCCATCAAGTTTAATTGAAGATTACTGCTTGCCCCCTCTCCCAAATAATGCAAGAAAAAGGAACGTTAGTAAACCATTTGGCATTTTAACCTGAGTACAGCAAAATCATAGCTGGCTCAGTATCACTTTCCTGCCACAGCATTTAATTCCTTTGCTGTGTGAGTTCTTTCAAACTCCGTCTTGTATATTCGCAAAGATTGAGTTTTGAGTTTCAAACAATCAACATTTACAAGCTCAGCTCTCCAGTTCCACACTCCTCATCAACAGGAATCAGTGCCCTCAGTATGTTTCAATGACATCATCACTGATTCCCCTCACGCTTCTGATAGCGGACTATTATTTGATCTCACTTCATAAACCAAGTTGTTGGTCCAAGAATTTAATTTACTAAACCCATGCTGCATTTGCCCCAAGTATACCCTTACTGAGGCATTGAGGCTGAAACTGCAATCCCTGTATAATTGCAGCAAGACTTGGAACTTTCTATTCCCCTTCATCTATAATAAAAACCAACATACTGCCTCTATTGTTTGTTGTACCTGCTTGAGAACTTTCTATATTTCATAAAGCACTGCACAAATATTTAATGTGTTCACCATTCAAACATATTCATTTTGCTGCTCTGCAAATGTTCCTATACTGTATTTCACCTGCTATCTTCCAGCATGTTTGCTTCACCTGTGTATATCCCTTCATGGTCTTTTTGGGATGCTTCTATAGATCATATTCTCACTCCCTAACCAGGCTTAGAATTTCATCCTGCAGAGACGGATTAATTGGTCACTGCGGAGGTCACTCATGATTGTGGTCATGGGTCTGTTGCTTGAAAGCGCTAAAGGCAGCAGAAGCTGCTGAATGGGTCTTACATGAAGGACCTCCTTTATTCTGTATGTTGTCCTAAGGTAAAACATACAGCAGGTCCATCGTGTCATTGAGTGGAAATCTGGAGCAGATGAAGTGGGAGTTGGGGGGGTGGGGAATGCGGTTGGAAGTGGTCGGGCAGGGACTCAGCATGAAAATTGGCTGACTGTTTCAGCAGGTAGAATTAAGTGACAGTACTGAACTTTGAGAGCTGGGTGGGGTGTGGCAGTGATCAGGAGGGGGCCGTTTTTCTCCTTTGTTTTACTTTCTCCCTCTAGCAAATACGCTAGCAACCTACCCTGAATAATAAAACTCGCCCTATCTGTGAGCTTCCTGCTTCTGAAAACATTGCAGCTCTTCTTTTACTTTAATACTCTCCCTTTGTTTCTTAGCTAGACCTGGGTGGATATTCACCCCACCACCCCATCCCACTTTTAAAGGAATGTAAAATTAATTTAAAACTGTAATTTTTCAAGTTATTAAACTAATTCTAAGGGAATTTACACCTTACAGTTCACAGGCCATGGCAGAGACATGTGATTCAACATCATCCACATAACATTTTTCTCCAAACCTTCCTTCATTTCTTTTTACTATTAATAAACTTGACAACCAACCAAATACTGAATTTCAATGAAGTTCCTTTATAATCTTGAACATCCCTTTCAGATAGGGTAGTTAATTCTCTGGGATTGTCCTAATTTAAACCTGTCTATGGATTAAATTGGTGAGTGATTAGGTGAGGAACATGACTAATGGTGGATAATAAATCCAAGCTTGTACTTACTTTGGAGGGATATTCTCGGGTCTGCTTGACCAATCCCATATCCAGTCAGCATTTTTCTTCATTATATTTTCTACCTCTCTCTTTCTTTCTAGATAATCTTCTTCAGACTAAAGGAAAAAATCATGAAAATATTATTAAATGTACTTACGATAGTTATTTTACATATGTTTATAATTCATATCATAGCTTTTTGTACAAATAACACTGTAGTGTTAATGTGAAGGAATGATGACAATAATTTTGTGCCCTGCTCTTTTTTTAAAAAAAAGAGCTTGGAGGCAAAACTCTCCAAACACATGTAACTACCTTCCAGCTGACTCAAGGAGCTTAAAGCTGTCACACTTCTCTGGATTTGTCAACTTCAGACGCTTTCCAGTGAGCGTTATCTAGTTTTAATTTGGTTAGGTTAAAGACAGCTCCAGTTTAACTAACTAAAATACAATCTACATTTCAGAATGTCACAAGGCCAACATTCATAATATTAATATACATTTGTTTTAAGTCAGGTTATCATAATCATTCATGTGAATTATTAATATGAGGATGTCATAGAGCTCGTTAGAGTTGCTTGACAAGGAAACAGGCTCTTCAGCCCACCATGACTGTGCCAACTATCAAGCAATCATTTACACTAATTCCACTCATTGTCACCACATTCCCATCAACTCACCCCTCTCCATTCCCAAATATTCCACCATTCAAAAGAGACAATTCACAGTGGGTAAATCCACATGCTTGGGAATATGGGAGCAAATGAACACCCAGAGAAAAAACCCATGTGGTCACAGGGTAAACATGAAAATTCCTCTCAAGACGGCAGCAGTGGTCAGGATCAAAACTGGGTTCCTGGAACTCTGAGACAGTTTACAAACCAAGCCATTATGCATACTCAGTCTTATGTCAAATATATTATCATTCTATAACCATATCAACAAAAGTGGTAAAGGAACACTAGTATTCCAAACCCCAGATCTTGAGATGGACAATTGTATTGTTCACTTAATTCAAATGGTCTGAGAGATCAAAGTCAATCATATTTTATCCAGATATATGCTTACTAAATATTATACAAAGGAACCCAAACAGAGAAATTAACTCTTTTAAAATCTTCACACACTCGTACTTGTTCGGACCCACCGCTCACAGTCACAATAATCTTTTAAGGACATGCAGTGCCTAATGACCTCAGTGTTTTGGTTCCACACAGGTTCTACAAGCAATTTTGCCTCCAGATAACACGGCTCAAATCATGTCCTGTGACAGCTTGCACTATATTAAAAAACTGCCTCACTATAATTGACCAATTCATATTAAAAAGCAAAATATTAAGATTTGAAATAAAATATTCAAAAATACAAACAATGCATGAAAGCATTTATTCAGGAAATAATAATAAAAAAATAAAAATTTGACTTTATAATCAAGATGAATCAAGAATTCAAATGAATTCTGCTTTGCTGTGTCAGGCATGAAGCAGCGGGACTGGATGTGAAGCTATGCAAAACCAAAGGAATTAACAGTGAGCCCAGAGATGAATGAGAGGTCAAATGTGTTTTGACCTGACTTCCGGTGCATAATTTTTGCATGTGGTTACATGTGCAAGAGGAGACATCACATTGAATGCAAAGTTCTCTACCAACTCACACTGGCTCTTAACCATTTGCAGACCTACTGACTGGTTTACAACTGCAATCCGGCCTCTGCAAGTTGAAGGATATATTCAAATATTTGCAAGGCACATATCATACACCTATGTCTATATCAATAACCAGTTACAGGTTTTATCAACCAAGGATAATTATTCCAGTTTGATTTTGTTATCTTCCTAAGTTCTTTAAACAATTTCACTTCATTGATGTAACTACTCTCCTCCAAAATAATAGCAGCAAATTATTGGTAATTATTTTTGTTAGTACTTGTTGCAAAATGCTATGAGATTTTTCAAGTTCAAGTTCAATTGTCATTCAACCATATATGAATACAGCCAAACAAACCAGCGTTACTCCAGGGCCAAGGTGCAAAACACAGTAGGAACAGTCATACACAGCACAAGGCACATTTAAGACATCAAGCGCATTTGATAGCAGCAATATACAGTCACACAAAAAATATACAGTCCAAGTCCGTGAACGTTGTAGCAGTCAACAGTTGAACACAACACAGTTTGTCCACTGCCTCCAGCACATTGGTGGAGCGCAAGACTCCAACGCTTTCCCCTCGGCGGCTGCAAGCAGGGGACACTCTGGCTTGAGACCTAGGTTCCCACTAGGACCAAAGGCACACAGCTCCCCTAGCATTCATCAGTAAATTGGACTTGCAGCATTTCACACCACCAAAGTCCAATAGTCTTGCGATCACAAGAAAAGCGACTAAGACTATCACTCGCTGTTACACTGCACACCTCCTTCGTGCACCAACGCCGCTCTGTCGCAGGCAACATCACAGTCCACCTCCTTCAGTTTTTCTGCCAGTGAGCAACTCGCTAATGGGGTAGACCTCCAGTATATTAACTCCTAAATATCAAGCAGGGTCTTGCGATCATAAAAAATGCTTTAAAAAGGCAGTAACACCTTTGGTTGACCCGGTAGAAGCCACTGCGTCTGAGCGCGGCACCATCTAACTGGATTTTGCATGATTGTCATCACTGCAAAATGTATTTGTAACAATTGTAATGAAAGCATTGCCCTCTTACTTTGAATTACATTTTGTTTTGATTAAATGTCTAGATAACCATAAGGCACATGAAACTCATTGTAATAAATTAAATATTTTGCATTTGTGTGCATATCCTGTCAATGCTTTCCTTTATAACTTTTCACACTTGGATTTAATCTGGAAACTGCCTGTGGAAATATGCCACACACTGTAATCAACGCTCCTTTGAACATGTCATCTCTTCAGTCTTCACATTTATGACCTTGCTAAAATTAAGCTCCTTCATTTAAGTAGAGTCACAGCCCACATGTCCATACCAATCCTTGTACAATATACACTAATCCCACTTGTTTTCATTAGGACCTTATCCGCTACACCTTGCCTGTCTAAATATCTCAAACATAATAATTGTACTTGACTCTACTATCTCCTCAGGCAATGAGTTCTAGCTATCAACCATTCTGTGGAAAAATAAATCTTGCCACCACCTCCTTGCAAATTCCCCCCTCTCATCTTAGGCCCTTGCCTTCTCATTTCTTGACATCTCTACCATAAGAAAAATATTCAGACAATTATGCCTCTAATAATTTTATATATCTTTGTTAGGTCAGTCATAAGTCTCCTTTACGCTAGGAAAAACAAACACCAACTATCCAATTTCTCCACACCACAAAAACTCTCCAATCCTGTTAAATCTTCTTTGCACTCCCCAGCACAACCACATTTTTCCCATTGTGTGGTAACCAAAACTGCACACAATACTCCAAGTGTGGTCTAACTACTGGTTTGTAAAGTTGCAACATAACATGTCAATGTTCATATAGTATGCTATTACAAAGGCAAGCATGATATAAAGTTCCTTAATCACCCTTGCAGTTGCTACTTTCAGGCAAATATGCACTTAAATCTCCTGGAATTCAGCATCCTTTAGCACTCTTTTATTTACTACACAGGTTCTACTCATATTTGACCTCACACTTAATAGGATTCAATTCCATCTACCAACATGCTAACACTCCACCTGAAAAATATCCTATTATAGATAACCTCCCCCACACTACCAGTTCTTGTACCATCATAAACTTGCTAATCATACCTCCAAATTGCTGAAAAATATCATAAACAAGGATACCAGAATGATTCCTGTGGTATACAACTGGTCACCGACTTTCAATCTTCTTTCACTATCTTCTGCCTCATGTCACCAGACCAAACTTTATCTATATGGATTATCTATATGGATTTTGGAACCAATTAGCTAGTTCACTTTGGACCCCATGTGCTTTAACCTCAGCACATACCTTATCAAATCCTTATAGATAATATCTAATGTCTAATGCCCTAGCTTTATTAAGTTTCTGAGTTATCTTTTCAGAAAACTGAAATATGTTAGCAAGGCAAGACTTCCCCTGTACACAGGCATACTAACTGTGATTAGTCTGTGTCTTTCCACTTGTACACAAATTCTATCCATTAAGATTTTCTCCAATAATTTCCCTACCTCTGGCTGTGTGATCTGGCTTGTAGTTACCTTGCTTATCTCTTCCTTACATTAAGGAACAACATAAGTTACCTAGCATCTCACCTGTGGATAAAGAAGATGCAAAAATCTTCATCAGGACCCTAATTATCTCTTCCCTTGCTTCCCATAGCAATCCAGGGTAGATCTCATTCAATCCTGGGGACTTAGACATCCTGGGATGCATAAGGGTTGCTAACACCGCTTAATACCGACCTGCTTCAGATGATCATTTATTCATTTAGAACCTTCCTTATATTACTCATAAATTACTGCTTTGGTTCTGTCAATACGCAAATGGTGATGGAGCATAAAACTACAGAAGTCCTGTTATTATTATTCAGGACATTGGAACGACCACAATTGCATGGATTTCTACATGCCATTTAATTAAGCATGGGTGTTCTTCTCTATGCAGATAGTTCAGAGAAGGTTCACTGGGCTGATTCCTAAGATAAAGTGGATGTCTTACGAGGAAAGATTATGTATGTTGGGCCATACTCATAACAGTTTAGAAGAATAACAGATGATCTTATCAAAATCTACAAGACCCTGAGAGGTGAATGCCGACAAGACATTCTGCTTGTTGGGGTATCTATTCTTTTGAAATGTGTTCCACCTAAAGCTTTAACACTGTTTTTCTCCCCACTGGTGAAGCTTACCTGTCCAGAGCTAGGGAGCAGAGGTTCAAAATAATGGAATCATCCATTTACGATACATAGGAGGAGGAATTTCTTCTTTCTGGGTCTTGAATATATGGAATGTATTACCCCAGATATCCGCGGCTATGGTAAAACATACATTAAGGGCTGAGAGATACCATTCACTGAACTAGAGTGGAGACAAAGGTTATGGAGAAGAAGCAGGTAAAAGTACAGCAGAAATCAGACTCAGATCAGCTATGATCTAAGTGAATGGTGGAGCAGGTTTGAAGGACTGCAAAGACCATAACTGATCCTACATTTAGACTTGTATTGTAACTATGGTTAACCAGTTGTGTTGCGCAACTTTGTATGCAATGCAGAATTGAGTTATTTCTAATCCAAATAAGATTGCAAAATTCACTTAACTGGTTTAGAACCTTATCACTGGAAGTAACACAAGAGATGTAATATGTTTTCCATCATTCATTTGAAAAAAATAACAACAACCTGAAGAAATTCTGCAGGATTGTCTTATGGTGAACTTTAGAGTTGCTAGTGTCATTGATATAAAACCTGCAGTATATCTACCTTTACTTACTGAGCTGTGATAATTACTTGACTACTCTGCAAGATCTAGAACAGATTTTAAAGAAAAGTGACGGAATACTTTCAAATTTTCACACCTGTGAGCTGTTTTTTTCTCCAATGCTGTGTGTATCCATCTCTGAACCACAGCGTGGCTGATGTGGAGTCAGGGAACGTGGAGGGCTACAAAAGAAACAAGGTGAACTATTCAATGATGACAATATTTTAGATGTTAGTTATATTAGAAATGTAAAAAAATGCTTGCATTAGAAACAAGAATGACTGTCGAGTATTGTGCATTGAGAAAGGGTTAATGAATAACCTTGCTGTATTATATTATGACAGAGTTTCACATTTACTATGATGTAGTTCGATTTAAAGCAATACACACAAAACACTGGAGGAACTCAGCAGGTCAAGCAGCATCAATGGAAAAGAGTAAATATTCGACGTTTTGGGCTGAGACCCTGCATCAGGGTTTACTCTTTTCGTTAGATGCTACCTGACCTGCTGAGTTCCTCCAGCATTTTGTGTGTTACTTTGAATTTCCAGCATCTGTAAATTTTCTCATGTTTCTAGTTCAATTAAATCAAGGACCTTAAATCTCAACAAAAGAAACCAAAAAAGACGTGCTTTACTGGAAAACTACATGAGAAAGATGCAATAGAAGGCAGACAATAGTTTCCGTTTAAAGCAGTAATAGACGATTTGCATCTGAAGTATTTTGGAACCCTACCTCAAAAGGATTTATCATTGAGGGTGTGCAATAAAGATTCCACCAACTGCTTACTCTGGTGTTTGGACATGATAAGTTTAAAAGGAGCATTAGAAATGGGCTCTCATGAGTCTAAAAGGAGTGCAGGAAACAGAATATGGCAAGCGAGCTGCTAGCCATTAATTTCTGAACAATGGGATAGTGGATTATTGAAGTTTAACTGTAACTAGCTTCATAGATCAAAGATACTGAAGCATGCAAGTATCAAATGATATTGGCATGTGGTGGATGGCAACTGTAAAATGTGTTCATTGATACATACTTGCTGTTTTGTTGAACTTTAAACGCAAAATGAAGATTTTAACAACATCACTGGAAGGTGCAAAAGACAGTGAAGATAGGTACAAAATTTTAAAAATGCAAACACGAGGAAATCTTCCTCCACCATCAACTCTGCTCTCAAACACATCTCTGCCATTTCACGCACATCTGCTCTCACCCCGTCCTCCTGCCACCCCACCAGGGATAGTGTTCCCCCTTGTCCTCACCTACCACCCCACTAGCCTCCGGGTCCAACATATAATTCTCTGTAACTTCTGCCACCTCCAATGGGATCCACCACCAAGCACATCTTTCCCTCCCCCCCTTTCTTCTTTCCGCAGGATCACTCCCTACATGACTCCCTTATCCATTCGCGCCCCCCCCATCCCTTCCCACCGATCTCCCACCCAGCACTTATCCTTGTAAGCGGAACAAGTGCTACACATTCCCTTACACTTCCTCCCTTACCACCATTCAGGACCCCAGACAGTCCTTCCAGGTGAGGCAATACTTCACCTGTGAGTTGACTGGTGTGATCGGTGCTCCCGGTGTGGCCTTCTATATATTGGTGAGACCCGACGCAGACTGGGAGACCCTTTCGCTGAACACTTATGCTCCGTCCACCAGAGAAAGCAGGATCTCCCAGTGCCCACAAGTTTTAATTCCATGTCCCATTCCCATTCAGATATGTCTATCCATGGCCTCCACTACTGCCACACTCAGGTTGGAGGAACCTTATATTCCGTCTGGGTAGTCTCCAACCTGATGGTATGAACATTGACTTCTCTAACTTCTGTTAATGCCCCTTCTCTCGTTCTTACCCCATCCCTTATTTATTTAATATTTTTTCCCTCTCTCTTTTTTCCTCTTTCTGTCCCTCTCACAATAACTCCTTGCCTGCTCTCCATCTTCCTCTGGTGCTCCCCTCCCCCCTTCTTTCTCCCTAGGCCTCCTGTCCCATGATCCTCTCCCTTCACCAGCTTTGTATCCCTTTTGCCAATCAATTTTCCAGCTCTTAGCTCCATCCCTCCCTCTCCCGTCTTATCCTATCATTTCGGATCTCCCTCTCCCCCTCCCACTTTCAAATCTCTTACTACCTCTTCTTTCAGTTAGTCTGACGAAGGTTCTCGGCCCAAAACGTCGACTGTACTTCTTCCTATTAATGCTGCCTGGCGGGCTGCGTTCCACCAGTATTTTGTGTGTGTTACAAAATTTTAAAGCTGCAAGTGAAAACACATAAATTTGACCCAGCAAATTTAAACATATTGTTGTGGATAGTAGATCCAGGTGCTAATGCAGCGCTTGCTCCAAGACCATAGCAATACCCAAATTGTCAAGACAATGTACTGTATACAATAGCATCTTTGACATGTACTTGATCCATTGGGATTAGCTTCCAAAGCTCTAAATGTTGCTGAGGTTGTAAAACATACAAAATACATAGCTAATTATATGGAATAGTCTGGCTTTACAGCACAGTTGCCCAAAGCTGCAAATCAAATGAGTAAAAAATAGAAATAGACCTTGTAAAGTAGGGGGCTAATGCTGTGTTTACAACTGTCAAGAGGCCCTGATTGATTCTGTTCAGATGGAAATCAAGCATAGATTAAAAAGTGAAGATTTGGGAGATTACCTATGCTGTAAATGATAATTATTTTCTTGTGGAAAACTATTTTTATAAATAAAAAGCAAAGTTTTATTTGTCAGCATTACTTTCCCTGGTACATTTTAAGATGAGTAAACAATTCAAAATAATAATTTAAACCAAATTTGAAGAATTAACTACTTGGGAAGGAATCAACTTGTGTGCTGTGTATGCTGTTCTTACTTCGACACATTTAGGATGGGTAGCTTCAAATAAATCATTATGTGCTTGGGCTGAGTTGTCCTCTGATCTTGATAATTCATTTGCAAACATTTCATCATCATATGGATTTGTGCCCCTCTCGATCTTCATGGGTAGAGACTAAGGCCAGTTGGTCATACTGCTTCACAGCCAGTTGATGTTCATGGATCCTTGTGGATAGTTTTCTCCTCGTTTGGCTCACATAATATTTGCTGCAGACCCCACATTGGATTTTGAAGAGGTGAGCACAAACTGAACTGGGCATCAATGAAAGTCATGGCGCAAGCAAACACGCAGCATGAAAGAGCATTCCTAGAAGCATGGTTTTCTGCAGACAATTCTGTAAACAGATGTGTAGACCTCGTTCCCATTTATCAGCCAATGCAGGCAAAATTCCAGACCACAGCTCAAGAGTTTACCACGCAACGAATCAGCGATGAGGCCCTTCCCCCACCCCCACATTGCAATTCAACTTCCAGAATGGTGACCAATCAGCTGATTGATAAGTACATAAAGGCCAAGCATACAGAGCACACACCACAAATGAACAGCACACTTGATGATATCTCCTTGGATGGTGACAAAAAACATTTGCAAATAGTTTGCCAAAGGTCAGAAAACAACTCAATCCAAACAATAAATCACTTAACCTGCACATTTTCCCAGTTATTTCCATCATTATGTGCATTACAACTCAAACCATTTAAATCTGTAATTGTTAAGTGTTTTATACATTTGCTGTTCATTTTTCACAATAGAAATTCATGTTGTATTTACCTGTCGCAATGGGAACTACCTCTGGAGCTGGTCCGACCAGATTCATGTTGAGCATCTAGAAGTATTCTTTCCATTTCTCCATTGAGGATGGAACTAGAAGCTGGAACCTGCTCCTGTCCTCCATTTTGCATGCTATTACTATAGTGTAATTCCACCCAAGAACCTGAATGAATTAAAAGGAAAACACACCAAATAAACATGCAAATAATCACTGTTTAAGCAACATTCCAGAATATCATGAAAGAATAATGTATAACACTGTTCTTGGCAGCTCCCAGTTAACACTTTACCACATCAACAATAGTTTAGATATTGTGTTACATACAAGGTTTCAGTTGCTTTCAATAAGCTTATGCTGGACATGCAGACAATTAATGTCATGATTATTTTTTTAATTTATTTATAAGAGTGAGCAAATTAGCCTCCAAGTGCATTTTTAAGACATGGTACACATTGTAGCCTGGAGGCATGTCTGATGAATATCACTATTCATAGACAAGCTGGAACTCAGTGATCAGCACTCAGTTTTACTTTCAAACTAACTTACTTGCAGACATAGTATAACAAATCCAAAGCCACAGACCATTATTCAGACTGTATAATCTACCAAGCTGTGCATTAGTTTGTTTCTTAGATTTTTAGAAAGACTTTTTTAGGAATTCTTGGAAATACAAAAGATTTCTATGCTGTACGATATGAAACTAGTGCTTGAATTTTTAAGTTATCTTTGTTTCAGTTTGATGTTTGACAAAATTGGGTGTTTTCAGTCATTAACTTGCCTCTATTAGAGGACTTTGAAAAAATCTTTCAAACCCGAAACAACAAGAGCTCAAGAGTGATTAAATCAATAGTAAGACTTCTGTTAAAAATTGAGGAATGTTTTAAAAATCTATTTCTATATTAACCAAAGACAAAGCTTCACATACTATCATCTTGCAACAGATTGCAGTTTTACTATTATTATTATTATTATTACTACTATTACTATTATTTACAGATTATTATCTGAATGGTGGCCGATTAGGAAAAGGGGAGGTGCAACGAGACCTGGGTGTCATTATACACCAGTTATTGAAAGTGGGCATGCAGGTACAGCAGGCGGTGAAAAAGGCGAATGATATGCTGGCATTCATAGCAAGAGGATTCGAGTACAGGAGCAGGGAGGTACTACTGCAGTTGTATAAGGCCTTGGTGAGACCACACCTGGCGTATTGTGTGCAGGTTTGGTCCCCTAATCTGAGGAAAGACATCCTTGCCATAGAGGGAGTACAAAGAAGGTTCACCAGATTGATTCCTGGGATGGCAGGACTTTCATATGATGAAAGACTGGATCGACTAGGCTTATATTTGTTGGAATTTAGAAGATTGAGGGGGGATCTTATTGAAACGTATAAAATCCTAAAGGGATTGGACAGGCTAGATGCAGGAAGATTGTTCCCGATGTTGGGGAAGTCCAGAACGAGGGGTCACAGTTTGAGGATAAAGGGGAAGCCTTTTAGGACTGAGATGAGGAAAAACTTCTTCACACAGAGAGTGGTGAATCTGTGGAATTCTCTGCCACAGGAAACAGTTGAGGCCAGTTCATTGGCTATATTTAAGAGGGAGTTAGATATGGCCCTTGTAGCTAAAGGGATCCAGGGGTATGGAGGGAAGGCTGGTACAGGGTTCTGAGTTGGATGATCAGCCATGATCATACTGAATGGCAGTGCAGGCTCGAAGGGCAGAATGGCCTACTGGTGCACCTACTTTCTATGTTTCTATGTTACTCTGCTTCCTGTAGCACTAGAGCCAAGTAAGGACAACCCTCCCCCCTAAAAACTGCAAAAAAAGTTGAAGACAATTGTGTAAAAAAAATCTCAATCTTAAGTGAAGCACAAGTTCAGAACCTAAATTATAACACAACTCTCCCACGATACTATGCAGCACTCAGAAGATTGTCAAGCCCTTAACAAATATACTTCCAAAGACAGACAGACTGCCATGGAAGAAGAATTAGGCAATTAGAAAGTGTCAGTTGGGCAATTCTGCAATGCCTTGTCTGAGATTAGCTACTCTCCGGGAAACATCTGCCACTCTTGTGCTAACTAAATATTGTATTATTTTCGTATGTTACATTTTTCAAAATGTAACTGTTAATTTGAGTACATCTGAAGAAACTTGTATGTAATTGAGCACCCTATGGCAAGCTTTGGAAGATGCTTGTGATGTCATAAAGTCAGAGTCATTTAGCACAGAAACAGATACTTGAGCCAACCATTTCAATGTTGACCTTATCACCAACCTGGGGTCCACTGATCCCTTACTTAATGGTATTGGTCCATGGCATGAAATAAGGTTGGGAACCCCTGATCTACACCAGTCTCATTTGCCTGAATTATGACTGCATCCTTCTATGCCTAGCCTATTTAAGTGTCCATTTAAAAGTCACTTAGATGTAGTAGTTGTTTCTGACTCCACTATGTCCATTGCCAGCGTAATATATACATGTTAACCACTCTCTACGTTTTTCCATCAGCAGAATGCCCTTCTAAGTCTCAAGTGAAGTAACAACAGAGCACACCATAATCTGAGCACTCCAATTCCCTGACCAGTGTGTGGGAACTTGGAGCTCATATGCAGGTCCATATGGGCTGACAAACGCATCACAGAAAGTCTGATATTGACAGGTGCATATCTGAATCTAGGCGAAAAAATCTAAGCATAGATAAGTGGATGGTTGCTTTATTTTCTGTAAAATATGTATAATAATAGATATCCAGGTATCCTGGAACCAAACTTATTTCTACCAACCCACTCTTGTCCAAGTATCCATTCAGTTCTAACTTTGTTTGTTTCTCATGCCTGATGTCCTCAAGGATGAAAAATTGTGAGACAGAAAACCCAAGGTTATATGTAGCATAAAGTTGTTGCCTGCTCATATTTTTCTTATGTCATTGTCTATCTTTTGTTTTCCACACTGCATGTGTATTTATAGTCTTTTTACTGGAAGCGGTTTAGAAAGGGCATCAGAAGACATATTCCGAATGACTGGTATCCCTTTGGTGAGATTATTAAAATTCTTCAGGCACGAGTGTAACTGAAGGAACCCTAATGGACCAGGCAATTAGATTTTCAGCTACTAAACACCAGTTGAGTGCACTTCGAAAGGCAATAGGAACATATGTCCACATATTTCACAGATAAATGTAGATTGACTGCCTACAGAAGTGATAAAATATTGTGCATTAGCTCACAGGCAGTGTACAGAGTACATTTTTATTGTAGAACAATTCTACCTTTGGACTGGCATAAACATTTTCTATACATTTTATTGATACAGTCACATAATTTTCATGTAAACTAAGGTCCAAGAAATTAGATTTCTAGATTTTAACAATATAACATTAAAAGAGTACTGTACCATTACCTATCAAGGCTCCAAAATATTAAGTCTAAAATGGAATTCAGAAATTTAAAAAAAAGTAAACTCAAATGTTGGAAACTTAACGTCATATTAGATTGAACATACTATTCCTCTTGGTCATGTTGTACCCTGTCAACAGCTGGGTGAGTTTCTTCTTAATGCCACATTCTCACATTTTAACTAAAACTTGAGTGCTCAAGACCAAATCAATAATCCCACAATTTATGAATTTACACGACTGACTTCTTTGGGATTTGTTTCTTTACTTTACAAATCTATTTTTTTTGCAATAATGAATAGCACAGCACTCACTGTTATAAGACATAGGAACAGAATTAGGCTGCTCGACCCATCAGGTCTGTTCTGCTATTCAATCATGGCCGATTCAGTTTTGCTTCTCAACTCCATTCTCCTGCCTTTTCCTCATAACAATTAATCATCTATCAACCTCCACTCCCAGTGATTATAGCCTCCACAGCTGGATGTGACAACAAATTCTACAGACTCATCACCCTCCGGCTAAGGAAATTTCTCCTCATCTCTAACTAAAGGGGCATCCTTTTATTCTCCCACTACAGGAAACTTTTTTCCACATCCACTCTATCCAGGTCTTTCAATATTAAGCATGTTTCTTCGATAAAGGCATCCGTTAGTCTTGCGAGGCCATGGATCTGTGTCTGGAAAGTCTTCACTCTCCAGGGGCGCAGGCCTGGGCAAGGTTGTATGGAAGACCAGCAGTTGCCCATGCTGCAAGTCTCCTCTCTCCATGACACCAATGTTATCCAAGGGAAGGGCATTAGGACCCATACAGCTTGGCACCAGTGTCATCGCAGAGCAATGTGTGATTAAGTGCCTTGCTCAAGGACACAACACGTTCCCTTGGGTGGGACTCGAACTCACGACCTTCAGGTCACTAGTCCAATGCCTTAACCACTTGGCCACGTGCCCACGTTTCTTCAATATGGGTTTCAAAATTGCTCAGAATATTCTAACTGTGACCTGACAAATGCCATACGATGCTTCAGCATCACATTTTGCTTTTATATTCGTGAAATACTCTCGAAATAAATGCTAATAATGCAGTTGCTTTTCTTGCTACTGAATCAACCTATAAGTCCCTTTACATCTCTGATTTCTAAATTCTCTCTCCATTTAAGCATTTATTCCTTCAACTAAAGTGCATGACCATACTTCCCTACACTGTATTCCATCTGCCAGTTCTTTGTCCATACTCCTAAGAAATTTAGTTCACTGCACACCAAATATAGAATTGCCTTTTCTATAGTGGGCTTGACTACCAGCTACTCTAAAATGCCATCCACTAAGCATTCTACAAAATGCTTCTTTTAGGTTCCAGGACCAACTTGATTTTCCCAGTATACTTGAATATTGAAGTGCCCCCTTGGCCAGTGTAACATTGTCTTTCTTACATGTTTCTCCATTGCCTCTTGTAATTTGCACCCACATCCTGACCACTGTTCAGAGGACTGTATGTAAATCCCATCAGGGTCTTTTTACCATTGCAGTTTATTAACTTAACTTAGCTCGTAAGGATTTTACACCTTCTGACTGAAATTTGAATTCAAGATAGTAAAATTTCATTGGAGTGGTTTGGGGGACAGAGGAGGAAGTTAGGGGTCAGATAAGGGTTTAGGGAACAGGGATGTGGAGAGTTAGAGGTCAGGCCCCCATTCCATGCTCTGCATTCAAAGGCCAGCTACGTGGACATGGGATGAAAGATATCCAAAGTCCAGACCTCTGCTCCACACTCAAAAGGCTATTGATGGAGTAATGGTTGTTGGGCCATCTCAGGACCGTGTAAGCCTGTGTGAGCAGGAAGCACAATGACTGGTCAGTCAATATCCTTGGAGTTTGGGTCCTGTCATCGTCTAGTCCTGGGGCCAATAATGAAGACCAAAGACGGAAGGTCAATCGGGTTCGGAAGTCATAGCCCACATGGCAGACGTCTGGAGTCCTGTCCGTATGTGTAAGTGGAGGGAAAGTGGGAGAGAGGAAAGGGGCATGGTTTATTGTTGTTTTGTAGCCTGTTGTGCTCTATTTTGTTGTGCGCCATGTTGTTCTGCCAAGTATGGTGGACATGCAATGCCGGCACCAGGATGTGTGGTGACACTTGCAGCTGCCCCAAGCACATCCTTGGGTGTGTTGGTTGTTAACGTAAATTACATACTTCACTGTGTCAATGTACACGTGATAAATAAATCTGAATCCTATGTCACTTCTTGCAAAGGACTGTTTTTCTTTTTTTTAAAATACAACAGAGCCACCAAATCTTTCCCCTCTGCCCACCTCTTTGCTTTTTGATAGAATGTGCATTCTTGGATGTTTAGCTCCCAGCTGTGATCTTTCAGCCACGACTCTGTGATACCCACAATGTCATACTTGCCAATTTCTAACTATACTGTAAGCTCATCTACCCTGTTTCACATAATGTGCTCATTTAATATAACATTTCTGGTCCTGTATTCACCATCTCCTTTCTCAAATTTGTCTGCATGCTGCCTGAAGCTATATATACTCTTATCCTTTTCAAACTCATTGTATTGTTTGTTTAACACTCTGCTTGATGCAACAACTGTGATTAGGGAAGGAGGTCAATTACTGTTAAATTTGTTTTACTTTTCTGTCTCTCCAAAATTACAATAGCTCTTATTGGCTGAAAAATTTAGAGATTCCCCCTTACTGGAAGCCCATTCTAACTTTCGTTTTTTTTATTTTAAAAGGCACCAAGTCCCGATTATTCATTTGACCAACACCACCTGAACAAGTTATTTGGTCATCAAATCAATTGCTCTGTGGCTTTATCAGGCATTGGTCAGACTTTTTGGGCCCTTATCTCAGAAAAGATGGAAACTCATGAGAATGACACTGGGTATGAAAAGGTTAACATATGAGGAGTGTTTGATAGCTCTGGGCCTGTACTTGCTGGAGTTTAGAAGAATGGTGGGGGGGGAGGGATGATCTCATTGAAGCATATCAAATATTGAAAGGACTAGATAGAGTGGATGTGGGGAAGATGTTTCCTATGTTTTCTACAGTGGGAGAATCTAGGACCAACCTCAGAACTGAGGGACGTCCATTCAACCCTAATGATGAGATTATACACTACAACAGTAAATACAAATTAGCAGCCTAACTTTCAGCACTGCTGCAATGGAATACAAACTGAAAACCAGGAAAGCCTATACAAAACTGTTGGCTACTTGAGAAGTTGGCTCCAACCCACCTACTTCCTAATCTCACTCAATGCATGAGGCTGCAAATGAGTAAACCCTTTGGGAAAAGCAGAAAATCAATAACATATGCTAATTACTCAATTAAGGCCTCATATCAAAACACTTGTGGGTTTAATTCAAGGTCCATGGGTTTTACAGGCTTTGTAAAATATGCCAATGAAAAGAAAGCAAGTATGCAAAAATAAATAGTGAGAGTCTTTGGCAGGAAGATGAACATGCTTATAAGCATCCTACTCCTGAAAATGAGTTTGTTTACAGTGTTTCTGATGACAATAGTCCAACAGCAACAAAGTTACAGTATCTTAATTGACATGTTGGCATCCAAAGTCTCCACAAAGATGTTTCTAATGCATGCTGAAACTTGTTTGAGTGGAGTACAAAATCATCTCAGTAGCTACAGCCTCCACCCTCTTAATTCCACCACAACACTGGAAGATTTGTTCAAACCAATTGAAACTTCACAATAATTCACTTCTTTATCTTCAGCTTTTGAAATGTCGCATGTGTCCTACTTAAGAGAGAACCATGGCAATCAATGTGCTCTCTCCACTGCTGCCTTCAAGCCACTGTATGCTCTCTTTCACAAGTGAAGAACAAGAATCTGAGCTGGTTCATGTTCTAAATCAGTCCTATGATAGGATGTCCTCAGAAGGATTCAGCTCCTTCAAGGATTTGATACCTCGAATATCCAACTCCTGCTGCACACCCAAGGTAGATACAGACAATGAGTCCTGGAAAGAACTAATTTTGTTTATAATAACAATTTATTGTTGAAGTCACATCAAAGAAACTTAATAATGGATAACACTGAGATATGTTTAATTACAACACCAATTAGTCATCATTTCCACACTTCAAGTCAGAAACTGCACAACTCCACCGGTGGCTTTATCATTTTACAGACAGAATGCTTTCTGGAAATGTTGTGCCAGTTCTCTCCCTTTCTCTGGTGTTCTGAGCTTTCTATGGCAAACAGGGAAAGAACAGGTCTAGAATGGAGGAATTTCACTGTAAAGGTGGCAACAAGGGAAATATGTGTCACTGCACAAGATATGGACAAGTAGGAATGGGGACAAATAGAAATGTATAATGTCAGGAAGCACACAAGTTAGGTGCACCTGCAAGTTAAGTATATGAGAGATGTAATGTGATGAAGCAGAAGATTCAGATTTGTCACTTGCACATCAAAACATACAGTGAAATATGTTGTTTCCATTAACACTGGTCTCCATCCTCAACACCAACTGACATGCACCAGGAGCATAGTCCTCCATACCCCTACCATCCAGATACCTACCTAAACTTCTCTTAAATGTTGAGATTGAGCTTGCATGCTCCAGTTGTGCTGTAGCTCACTCCACACTCTCATGACCCAGAGTGAATAAGTTTCCCCTCATGTTTCCCTTAAACTTTTCACCTTTCACCCTTAACTAATGACCTATGGTCATAGTCCCACCCAACCTCAGTGGAAAAGGCCTGCTTGCATTTACCCTACCTGTAAACCTCATAGTTCTGTATATCTCTACCAAATCTCCTTTCAATCATCTACATATCAAGCAATAAAGTCCTAACCTAATCAATCTTTCCTTATAACTCAGGTCCTCTAGGCCCAGCAACATCCTTGTAAGTTTTCTCTGTACTCTTTTAACCTTATTAAAAGAGTACAGAGAAAACTTACAAGGATGTTGCTGGGCCTAGAGGACTCTTTTAACCTTATTAAAAGAGTAGGTAAGAGACCAAAACCACACACAATACTCCAAATTAGGCCTCACCAATGTTTTTCACAACTTCAACATAACAGCCCATCTCCTGTACTTAGTACTTGATTTATGAAGGCCTATGTGTCAAAAGCTTTCTTTACGGCCCTATCTATCTGTGACCCCCCCTTTAATGAATTATGAACCTGTATTCCAAGATCACTTTTTTCTATCACATTCCTCAGTGCCCAACCGTTCACTGTATTAGACCTACTCTGGTCGGCCCAACTGAAATGCAACACCGCGCATCTGTCTGCATTAAATTCCATTTTTCAGCATGTCAGCTTGCTCTAGACACCAGCCACTCTCTATGTAAGAAACTTGTCTGCACTTTAAATCTTTCTCCACCTTGAAGCCATGCCCTCTTGTATTTGACATTTCCACACCAGCAAAACGATTATAATTGTCTACGCCATCTATTCCTCTCATAATTTTAAAGACTTTTGCAGACACTAACCTGGTAGAGCTTTATAATGTTATAAGGGATATAAAAAAAGTCTTGTTTCCAGGGCAATGGAGTCTAAAAATAAAGGATATTGCTTTAATGTGATGGAAGTCTCCATTTCCAGGGTGAAGATAGCTTCAACAATGCTCAAGAAACTTGAAATCATACAAGACATAGAGAGCCACTTGAGAGGCAACCTACCTGCTCACTCCCCCACTGACTCACTGTAGCAGCAGTTTGTACCATTCATTGGATGAACTGTAATAATTCACCAAGCGTTCTTAGATAGAACCTTCCAACCCCAGCGCTGCAATAGCTCGATAAATTTATCCATACTTACTGGATCTGCTTTGATCACCAAATTATACTTTTGTATTAAATCTATAAGTATGGGTTCTATTCTCCATCTACTGACTTCCTCAAACACCACTAACCATATATTATTAGCTTTATTTACATTTTTCAGCTTTTGCTAGAGAAAACTCCATCTTCATCCCCTTATCACTAGTAAAACATTTAAGGAGATCGAGCAAACAACATTTCCAGCATCTGGGGTTATTATGACACTTTCAGTTCTCTATATGCCATGTTGTTTCACTGGGTCCAGGTCAATCCCATTGCTGCAGTTGCTAAAACAGGAAACCCCAATGAGAAATTCTGATGAGTTAGCGGAGTACAAAAGGCGTAACAAATAGACTGCATGCCTGGGTTTTCCACATTAGTAAATGCATCCAGACTGGCAGGCTCTAAGTTTATAAACCAGGCCAGTTTTCCGGATGCTCTACTGTTCCACTAATCAGCTGAATGATTAAAATTAATAATGCCAATTAATTAATATCAAAAACTGCTACACAAAACCAAATTCAGCTTGGGATTCCTGCTATTTTATAATTCATGCTCAAGATTAGTTATTCCCATAATCGAATTCATGGAAATACAACTTTCATCACCCTACACACACAAAATGATGGTGGAACGCAGCAGGCCAGGCAGCATCTATAGGAAGAAGTACAGTCGATGTTTCGGGCCGAGATCCTTCGTCAAGACTGTTTTGCAAACACATTGTGCTTCCCAGTATGTTCCCTGGTCAAACCCAAGTGACAGTCACAAGGGAAACAGTTTGGTACATATTTACTGCACACCTCCCAATTGCTAAACAGCCAGCTGATACCCTGTCAACTTTAATACATGCATAAACAAAGTATGATGCCAGATCTGCTCCTCTCCAGAATACCTAACGTGTTCGCTGGATAGAAGGAAATGTGATTACGCAATGTATCTGACTATTAATTCAAGGTCAAGGTACATAATTCCAGCTCCCTTTGCACTAAATAAACATACTTTCCTCTGATCTGAAATGATAATTTATTTGACTGATAACATTTTCTTACATCACAATTATATTCAAATGTTTAAAAATAATAGTGAGGTTTACCAGCCACTACCAGAACATATGTTGAGGAGGTAGAAAATATGTTAGCTTAAGACCATTAATATAGAACATGCAGTTCTTTAGTTTTCCCTGTGGGCGCAATTATGGATACATTCCATAAATCTGCCAGAGGTTAGGCTGTAACTATAATTTACTCTTGGCTAAACTTACTTGCATAAACTTAATCATAAAATTTTTCACATACAACGCAGTGAACATTAAAAAGTCATATCCTTTTTTTTCCCCTTAGAGAAAAATGAGCCAGTTTTATTAATGCAGCTGAAAATAGGCTTACTAAAGGAAGAGAACAAAAATCACATTTTTGTAACAAATGTGAATACACTGATTTTAGAATTTCTTAAACATGACAGAACTCTTGAGAGCCGCTTACTCAGCTTTATTGTTGTATTTGGGAAAAATTATCTTCTGAGAAGCTCACAAGCAGCTTGGGTGTCACATCCTTATGAACTCAACTACCTCAGTGCTCCCAACTCAGTCTTGCAACAGCTAACGACTTGCCTAGAGTGTATTCTGTGTCTTTCCTACTCTTTTCCCTTAGTGCTATTCTAGATGATTCAGGAAAGACAGGAGATAGTAATCAGAATGGTTCCTTATCAGTGCTTGACCTGATGCTTTCAGAATCCATGTGTTCTGCAGTCAATATTGAGAACTATGGCTGCACCTCTCTGATGATATATCACCACATCATAACTTCACGCAAATCTGTTCTGTTAATGTTGGAGAAATCTGGGATATTGCTAGATATAATTAATGTATAATTCCATGCATTTTATTATATTAGGCAATTGTTAACTAGCCTTTCAGACAATTCTCCAAATTTAGACACCAGTGCCCAAGTGTTTGTGAGGAGGACTTCTCAAGGTTGACTGAGAATGAGTTTGCTATATCCAAATCTGGAGTCTCAATCAATATCAAGTTGCTTGCCTGTATTTCAATACAAGATCCTAGTACAGCTTGATAAGGTAGATGTGTGATGTTTTCTACAGTTAGAGTCATGAACAAGGGGCCAGTCACATAAATCTGGGGTGTCAAGAAACTATTTGTTTCAAAGGGCAATGAATTTCTGGACTTCTCTGCCCCAGAGGGTAGTGGAGGACAGATTATTAGATATATTTAAGATGGAGGCAGATAAATATTTAAAAATTGAACAGTTGAGAGTTATGGAAAACTGGCACAGGTGAAGAGTTGATGTCAGCATTGATCAGTCATGGTATGATAGGCTTGAGGTACAACTGGAAAACTTGCTTAATCATTTTGAAGGAGTTACTAAGGACAAATCAGATCAAGGCAGCAAATTTTTATTCCTAGATGGGATTCATCATCTTCCTTACAGAGGTTAGCATTAGTTAACATTGCATATTCAATTAACTAAATTTAAGCTTTCAGCTACAATGATGGGATTAGTTCAGACAGTCATCAAGTAATTGATGTAGATCTGCTGGGCTGGAGGGCTTGTTGTTGTCATGTACTATTCCATGTTCTAAATCTGATTATAACTCTAGACCTCTAAATTGCTCACCCAGTAACTTATCCTCTACTCAAGCATTCATGAAAATGATTAAGCTCACACAAGGTACTGTAAAATTATCTTCTCCTGGTCTTTCTCCTACTCCGTCTGCTCTTCATATTCCTCATTTCATGCACCATCTTTTCAGTCTCCCAGTCCAATTCCCCGAAAATACCTCATCAAACTACATGTAGTTAGAAAGTAGTGGAAACACTCAGCAAATCAGGCAACAAGTATGTAAAGGAAAACAAGATAACCTTTTATCAGAATGGGGAAGTTTCAATATCAAGCATTTTAACTGACAAAGAAGCAGGAGGAGGTGGAGATGTTAATCCCATTTCTCTCATCACACACTAATACCCAACATTTCAATGTTTAGTACCTTAACATTTGAAAATATTTCCCCATTTACCTTACTAAAGTAAATAAATTCCATCTAGCCGCCGAAAATAACATGCAATTCACTTAAAAGAGTGAGGGGTGAGAGGAACTGTCATTTCCTCTATTGGATTGTGCAATTTAGGAAAAAGAAATCACTGCTCAACTACTTAGTATGCTTTCAATGCACTGTGCCAACAGGCCTTAAGCACTTGTGCATAAACCTCTCTCAAAATAGCCACATTTGCACAATGTGTGTGGATGTAGTTTTCCGACCACATTCCAGTATCTGGTTAACTGCCAAACAAAAAGGGCATTGCACAGTCTCATCCAACCCCATATAAATCTACATTTCTATTTTCCCCATGACCCAAAGTAAACTTTACATAATGAAGATCAGCACTTCAAATTCAGATAGTCTAGTTCAATGCACCAGCCAGAGTTCAGAGTCAACTATAGTTCAGCAACTTATTTGGAATAAAATCTCCCACGTGAACACACACCAATACAATTACTCTAAAATATAAAAAGGTAGCCCTAGCAAAATAAGCTATAACGTATTTTCATTTGAACAACAAAACTTTAGACATCTGTTCCTTCCTAGACCTTTTAATAATGCTTCACAAATACAGCTTAATCATTAACTTAATGCACACAAGCCTCAGATGTAAAATAAAACAGCTGTCATATAATGCTTTCCCTAACTGCACCCCTTTCAGGTAGCCCATCATATCTGCTCCAGAGTAAAGATTGAATTCTCTCCAACAGATGTGACCAGACATGTTGATATGGGTTGTGCAACAGGTTATCCGCTCTAATCCATATTCTGGTACTCCAAGTACACTCAGAATCAGGTTTAATATCACCGGCGTATAACGTTAAATTTGTTAATTTAGCAGCAGTACAATGCAATACGTGATAAATATAGAAAAAAAAACTACAAACAGTAGTAGTGTACATATGTATACTAAATAGTTAAATAAGTCGTGCCAAAACAGAAATTTAGAAAAGTAGTGAGGTAGTGTTCACAGTTTCAAAGTCTATTTAGAAATCAGATGGCAGAGGAGAAGAAGGGGTTTCTGAATCACTGAGTGTGTGCCTTCAGGCTTCTGTACCTGCTTCCTGATGGTAACAATGAGAAGAAGGCATGTCCTGGGTGATGGGGGTTCCTTAGTGATGGGCACCACCTTTTTGAGCCACCACTCCTTGAAGATGCCTTGGATACTACAAGAGGCTAGTACCCATGATGAGCTGATGAATTTTACAACTGTGAGTTTATATTAACACTCCAAAGTATGATTACTGAAAGGGCTAACTACATTCAAAATGCAGACCAGAGACCTCATTGAATATTCTGGTAATCATTTTCTTTAGCTGCACGTTTCATTAAAAGATATAAAGATTCCCCTTAAAATTAAGCTGCTATCGTCAATGGAATCGGGTGGCAAGAGTGGTTATGTTGCTGAAGAGTAACCTGGGGAGATAGACCAAGGCTCTGGGAAACACAAGGCAAAGCAACCACAGCAGCAGAAAGCTTTAATTAATCTGGGATAAAAAGCTGGTAAGTGGTAATGATGACAGCAGGACTAACAGGCAGTCATAACAAATCTGGTTCATTAGTGACCTTTTACAGAAATACATCTGGTTTGGCCTGCTATAGCAATCATTCTGAATTGCCCTGAAATGACCGAAGTCCATGGAATGTGTAGGGATCAGAAATAAATGCTGGCCTTGCCAGACATGACCACATACAATGAAAAATATCATTAAAATGAACAATGTTATAAACTAACTGACAACTGGCTAAATTAAAAAAGATTCACCTCTATAAAGAAAATTGGCATTGATTCTCAAGCGAGAACATATTTGGAGCACAGTTCCCTCAAGTATTTTGTCAGGAAAATGCAGACGTTCCCTAAATGCTTTTCTTTCCCCCCTGACAGAGATGCAGGGGAACTCTGACTCTACTCAGTACCCTAACTTCCAAGCCAAGGTGACTTTTTCCATATTATAACCATTACTAGTATAAACTATGAAACACACAGAAGTTCTTATGCCAACAAGTTTTTATCCTAACATGAGGAGGGTGGGGGAGCTTCGATGTATCTATTATTCATTCTATGGGGTTCTTGCTTTGTGGATGTCTGTGATGAGTAAGAGTTGCAGGAGGTATTACTGTATACATCCTCTGATATTAAAATGAATCTTTGATCTTCTTTCTCCAATTAAGATTTTGAGATAAAAGCAAATTACTGTGGATGCTTAATTATCTAGAATAAAAATCACAAAAATGACATGAACACTCAACAGGTTAGGTGGTACCAGTGAAGAAAAAAACATTTAGCATTTCGGATCGTTAACTGTCAATGAAGAGAAACATTAAATCCTGCTTTAACCTCAACAGATACTGCTTTAGATGGTGAGTACTCTGAACAAGTTGTTCCTATCTGAGATTATAGAAGTTAAGCCCAATGAGCTCAAAGTGCTAATAAAAGATCTGTTAACAAACCACACTTGAGGTGACATCATTCGTTCCTCCAGTTGCAAACACTCCTAGTTTAACAGAACTGTTTAACTTTCAAGCAAGATTTCAGAGCAGGAATTAAAATCAAACACCAAACTGGACACACAAGGTTCGAAAATCTTGCTGCAATCAAATTCCAGATTTAATGGAGAAAGAGCATAAAGACTCTATAAATGTCTTCATTTCAGCAATCAGAGAAGAACGTCTATCCAAGTTATAACCAATAACAATTATCAACAAATGTAAACTCTAGGATTAGTTGTGTTGTATTTCCAACAAATGATTTTATTTAGGAGTCCTATCAATTCCAGAATGCTAAAAATAAACAATTGGCACAAGTCTTCAATAAAGTACTCATTAAAAAATAATTATAAATGGTAATTAACAAAACTAAGTTCTGTCAATCAGCTTCACAAAACAGGATGGCACATCATCCGCCATCTACCTTAGCATCTTAAGAAAACATCGATATTTAGGCCTCTTGCCACTGAGCACAAAGGCAATCGGTTCACATCCTACCGATCTGTGACTGACACTCACTGAGCTAGTTATTTCAGTCCATGTTTTCAGATTCATCTTCTCTCCCAGATAGATGCAAGAGATCCCATGAAATCATTTTAAAGTACCAGTGCTATTTTGCTGTACTATATTTACATGATACATCAGTGAAAACAAATCATTATTTCAATATGTGGCAGCGTAATGTACATTTAACCGTCTCGTTTCCTGTATTACAGTGATTGCGCGCTATAAGTACATTGACTGCGATTCACTTTCAAAGAAACTACAAGTTGTGATAGGTAGTATATATATTAAAGACTTGCATTTTAATCGTCAGATCCACTGGTAAGAAAATACAGGATTCAAAATCGTCCACCCATTAAATGAGTTACAGTAGCCCATTCAGGGAGATCGATACAACCAGAAAAAGAAAGACTGGACAATACTGGGGCCTCAAGAGTCAGCAATTAAAGTACTGGGCCGTTTGTGAGAGACCACAGCGAGATGCGTGGGGTTGATGCAACACCTTCACCTTCCCACGATCTACACTGTCACCCAGTCTGTTCACTTGGTTATCTGCTGGGTTCACTCCTCATCTCATCGACTGCATCTACCGCTGTCACCCCCTCGCAGTACCCCCAGCCTCTCAGCATCAACCTCCACCCCCAGCCCCGGGCTCAGTCCGGTCGCGGTTGCACCTACCCTGCAGGCCCTCATCTTGGTTGCTCTGTCGTTCGCTCATAGCGTCGCTGCCGCAGGAAAGCTCGACCCTCCCGGCCACCGCCTGGCTCCGGCTCCGAACTGCTCGGACTTCGATCTCCGGCCTCGTCCTGGCCCTGAGCTGGGCCCAACTTCTGCCCTGCGGCACCAACACTCACATTAACCCGTAAGCAACCGAGACCGAAAAATCACCCGCACGGCATCCAACGCGCCCCGTGCTGTCAGCGAATCGGGGGCGGGGCTAATGATTGAGGGCTGATTCCCCTGGGCCCAGGCAGGGCGACGGGCGACGGGCGACGGGCCCCAGGAGGCGGGACCGCTGACCTCAGTCGGGGGCGGGGCCAGAGCCGCAGTCGTGGGCGGAAGGAGCCAATGATAGACGAGGGGCGGGGCCAAAAGCTTTCGGATATTGGAGTGTGAAGCTGTAGTGGATTTATTCAATGTGTCAGTTTAGCGTTTCTCTTTGCACTACATCAAATGACATGATAATCTTAGAAGAATCTTTTTGCTTTGCTCTCGGCACTGTGTTTATTGTTGTATTTTTATCATGTATACTGCTTCCTCTGAGCTTCACACTAGCAATGAATTCATCGCACCTTGTATCTGGTACTAAACTAACCTGAATCTGGTGTCATCTGCTGCTTGATCTTTCCTAGTCCCAGGCAGTTTTTCAGCAGCATGGATCGTCGTCCAATTATAGGGAGGATGTGATTGAGCTGGCAAGGGTGCCGAAGGGATTCATGAGGTGTTACTGGGACTGTGCTACTGGATAGGCTTTCCCTGGAGTGTAGGAAACTGAGAGGTGACTTTATAAAATCCTGAGAGGTATAGGTAAAATTAATGGTTATAGTCTTTTCCTCAGGATAAGAGTTTAAATCTAGAGGATACAGTATTCTGAAGGTGAGATGGGTAAGATTTAGAAGGGATCGGAAGGACAACTTTTTCACAAACGGGTTCCCAATCTGGGGTCCTTGGATGGTAGGGGACTATGGCATTAAAAACGTTGGGAACCCCTGAGTGGGTAAATAGAATCAGGTGCCAGAGGAAGTAGTACATGTGTGTAGAATTACAACATTTCAAGATATTTAGAAATGTTCATGGATAGGAAAGAAATAGAGGGATATGGGCCAAAGGTAGTGAAATAGTACTAACTCAAGTAGAGAACTTAGTTGGCTGAGTTAGGCTAATGGAAGTGTTTCCGTGCTGTATAACTCCGTGTTTCTATTCCTTTTCTGAGGGAATTAGTGTGGGGCCTGAAGAATTTTTGCTGGCAGGGTATAAGACCATAAGACATAGGAGCCGAATTAGGCCATTTGTCCCATTCAATCATGGCTGGTCCTTTTTTTAGAATGCAATGTTTAGTGGCCAGTGCAGTAAATGAGAGACAGGGTGCTCCTTTCAGACATTTATGTATGTGTGTGCATCTCGCGGTTTTCAGTGTCATTGCAAATGTTTTATTTTGAGCAGTCATTAGTCTGAGATTTGATGGAGATACTGCATATCTTAAAATTTTAAGAGCATTCTTGCAACTTTTTGCATGAGTTCCTGGTAATCTCTTCCCACGAGAGAGCTTGAAACAGAGAGTCCATTTCCTGGATCTGGTGTTAGGCCTGAGAATATGTTGAGTAGAATTAGACCCTCATAGCATTGGTTTGCTATCTGACCAATGGGTCTGCAGGATTTTATCTAGGCAGCATTGATGGAATCTTGTCAATGCCTGTCATAGGTAATCTAAATCTCAGAATCATGTCCAGTGGAAGAGATCACTGCTGCATGGTAGACCATAATTTTGAAGGTTTGACTTTCAAGCACCTTTTACCTCAGATGGGGGGGTGTATGGGGTGTCAGGGAGGGGAAGCACCTCTGGTGGGAGAACATGTCACGTCCTTTTCAAGGCGGTTAGTCCACCTTTGGTCCCCACCTGGCACTCAGCTTTCACCTGTGGCTCCCTGTAGCTGTTTGCATTCAACAGTGGCCACACCCCGGGCAACAGCTTCGACAAGCCGGCTAAACCAGGTAAGGGTAGCGACGGGTCTCAAACCCTCAGTGTCCTGATGAAGGGTCTCGGCCTGAAACATCGACTGCACCTCTTCCTACAGATGCTGCCTGGCCTGCTGCGTTCACCAGCAAGTGTGTTGCGTGAGATAGGGAGTTATCTATCCCAGCATGTGAAGACAGACTCCGGCGGATTGAGCGGACGAGACCAATGGAAGGTCCGATGGTCAAGAAGGCGGTCTCTGCAAGCATCGTTGAACACGTAGAGCAGGACAAGACACAGAAGACGTCCTGGTCGTCCACTGCGCCTAGTCCCATCTCCAGCCGTCTCGACTCTGTCTTGCCACTGGATCCAGATGGGAATTGGGAAGAGAGAGTGAGGCAGACGCTGCTCAACTCTCTCTCACTTTAATCCAAATCACGCGCTAGTCTGAACACCATCATAATGGTGTTGAGGTCCTCATCGACGTCGATGATGGACGAACTCCTCAGATGGCCAAATGCTTTGCTGGTACATGAAAGGCTGTGATGAATTTCCTCATTGATTTCAGCCTTCCCTGAGGGGGGTCTCCCAAGATAAGGGAAATCATCTATGGCTTTCAGGATCTCATTATGAACTTTCCATGTTAAAGGGTGATGCCACCTGTACAACAGAGGCTGAATATCTTTTGGAAGTGAGGCCTATCCTCCCTTGTAGATCTGACTTCTGAGATTGGGTTCACGTTTATGCCGGAATGGGCACAACACTGGCTGAACGGTGGATTAGTGCGGTCAAAGTTCAAAGTTAATTTACTATCGAAGTGTGTATATGTTACCATAAAGTGCCTTGAGATTTATGTCTTTGCAGGCATTTACAAGGAAAAAAGAAACACAACAGAATTTTAAAAAGTCACATAAACAGACAAAAACTGCCAAGCAATTAATGTGCAAAAGAAGGCAAACTGCAAAACAAAAATAATAATGAGAAGGTGAGCTGTAAGGAGTCCTTGGAAGTGAGTTACTAGATCATGAAATCAGTTCAGAGTAGTGGTGAATGAAGTTATTAATCACTGCAATAAAAAGATTGAAAAAGTGTAAGGATAACGATGTTGCCTTGTTTGAAACACCCAGTCTACTTTGAGATTAGATGTACTGTGGTTCTATTAAGATCATAGCTTATGCGGTATGATGAGCAAATGAAAAATGGAAATGATGTGGCAAGGCTGTACTGGATAGATTTTAGAGAGATTAAGCATGTTAAGGACATAACACTTGAAGAGATCTTGAAGTCTTCTTTCCACCAGAAACTAACTGACTGCCTCTTTCTACTTGTTAAATTTACTCCCTTAATTAGAACTCATTGTGATAGAGATCTCAATGTTTAAACTGAACTTGACCCTGACAGCAGTAAAGACCTCAGCCTAACAGTAGCAGGTGTGAACATTGTTCCGCTACCACAGGTTGGGAGTGGAGACTTTGACATCACTACCACCATCATGACACATAACATACAAGAGATAGCCATGTCAGTGTGTGCACATTCTTTTGAAAGACCAAACCAGAGGAAGAATGCCTTTTTTTCATGCTTTGCTCTCAAGGGTGAGCAATTTTGAGGTCTTGGTTACTCACCCAGTGGAATGAGTGAACATCTCATGATTCTCCAATTGACTCTGACGTAGAATCAGCACACTACGTTCTCAAAGTAAGTGGCTTAATAGTTGATGCATTCGAAAATGTCAAGTTGTCCATTAGACAGATAAAGTTTTTAAAAAAGTGGTGAAAGCAGAGATCAGAGATGCAGAGCAACCTGGGTGACCTGGTGCATGACTTGTTACTGGTCATTATTCAGGTCCAGCAAGCAAAATATTGTTGCTTAGTGCTCTGGGTCTCAAATACAAAAGTAGGGAAAGATCTCTTCAGATCGAAAAGCTTTGGTGAGACCATGTCAAGGGTATTATATTGAGTATTCATCTTACTTAGGGAAGGGTATAACTGCAATGTAAAATATCAGAGAGGGTTTACAAGATTAAGATGTGGAATGGACAGATTACTTCATGAGAAAATGATGGACAGACTAGCTCGAGTTTTGAAGAAGGAGAGGGTACTCGATCCAAACATACAAGATCATGAGTTGGTCTTGAAGAGGAAGATTCAGAATGAATATTTCCTCTTTAGGAAGAATCTGAAACTGGATGTAAATTAAAAACAAGATATTGTCCAGTTGGTAAAGAGACGAATCAGATCTTTCTTTCTTATGGAATTAACATCACATATGTTGGTAGAAACAAAGTTTTAGAAAACATTTAAGCCAGAGGCAGATAGATTCATGATAAACAATGGAGTGAATGTATACCACCCAGATTGCAGAGTTGAGTCACAGCAAGATCAGCTGCAATGTTATTAAATGGAGGAGATGTCTCAAGGGATCAAGTGATCTGCTCCAGATTTTTATCCTTGTATCACTGAAGATCACAGATGCGGCCAATGTGATCTCCCACTCCAATCTGGAAAAAAATCCTGGCCCACTTCCCAGAGGGAGATAAACAGATTACCCTGAGCAACCTCATCACCAGCATGGGAAAGATGCAACGCCCATCAAGGTGTGGCAGGCAGAATTGCTGTAGGGTTTTGAGGAAAGTTAATCCAAAGGATTCTACTCCTGCAAATGCATAGAGTACAATCTTGATGGAATCAATAACAGACAGTTCTGCAAAAAAATCAAGCATGTGACCTCAGGCAATTTCCTTGTTCAGACATGGATACTTATTAAGTTCATCATCAATGAGCAAGAGACCACAAAGATGTCTACATTATTGGACAAATGAAAGCCTTATACACTATGATAATTTCTATCAGTTGTGCCCTAAGACAATAGTGAAAACAGAAATATTGTCATGGGAAAATCATTGTTCATCTGTCAAGCTTCACACTCTCAACTACCCTGAAGTTCATATTAATGAAGAAGCTCTTGGCCTGTTTAACTGAACTGATTTATTGAGAATAATCAAGAGGTCATGGGGTTATTTAAGTGTAAACATGAAGTATTCCTACATTGGAAGCTTCATTATGTATCAAAGGAGAAGAAATCATTCTACGTGCACACAAAGCAGCAGAAAACTCATGACCTGAGCAGATTATGGATGGAAAGAATGTATGAGCTCCTACATCTAGCTGATTAAGATGATATGTTGTGGTTTCTGGACTGTTGTGATGTTCCCTTGGCCACCATTCTCTTGAAACATTAGTTTATTTAAAACTTTGTTCTCCAAGACTGGTTCTCCTCTTGCCCTTGCTCATCTCTATTCTGGTCTTCTGGTACAGTAGCACACTCATGTAAAAATAATTTATTTCCCAAGCAAAAATAAATATAAAATAAAGTCACAAGTATAGCCCAAACTTTTCGGAAGTTTGGTTGATCATGGAGCTTGCCAAAACGTTTGCAGGCGTTTTGGCTCCAATCGAGAAGCCATTATTAATGCACAATTGAAGAAGAAGGCTTCTCAGTTGTGCACTGATGGTGGCTTCTTGATCGGAGCTGAAATGTCTGCAAACATTTTTACAAGCTCAGCGATCAAACAATCTTCCAAATAGCCAACCTGAGCTACCAATAATCCGCAATATTTCATACCCCAAACTGTTCAATATTCAAAGTGCAAAGTAAATTTATTATCAAAGTACATATATGTCACCATATACAACCCAGAAATTCATTTTCTTGTGGGCATACTCAATAAATCTATAGAATAACCATTAAAAAAAATCAATAAAAGATCACCCAACTTTTGCGCTCAACCAGAATGCAGAAGACAACAAACTGCGCAAATCCAAAAAGAAAGAAATAACAATAATAAATAAATAATAAATAATAAATATTGAGAACATATGAGATGAAGGGTCCTTGAAAGTGAGTCCATTGTTTGTGGGTATATTTCAATGATGGGGCAAGTGAATTCAAACTACTTTCATGACTATCACAAGAAAGCAATAAAAAACTCAATGGGAGGAAAACGCAGTGCCTGCAAACTCACTGTTCTATTTTTTATGGAGCATAGCAATAAACTCTGGAAATTAGTACACATATCAATTTCAAAGGTTCATTTATGATCAAAGTATGCATTCGCATACAACTCTGAAACTCATCTTCTCCAGATAGCCACGAAAGAAAGAAAAAGCTTGAAAGTCATTCAGAGAGAAATATCAAACCCACCCTCCCACCCAAAAAGGAATGGCATCCCAATCATCAACCCCCAAAACTGCCCTCTCCCCTCACAAAATGGAACAGGAACATTGACCAACAAAAACAACCCTTCTCCCACACAAAAAAACTAACAGAACACAACAGAACATCAACACACAAACACCCACCCCTTACACAGCAAAACAGTAAGTGAACAGATGATAAAAAATGCAGAACGTAAAAACCATAAGTCTGAAAAACGCAATAGTCCAATCCATAAACACAAAACCATGATACCATCCTCTGATATCTCCGACATTCATCAAAACAGAGGGACTCCACACAAGAGGCTTACCTGCCTGCCACTGCGAGCTACACACTGAAAAGCTGCTCACAGACTCCTCTCGGCAGCAATCAAAAGGATTTCAGTCAGCGCTGAAATCCAGCTCGCATTCCACGTTTAGCTCGATGTCTCAATCTTCCTCTAAGCTCTAGTCGCCGATTAATGGCTTTAATTGGTGAAATGGAGTCAAACATCGATTCCCACCCCTTCTCGAAGTTTCTTCACATCAAGGCCATCCGAGTAGGCACTCGCTTCCCAGAATCTTCTTGGAGACAACAAAATGCTAGATCACCCAATGGAGCTCTAAACTGTAAATCGCAGACTCTCGTCTAGTGGTTTAAAGTAAATAATACTTTTTACTTCAAAGTAAATATTGTCCTCTGGATTAATGGCTATAGAAACATCAATTTCTACCTTCATCAGTATTGAGGTATCCAGTCATCTTGGAAAGTCATAGCCAGTTAAGATTTATAATATCCCTTTAGTTTAAGGATTTCTTCAATCTTCAAAATAGAAGGGGGATGGGTTTTACATATCCAAACTTTTGTAGGGTCAGCATTTTTCATCTTCAAAGAATGTGTTGTAGATTTAGTAGAACCTATGAAATCATCATGGTGAGGTAAGCAATTTAATTCTAGTTGCAGAAATCAGAAGGAATGTTACCTTTACAAACGATACAGAAGAACTTTGAACCCTGATAGTAACAAAAAAGATTTAATTATTGAAGGAACCACGTAATGAAGAGCAGTTATGTTAATTGAGGTTGGCTTCACTGGATGTCAAGAGAATTTGCAAGCAACCTAATAATGTAGACCATGACATTATTTCACCATGTCTAGAACATTGGAGATGTGAATGAGCAATATATTTTCAAAACTAATTAAAACACGATTTTTTAGTGAGTGAGCTGTCAATTTATGTAATTGACTCCCCAGGGAAAAATTAAGAGAAAATGGTAATAAATCATCGAAATAAAAAGTAGTTTTCTTTCAAACAAAAATAATTGATGTACGAGTAATCTAAAACATGACATAAAGATAAGGAAGATTAAGGATTAGCTTTATTTGTCACATGTACATTGAAACATCAGAACATACAGTGAAATGCATTGCTTGTGTCAGCGTCCAACACAGACTGAGCTTTGCTGGGGGCAGCCCACAAGTGTCGCCATGCTTCTGGCACTAATTTACTAACACTAGTTCATACGCCTTCGGAAACCAGAGCACCCGGAGGAAACCTCTGCTGTCACAGGGAGGACGTCCAAACAAAAATAAAGATGTATGATATGTCTAATGAAAGAGTCTCAGCTTACAATGTAAACACTTTATTTTAATTTACATATGCTACCAAACCTATTAAGTATTTCCACAACTTTCTGTTGTAAATTGCTTGATTGTAATTGATTAGTACAGTTAGTTAACTATATTATTTTTTGGTCCAAGTAGCTGCCAGTGTGAATGAAGAAGAACTATATGCAGAGGTCCACTGACCCCTTGGTTAATGATAAAGCTCCACGGCATAAAAAATGGTTGGGAACACCCAAGGAAGACATTGGACTTTGCTTTATTTCACACTCTCTGTATTCCATGGACATATTCACAAGTAAATTAACACTTCCTGCTCAGAAACAGAACTTACATTCAGGGGATGAGTCAAATTATGCATAATCATTGGTAATCACGGTGTTCATTTGAAAACCTAATCAAGATTCAAGATCATTTAAATTCATTTCCAGTATGCAAGTGTAAAGGAGTACAAAATAATTGTTACTCTGGATCTGAAGCAGCAAAAAGAAACACAATAATATAAAGAACACAATGATAATAAAAATCACAATAAATAGAAATATGCAAGGTAGCTTATATACATGATCGGTTGTATGAGAATAAAGTGCTGCTAGGCCCAGGAGTGTATGTACGTAAAGTGACTGGCAGGAAATGATAAAGTAGTGAGATTCACTTTTTTGCAGGCATACTCAATAGAATAACAACCACCAGTGAAAGACCGCACCAACTTGGGTGTTCAATCAGTGTGCAAAAGGCAACAAACCGTGAAATTACAAAAAGAAAGAAATAATAGTAATAAATAAATAAACGATAAATATTGCGAAAATGAGATGAAGAAGTCCTTGAAAGTAAGTCCATAAGTCATGGTGACCTGCCTCAATGATGATCATCCAGGATCACTTACATTCACAGTAATAAAGTGTTTTCAGAGTTTGGTGATGAAACATATCAACTCCAGCCTGAGAAGTGACTTGGATCCACTCCAGTTCAATCAGTCTTACTGCTTGGGAAAAGTAGCTGTTTTTGAGTCTGGTGGTCCTGGCGTGGATGCTACGTGGCCTCCTCCCTAATGGGAGTGAGACAAACAGTCCTTGAGCAGGGTGGGTGGGATCCTTCGTGATGTTACTGGCCCTTTTCCAGCACCTTTCTGCATACACAGTATGTCCTTGATCGCGGGTAAGCTGCTGCCGTGATGCATTGGACAGTTTTGAATACTTGTTGCAGAGCTTTCCTGTCCACCGCAGTGCAGTTTCCGTACCACGCAGCGTTGCGTCTCTTTAGGATGCTTTCTACTGCACATCGGCAGAATGATGTGGGTATACTGTGTATAGATGTACTATTGTGCCAAATATTAACTTCACAGGTTTGCAATGCAATGGCAGTTTCTGATAGTAATACTACAATCAAATAACTTCAGTAGGAGTAAAAGAAAAATACCGATAAGTTAAAACATTTAAAGGGAAAACCTTACAGGTCATTTAGCATGTAGGAATAAAGACTGATTCAATTTTAATGGAATCAATGCCTGGCTATAATTTCTTTGTTCCTACACCAACTATTTGGTGTACAGGTTAAAATACTACCTGTATAATTTTCTGACCATTTTATGGCTGTCATTCCACAGCAGTGGAAGTATTGATAGTAAAATTCACAAACTAAATTGGAAAGTAACTCGGTCTGGGAGTAGCAGATTCTCTGTAATTACACTGAATGACCGTTAAATGCCACTAGATGGCGCAGCCGTAGTAACTTTTCATGTTCTGCCAGAACTGAAGCCCCCAAAGTTATTGAGGAAAATTACCTAGAAATATTGTCTGTAAGCAGTTAGCTTAGTTCTATCCCCAGCTAACAAGAAACTCTCAAAAATAAACGCCAAACAATTTAAGATGCATTTAATGTCTGTTGGCTAGTCAATTAAGATGTCAAAAAGAATGCTGGAAGCAAGACATTTCATTCAAACAAATATATTGCACAACATAGTAGATCAGTTAGCAACAATAATGATAATAAATAATGGAACTTTCTTAGAACATACTGCAAATTTCCAGGAATCAGTTGCTTAAATCAACAAATTTACACAATTATACTGACAGTATTGTCATTGCCAAATGTCCAGACAAAATAGACTTTTCCATGATCTATAATATCATAACAATATGACTATAAATCCACATATTAAACAAGAATGCATACAATTTTTAGTATTTTTAATCAGAGTTCAGGCAACATGATGAAAAATCATGTTCAGGCAACAGTGGGTCCTAACCATCTCTCTTATGATGCTGATTAATTGATTTTTTATTTTAAATTCTTTGAACATTAGATTTTGTCCTACAGTGTATTCATTCAGGGGAAAAAAACTGATTAAACTTAAAATAAACCTGGTTTATTATGCCAGGGTAATGAATTTCTTCGATGTTTTATCTGTATCTTTTTAATGAGTGAGAGTCATTTTCATGCCATACTGGTGAGGATTTAGAACAAGGATTTCCAAGCTTTTTTATGCCATGGGCCCCTCCCTACCATTAACTGAGGGATCTGTGGACTGCAAATTGGGAAACCCTGATTTAGATTAAATGGACGTGTTTTGTTTAAATGCCCTTTTTATTAAGACTCTATCTATGGAGTTTGGAAAGTAGTTGGGTCGTCTGTAATTGTTAAGGATTATGTTAATTTAATTGATGCCTTGACTATAGTTGTCCTCATTTCTGCCCCATTGCTTGTAACCAAGGCAACAGTTTTCTTGACAGTTTCCACCCTTCATTGTGGATTGTGGTCTTGCAAAAACTCCTTTGTTTTGGATTGCGCTCTAGTATGTTTACCCAGGTGACCTGAGTCCGAAAATCAATAATCTCATCACATCCAAAGTGTAATGAGATATATTCAGAGAGGATATCGCCAGGAGATATCAGATGGGGTAACCTTTACCTCTAATGGATGGCCTCACTCTGCATGAGAATCAGCTTCAGTGCAAGGCTTGCTGCAGGATTTAAGGAGCCCAAACATTTACACTGGCTTTAGAATTTGCTTTAATATGGCTTCAGGATTCCTGATGATATGGAGTTGCTCATTAATAGAAATTATCCTAAGGAAAGTTCATTTCTAATATCGCTTCATATTCAGGCATTTATAATGGTTTCAGTCTGCTTTCAACCATAAGCAAATGTCAGATACTTCAAATAGTAATCCCAATTCAGTATTGTGAAAAATATGGTTACACAGATTAATTAGAGATGGCAACAAGTTGCTCTCCTGTAAACATGAAATCTAAAACTAACGCACAGGTGAAGATGAAATCTAATACGATCTTAATTTTTTACACGCACTAAAGGTAAAGCCTATTCTTGGTCATAACATAGGATTACTTCCCTAAACTTGCATAATTAATGCCAGGTTGCTTTTAATCATATGATTATCTATTAAACAGTGTCCAGTTATTTTTAAAGAGGAAAGCCTTTTTTAAAATCACCCAACCTCATTTTACCTGCAAATACAAAACATCACAAAACTTTTTAATTTTATTTCTATTAATTCAAATTAGAATTATTTTTTATGTGGAGGGTTATAATTGTCCCAGTAGAAAAGATAAAAATTGCCATCAATGGTTTGTGTAAATCAGCCATTAAATTTTACTAAATTTAATTCAGTAATAATTTTATGTTACTGTTATTTATCTCCAGCATTGAGTACATTGGGCATCCATCTATGAAATCAGTTTGTTGCAAAACATAGGAACACATAAAATCAGTCGCTCTTCATTAGATACCGCTTATACCTAATAAAGTAGCCACTCAATGTACCACTTCAAGGTTCAATGTATTGTGCATTTAACCATGCTGTTCTGCATGCCACTGTTGTAACACATGGTTATTTGAGTACGGCTTCCAGTCAGCTTGAAACAGTATGGCTATTTTCCTCTGACCTTTCTCATTAGCAAGACGTTTTCAACCACTCATTGGATATTTTTTATTGTTTTTCACACCATTCTCTATAAATTCTAGAGACTGCTGTGTGTGAAAATCCCAGGAGATCAGCAGTTGCTGAGATACTCAAAGTGCCCCATCTGGCACTAACAATCATTCCGCTCACATGAGAAAATCTGAAGATGCTGCAAATCCAAAGCAACACACACAAAATGCTGGAGGAACTCAGCAGGCCAAGTAGCATCTATGGAAAAGAGTAAACAGTCAACGTTTTGGGCCAAGACTGGAAAGGAGGGGGGAAGAAATCACAATTAAGAAGGTGGGGGGAAGGGAGGAAGAAGTACAAGGTGGAAGGTGATAGGTGAAACTGGGAGAGGGGGAGGGGTGAAATAAAGAGCCGGAAAGTTGATTGGTGAAAGAGATAAAGGTCTGGAGAAGAAGAAATCTGATAAGAGAGGACAGAAGGCCACAGAAGAAAGGGAAGGGGGAGGAGCATGAGACAGAAGTGATGGGCAGGTAAGGAGAGAGGGTGTGAGAGGGAAACGAGAATGAGGAATGGTGAATGAGAAGGTAATTACCGGAAGTTCAAGGGATCGATGTTCATGTCATCAGGTTGGAGACTGGGTAGCCTCCAACCTGATGGCATGAACATTGAATTCTTGAACTGGGTAGCCTACAAATGGATGGCATGAACATCGCGGCTACACTACCTCCTATATTACCCATAAACCTCCTCCTTCATTCACAGTCTGCCTCACATATGGCAGAGAACGTGGATACAATATGGACCTGAAAGGCGGGCGTTTCACACTGAAGGTGGTGAATACCAAGGAATTGGTAGAGGTGGGCACAATTACAATGTCCAAAAGACATTTGGATAGATACATGGATAGGAAAGGTTTGGAGGGATATGTTCCAAAATGCAGGCAAATAGGACTAGCATGGTCAGCATGGATATGTTGGGCTGAAGGGCTTGGCTTCATGCTGCATAACTTTCTGTGAATTACCATGTTATATTCTATTCCAAAAGTTTGCCTGATTGTATGAAAATACTTGGCCCCAGGAATGCAAGCACGGTTCTGTCATCGGGTAAGATACCTGTTTGTGATGATACCTCTTCTTGCAAATTGTTTGATTGTAGAAATATTTGTTAAGAATAAAAGAAAAAATGAAGGGAGAATCTCATGGCTGGGTAGTTGGGTTGAGTGGGGCACAGTGGAAATCCTACTTATTGTAATTCTTGGATCATAGGATGCTAAACAAAACTTCATCACATATATAACTTCATGACAAGTTTAGATTGAGCAAATTTCCCTTTGTACTGGTCAATAATAAAGGAACAGAGAACTAAATTGAGCTGTGCTAGTGTAAAAGAAGGTAAAATATTACCTTAATTTTGGTGGGGGAGCTCACTGCTTGAATGGATGGCACAGGTAGAAATCACCATATTCCCATGAAGTAGCCAAGCCTACAGAAATAGGACCAGCCCTAATAGTTGACTCTTGGTTGTCATGGATATGATGAGCTATATGGTTTCCTTCCATCCCCTAAATTTCTGGACAACATGATCCAACGTGGAAACATTTTGTATACTTCAGTACATTAATTTTGTGTGCCCATAGCTGGTGTACGGGATCTTTCTTTTGTTACATTTAAAATGGCGACTTTGTTATGTTAATCTGGGGAATGCGGCTTTGTTGTGCTTTAACGCTGAAGAGAGTTTGCACTAGCAGTTTGTTTTACTTTAAATTGAGATAGCTGGGTTCTATTAGCCAATGGGTGGTTATGTATCGTTTTGTTTACGGATGCCATGCTGTATGATATGATTGTGGACTGAGTTTTGGCGGGGAGTCGGAGGAGAGACGAGGAGAACCGCGGATGTGCGGAGAGGCTCTGGTCGATCACTAAGGGTGGTCCGAGCCGTGAGTCGACGGAATACGGGTGGTCGTCTGAAGTCGAATTGAGCTCCAACAGTAGCGTGCAAAGAACTTGGACTTTGATAAGTGTTGGCACTTTTTTTTTCATTACTTTCCTCTCTGTATCAAATGTATATTAATGTCATAGAATTAGTAATATCTATAAAGTGTATTTGTTAAAATTTACTGGGTGTGCTGGCTGATGATTGATGTTGTGATTCATTCGGGCGGCCACCGACCCTGTGGGGAGTGTTGAGGCAGGTGCTGGGCTGGATTTCCCCGAGACATACACGAGCCAATATAACGGAACGTTACACTGGTCTTCTCACTCTTTAACTTTTTTCCCTCCTAATTATTAGCAACAGCTACATTTATTAGTAGCGCTCCATTTTGTTGAATGTACCCTCTGCTAATAAATCAGCCTGCAAATTATGAAGTTCCACTTGGTGACAATATATTTTATTTCAGACACAACAGAAATATCACAACATCCTAACGATCATTGAAACCGAGGTTAGATTCTGCATCAGCAGTCTCTTGTGTCTACAGTAAATATTGATCAGGATGTATATATTGCCAAAAACAGTTTCAAAAGTTAGCAGAACTCTATTAATGCTCAAGCAAGTTTAAAATTATGCAACAAAAGTCCATGTCTGTGTCAACAGCACAAGAAATTATGAAAATAATTGTAAAGACCACGACAATTTTTCATACGCAAACACGAGGAAATCTGCAGATGCTGGAAATTCAAGCAACACACACAAAATGCTGGTGGAATGCAGCAGGCCAGACAGCACCCATAGGAAGCACAGTCGACGTTTCAGGCCAAGACATCAACTGTGCTTCTTCCTATGGATGCTATCTGGCCTGCTGCATTCCACCAGCATTTTGTGTGTGTTCTTGGCAATATTTCATATCCTTGTTTGCCTCTGGATGTTATTTCTTGGACTTAGATGATTCTTTGATCCTTGGCCAGGCCTCAGGAATACGATGTCATATTATCAGTATAATCAGCCTCTTACAAACAGCCGGCAACACTTAAATTAGTCTTCAGATTTTCCAAGGGAAAAAGACATCTTTTCTTCTATCATGCTCTTTCAGACCAAGAAGAATGAATATTGATAGTAGCCTTACTGAATAATAAATCATAAATACCAACCTGAGTTAAATTGTATATCTATATTTAAAATTTTATGATAATCTCTGATATGAATTACCACCTACTGTTGAAGATCACTCTGCAGTAAATAAAGCAGAAACAAAATACAAAATTAATGTAAAATTAAAAACAAACCATATTGCTACACAGTTTAATTTACAGATAGATGTGTTCTGAAAGAATGGGCAATGTAATGTATGCCTTGAAAAGTAAAGAGCCAATCCAGTTTATCACCATAATTCATATAGCAAGGAGTTCTTCTGATGGTTTAATGGGAAATAGGATTATTGGTTATTTAGGTGAAGGGAAAAAGAAGTTGACATCATGGATTTTTAAATGGAAAATGGTGTTTGTCTAATCTCATAGTTATTTGAGGAGGTGACAGAGTTAGTGGGGGAAGGCTTTTGGCACAGTACATTCTGGGAACAATGCGAAGGGAGGATAAGACTTTTGGATTTAAAATTGATTAAGCAGAAATAAATAGAGAATAGGAGGTGAGGACATGTTCTTAGCTTGTTTAGTGCAATGCTAAAACTGGAATTGTTCTGGGATTGCTTCTGATTACACTGGTTAATTGAATAAAAGGATGAGTAAAGAGGAGCAAAAATTCACCGGCGATAAAGTAGTAAACATCATAAATATCAAAGATCAAAGAAAATCATAAGGGGAGAGTGTTGAATAGCTGAAATGAGTAGAGTTATGGAATTCTGAATTCAAAGTGAATAAATGGGAGATGGTATATTTTAGTAAACGTCATATTGTGAATATTCAGTAATTTTCTGAAATACTCCGTCCATCATGCTTCTTCCTTTTTCTCATTTGACCATTCTTATCTCTTACACGGAACCATGCCAGAGAAAACTCAGCACCTGTGTACTTTTGATGGACAGGTTGGACTCAGAGTCAGCTGGAGAAAGACTGAGACCACGACCCTCCCGTCAAGGGATATGGTGTCAACTTACCCAGCAACAACAGATTTACCTTCCTGGGCAGCATCATTCGGCAGGATGGTGGGACCAAAGGCAACATCCCATGCAGACACAGGAAAGCTAGAAATGTCTTCAGATCGACGAGCAACATATGGGAGTCAACCAAGTACAGCGTCCACACCAAGGTGAAGCTGTACCAAATCTTCTCTATTGCGCCACAGGCGGAGGCCAGGTTCTGTCCACACTCTTGTATGAGTCAGAATGCTGGGGCATGGCAGAGATCAACCTTGCCAAGCTGTTGGCATTCCACATCACGATTCTCCTGACAATTATCTGTATTTTCTGACCAAGAAAGATCTCCAAGCACACCCTGTTTCTTCAGTGTCACCAGGATGACATGGCCTCAATGATCATGAGGAAACGATGGAGATGGATTGGGCATGTGATGAGAAGACAGCACAACTCCATCATCACATCATCAAACAGCACTTCATTGGACCCCTGAAGGGCAGGAGAAACACGGGAGACTAAAGACAACTGGGCACTGTACGGTAGAGGCAGAAATGATGAACCTGGCCTCCGCCCGTGGCGCAATGGAGAAGATGGCCAAGAGATGGAAGACCCCCATTGCTGCCCTAAATGCCAGGCAGTAACCATGTTGTGAATAGAGTAGGCTAGTGATGTAAAAGAGCAGAGGAATTGGTATTCAAATTATAGAAATGATGATAATATGTATCAAAATGGAAGTAAAGGTCTTTAAATGTGAGGTGAAACATTTATGTTAAAAAATAAGGTTATAATTACGTTGAGTGCTGTTGAAGGAAGTAAATAAATGAAATAGGTTGCTATTGTACAGTCAACATCAGGAAACACAGAGGGAACTTAATCCCAAAGCAGAGCAGCGAGCAATAATTTTAATGATAAACTGCAAAATAACAAGCCATGAGAGGTCACAAAACAAGAAAGAACAGATACTAAATGCAACAGATAACAAGGTAACTGAAGGCTAGGAGAAACAGGTTGAGGCCGGCTGGTTCATTGTGTGAACATGGACTGTGGATGAGAGCTGGGTTTAAATAGGCTGCAGGTGATGAGAGGCAGGTGATTCCTATTGGCTGGGTGGAGACTGAAAGGAGCCTGCATGTGTAGTCCTGACAGGACCTCCCCCTCACCACCACCAACACGGCTGGCCCTCAACGGCCCAGGATGATCAGAATGGGTCTGGTGGAACTCCTCAGTAAGCAATGGATCCATGATGTAACAGGACCCACATTCCCTCCTCTGGGCAACCATGAACTTCACCCCTGTTCATGATGACATGAACCCATCAGCCGGTGAACTGTGTACACTGGGCCACCTCCACTTGTCACAACCACGAATTCAGCAGCGCAGCAAATTTGGCAATTGCACTCATGAATAAGCACATATCAGCTAATTATTATGTCATTGTGATGTCATTTCATTTGGGAGTTTTAGTTAATGGCCATTTTTGGCCTAGCATTTATTGCTTTCCCTTCCCTCTAAACTCTGTTTGCATTAAAGTCTGTGAACTATCGATCCACTTCAGAGTCTCTCACTCCTCCCTTGGGCCATATCCCAATGACCTGACATGACCATCCTAGGTTCAGGAGGTTGAGGCTCAGGTTGGTTGAGTAATCCATTGTCAACATGTTTGAGGCCGGACATGTGGAAGGTAGGAGTGAAGCTGGAGATGACAAGAGAGTGGATTGATGTGATGGGTGACCTTAAAGGGCCCAATGAATCGGGACGAGAGCTTGCAGGAGTTGATGCATAGGGGGCATATCTTGGGTGGACAGCCAGACACAGTCCCTAGGCTGGAATAGTCTGGTTGAATGATGATGGTGGTTAGCTTGGCAGAAGTAGGTACAGTTGGCAGCTAGGATGACCCTCCATGCCCTCTTCTAAGCATTCTAGCATCGGTTAATCAGGTTACTGGTGGACGGAACCTCTACCATTGGCTTCTCCTTGGGGAGCAACTGGGGTGGTGGCCATGAAGCACTTCAAAGGGTGACATACCTGTAGCGGAGGAGGTGTATAAATTGTCGGACACCTTGACCCAGAGCTTCTTCCATGTGGAAGCATGAGAGGCAGTGAAGCACAGCAGGAACTTCTCCACTTGCAGACTGGCTCTTTCTGACTGACTGATGTGGCAGTTAACTCCTATCAGCTGTGTGGACGCCTGACATACAGTGCACAGTTTGATAGTTCCCATAATTTTTTTTGAAATTCAGATTTTTAAAAAATTACTTCCCCAAATGCAATAGTGGAATTCATACTCAGGCTCTGGATCATTGGTGCTGAGGTCTGGCTTCTTGCTCATTAATTTAACCACCACGGCACCAGCAAAACTTGCAGTACCATGTGGTTCTGTAAATCTAATAACAATACGATCTGAGCATCTCCTACTGGAACCTTGCCTCTTAAAAGGAGTACAACACTAACTGTGTAGAGAAATGTAACTACAGGTAAGATTTTACTTCATTCTGAAGTGTTTTGAACTGAGTATGCCTTTAAATATTCTAATTTCTACTATTTAAAACAATTTCAATAGCTTTTAAATGCAGTCAACAAATTTAAGCTATCTCTAACTTCCATACTGTATGTATTAAAGTTACTTAAAAAGTAAATGTTTTACAGTCATTGATGTTCAATGAGCTGTCAGATAGGGAAACTGAGTTCCAGCCAGGATTAGCAAAAGTCTTAGGCCTGCAACAGGGCACTCAGATGAGATGCGAAAATCTGCAGGTGCTGGAAATCCAAGCAACACACACAAAATGCTGGAGGAACTCAGCAGGCAAGGCAGCATTTATGGAAAAGAGTAAACAGTCAACGTTTCGGGGCGAGACCTGTCATTCAGTTGAGATCTTCAGTTAACCAAGTATGAAAATGGGTGATGAATGCACACATTGAAATTGTTGAAACTGAAGTCAGTCAGAAAGGCTAGTTGCAATGACAAGGACCTGGCCTGGTCTATACTGAGATGGCATAAGGATATATACACAACTTGGAACTCATACTTTCTAAAATGGAAACCAGGAAGATTTCTATATTCACCTGGTGACTCCTCTTGATACTTCCTAAGCATTCCAGGTAGATAGGGTAGTTAAGAAAGCTTATGGGGTGTTAGCTTTCATAAGTCGAGGGATAGAGTTTACGAGTCGCGAAGTAATGATGTAGCTGGTTAGGCCACACTTGGAGTACTGTGTCCAGTTCTGGTTGCCTTACTATAGGAAGGGTACAGAGGAGATTTACCAGGATGCTGCCTGGTTTAGAGAGTATGCATTATGATCAGAAATTAAGGGAGCTAGGGCTTTACTCTTTGGAGAGAAGGAGGATGAGAGGAGACATGATAGAGGTATACAAGATATTAAGAGAAATAGATAGAGTGGATAGCCAGCGCCTCTTCCCCAGGGCACCACTGCTCAATACAAGAGGACATGGTTTTAAGGTAAGGGGTGGGAATTTCAAGGGGGATATTAGAGGAAGGTTTTTTACTCAGAGAGTGGTTGGTGCGTGGAATACACTGCCTGAGTCAGTGGTGGAGGCAGATACACCAGTGAAATTTAAGAGACTACTTGACAGGTATATGGAGGAATTTAAGGTGGGGGGTTATTTGGGAGGCAAGGTTTGAGGGTCGGCACAACAATGTGGGCCAAAGGGCCTGTACTGTGCTGTACTATTCTATGTTCTATGTTCTACGTTCCTGAAGAAAGAATATACATTGAAGAGAACTCAATTACACAAAGAAATTAAGTGGCCTTAAAAAAAAATACAAACTGTGAAATCTTTCTCTTTCTTCCAACAGCCACCGGGAGGGAACTGAGTACACAGCCACCACAGCCATTTTCACAACCAAAGTTGTATGGAGATTAGTACTACTGTCAGGTTGGAGTTGTGCTTGGCAGTTTCCAGTGACACTATTCTTGAAGGAGCCTCCTGTAGCTTCCAGCTGAGGTTCAGTCTGGGGAATTGTTTACGGGAGACCCTGAGTGAATGTAGCATTTTGATGTAAATGCTTCTCTTTATTTTTCTTCTGGCAACTTGTCCTGCCCTGCGTGGCTTCTGCTCATCTCCCTGTCGTATTCCATTCCAAGCCCATCATTATCTAGGAACAGCTTTGCGCTGATGCGTTGGTCAGCAAATAATGTTTCTGTTCCTGCTACATCATTCCCTGCAAGCCCCTGGAACCAGCAACAATTCGAAAGAGCACCATTGTCTGGTGTAGAACTGTACCTCAGGAGGAAGCAATCACAGCATGTTGGGCCACAAGGTCTGTTTCTTACTGTATGCACTATATAATGTACTCCTATGTATCAAGAAATAAACCAATATCTTGACTGAGTAATTAATGATGATTTACATAGTTGTTCCTTTCAGTTATTCCTTGTGTTCAGCTGTGCAAGGTTAACAAAACATATTAGTTGGGGTTTAGAGGCCTGCTGGTGGTATAGTGGCATCAGCACTGGACTTCAGGTCAGATGGTCCTGAGTTCAAACCCATCCGGGTCTCAACCTGGGCAGCAGTATCTTCACAGAAGAAAGGCCTGGCAATCTACTTCCGTATCCTGACATGAAAACCCTATGGTCCATGAGGTCACGGAGAGTCAGACTCGACTTAACGACTGAACAACAACAAAGAACTCCAGGAAGATAGTACTTATGTCAAATCTATACATGACTCCATGATCAATAGAGTGATCTTAAAATATTGCTTTGGAAGACATAATTTTGAAGACCTAAGAGGCATTGAAGCACCAAGAAAATGGTTGCTGCTGAATCCAATTTTACTCGCTTAGACCCTCAAATTCTGGTGTTCTTTCCATGATAATGAACTGGAACACCCACTCACAAATTGCACGATTCAGATAGCGTCCATTTATGGGGCTGTGACCTAAATGGTTTCACCAGAGGTGACCAACCTCTAAACTGGCCAGGAAAATTGGAATTTTATAATTAAATCCATTGGGTTCTGGGCACAGTAACAGATCTGGAGGATTAGCCCAGGGCTTATGTTTAATGACCTCGAGGACTCAGTCCAGAGGAAAGATCTGATCTTGCTGTGATGCCTGAATGAATAGTATGCTTTACTTAGTCCACAAAACATTTCAGAAAAAGTTTCAACAAGCAATTTTAGTGAGCATCTTCTGACTCTAGCTTTGGTACTGGTGAGGTTTAAATTCTCAAGAATCCACATTGCATCTCCAACAGGACCTTGGTAATTAAATGAATGAATGAATAAATAAATAAATAAATGAACCATTGAATGAATGAATAAATAAATGGATGGATAGAGAGAGATAAATAAATAAATAAAATTTTACTGTGTCCTCATTACATCATTGGGTATTTACAAATGATCCTGTTGTCTTGGGTAAATGCCCTTGCCAATAAAATTAGGGTTAAATGTTCTCCCAAATGTTGACCTTCTTCTTTAAAATAAACCTAAATTTTTCATAACTCTGGCAGGTCAAGAGCAGGCCGGAATATGTTATCATTTGTATTTTCAAAATGGAACCATTTGTTCTAAAGATAATTGTTTTTTCTTTACCTTGAACCATGAGTTACTGGTAGGAAATATGCAGTAGATTACACTCATTAAAGTAAAAGCAGACATTCAATAGCTATTAGGCTTTCACTGATTCTAAAAAAAGTCTTGAGTTTAACCATGATGAAGCATAGTAAATACTGAGCCACTGGAAAGTTTGCCTGTAGAATTAATCAAGAACTTTTCTTGGCCTTCAGTATTATTAGCACTACAGAAACATCTGTATATGCCAAAATATTATTTCTGACATTTTTTTATATATAGATTGATCATTTGTTTATTATGTACCGTGTTGTGTGATGTAAGAAATTATGGTCTTTCCATGACCATGATTGTTCTTGGCAAATTTTTCTACAGAAGTGGTTTGCCATTGCCTTCTACTGGGCAGTGTCTTTACAAGATGGGTGACCCCAGCCATTATCAATACCCTTCAGAGACTGTCCGCCTGGCGTGAGTGATTGCCTAACCAGGACTTGTGATATGCACCAGCTGTACATACAATCATCCACCACCTGCTCCCGTGGCTTCATGTGACCTTGATCAGGGTCTTAGCAGATGGTACACCTTGCCCAAGAGTGACCTGCAGGCCAGTGGAGGGATGGAGTACCTTACACCTCCCTTAGTAGAGACATATCTCCACCCCTCCATCCAATATATTGACATACATGTACAAAAATCACTGCACTATTTATTTTCTTTTAGTCTATGCACACAATTACAGATAATTTGTCATTGAAAATCAGATATTCTTAAAGAGAATTACATAATTTCTTCCATGGTAAAAACAAACAGGGGCATGCCTATCACTTCAATTCGCTCCCTGACCTTCCAGCCTTGATGAATACGTACTGGCCACTTTATTACTGTAGATGCACTGGAACACACGTTCATTAATGTAAATGTCTAATTAGCCAATCATGTGGCAGCAACTCATGAAGACATGGTCATGAGATTCAGTTGTTGTTGTTCAGACCAAACATCAGAATGGGAAAACAATGCGATCTAAGTGGAATGATTGTTGGTGCCAGACTGGGTGCTTTGAGTATTTCAAAAAACTGCTGATCTCCTGGTATTTTCACACACAATAGTCTCTAGAGTCTCTAGAGAATGGCATGGGAAACAAAAAGCATCCAATGAGCAGCAGCTCTGCGGGCGAAAATGCTTTGGTAATGAGGGGAGTTAGAGAAAAATAGCTAGACTAGTTCAAGCTGACAAGGAGGCGACAGTAGCTCAAATAACCACACTTTACAACATTAGTGTACAAAAGAGCATCTCTGAATGCACAACACATCAAACCTTGAAGTGGATGGGCTACACTACAGCAGCAGAAGACCACGCATATACACTCAGTGGCCACTTTATTAGGTACAGGAGGTACGTAATAAAGTGGCAACCTAGTGCAGATGCAATCTGATTGCTCAATCTCCTGCATTCGCAAGTAAAGTTAGAATGAAGTTTCAACTTGGAAACGATAGCATCTTTAACGTGCTTTGGTATCTTAGCTGGATTCTTGCTGAATTTGGCTGAGAACTATTCAGTCTTCTTAAACCATTTAGAAATTGACAGTAATCCAATCTAGAAATCCCCAGAATGTTTATTGAAGATTTTGCTGAAATACATAAGATTGAAATATGCATGTTACAAGAGATGACTCTGAGCATTAATGTTTTAGGACAGGTATAATTTGTGTGACGATTTCTCCATTTTTGTGCTGTGACATAAACATAGAACTTTTGGCACACATTTTGTGAAGCCATCCCAAAGACAACTACAGAGAAAGCATGTGACCTTCAGCAGCAGATGTACTAAAGTTGTGTGTAAGCTATAAAAATGCTAACATGTAGTTACCACAACTAACTCAAAGTCTGTACGAAGTATGTCCTATGTTATAATTTGCTTAGTAATGAGTAAGTTATTGAAATTAGCAATGTAGAGTAATGCTACAATAGGTTCAATGGTTCCGCTTAATATCAGAGAATGAATACAGTATACAACCTGAACTTTTTATTCTCCACAGACATCCTCATAACAGAAGAAAAACTCCAAAGAATGATGATAGAAAAAAATGTAAGAACCCCAAAGCCCCCAGCCCCCTCCCATGCCCAAGCACCAGCAGCAAGCAGCATCAACCCTCTCCCCACTTATTCCAGCAGAGAGCATCAGCACTCCCACCACCCACCATGTAAGCAACAGCAAAGCCCCAAAGAGAGACCACCAACTACAGTCCATCAGAAACTACTGTTCATCTCAAAGGTTCAACGTCCCAGAAGTTCTCTCTCTCTAACAAGGGAGAGAGAGCAATCACTCCTTCCACAGCGAGAGGGGGACAAACAGTTATCAATTCTGTACTTTTCATTATATATCATTCTTTCCAAATGCCAAAAAGAAATTAGCATTACCCCAGATTTAGCGCTCGCTATACTTTATAAATAGATACTGTTCATCTGAAATTTGTCTGCACAATCTGAATTTGAATCATTTTGGACCATTTGCTATTAAGATGTGCATGCCTGTTTCAAAATATAGTTGTTATACCTTTTTAACAAGGAACTAAAGAGCAGTTTGAGAGTTTGCTGATACAATCTAAATTTTCACTCACTGGCTACTTTGTTTGTTACAGAAGTGGTTTAATAAACTGGTCTGCTTTACGTGATCTTCTGCTGTAACTGTTGTAACATGTGTTTATTTGAGTATCTGTTTCCTTCCTGCCAGCTTGAAACCATTTGGCCATTCTCTGCTGATCTCTCTCATAAACAAGGCATTTTTGCCCCACAGAACTGCCATTCACCGGATGCTTTTTTTTTTGGTGTTTTTCACACTGAAATCTCAAGAGACTGTGTGCCTGAAAAACCCAGGAGATCAGCAGTTTCTGAGATACTCAAACCATCCGTCTGGCACCAACAATCATTGCACAGTCAAAGTCACTTTGATCACATTTCTTCCCTATTCCGATGTTTGGTCTGAACAACAAGTGAACCTCTGGTCCATGTATGCATGCTTTTATCTGTTGAGATGTTGCCACATGACTGGCCGATTAGATACTTTTGTTTAACAAGTAGGTGTACCTAATAAAGTGGCCATTAAGATAACATTATACTAAGAACTAAATTGTACATACATTGAACTAGTGTGTACGTGAAGATTTAGTAATGGTTTTATTAAGCATACTGTATCCGTCAGTCCATGGGACTGCAGTTCATATTGCCTAACTGAGGGGACGAAGAGAAAATCACTGCTTGCGTGAGGTGCAACAGACTCCCAACCCCTTTATTCTTGACGCAAAAGATACTTCTGTTTTGTAATTTATTTTTTATTGAATTTCATCATCAAACAAATATTTCCATAAGATGTATTTCAGATACTGTACATATATATCATATAATCATATTTGTCACACATCTCCGCATAATATTTATCTGAGGTATACACTTATAGAAAGGAGAGGAAAGAAAGAACAATCGAAAGAAGAAAACTATGTACAGAGTAGGGAGTGATCTTTTTTTTACAACATATTCATTGACTTGTGAGAACAAAATTAGGCCTATGAGGTGTCTTGTAGTTAAACCATTTTTCCCAGTATGAATCAAATTGTTCCAACTTATGATTAACGGATGCTGTTATCTTCTCTATTTTGTAAATGTCCATTGTAATTTCTATCCATGCATTTAAAGTTGGGCTGTCCTGAGATATCCATTTCCTGGTAAGGGTCTTTTTACCAGCCATCAGCAGTACATTCATTAAATATTTACCTCTTTTCAACCATTCTTGAGGTATATACCTAAAGTATATGGTCTTCCTCTCTAAGAGTATTTCACATGTCTTGTAGGGCATTATGTATCCCACTCCAATAGTCTTTGATAACGGGGCATTCCCAGAAAATATGATAATGGTTTGCATTTTGATTTCCACAATTTCTCCAGCAAGCAGGGGGGTTACTATCATAATGGGATTTCTGAGAGGGTGTAATAAAGTATCTTATCAAGTTTTTCCACCCAAACTCCCTCTATTTCTGTGAACTGGTACACTTCCATTGATACCTCCATATTATTGTCCAGTCTCCCTCAGATATTATTATCCCTCCTTCCTTCTCCCATTTTGTTTTAATGTATGAAGTTGAATCTGTTTTAAGATTTGACAAACCCTTATAAACGCTTGAAATTATTCTACTACCGTTGTCTGAATTATATGCTTTTCTAAATAGCTCTATCAGACATGTACTTGCCTTGGTTACATTTTTAACTATCCTATTAACATACTGTCACATCTGTAAATACCGGTAAAGGTCTTGTTTTTCTAATAAGTGTTTCTCTTTGAGCATTTCAAAACTGAACAGTGTTCCTTCTTTCATTATATTGCAAATAGCTGTTATTCCTTTAGCTGTCCAGTCCTTAAATCTAGCATCCAGTTTATTCGGTGTAAAATCCGAGTCATATGCACACCATTTAAGAATTGCAATGTCTCTCACTAGTTGATATTCTTTTATAATAGTTTTCCATATTTTAAGTGTCCATTTCACCCACGAGTTGTCAATATTATTTATGTAACTTTGTAGGCTGTTATTAGCCAAAATTGCCTGTATGGGGATGGAAAGTATCCTCTCCTGAATGTTTTTCCATTGAGCGTCATATGATGGGTTGCACCAGCATATCACAGCTCTCAACTGTGCTGAAAAATAATAATCTTTAAGAGAAGGTAGGCCCCATCCCCCCTTTTCCTTGGCTAATTGCAAAGTTTTGAGATGAACACTAGGCCTTTTACCTTGCCATATATATCTTGATAGCATCTTGTTCCATTCATTGAATTGATGTTGGTTAATCTCTATTGGTAGGGTCTGAAAGAGATATAGTAGTCTGGGCAGTATATTCATTTTAATAGATTCAATCCTTGAACCGAGAACAAGAAAAGGAATTAGGTTCCATCTTGTTATATCTTCCTTAATTTTTTTATATATAGGCTGATAATTGCATTCTGATAATTTTCCCAAATCTTTTGGCATAATGATGCCCAAATATTTGACGGACTCTGTTTGCCATGCCCAAGGGTATCTACTTTCAATTTCTCTTGGTGGGCTATAGTTATATGAAAGTAGTCGGTTTTATCTATGTTGATCTTGTATCCTGATAATTGGCCATATTGTTCAAAGGATTGCATCAATTTAGGTAAAGAGTATGTTGGTTGCCCTAGATAGACCAAAATGTCATCCGTGTAACAGGCCAATTTATGCTCTGTTCCTTTAATAGTAATTCCCCTGATATCTTCATTTTATCTGATGTATTGAGCTAATGGTTCCAGATATAATGCGAAGAGTAGCGGTGACCATGCACAACCCTGTCTCGTGCCCCTTTCTAGGGTAAATATCCACTGATTTTAATCCTAGCAGTAAGATTGTCGTATAGTGCCTGTATAGTTTTAATAATTGTGTCATGTATACCAAATCTATGTAAAACTCTGTGAAGAAAATTCCAATTAACAGAATCAAATGCCTTTTCAGCGTCCATGCTTATCATTATTGCTTCAATTTCATTTTCAAAAATATGATCCATAATGTGAAGTGTCCTTCGTATATTGTCTTGTGTTTGGTGTTGTTGTATAAAACCTGTCTGATCATTATGTATCAGTGTGGGTAGAAACTCTTCTAATTGTTTGGCCATGATGGCATTAAATATTCTATAATCCACATTAAGAACAGATATTGGCCTAAATGACCCACATTCCATTTTATCCTTGCCTTCTTTCAGTATAGCTGAGATTATCGCCTCTTTCCAGCTGGGTGGCATTTGCGTCTTTCTTAGGGTCCAGTTCTGTGTGGGGAGTAAAATAGCAATTAACTTACTTCTGAACTCTTTACACCACTCTGCCGCATATCCATCTGATCCTGGTGACTTGCTTAATTTAAGTCTACTAATTGCAGTTTTTAGTTCAGCTTCAGCAAAGTCAGCAGTCATCGTTCTATTTTGTTCTTTGCTTAAAGTGGGTAACTCTAAAGAATTCAGGAATGTGTCAGTTTGGGTTATGCTTCCCCCTGGAACTTCGGAATTTAGAGTTTTGTAAAACATTTCAAAAGCCTCTTGAATTTCACTTAGCTTATGTTTTATCACTTTTGTTCTTGGATCCCTTATTCTATGAATTGTATTTTCTGCTTTTTTTTTTCAGTTTCCACGCCAGTATTTTCATAGATTTAGATCCACTTTCATAGTGTCTCTGTTTCAGAAATATTAATTTTTTTCTAATTTCTTGTGTAGCCAAACTATTAATTTCATTCCTAATTTTTAAAATTCCCTCTAGTGTATCCTGTGCCAAACTCAATTTGTGTCTCTTTTTCTAGTTCCTTCAGCTTATTTTGTAATTCCTCTAATGTTCTATTCCTTATTTTTTTCTTATACGAAGACATCGCTATAATTTTCCCTCTTAAGACAGCCTTCAGAGTATCCCATAGAATGGGAGGTGAAACCCCTCCATTATCATTGGATTCTAAGTAAAGACCAATTTCTTTTTTAATTTGTTCCTTAAAATAGGGATCATTGAGTAGACTTGAATTTAGTTTCCAAATAGTATTCTTTGGTTGTAGGTCAAAATCAACAGATAAAAATATAGGTGCATGGTCACTTACAACTATTGTCCCAATTCCACAGGTGTTTATTTTGTCTCTATCTTTTCCAAATGTTATAAAATAGTCTATTCTTGTATATACGGAATGGGGAGCAGAATAATGAGTGTAATCCTTTCTGTCGGGGAAAAGGTCCCCCCAAATATCAATTAGACCAATATCCTCAAAAAGAGCGTTAACTTTCTTATGTAAGGACTTTGTTTCATAAGTTTTTCTATTGGAAGAGTCTAACTTTGGTTGTAATTGTAAATTTAAGTCTCCCCCACATATCAAGAGACCTTCTGTTTCCGTTACTATAATATTAGTAATTTTCTGGAAGAAACTAATATCACTTCCTGGGGGTGCGTATATATTCAATAAAGTAACTGGATTTCCATCTACATTTGCCCTTACCAGAATATATCTGCCCGCCTCATCTCCCATTTCGAATACTTTTTCAAAATTTAGCTTACTTGAGATGAGAATAGAAACTCCTCTTCTATGTCCTGATTTATATGAGGAGAAAAACAAATTAGTGAAGCCCATTCTCTTTAATTTTTCATGTTCATTATCACTTAAGTGAGTTTCCTGTAAATATACTACATGGGCTTGTTCTTTTTTTATTTTTGATAGAATTTTACTGTGCTTGACTGGATTCAACAGCCCATTGACATTAAAAGAAATGAATTTTACTTTGTCCTTAGCCATGTGTATTTATCTGTTAGTACATCATTGAAATTTGCAGAACATAACTTAATAAGAGCCAAGAAACACGAATAATAAAAAAAAGGTAACGAAGGTGTGATTCCAAGGCTGGAGTCTCTAGATGACCCTGGGTTGGGCTAGAAGAAAAGTCTAGCCATGGGGGATAGCCCCTCCTACCTGTGGGTTGAGGGCCCCCGCTGCAGTAGCTATAAAAGTAAGTTAAAAAAACTACGTCCATTACACAGAAATGATTTCCCTGTGTATTCCTCCCATGTATATATTCTCATTTAGGTGGGGAAAAAGGAATGAATAAATGAATTTTTAAAAATTGAGTAATATAAAATCCAGATTATAACACGTATTTCTCGAGATAGGTATATCACCGTCAATTTTTGCTTCATTTTAGTTTATCAGCACTTTTAAAGTTAGCCAAACTTTATGGCTGTTCTGGAGGAGGTGAGGGCCGCCCTCGGAGAACTGACAGTCTCTTCCTAATATCCTTCTCTCGTCCTGCTCCTGTCCCCTGCTTTCTAGGTTCTCTTACTATTTCCCAAGCAGCTCGGGACAACTGCTCAGCCAGACTTTCCCTTGGTTTGACCACACTAACGGACAGTCCTCTGTTGTTCATGTCTGTAGTCGCCTCCTCCACCTTCTGGTACAGTCGCATCCCTTCTTGGTAAAATACCCACAGTTTAGCAGGGTATGGGGTTTGGAATTTAATCTTTTCTTGCTTTAATATTCGTTTCGCTTCAGAATATTCCTTCCGTTTCTGTAGGACCGCCAGGGGGTAATCATGATCGAAGTATATTAACTTCCTGTTCCAAAAAACCCTCTTCTTACCCCAGGACCTTCGTAGAATCTCCGCATTGCAGAGTCGAAGGAATGAATCGAAGGAATTTAAGTATTATTGAGCGCGGTTTACTTTGTCTGTCTCCGGGAGGCTGCTAGACGAGCGAAAGATGTGCCGCCTCAGTTTAAATTTCCATAGTCTGGGGAATCTCCAGCGCTTCCTGCAGCAGCTTGTCTATAAAGTCCACCATCGACAATCCCTCCGCTCCTTTGGGAACGTTATAAATCCTAATATTTTTCCATCGTGATCTTCCCTACTGGTCAAGCAATTTACTTTCCTGTTGATTTAATATTTTTATTGTCTTAATTAGTATCTGTTTCACGTTTTGTACGCGATCTTCCACCTTCTCAATTCGAGTCTCTGCCACCGCTATTTTCTGATTGATGTTGGTGAGCTCCGACTTTACATCATTGAGTTGCTGCTTTATAACTTTTTGGACTTCCCTTAACTCTTCCAGAATCCTTATCATATTTACCGCTTCGCCTGCACAAGGCCCATCGTCAGCTTCGCCATCACGCGCACGTGTAGGAGAGCCGCGTGCTGTACCTTTCTCTTCCATAGGCTCCGCAGTAGTGCTTTTTAAATCTCCATTCTTTCTCCCCATTCTTGCCCCCCTTATCAATTCGGATATTTTCGAAAGATCTTATACTTGATGGATTAATGGGGCAAAATATGCATTTATCCGGAGGAGCTGTTGATTTAAGCTGCCATTCTGAACGATGATGTCACCGGAACTGACGCAAAAGATACTTCTATATGGTACTGATGTGGCTTCCTTTAATCTTTATAAAACCATAGTAATTTTGGATATTAGCATTAAAGAACCACTTGCTGGCTTTTACCCATGATCTTCAAAATGTTTCTAAAAGTTAAGAGACATAATGCAGTTATGTCCCGAATCTGCATTAAGAATGTTTTTATTTATTGAGAAGCAATTGATTTCTTCCCGGCCAATAGCCAAGTTCATTGCAATTACTGGCAGATCATTCTCCAAAGTGTAACCCAGGTATTATAGAGGCAGTCAAGATAAAATAGAGTCCAATTTCTGAAGGCCGGCAAAGGAGTATAAAATCAATTTGTTCTTCATCTGAATCTAAATTATTTTGTCTTGTAATGCTTGTTTAATTTGAGACTGGGGCAAATCATTACCAGGATGGGTTCAATTCTTGTTGTCTAACACATGTGTGTGTGTGTGTGTGTGTGTGTGTGTGTGTGTGTGTGTGTGTGTGTGTGTGTGTGTGAATGGGAGTATTTGCTCACAGGGTGCGTGTGAAGCGTCCAGTGCAGTAGTGCAGTAGTGTAGTAGTGCATATAGTTAGTGCATAGTGCATGCTGCATGCTGTATGCCGCATACTGCTCTCCGCTTTCTACTCTCTGCTTACAGCTATTGCCGCTGGTTAGCCTTCTTAACAAAGGGTGAAAAGAGGAGCCGAGTGTGTAAGCCTCCTCCTGCCAGTACAGAGCCTCTCCACCACCAAGACTCCTGCAGTGCCTCCTCGGGGCCACACACGGAAACTGGGTATCTTACGGTCCTAAGCTAAACTACAGGGGATCTCGGAGCAGCAGTGGGCCCCAGAGACGTGGCATGCAGGCCCACCAATGTGTGGACATGCCCCGGCACCCATCAACCACTGTCCCAGCTATGGGCAAATAGCCCCACTGCCTTGTGGTAAGTCTGTTGAAACAGGGCTAAGGGAGCACACCCTGACAGAAAAACAATGTGCTGGCGGCACGCAATAGGCGGGCCTTAACAGACCAAGGACCCGGCAGCCTCCTGCAGCCAAGATGTGGGACCGGTTGTCCTGGGAATACCCTTGCAAACCGGGATTTACCTCATCATGGTGAAGATAGTGCTACCGGGGATGGCGCACCCCCGTGGCACTTTAAAATCTTCCTTGCGCAGGTCTCCACCTTTGACCACGGTGAACAATATCTGGACCTTACATATGGTTGAAGTCTGAGGGCAATGGGGCATCAGGCAACGGGAGCAGGTACGAATGGACCGGGAGCTCCTAATCAGAACGCAGCACGGCAGCGGCACAGGGTATTTGGTCGCTAGCAGCTGGTACTGAGTGGCAGCTGTTTTCCGCAGACCCCTGTGCGACTGAGCAGCCCTATTTAGGGACCGCACTGCTCACACCAATTGGGGAAAGGCCTAGAAAAGGTGGCCTAAAAATTGCCCATTCAATCACTCACCTGGATAGGTTATCGCGCCTATCGGGTTATTCCACTACTGCGGTCGAAATAAGATACAATACAAACTAAAACTGGCAACGTGGAATGTAAGGACTTTCCTGGACTCATATGGCATCTCTGACAGACCTCACTGGAGAACAGCCTTGATCGTGTCTGAGCTGAGGCGCTACAACATCAACATTGCTGCCCTGAGTGAGACCAGGCTCCTGGATGAAGGCTATTTAACGGAGGAAGGGATGGGTTACACCTTCTTCTGGAAAGGTTTCCCCCCAGGTGGACAACACCTCCACGAAGTAGGATTGGCCATCAAGAACACCTTTCTACCAAGTCTCACAGAAACACCTGTTGGCATTAGTGAAGGACTACTGACCCTCCGTATCTCCCTGGCAAAGAAATGTTATGCCACGCTTCTCAGTGCCTATGCACCAACTTTGCCATCTGAGAATGAGGCCAAGGAATGCTTTTATCAGACATTGGATGAAGCTCTTTGCCACATCCCTAAGAATGATAAGATCCTTTTGCTTGGGGACTTCAGTGCTAGGGTGGGACAGAACAACTGGATATGGAGTGGAGTGCTAGGTAGGCATGGTATTGGCACGGTGAATGCAAATGGCATGAGACTACTTACTCTTTGCTCAGAGCATAACCTTACCATAACCGACACCATCTTCCAGCAGAAGGCAAAATATAAGACCTCATGGATGCACCCTCTCTCTAAACATTGGCACATGATCGACTTCATCATTGTGAGACATAGTGACATCAAGGATGTTCTTATCACCCGTGCCATGAGAGGTGCAGAGTGCTGGACTGACCACCGTATGATTGTGGCCAAGCTCCATATGAAAGTGCCTCCCCCTTGCGGCTGCAAAAACCCAATAAAAAGCGGCTAAGTTGCAACCGCCTGAGAAACACGGAAGCAAGAAGTAAGTTTCGATGCATCCTAGCTGAGAAACTAAGGGAGCTGGAATCTTGTCTGAGCTCAGAAAATACCATGGAACAACAGCGGACCTATATCAGCTCTGCGCTTTATGAGGCAGCAGCCCAATCCATCGGCCATAAGAGCAGGAACCACCAAGATTGGTTTGACGATAACTCAGACACCATCCACAACTTGCTTAAGGACAGGCACAAAGCACACCAGGCAACTTTAGACAATCCTTCATCCACCAGCATCAGGCAGCATTGGCAGGCAGCTCAGAGGAAAGTGCAAACGGCAATACGGGCCATACAAAATGAGCGGTAGACTGAAAAGGCGCATGAAGTCCAGTCCTTTGCCGATAATAATGACATGCATAATTTTTACAATGCTGTCAAAACCATCTACGGCCCAATAAATTGATGCATTACTCCCCTGAAAACAGCAGATGGTCTAAAACTTCTGAAGAATCAGAATACTATTCTGCTGAGGTGGGCTGAGCATTTTAACACCCTGCTAATCAGGACTCTGACGCAGACCCCACCATTCTGGAAGAACTGACTGAACTTCCTCCTATCCACGACCTCAGTCTACTGCCAACCTTCCAGGAGATTCTATCAGCTGTCCATTCCCTTAAGAGCAACAAGTCCCCGGCACTGACAATATCTCCGCTGAGTTACTGAAGAACAGAGGGTACATGTGTATGCGCACCCTCTACCAGCACATCACCAAGGCCTGGACTGATGAGAACATCACACAGCAATGGAGAAATGCAAACATCATTGTTATTTATAAGAACAACGGTGACAAGGCCATTTGCGTCAATAGTAGGGGTATATCACTCCTTTCTGTTGCTGGAAAGGTCCTGGCTAAGGTGATGCTTCAGAGACTCATCAGCAACATCACCAAGTCAATGCTACCTGAATCGCAGTGTGGATTTAGGAAGAACAGGAGCACGATCGACATGATCTTCACAGCCCGGCACCTTCAGGAAAAGTACCGGGAGCAACATCAGGACCTGTTTATGGCCTTTGTCGACCTCTCCAAAGCATTCAACACTGTACAAAGAGAGCTTTGATGGGATGTCCTCCTCAGGTTTGGCTGTCCCAATAAATTTGTTAACATCCTCCGCCAGTTCCACGATGGGATGACGGCTCGGGTGATCATAGGAGGGTAAGAGTCCGATCCCTTCCCTGCACACACAGGGGTGAGGCAGGAGTGTGTACTAGCACCAGTGCTCTTTAGCATCTTCCTCTTGTGTGCTACTAAGCTTCTCCACAACGAGACAGAAGCAGTGTGGCAGTGGACATCAGATTAGATGGTAACCTCTTTGACATCAGGAGACTCCACGCAACCACCAAACTTCGTAGAGAGCGGGTCCTGGAGCTGCAGTATGCAGACGACTGTGCTCTGTGGCCCATACTCTGGAGGATCTTCAGACTGTCCTTGCTGTGGCGGTGAAATCGTACAGCAGGATAGGGCTGACTGTCAATACCACCAAGACAGAAGTGGTTTGCCAGTGGAGTACCAGTGTCCCACCCACTCTACCTGCCTTCACTGTTGGTGATGAAAAGGTGTCAGTAGTGCCATCTTTCAAATGTCTGGGGAGCATTCTCTCTGAGGATAGTGGCATTGACAACGACATCCAGAGCCACATTAAACAGGCACCAGCTGCCTTTGGGAGACTTCGGCATAGAGTCTTTCAGAACAGGAGCCTTCGTCAATCCACAAAGGTCGCCGTATACCAAGCGGTCTGTGTCACCACCCTCTTTTATAGCTGTGAAGCTTGGGTAACCTACAGCCGTCACATCAATTCCTTGGAGCGCTTCCACATAAGCTGCCTCCAGCGCATCCTGGGAATTACCTGGCGTGAGCGGGTGCCTCACACTGAAATACTTGTAAAGACCAACTGCAGGAGTATTGAGGCCATGATCACCCAGCGTCAGCTGCAGCGGCTGGGGCACGTGATAAAGATGCCCCCATGCCGGCTACCCTGCAGGGTGTTATACAGTCAGCTACATCATGGTTGATGCTCAGCTGGAGGGTCGAAGAAGCGCTATAAGGATCAGATGAAGAATGCTTTAAGGAAGTGCAAGATCAGACCCGAGGACCTGGAGGATGTTGCTGCTGACCGTACCACTTGGCGACAGCTGTGTAGGGATGGGGTTCGTATTCTGGAGATGGAAAGAACAACCAGAAGACAGCAGAAGAGAGCCAGAAGAAATGCAGCCATTGTTGCCACCACTACCACATATACATGTCCCACCTGGAATAGAGCTTGTGGGTCCAGGAAAGGACCATATGGTCATCAAAGATCTCACCGGTAAAGGAGTGGACATCATCATCGGATTTCGATGGACAACCAAAGAGAGAGAGAGAGAGTGAGTGTGAGTGTGTGTGTGAGTGTGTGTGTGTGTGTGTGTGTGTGTGTGTGTACGATATACATAAAGTATTGTAAACTAAATGCCAAGAATCCCACTGATCACTAGATTTAAATCTATGCATTTTCAATTATAATGTTGTTGCAACTTGATACCACCAATGTACTTTCAGTTAATGTCTGTTTGTGTAATCAGATACTGTTGGATCAGGTATGAATAAATAAATTCATGCTGGTTACCACCTGACAATATTAGTCTGCAAATATATAAAATTATGTTTTTTTCTATTACATCTATGATGCATATAGATGTAATAGCTTTATTTTGCCAAGTTAGAAATTGAAGATTTGTTTTTAGGAATCATTTCAGCGTAACAATAAAGTTCATGACAGTGCCTCTCCAATGCAATTGCAATTTATATCACTTTGAAAGCAATTTGTGCAATTTTCACTTAATTAACTAATTACATAGTGAACGTTTGTAATTACACTGATACCACAGATGACCTGTCTGAACCCCTATCCTACAGGATTATGTATGTAAGCATCTAGAAGTCATGCTAAATGTGATAAATGTGCAGTACCTTTTCTGAAAATGATTGCAGCCAGTCACTGCTGCACACTGCAACATTCTGCTATTGTGTTTTTGTATTATCCTACCTCAAATAAGATAATATTATGTGAATGAAAAAGTAACCCTTCAGTATTTTTCACTGTGTTTCCAAGTAGATAAAATGCCTTAATATTGAAGGGTAATTTCTGTCTGGCTTTAAATTCCCTGCTTCAATTTATTACAGGTGTTTGCTTAGGTTTTTTTGTCTAGTGGCAGACTAATAAGAGATAACCCATTCAGACTGTAAATTAGGGGAGGGATGGTACTGGTAAGCTTTATAACTGATCTCCTTTAATGACGTGCCTGCACTCGATATACATTCTGCAGTGACACTGCAATGGCTGAGGGGCGGCTGTTGGCGGCTTGGAATGAGCTCATTCTCCCAGGAGGGAGCAAGGCTCAGAGTGAATCGCTGAGAAGCTGCAGCTCGTGTGTGAAATACGTCCTCATTCCCTCTTTACTGGCCTGATTCTTCACTTGGGGGCTGTGCACATGGTAAGGAGATATCTCGTTTGATTCATTTCAAATTATGCAAAGAGTGCTTTTTGATGAATCATTGATACTCCAGCGTTTCCTTTTATTGGAGGGACTGAGGGCCTGAATTAAATTCTAGAACATCCGGACAGATCCACACTGCTTGGATAATGCTGTCCTGCCTGTGTGCCAAAATACCTTTAAATGAATTTGTGAAAAAAAACAGTTTGGGAGGATAATTGGTGATGCAGGCAGCAAAAGGCACCTCCTCAATGTTAGAGCACTACCATACACAGCAGTCTGTGCTTTGCACTTTGGAACATGTATTTTAAGGTTAGTGATTTTCCGTCTGGAGATATTTCACCTTACATGCTACAAGCTACGTTATAGATATAATGTCCTGTGTTGCTTGGTTGCATTGGGATAAAATAAGCTGCAGTGTCTTGAAGGAAAGCCAAAGAGAAATTAGGCCTATTTAATATTAATATCATAATGAAGAAAAACGCTGGAGCTATTTTAAAAAAAATGTGATTGCTTAACAGGTATTACATTTGACAGATGTTCTTCAGCTTTATCACTTAAACTGTTTCAGTATCTGTTAAATTTGCATGTTTATAATGGCACAGCTGTACAGGGGCTCTTGCTTAGTAACATTTAAAATCTGATTGACAAGGAAGGTACTATTTCAATGCAGCTATAAATTTAATTTAATCTCACTAAAGTCAGTCTCCTAAATGATGGAAAAGGCCTCAAGTCTGTTCGCTGTTTAAAATGCAGACAGTAGTTTTTGCTTGTGGGACATCTGTAATTTGGGAGATCACAAAAAACTGTCATGGTTCATTGCAATATAGTCATCCATCTATTTTCAATTAAGATATTATTAGTGATTTACTTCCTAATTCTACTTTGAAAGGATATTTATTGTTTGCATTTCATTTTGGACTTTGCATTGTGCTCTGCTCTTGTTTTTGGTTAATTCTGCAGAGATCATTTATAAAATTTATTGACCCTAACAAAAAGGCCATTTTATTTTATGACTAGACAGGTACAATGAGTTGTGCACTGAAATGTGTTAGTGCACTGTGTGGTAGTTTTGTGCGCACTGTGAAAACCAGCTAGATTCTCTTTAATTGTTAACTTTAGTCAAAGAAGATGGTAGGTGCCTGGCTCAGGGATGAGACGGAGGGGGGAGGGTGGATTGTGGAAGTTAAAGAGTCTGTGGATGGTCTTGCAATCTAGCAAGCATTGGGTCTATGTAATAACGCTATCAAATGTTAAAAGAGTAGGATTACTGCACTGCCACTATAATGCTCTTTTGTAGAAAGGCCTTCATAGAGATGTAATTATAAGCCTTAAGTTATTATTAATGTTCATTGAAGGGTGTCGAACAAAACACGTCAAAGCTAGCAGTTAGTAGGCAGTAGGCTAATTGTAGTTGACATACGACTGCACAAAGTGCTGAATAAGAATTGATACCTAGGATGGCTGGTATACTATTAAACATGCTGAATTCCAGGAAAGCTGAATAGCAGCAGCATAGCTGCCTGCACCGACAGCACAACACTGCACAACTAATCTACAGTACAGGCCGAGAAAAAAGCTAACAGGTCGCAGAAGAGGCCATAGATTCTATTTGTTCCTTATGTATTTTCCATGTTAATTCCCAACCCTACCCCCCTTTTCCCCTCCCGGCATATTTTAATTGTTTTATGTTTCTGTATCCATAGCAACAGCACTGAAATTAATGTAATGAAATAATAAAAGGTAACAGAAATAAAGCAGGAAAAATTGCTGTGAAGAGAACAAAATCAAGTATAAGATCAGAAGAGGAAAGTATCGTCCTGGGGACTGTCTGTACATTTTTCTGTTAAATTAAAATGTTATCATATAATGTTTCTTTCTAACACTACAGGCAAAGAATTGCTCAGTACCAGTATGTCAGCTGAATTTCAGTCATGCACTTTGCTTCAATGATTTTGTGAAGTTATAAAATGAAATTGCATTGAAGTCCCCCAAATTTATATGAATAATATTTAGACTTTTGAGAGTTGTGTACTGATCAGTGACAAAGCATAATGTTTTGAAGATGGATTATTTAAAAATATTTAAATGATCACAATTTTAGATCATTACAAATATGTAGCTTATGAGGTGAAGAATGCAAGCTGAAGATACAGGTGACATACATACAAGTTTCAAGATCGCTTAATGTCATTTCCAGTACAAAATTGTAAAGAAGAATGAAAAAATTACTACTCTGGATCTGATACAGCAAAAAACACAATAATACAAAGAACACAATAAATATATTATATATGATTCTGTGAAATTTTATACTAAGTTTCAAGAAGAATTAAGATTTAGTTTCATCACTATGTGGGATAACATGTATGGATTGTACTGCTTACATTACTTATCTGTTTCTTGAACAATATTACCAGGTTTTGGCAGTAAACCATATATATGTTTGTGTATACAAATAACCAACCAAATGCACTCACATTCACACACATGCTCACACTGTACTTATGCCAGATTGAGTAATTGAAATACAGTTAAATTTACTAAGAGCTAATGGTGAACACAATAAAAGAGGTTATGATGACTACAGTTTAATGTTAACAGAAATCTTCATTGTCAATGCCATAATTTGCAAGTTAGAGAAAGTTATGATAGGTGGATTGTTTGAAAACTGTCATGGCACAATATGGATGAACGTTCTGAATCTAATGACTGGATAATGGCAGGACGTTCTGCCCAAAAAAACAGAATGTACTACCTGGAGGTCTGTTTTGGAGCACGTTGAACATGAGAACAATGATTTTGAAAGTATACTAAGGCGGGGGGGGAGTTTATCAAAACGAAAGGGAGGTGCTGAATTGGATGAGGCAGACAAAATTCTGAATACTGTTTTGGTTGGATCGGGATTAGTGAGGAGGATTTAGTAAAGCTGTTGCAGGCATAAACAGACTCATGAAGATGTGCATCATCAGGCTGAGTTTCCTCTCGGAAGAGAGATAGTATCAATGACTAAAGTATGGAAGCTATGGGCAGAGCCAAAAATTGTTGAGATGCGGTACGTTTTGACCCATTCATTGCTTAATATTAAAAAGGCATTGGGATTGCAGAGGGACATCTAGTGAATCAAGATACAGTAGGTTCATGTGAAATTAGTGTCAGGGATGTGAGGATGGAGAGAGTTCTGAAGATTCAGCAAAAGATAGCACCGAAGATGGAAGCATGGAATACACCGTGGGGATTCATGAGAATATTAGTGTATATAGCAGTGTCTGTTGTGGAGGCAATGCGAGAAGATTGAAATGAAGAGAGTGCATTGCCAGACCAGCAAATTACTAGCAAGAGCTTGGTCAAAGAGTCATACAGCATGAAAATGGGCCATTCTGTTCAGTGTGTTAATCACTCCAATCAAGCCTTCTACATCTAGGCAATTCAAGTGCTCATCTTAACTCTTCTAAAATGCTGTTGCCATCTCTGTTGCCACCACTCTTTCAGGCAGTATATTCTAGGTACATGCCACTCTCTAGGTGAAAATTTTCCCACAAATTCTCTCTAAATATTGTTCCCATCATCCTAAATCTATACCCTCTAGTTTTATCTGTCTCTGTTAAGCAGGGGTTTCCTGCAGTCGATCCTATCTATACAACTCATAATTTTATATACTTTAATCAAGCCCCTTCTTAGTCTCCTCCACTGCAGGGGAAACCATACCTATCCTGTCCAGTCTCTCCTCGTAACTGAACTGCTCCATCGCAGCCAACGTTCTGGTGAATCTCCTTCACATCCACTCAAGCGTAATTCTATCTTTCCTATGATATAGTGACCACAACTGCTTCTGAAGTAGGAAGCAGTGAATTTAAATCTGTCATAAACCATGGAAAGGCTAAGCAAAGTAAAAATAAACAATGGAGTTTACCTTTTTGATGAATCAGAGCAAGTAGTGCAGTGATTAAGCCATTCCGAGAGGTGGAAGGCAATAGCACATTTGTGGATGGATATTTAACAAAGTAGATACTCAGACAAGGACATTTAGTGTTCTAAGTTGAACAATGGCAGTTAAGGGAATACATGGCGGGTTGCAAAGAATAACTGAGCAAGAATAAAGAGCATTACAATCCCATTTAGCATTGGAATTGCTCGTGAAATTAGTGTGAGTGATGTGAGAATGGAGAGACTTCAGAAGATTCAGTCAGTAAATGGGGAATGAGAGAGAGAGAGAAAATTGCACTGTAAAATACTGTGATATTTTTGATTTTTAAACTGGCAGCACTCAGTTTGACATTAGTTATGACAGAAACACATCATGAAGTTTTTGTCCTAAGAGTGCAGTTTTATTAAAATAAAGGGATAAATCTTCTCATTGTTCACATTGGGAATAGGTGGCAGAGAGGATCCCCTTTATATCACAAAATGATTGATTTCAACTGAATGAATTTCAATAGAATTGAGTGGGTGGAGAATTTACCCTGCATGCTTCATAGCCTCAAGCCACTGTCAAAAAGACTGCTTTTTTGAGCCAACAAGGCAAACATTGTAATAGCAATTTTCATACCATCAAAAACATCTTTAGTTTCGGTGCCAACCTCAACAGTTTGTGACTGTTGTAAATGGAGCCAAGAGTATAAATTCAACAGGTTCTGAATCAGAATCACGTTTATTATCATTAACATATGTCATGAAATTTGTTGTTTTGCAGCAGCGGTACAGTGCAAGACATAAAAATTACTATGAACTGCAAAAATAAATAGTGCAAAAGACAAATAACAGGATAGTGTTCTTGGGTTAATGGACCATTCAGAAATCTGATGGAGGGAAAAAAACCATTCTTAAAACATTGAGTGTGGGTCTTCAGGCTCCTGTAACTCCTCCCCAATGATAGTAATGCCAACAGGGCACATCCTGGATGGTCAGAATTTTCAATGATGAATGCTAGTTTCTTGAGGTAGCATCTCTTGAAGATGTCCTCAATATCAGGAAGGTATTGCCCATGATGGAACTGGAAGACTGAGAATGAGGAAAACAATGGAACGGCAGCATAAACTAACCAGCAAATTCTAGCAATTTAAAACTCTTGTTAAAATCTTATTTTCTGACATGTTTCTGGGTCGTAAGTGTGTTGACGTTGCCATGTGCTGTATTCCAGCAAGATGTTGGGTTATATACAGAAAGTAATTAAGGTTCCTTTACACTCTACCTTGTTTAATTCCAGATGTATTCCTTCTTTCACTTCTCTACTTTCAGTTGTATTCACAAAACTACATGGCTTAGATGGTATGTTATTACAATATGTTTCTTATTACCTAGACACCTGGTTGATTGCATCTCTGACACTTGAGCCTCTAACATTTATGGCTCTCCTTTTTATAGTTAAAAATCATTCACAACAGCAGAGAAGCTTACCCTGGAGGAAGAATGTTAGGCTGGAGCACTATAATAACATGGCAGCTAGATATTTAGATGTTCCTGAAAATAAAGCAGAATGACTGTGAAATGAGTCTCCAGCCAGAATAGTAAATGTTAAAATACTAAAGCAGGTGAGACCCCTCTGTTGGTCAGGGTCGGTCATGGACGTTGAGTCCCAGCTGTCTACGTGATAATCATGCCAGTACACACTGCAGGACAGTGCAATATGGAGAGGAAGGTGTTGCCCATGCAGCAGGCAAAGGAAACGCAGAGACTGATACAGTTTGGCACCAGCGATGTCGCAGGGGTTGCCACTCAGCGTTCAACTCAACGTAGGACTGCCCTAGGGACTCCAGCTCCAGATTTTTTCCTTGCAGTTTACTCCTGAAGCCTTCACAATGAGTGGTTGCAGGTGAGAGGAAGCGGAGGTTTGAGATCACAGCTTTCCTTCTCAGGCAGCACGGTAGCTTAGTGGTTGGCACAGCACCTTACAGTATGTGCGACCCAGGTTCAATTCCCTTCACTCCCTGTAAGAAGTTTGTACATTCTTCCCGTGACCACGTGGGTTTCCTCCAGGTGCTCCAGTTTCCCCCCACAGTCCAAAGATGGACAGGTTGATAGGTTAATTGGTCATTGTAAAATTTCCCATGATTAGGCTTGGATTAAATCGGGGGATTGCTGGGCAGCGTGGCTCACAGGGCTGGAAGGGCCTATTCCTCAATAAATAAATAACAGATGAGCTGCCCACCGTGGCTGACGAGCCTCATGGGCTCAAAGTGACTGGTTTTAAGGCACCACTAACTCGCCTTTGCCCTTCCTCCACTCAGTAGAAACAGTTCTACTGGGCTTAGCAGCTAAGCCACACATGAAGACCGAGAGCTGGACTTGGTTGTCAGAGGCTATTTGAGACAAAATTGAGTTATGGACATCTTCAAACTGGAACCCATTCAATACCAAGTAGAGCCTGTGTTGGTCAGTTCTCCCTTGTAGAATATGTGCGGCCAAACCAATCTTGATTGCTGCACCTCAGAAACTCAGTGGTAGTCTCGGCCCCCTGACTATATCCATGCAAAACACTTAACTGGAGCTAATCAAATGAATGTTCTTTTATTTTTGCTTCCTCAATTTTGTCCTAACTTATTCTCTGGTCTTTGTGAAACTGACATGATTTAAAAAAAACTCATTTTGTCCATATCTGTGGCCATGGAGTACTGTTTACTGTTAACAAGGCATCCAAGCTCCCAATATGATGCACATTTCAAAATGAAAGTTTGCTGCTGGCCATTTTGCAAAAGAAACAACATTAATATCTAGAGTCTACATCTGAAAAGCTCATTGATTTGTTTGCACATGCAAGTAAGGGGAAATAAAAGTGGGAGGGTTCACATTACAATGGATTGCATTCACAGTTTGGTTGCTGGTGCTCAGTGAACCAGATTTTAGAATACAGATTTTTTTTTACACATGAGTATTAAAGAAATATAAGTCCCTGCAGGATACAAATTTAAAGAAAGCAGGCCCAGATTTAAAGAACCTTGCCCCAGCTTCTTCTACCTCCCACCACTACCTCTTCCCTCCCCCACTACCATCACTTTCTTCCTATTTTTTTATATCAATGTGTGGCCTCAATCCCTGAAGTTAGGAATTGTTTCTCCACCCAGGAATTCTTTCTTCAGTCTGGTCTCAACCTGTGAAAACCCTTCTGTAATTTTTGCAACACTGTAAATGTTAGACCATATCAATGTGCTGTTGCATCTTCACAATGGGCTTAAATGTGGAACAGTGAAATTTGATATCAAAGCTATAAAGCAGTATCAGAATTTTTAAAAATCATATTATCAGGAATGTACTTTCTTAATGGGACGTTGCTTATTCCACCTTTTGAATAAACTATGAGTTTCAGTACTTATATGCTTTCATGGATATTTATTATTAATTATTGCAGTTACTGAAAGGAACCAGAGTCTCTTGTTGTTTTATGTATTAAAGGATCTAAAGCAATAGATAAACAATTACCATTGAGATGTAAATAATTGTTGGACAAATTGCATGGGACCTGGCAGAGGTATTTAAAATGCCATTAACCTTTGGTGCGCTACCAGAGGACTGGAGGATAACTAATGTTGTTCTGTTCTTTAAGAAAGGCTCTAAAAATAAGCTGTGAAATTATAGGCTGATGAACCTGACTTCAGTCGTGGGTTAATTATTGAACAGTGTTCTAAGGAACAGGATATGTAAGTATTTGAATTGAGAAAGCCTCATTAGGGAGAGTCCACATGTCTTTGTGTATGTTAATTAATGTCTGACCAATTTTCCACAGTTTTCATGGAGGTCAGGAAAGTTGATGAAGAACTGGATGTGAATGGAGTTTACGTGGACTTTAGCAAGGCCTTTGACAAAGTCCTGCATTGGAGGCTGGTCCAGAACGTTTAGTCACTTGGCATTCAGGATGAAGTAGTAAATTGGATTCAATATTGGCTAAGTAGGAGAAACTAGAGGGTGGTGGAGATGGTTGTCTTTCTGACTGGAGGCCTGTGACTAGTGATGTGCTGCAACAGTCGGTGCTGGGTCTATTGTTCTTTCTCATCTCTCTTAATGATTTGGTTGATAATGTGGTAAACTGGATCAGCAAATATGCAGGTGACACCAAGATTGGGGACATAGTGGACAGCAAGGAAGGCTCTCAAAGCTTGGAGCAGGATCTGAACCAGCTTGGAAAAATAGTAGATGGATGTAATGCAGATTAATATGAAGTACTGCGCTTTGGGAGGACAAACCAGGGTAGGAGTTACACAGTGAATGGTGGGGTCCTAAGGAGTGTAGTAGAAAAAAGGAATTTTGGAATACAGATCTGTAATTCTTTGAAAGTAGTATTATAGGTGGTAGGATCATAAACAGAGCTTTTAGCACATTGGCCTTCATAAATCAAAGTAATAAGTACAGGATGTTATGTTGAAGCAGTATAAGATGTTGGTCAGGCCATATTTGGATTATCGTGTGCAGTTTTGGTCACTTGCGCACAGTAAGACTGAAATTGTACGGTAAAGATTTGCAAGGATGTTGCTGGGACTTGAGAACATGAGTTATAGGAAAAGGTTGAATAGGTTTGTATTTTATTCCCTGGAGTGCAGGGAAATGAGGGGAGGTTAAATTCAAAGAGCTTCTTTCCACCGAGGTTGAGTGAGACTAGAACTAGAGGTCATAGGTTAAGGGCCTCTAGAGAGTTTGACTAGAGAGTTTGCCGAAGAGAGTTACCAGGACATTGAATGAATGAAAGGATTTTATCTATGGGGAGATACTGAAAAAGCTGGTATGTTTTCTCTGAAACGCAGAGAAGATGGAACTGATAGGTAAGATTAGGGTAGAGATTCAAAATCTTTTATTCCGTTGGAAGGGTATCAAAAATAATGGGGTAGTGCTTTAAAGTGAGAAGTTTTAAAGAGGATTGTAGGGGTTGATATCTGGAATATACTGCCAGACTATGTGGTAGAATCAAATTCAATCCTTATGTTTAAGAGGCATTTACGGAGACACTGAAAAAGGCAAGATATAGAAAGTTACAGTCAGAATGTGGGGAAATGGTATTGGTGGAGATGGGCAAAATGGTTGTCATGGTTGTAAGGGGTCATAGGGCGTGTCTCAACTATGACTCTATTGTATAGCCTGTCGAAAGCCTATCTTCAATTAACAAATTGAGTACCTGCATTTACTTTGGATCTTCTTTTGTTACTCAAACTTTTCAAAACCCTTAATTTATCTTTGAAATGCAAAGATCCATCCAAAGTGGTTATTTTATAGATCATTCCCTCAAGGACTTTCTACACTTTCTTTACTGCTAACCTCAATGGCTGGAGCAGATTTGGTTCCAAAAAACTCTGAGTGAAACAGTCAGGAGGAAGACCGACAATTTTGATTATTTAGCTCTCTGTTAGAATTTTGTGTGAGTGTCAGTCTAAGAGCTGTTATGCTATATAAAATGAATTCTTCATATGCATTACATTTTCAGCATGTTGCTTATTACAAGTTTGGCAGCTGGTGGATTAAATACCACAGGGGAAGGAGAACTTATGAAACAAAAGATATTAGTTCGTCTACTTTAGTGGCAGTTCTCCGCAAGTAGCTAACGAAACTCCAGTGTAAGGTGTTTATTTATTTCATAAATGCTGCTTACAATCACGTGCAACTAGAAACATAGGCTAAAGTTAAAGTGTGCTCCTACTTTCAAATCTGACAAGAAAATATGCAGATTTTTTGTAACATGTATAATTGCAAAATATAATTTTATTGCTGTTAGCTTTTGGTCAGCCAGAGTGCAGAATGTGCATAAGTTCCTCCAGGAACTTCCTCAAGTTTGTTTTCCAATTCATGAGATTAACCTCCGTGGAAAATAATAATTTTTCATTTAATCTTTGTTAAAGCCATGGTGACAGAGTTGGAGAAATCACTAATAACCAAACTTTGTTCCACCTTTATTGAGCAACTCAGCAGGTTCATGGCGGATCTTTTTAAAGCTATTGTTTTCAATTTGGAGTGTGTTTGTGGATGACCAATATTATTGCTGAACCCTAATTGCTTTTACACTAAATGTTACACAAGGGTCATTTAAGGGTCAACCAGAATGTTGGGCTGGGAGCTAATTCAGCAGATTTCTGCTGCTCGTTACCAATAATTACTCATTTAGAACAAACCTGGATTATGACCTAAATTTAAACTCCTTGGCTACACAGTGGAATTTGAATTTTGCTCTCTTGATTGTTGGACTGGCAATTTAACCATTGTGTCACCATAATGCTTTTAGCAACTACTGATTTACATTCATTTTTCCCAAGATTATGGGTGCTGATGACACATCTCTACTTTTCCTTGAGAAACTAGTGAATATTCCTTTTCCAAGCTACTAAGCAATGCACTTCAGCTTTTTGACTTAGCAACATTTATGTATCACCTTTAACACATTCAAAATGACTCAGGCACTTCAGAGAATTATTATCAAACAAAAAAAAAGAATCAAGCCATGAAAGAGACACTCAGACAGATGACTAAATGCTTGGCCGGGGTGGGGGGGTGGGTGTGAGGAAGGTTTGAAAGAAATATTTTAAAGCTGAGAAAAGAGGTAGAGAAGGCAACAAGAATTAGCATGGGACTCCGGTTGTAAAGGGTTTGGCAGCTGAAAGCCTTCACATATGAAGAAATTCATGATGATCATGAGACTCGAATTATCTCAGAGTTTAAAGGGCTGGAAGAGATTAAACAGATACTTTATCGATCCGAAAGGAAATTTCACTGTCACAGTAGCATTACAAGTGCACAGATATTGGATTATCACCAACAGTAGCTTATCATAAAGGGGACCCTCTTCAAGGGAACCACCACCCAGGCAAGGGTCGACACACCGGTAGGTTCCACAAGGTTACCCCAGACACACAATGTGATAGCCACTTTCCAGTTCCACGACATACGAAATAACTCCAACAGTGATTTGCCACAGGGGTGCCTTTCTTCAGTGAACTACCACACCCACACGAGGGTAACACACAAGTGGTATTCACAAAGGTACTCCCCTCACCAGAGAACCCACTCCTGCGGATTAACTTTGTGACAGTCACACCTTCATATTGGAATGGAACTGGATAGATATAAATTGGATAGATATATGGACAGGAAAGTAATGGAGGGTTATGGGCTGAGTGCAGGTCGATGGGACTAGGATAGGGTAAGAGTTCGGCACGGACTAGAAGTGCCGAGATGGCCTGTTTCTGTGCTGTAATTGTTATATGGTTATATGGTTATAAATAGAATGGATAAAAAATAAGTTACCATAGTCTAACAGGAGGGGGGTCATCACTTCCCCGGCTATAGGTTGATTCATTATAGAGTCTAATGGCCAAGGGTAAGAATGACTTCATATAGCGCTCTTTGGAACAGCACAGTTGTCTTAGTCTATTACTGGAAGTGCTCCTCTCTTCAGCCAGGGTGGCACACAGAGGGTGAGAAACCGTACCGAATTGCCAGGATTTTCAGTAAGGTTCTTTGTTCTACCAGCCTCCAGTGTGTCCCATTTGACTCCTATAACAGAGTCAGTCTGCCTGTTGGCATCACCCGTGTTGATGCTATTGTCCCAGCACACCACCGCATAGAAGATTGTATTGGCAACAACAGACTGGTAGAACATGTGAAGGAGAAGCCTTCTTCACTTGCCGAGATAAGGAGAGATGAGACCACTTAGGGATTAGTAATTAATTCAACGTGTGCTATTGTTGGGAGGAATAAGTAAAGAAGATGGTGATCAGAAGCTAGTCAGCTTTGTTCTAGACCATGTTAACCAATTTGTGTTTGGTAGATCTACTGTAAACTTATCCATACAAAGGCCAATACACTTGTGATGTGACTTGATGGTGTCGTTAATTCTCTGGGGAGTTAGGCAGTGAGTAGCTGTCTCAGAACCCAGATATAGCTTTGCCGAGCAGGTAGTTGGTAATGTGCCATGATAGAATTATTCATGACAGCTTCTATTTTTCTTCTGATGGCTGTCCTCTGAATGGATGAAAAATAGCTGGAGTGGATTTGTACTTTTTTATGGGAAGAACATGTAGGGGACTTTTCCAACTTGTTGAGTATGCATCTGTACTCCCTTTAAGCTACCACTTTGCCGGAAGGCTTACAGGTCCTGGAGGGGAGCCCTTTTGGTACCCTGTTTGAGAGGAAAGGGAATTTAGTGAGTGCGCCCAGACCTGAAGCTACAGCCAGTTTCTAACACAGTCCTTCGTAGAGTATTGGCATTGATATTGGTTTATTATTGTTGCATGTACCAAGATATAATGCCTTGTCTTGCATATTATTTATGCAGTTCAAAATAATTACACAGTGCTTTGAGGTAGAACAAGGTAAAACATTAACAATGCAGAATGAAGTATAGAAGCTACAGAGAAAGTCAGTGCAGGGAAACAATAAATTCTAATATCAAAATGAGGTTAATTGTGAGGCCAAGAGTCTATCTTATTATACAAGAGACCTGTTCAAGAATCTGATAACAATAGATAAAAGCTGTCCTTGAGCCTGGTGCTATATGCTTTCTGGCTTTTGTATCTTCTGCAAGATGGAAGAGGGATAGACGGGGTCTTTGATAATGCTGGTTGCTTTAATGAAGCAGATAGAAGAGTAGATAGAGTCCATAGTGGGGAATCTGGTTTCTGTGATGTGCTGAGCTGTTTCCACAACTCTCTATAGTTTCTTGTGGTTATGTGCAGAGCAGTTATGATACCAAGCTATTCGGCATCCAAATGGAGTGCTTTCGAGGGAGCACCAAAAAAAAAAATTGAGAAGGGTCAAAGGGGACTTGCCAAATTTCTGTAGCCTGCAGAGAAAGCAGAGGTGTTGGTGAGCTTTCTTGAACATGACATCAACAAGGGTTGGGACAGAACAGGTTATCGGTGATGTCCACTCTTAGGAACTTGAAGCTCTCAATCCTCTCAACATCAACACCACGTTTTGTTGACATAGAGGAAAATGGTGTTGTCATGACACAATGTCAGTAAGCTCTCTATCTCCTTCCTGTACTCAGACTCATCATTATTTTTAGATGCAGCCCGCTATAGGGATATCACCGGCAAACTTGTAGATGAAGTTAGAGCAATATCTGGCCATGCAGTCTAAATATACAGGGAGAAAAGTAGGGGTCTGAGGACTCAAACTCGTGGGTCATCAGTTCTGAGAATTATCATGACAGAGGTTTTGCTGTCTATCATTAGTAATTGCAGTCTGTTGGCCAGGAAGTCAAGGATCCAGTTGCAGAGGGAAGCTTTGACTCCCTGGATTTGGAGTTTGGTGATGAGTTTGCCTGGAATTATAGTATTGACGCTGCTGCAAACGATAGTCTCACAGATGTGTCTTTACTGTCCAGATGTTCCTGACATGAATGTAGGGCCAGAAGCTAGCATCTGACATAGAACTCTTCCAGCAGTAGGTTAAGTTTTTCTGGGAAGCTGTAGTGAATGTGTGCCATGATGAGCCTCCTGAAGCACTTCATGATGGTAGATGTCAGAGGTGTCCTAGTAGTAGTCATTAAGGCATATTATCGTGTTTTTCTTGGGTACTGAGATGATAGTAGCACTTAGCAGTAAGGCTGAGATGGTCTCAGGTTGCATAAGCTTTCCATCTCCAATATTCAGTCTTTTCTTGATCTATGGAGTGAACTAAGGGTGGCTTCTGTGATGTGGGAACTTCAAGAAGAGCCTAAAATAGATTATGTTCTTGAAATACTTGGCTGAAGGTGGTTGGAGAGGATTGCAAATAGTAAGGGTTTTGCATTCCTGTGCTTGTCTCTGAAAGATTTAATTTTGGAGAGGTTCGTGGATGCATCTTGCCGAATATCAACCAGTACTCGCCACTATAAATGGTCAGAATACAGAATTGTAACTGACGTTTAGGTATGTACTTTTTCTTCTGTCTTGTTCTTGTTAATATACAGTGGTTTAAACCTTTGTATAGATTTTTGTAGTGGTACGAGGCAGCTTAGTGGCTTGCTGGGTTACTTCAGAGGATATTTTAATGTGAATTATACAGTATCCATGTAACCTAAGATGAAGATTCCAAAGCAAGGACAATTGCATATGTGATAGATTGATTTCTGAAGACCAGGTTGTTTTTACTTCACTACTTTTCTGGAGAGCCACATTTTTGACCTTAGCCTTTCCCAATCAGTGGTGTTGCTGCCAGGACACTTCTGATGATTAACATTGCAGACTGCCCCTTGGAGCAAGCCTTTGTTGCTCACTGTGCTTTCTCCAAGTGCTACTAAATAAGAAATACTCCTAATATGCATTTACAAAGAGAGTACGGTAAGCAATAAATGGCAGAAGATTTCTTTGCCCATGTGTCACATTACACTATAAGACTTAAAGGTCTAAAAGTAACGCTTGCGGACTCCTTCCCCATTATTTAACACTATGCTACTATCTGGAATGTCTCTGTCTTAGCAGAAGGCAGGAGTATACAATGGAGCCTGTTTCTTTGTCCGTTTTAGTAATAGTGATGAAACTTTCCAAATTTTGAAACAAATGGCCCGTACTAATTGTAGTTTTAGGGTCCACAGAGGGCAACTATACAGAGCTGTATGTTATATGTACTGTCTATATTCTGTGCCTTGGTTGATGTTAGATGACTAACTTTATTATAGATTTTTGTAGTGGTTGATACAGCTAATTGGCTTGCTGGGCTATTTCAGAGTATATTTAAGTGTGAATCAGTTTGCTCTACAAGCCTGGCCAAGTAAAAGTGGAAGATTTTCTGCCCTGAAAGACAATAAGATAATTTCTTTGTGTAATCTTTATGGCACAAGGTACTTGGTCCAAAATTGATTCACTGAAATTAAATTTTCAGCTTTGTGTTGAGATTTAAATTCACATTCCAAAAGACGTCTGAATTTCTAGTCCAGTAACGTTATTATAATGTCCTCCCAAATTCATGTACTTACAAATTATTTTTAGCCGTTTCATTTTTGATAAAGGATATTAGTTTCAAAGTTCAGAGTAAATTTAATATCAAAGTACATGTATCTCACCAGATACAACCCTAAGATTCATTTTCTTGCAAGCATACTCAAAACCTTTGTAAAATAATAACCATAATAGAATCAATGGAAGACTGCACCAACTTGGCCAGTCAACCAGTATGCAAAAGACACGAACTGTGCAAATATAGAGAGAAATAAATAATAATAAATAAGCAATAAATATTGAGAGCATGAGATGAAGAGTCCTTGAAAATGAATCCATAGGTTGTGGAAACTCTTCAATGATGTGAAGATGTGTGAAGTTATCCCATTTGGTTCAAGAGCTTGATGGTTGAAGTGTAATAGCTATTCCTGAACCTAGTGATGTGAGTCCTGAGGCTTTTGTACCTTCTTCCTGATCACAGCAGTGAGAAGAGAGCATGTCCTGGGTGGTGGGGGCCCCTAATGATAGATGCTGCCTTCCTGCAGCAACGTTTCAGGTAGATGTGCTCAATGGTGGGGAGGGCTTTACCTGTGATGGACTGGGCCATATACATTACTTTTTGTTGGATCTTCCATTCAAGGGCATTAGTGTTTCCATACCAGGCTGTGATGTAGTTAGTCAATATATTTTCCACCACACATCTAGAGAAGTTTGTCAAAGTTTTAGATGTCATGTTGAATCTTTGCAGACTCCGGAGGAAGTAGAGGCACTGCTGTGCATTTTTCCTAATTGCCATTACATGCTGGGCCCAGGACAGGTCCCTCAAAATAATAACCAAGAAATTTAAAGTTACTGATATCTGATACTTCGATGAGGACTGACAGGTCAATCTCGTTTCCTCCTCCCGAAGTCAATAATCAGCTTCTTGCTCTTGCTGACATTGAGTAAGAGGTTGTTGCTATGGCACCACTCAGCCAGATTTTCAAACTCCTTCCTATATGCTGATTTGTCACCACCTTTGATTTGGCCGAAGACAGTGGTATTATCAAACTTGAATATGGTATTGGAGTTATGAATTAGAATCAGATTTATTATCACCAGTATGTGACGTGAAATTTGTTAACTTAGCAAGAGCGGTTCAATGCAATACATAATCTAGCAGAGAGAAAAAAATAATAAATAAACAAGTAAATCAATTATGTATATTGAATAGATTAAAAAAATGCAAAACAGAAATACTGTATAGTAAAAAAAGTGAGGTAGTGTCCAAAGCTTCAGTGTCCATTTAGGAATCGGATGGCAGAGGGGAAGATGCTGTTCCTGAATCGCTGAGTGTGTGCCTTCAGGTTTCTGTACCTCCTACCTCAGTGGTCCCCAACCACCGGGCCGCGGACCGGTACAGGGAGGCAAAGCATATGCTACCGGACTGCGAGGAAACAATATGATTTGGCAATATGAAATGATATGAGTCAGCTGCACCTTTGCTCATTCCCTGTCACGCCCTCTGCTGAACTTGAACGCACGCAAGGTCATTACGCAGGCGGGGTCATCAGTCGGTCATTAACCTACAACTACTCGATGAGTAAAAAACAAGTGTCGCTTGAGAGTTTCTTTGGAAGAGGTGGTAGGGGACCAAAAGGCCTAACGATGATGATAACGCAGAGACAGCTGAGGCCGAGACTGCAAAAGAAAAGCTTCCTTCAACAGAAAATACGACGAGTCAGACATAAAATATGGCTTTATTGTGACCAGTGACTTGCACGCTCCAAGCCCCCTGTGTGTGATATGTGGAGACAAGCTGTCTAATGAAACATATCACTATATTCATGCGAGGAAAATATGCGCTGCGTTTAATATTAAATTTGTTAGATAAACCCTTTTAGAAACGAAATTGAGTGTATTAGCCACTTATAAGTGACTTATAGTTGACTTACCACCTGTATTCCTGTTGTGATTAATACCCCCGCCCCCGGTCGGCCAGTCCACAAGAATATTGTCAATATTAAACCGGTCTGCGGTGCAAAAATGTTTGGGGAACCCTGTCCTACCTGACGGTAACAGTGAGAAAAGGGCATGCCCTGGGTGCTGGAGGTACAACTCTCCATGGTCCATAGAAGCCACATTGTCAAAAGTGTAAATCAAGTAGAGAAGGGGGCTAAGCACATAGCCTTGTGGTGCACCTGTGCTGGTGGAGATTGTGGAGGAGATGTTGCTGCCAATCTGAACTGACCAGCATCTGCAAGTGAGGAAATTGAGGATCCAATTGCACAAAGAGATAACGAGGCCAAGGTCTTGCTAATTTTCAGTTTCACTAACAAACCACCACTCCGAAAGCAGCTACAAATTAACATAATAAAAAATATAGCTATCAACTAATAGCTTTCAGAAATTTTAAAGCAAAAGTGAATGCATTAATTTTGAACTTTATTCCCTTAGCAGTACTATATGCATTTGAATTACCTTATGCATTGAATGCTGGTCCATTAATAAAACTAAAATCCAAAATGATGGACCTTTAGGGATTGGATAAACAACAAAATAGTCTATGAAATGAAATGATAAACCTCACATATAATTGACCAGAGGTCTGAAAGCAGAACTCCAATCATCCATGTAATTTGTGATTAAACTGTCAGGAATCAAGCAATGCTTTTAGACAAATCAGAGAATGGGATATCAAGTAATTCTGCTGAAATAAAAATAACAAGGAACAAAGCTGTAGATGTGAGACTTCTGTTTTCTGATTTCCTATTTGGTGACGCAAGTTTTTCACATCAGGAAGTAGTAAATCTATACCGTAAACACAAGGTTCTAGCTTGATTTTTTAACAAGATATTTTGTTTCTCTCTATATTTGCAACACAGATACACTTAATTGGATGGATGGGCACAGCTAAACTGGGAATAGACAGGTTTGAGGAAGAATGAGCTATGAAAAAGAATTTTTATCTTTTAATTTTCACTACTTTTTAAAAACTTACAAGTTATTCCTAATTTGCAGGTCGTCATAATGACTTATTATGATGGAATTATTTCTGATAATGGTGTTGGCTTCCAGTGAAAAAGAACAGAAATCTTCTTAGCTATTGTTACGACAGATCTGAAACTAGTTCAAGGACGTACTGATTCTACTGGTGACTGATTGCTAAATGCTTGTAGCTCATAATAAATAGCATGAAGGAAAGTGAATATGAAGCCAATGTTGCTCATTTATATATTTAAAAGATAACACTAGAAGTATTGGAAATCAGGCATAAGAACAAAATCTATTTTAAATAAACTGCATGTGTAGAGAGAAAGACAAACCTATGATGATTGGGTCATTACCCTGAGATAGAACTTGCTCGTACCTTGAGCCATTTAGATCTTTCAATGTTACTACGGCTCTTCAGCCATTGACAGAAAATATATCATGATTGGGTAAGTGGAGAATTATCAAGGCAAAATAACCTGTTTTTCCAGAAAAAAAGTCTTAATAAAAAATCATCTTAAGCTTGACATTGATCCTTGGAATGACCATTCAAATATTTATAGGAATGACTCTGTTTGTCAAAAGGTTATTTTTATAATTGCAATAGGACAAAGACAAAAATTATTGTTTTCAAAGAACCTTTTTTGCAAAAGTTAATTTATTTTTATTTAATTGAATAAAAGTACTATCTCATATTTTCCAACAACAGAATCAATCAGCAATTTGTTTGAGTGCTGTTTGTTCAGATTCATCTGCTCCTCATTACATCTCTGGGATTTCCTTTGAAACACTTGCAAACATTTCAGTCCTATACACACTATCTACTGTCAGCCCTTCCTTCCTCCCCTCAGCTCTATCAGTACCAACTTCAACATTTTCATGTCGTTTTCCAATTGGTTCAAATTTTAATCATGTGAGCCCTCTTATTTTTCTCTTAACTCTTTATTGGAGATTATCCAGTTTTCCATCAAGCAGTCAAAACAGATTTTTCTAGACACAAACAATAGTCGAATGCTCTTATATCAGAAGTAATCTAGTAATGCTACTGATTCACTTGGTCTAAATTAAAGGATTAAATGCGACAGTTATATGTCCTCTTCACGTGATTTCGTTGGTAAATTAATCCCTCAATGTGCTTCTCCAAAGCAGGTTACCTGGTGCTGTAGCTCAATACCAACTGTGTGATTTTGCTAGATACCGACTGGCTGTTGTCCTTCTATCATTGCAATACTTCACAAATGTAAAAACTGTGGGCTCTTTAAATAGTTGCATTCATTCATAAACAAATAATCAGAAGTTGAGTCCTAATGAAAACATACTTTTGAAAGCAATAATTCTCAGCTAAACTGTAGAGACTGGGAAAACTATCATGAGGGACAGTAGACAGTTAATGACAAGACGCTTAACTGTATTGATGTATGGAGGTGTTTGGAAGTCCAAGTCCATAGCTCCCTGACAGGGGCTGCATAGTTTGATAGAGTGTTAAAGAAGGCATATGGCATGGTTGCTTTTATTACTCGAGTCACTGAGTCCAACAGTTAGGAAGCCATGTTACACCGTTATAAAACTCTTTTTGGGCTGCATCTGCAGTATTGCATTCAGTTCTGGTTACCCTATTAAAGGAAGGATGTGGAGGCTTTGGAAAGTGTGCAGAGGAGGTGTACAGGTTTACCTGTATTACAGGGTATGTGCTATAAGGAGAGGCTAGACAAACCTGAGCTGTTTTCTCTAGAGTGATGGAGATTGAGGGGAGGGCTGACAGAAATTTTTAAAGTTATAGAATGTGCTGCCAGATAGTGGAGGCAAATACAATAGAGGTGTTTATAAGACTTTAGGATAGGTACACACTAAACAGATTGTTTCAATGATTTTGTAGTTCTCATCCTGTATATTCTGTGTGTTTTTCGCTGTTTCTGCAATTTTTGTCTTTTTTGGGTGTTGGGTGTTTGATGTTTTCTTTGGGAAGGTTCCATGGTGTTCTCCCATTTCATGGCTGTCTGTGGGAAGAGGAATCTCAGGGCTGTATACTGCATACATACTTGAAATGGACTTTGAGGGATATGGACATTGAGTGGTCAGAAGGGATTAGTTAGATGTATAATTACTGGGGTAATTACTTTGACACAACATAGTGGGTGCAAGAGATCTATATTCTATATTCTAAATGAATCAGAAACACAATCAGGTTTAATGTCACCAGCATATGACATGAAATTTGTTAACTTAGCGGGAACAGTACATTGCAAATACATAATAATATAGATAAAGTAATATCATGCAACACAAATAAGATCCTTCAGTTACCCCACATCTATTCAGATTCATGCATTCTATTTGATAAGAAAATAAAGCAAAACAGTTAATTAAACTCCATGCACATATAAAATTACAGATATAAAAGGTGTACTAGATTATTATCCCACGACCTATGAACTGCTCCGCCGGGCTTAGTAACTCGATGGTGTGCGCCTCAAATAACCTCTGACAACCAAGTCCAGTTCCTGGCTTTCATTTGTGGCTTAGTTACTAAGCCTGGCGGAACCATTTCTACTGACAGTAGAAGGGGCAAAGCGGGTTACTGGCATCTTAAAACCAGTCGCTGTGGGCAGATGGGGTCCATTAGCCATGGTTGGCAACTCACTTAGGAGAAGGAAAACTTTGATCTCAAACCTCTGCTGCCTTGCGGCTGTACCCACTCATGGCTTCGGGAGTAAACCTTGAGGAAAAAATCTGGAGCTGGAGTACCTAAGGCCTGGAGTGCCTACATTGAGTTCAATGCTGACTGGCAACTCCTGTGATGCTGTTGATGCCAAACTGTATCAGTCTCGGCCATTCCTTTGGGTTCATCAGATGCATGGACAGGGGGAGCTTGCAAAATAGGCAACAGCTTGCTCTCCATATCGTACTGCCCAGGCTTGTGTATCTAGACAGCTAGGACACAATATCCATGGCTAACTCTGACCACTGGAGGCCTCAGATTATTATTATTTGTAAATTTAACTTGTTAATAAATTACTCGGTCTTCAGATTTCTTCAATTCTCATATTAGGCTGCATTTGACATTTCCAAAGTACCTGTCAGGCACCAGCAATTTTAATGCTTTACTCCCTCAGACTGGCATTGTATACATCTGGTTTCATATCATTTGCTGTAATTATCACATCAGTCTAATTGCCTTCATGACTATGAATGCATTAAATTATATATTTTGGATCAACAACCTCTTGCTCTCACATAGACTTAATGCAGACCAATAACTCTTAGTATTAACAATTATAGATTGCATTCAGTAAATTACTGGATGCCATGAACTCAATCATGCTTATCTCTATTTCTTAGGTCTTCCTGTGTATGTGACTGATTGGATCCTGACTCCTATTGACTCGCTGTAGAGTCCTGACCTTTCCTCCTTCCAGCTGTCACTTTTGAAGCCTCTAGGTTCCCTGACCTGCCCTTTTTGGATCAGCTCCTGTTCTCAGTAGTCTACTGTACTCTGATTACGTTATATTGAGCTGAGCTTACTAAATCGAGTCTTCAGGGGATTTCCAGAGCTTTGACACTCTCCACCTCAGAATATATGTCTTTCCTAATTAACCTGCACTTGATTCAGATCATTCATCAACTCTGTAAATGGCTAGAGTCCTGGAAACAAACAAAAACTTCCCCAGAATTCATGTTCTTCCAACCTCTCTGATGCAGTAACTTTGTGAGACCCAGTTCACTATAGCATCTCATTTTGAGCCCAATGTTTCTTACCTTGTTTATGAAGTCTTAAGACACAACTGTTGTTCTAAAACATCTGCAAAATAAATCTCCCGGGCTGCTCAAGTAGAAAACAGACTTTTCAAGATTTCAGAATAGTCCTCCATTGTTCTGAATTTGCCATGTCATTGTCAAATTGATATCTTTGATAGAGGCTACTCGTAATAGACTGTTTCTCATTGGCTCTGAAATTGTAGCATCTTTTCCTCTGGGATTACTCATCTCTCTTTAACTCTCCAACCAACAACTCTGCCCCAAAATGGCTGTTTCTGAACCTCAGAGGTATTTCTGAAATCAATACTTTTTCTCTCAGTACTTTGCTGGCACACATTTTGTAGAAATATTGTGTTCCTATGTATACTCCCTCACCATATTTCTTGGTTCTCTGCCAAATCATTTTTCCTGCCCTCTTCCTTGCTAAACCACACAACAATATTTCTGCCTAACCTCTCCCAGGAAGATCTCACATTCAACTGCCTGCTTTTTTTCCCCAACCCAAAGTTCACAATACTCATTGGATGAGCGGTTGTCGAATTCCATCCTTCGTGCAGATCCACCTGTATAGTCTCCACACTTCCCCTCATAGATATAGCTGCATGCCTACGCTGCAGACTCATCCCATGTTGCACTCTCTGTTGCTGTCCCAACGTAGGCAATGAACGATTGTTTTCTATAGCCAGCTTGTTGGTACTGGCACTGGTATTGGATTATTATTGCTCCATGCACCAAGATACAATGAAAAGCTTGTCTTGCAAACTGTTCATATGGATCAAATCATCACACAGCACATTGAGGTAGAACAAGGTAAAACAATAACAATATAGAACAAAGTGTTCAAGCTACAGAAAAAATACAGCACAGATGAGAAAGATACGAAGTAGATTGTAAGGTCAAGAATCCATCTTGTCGTACAAGAGTCTGGTTACAGTGTGGTGGAAGCTGTCCTTAAGCCTGCTGGTACGGGCTTTTTGTATCTTCTGCCTGGTGGGAGAGGGGAGAAGAGAGAATTTCCAGAATGGGTGAGTTCATTGTTTATTTTGCCCACTTTACTAAAGCAGCAAGGATATAGATGGAGACCTTGAAGACCTGGACTACCTGTATTTTCTATCTGGTAGCCCTCAGATTACCCTGACCCAAGCTCTGCTGATGTAGGCCCAGTGCACCTGAAATACAAGTAGATTCTAGATCTAGTTGTTGTCCAATGCTGTGATATTTCAGAAACACAGCCCCTCTACCAAGGACCCAGCAGTTCACCTGCCCTGTAACCTGGAGGGCCCTTGCTGTGTGTGAGTCAAATATCATTTTGTCTCTGTCTCAACAGAAAAAATGCTTACAGTATTTCAGATACCCAGCTGTAGCCTACAGTAGAATTACTTAACATTGTAGGAATGCATAGAGTTGTGATGCCACCTTCAGTTAGTACTGTGTCCTTAACTGTACTGTCCTTATTATTCTCCACAGGTTTATAATATAATCACCCAATTCTTCCTCCTCACTTTCTGTTTCTGTTGGGTGTTTCAAGTTCAAGTTTAAGTTTAATTGTCTTTCAACCATACATGAATACCCATGAATGCAGCCAAACAAAACAGTGTTACTTGTGGTTTCCTGAGTGGGACCATTTCTGCTATCTATATCCTTGCATCCAAGTCTTATGGGGATCCCAATCTGCTTTTATATTCAGTAATGCCTTGCAATGCATCCTACCCTTTGATAATTACAGCACTGGGCCATCTTGAATGGGAACTTTGAGTCTTCCATAACATATATGACATGGCTTTCCTCCTCTTAGAATTATTCAAGTCCAAGTTGAGACCACACATGGAGTGATGTGTGCAAATTTTGATCTCCTTACTTAAGAGAGGGTGCAACAGTGATCCGCTAGATTGATGCCTGGGACGACAAAGTTGATTTAGCCTGCTTGTACTCACTAGAATTTGAAAAAAAAAGAAAAGAAATCTAATTGAAATGTACAAAAGTCTGATGGGGCTCGACAAGCTGGGTTTAGGGACCATATTTACTGGGGGGGGAGTCACAATATCACCACATGAGGTAAGAAAGAAGTGAAATGTGAAGAAATGTCTGCACTCAGTATGTACTAGAAATGTGGATTCTCTGCCACGTGAAGTTATGAAGTTCATGGTGCTGCAAATAACTGGGAAGGAGATAGATTTCTAGATGCATAGGGAGTGTAAGAAGGGATGAGGGAAATGGGATTGAGACAGTTGATCAGCTATGATTGCATTGAGAAATAAATTATCTAATTCTGTTCTGATATTTCCCTGTCTTATGTTCCATGACTTGCAGTGTTTCCCCCCCTTTTGGTCTCAATATTTTTCTGCTGAGCCCACTTGTACCTTCTGCACGACTGAAGGGGAAATTTGTGCTGTTTTATCCTTTCTGTGGGCTTGTTCACTTGCATCTCAGAATCATGCCGTGAGCAAAACATTCTAACATTTTTAAGCACAATCTTCATGCTAGAATGATATCCTATGTACTTTCTTGCAGAGTGCCATTCTGTATTTAATATTACAGCAATATTTGAGTAATATTGTAAATGTATTGTTTGATCAAGCATTCTTTGCTGTTCACATAATTAATTACAGGTTATATGTAAAAGTATGTGAATGGCATACGTTATTATGCCACCACATCATACGTGTGTGCCTCACTGAAGAAAAAACGAAATACAGATGCACTATCCCCCACACTATGTTTTTCTTTTGATTAGTCTTGTTTTGGAGTTACAAAGCATAATAAGTGCCATTCTGTATCCTCCTCACAAGGATTCAATGTCCTGCTACTGCTCCATACAATACCATCTCAACCTTGATTCCAGTTTAGTGTCTGTAAATACAATTGTGTTGCTGCCTGCATCAACATATAAATAGTTTCAGAGATGCAAAGAGAGCATAATTTATTGAAGAGTAAATTTCAACTGAACTGCAAAACCTTGATATATCAAGAATCATCCTGTATATGCATAGATATAAAAATTTATATAATTCTATATGCATGGTAAAGTACATTTCAATGAGTGTGGAGTGCTCCAGCACATACTGAGTTGTCAAGTAAATGTGAGTTTTTTCATTTCTTTTTCATTATATCATGTCTTGGTCAGCATTTTATTCGATATAATTCAGTACTTTTTAGAAAAGGCCTTCTGTACTGTTTGAAGAGCTTGAAGCATCTGCAATTTTAGTAAAATGTTAAAAGTTGTTTTTTTTCCATAAGTGGTTTAGAATTTGCTTCTGCTTATTTAAATGACTGTTTGAATACTATGTGCACACCTTATGCATATAAAGAATATTGCATAGAAGTTGTAATAAACTGCACAAAGAATATCAAATGCCACTTTTTTGCCTACTGCTTAAATTAATAATACTCAATGAAATCATTCAAGGAAAACATTTCTTGCATTGCTAATTCACACAGCATGAAAATGCAGTGTATCTAAGTTCTATTTACTTTTTGAAAGCATTCTTTTTCTTCCCACTGTTTATCAGTGGATTAATCTTAGAACATTAGTTTCAGAGAGTAATTTCAATTCAATAATTTAAACCTATACAGGCAGTTCAAACATTACAAAAGCCCCGATTTGAGAATTTTTGACTGAATTCAACTGAAAATTTTCATGCAGGATATATCTGAAGCATGTTAAGCTTTCCTAACTTTATAGCAGAGCTTCACAGGTGAGGCAAATCAAGTGATTTGAAGTTAACCTATGCCTGACTTTGCAGCTCTGTGCTGTGGAGGCAGTGATTCTGGCATGAATTAGTGGTCTGTGCTGTTGTGCTGGCTGTATGAAGATAGGGCTGCTGTCTGCTGTGGGTTTCAAGCAGTCTTTCAAGGTCAGAGAGGTACTTCCTGGGGTTTTGGGAGCCGTATGGGATGGATAGGAATGGATTTGCTGGCTTTTGTGAGGCTGCTGGAAATTTCTGCTGGGTAGGAAGAAGGCATTTTCATGTGGCTTCTCTTACTCTCCCGCCCCCACCGCCCTGAGCTGTGGTATTCAGAGTTTGGGTTCAGCTGAGCAGAGCTGGTAGCACTGAGCAAACTCTCTCACTGTGCCTGGTTGCTCCCCTGTTACATCTGTTTCTGTGATCCGCTCCCAAACACTGATTTTGTTCCGTATTGGCTTATGAACAGTTCTCAGGGATGGAAGCCTTCCATAAGACAGGGATGCTTGTAGTGAGATTAAATAACTAAATCCCATTTAATACTTACTGCCATCTTGAAGTCTTGAGGTCATTTTTATTCACTTTGACTTGCTTTAAACTAACTCAGGTTGACCATTCATTTCCTGTTCTTACAGCAAGACTTTTTTTTAAATAATAGAGAAACAGCAATATGGTATAATTATTGCAGTTTTATGAAGATCTATATTGCCGGTAATTACTTGGAGAAACGAGCCATTATTCATCAACAGGATTGGGATGCCTGAAGCTTGATGGAAGATCTATTTTACTGTACAGAATGATAAAAATAGCAGAAAGAATCACAAGAGACAGGGTAGACAAAGTGATATCATTTTAAAGTGTGTAAGTTCTAAATGAATAGTTTATGTGAATAAATCTTTGACAGTGGCAGAGTATACTGGCTTAGCAAAGCATATGGGATCAAAAATGTTTGAGCAAATATTTGATGGAAGTCCAAAATATAGTTTGACCACTTTGATAGCAAAAATAGAGAAAACTTCTCTTCCTGTTAGCAACTGTTCAAATACCAAGGAATACAGATTTAAAATGACAGACGAGGCATAGATGGAGACATGAGGAAACTTTTCTTTTCACGTAGAAAGTAATTATAAAATAGAATTTTTAAAATCTAGAGATGGTGAAAATGAGCTTCTGAAAAGGTACTGACAGATATTTGAACAAAATAAATTTACTTTTGTGGAGAAATATCAGGAGAGTAAGATTTCACTGGATCAGTTTACAATAAAGCAGCATGAGCTCTTAGCTGAATAGTCTTTGTTTCTAGGAAAATTAATCCAATCAATTCTACCCTGCTGAATTTTAATGCTTTTCTTGTTCTAATTTCTATTGCAGTTAAATAGATAATTGGCCTGAATTCAAGCATGTGGGGTTTAAATCATAAAACCGGGTTTAGTATCCGAATCTCTCTCTCTCAATAAAATATTTAGGAAATGTTCTCCTGGTTTCAAGCTTAATTAAAGCTATATCCCCTTTGAATTATGTTCCATTTGAAAAAAGTCCTTTATATTTGGTTGCTTATTCTCAAATATCTTCCTAAATCCTATCAATTGCTAACTTGGGTAGGTTCAGTTCTAAACTTCACATAATGGTAAATATTATCATGGTGAATTAATTGATAATAGAATGCAAAAGCCCAAAGCTAGGAAGTGTTCCACCAGCCATTCTGAAATAAATGTCTAGGACAGATATGGGTTGGGGGTCTACCTTGTGAACATTCTGCACTTGAATAATCATTAAGCAATACTGTAACTTCACATGGCTGTATCATTTTCATCCATAAACAATGACTGCTGGACATATCCACCTGGAATTTACTGCTTATGATATTGATGAAGAGCTTGATACTGGTACAACAGTATCATTTAAAAAGGGGCTTGGATAAATTCATGAAGGGGAGGAGCTTGGAGGGATATTGGCCAAAGGCAGGAAATTGCAACTATCTGGGTGGGCACCATGATTGTCATTGGTTAGTTGTGCCAAAGAGCCTGTAACTGTGCTGCATTCCACTATGACCTGATGACAATGTAATATTAAGTAGGGCTTACATTATTATTAATTTATTGTGTAGTGTGCAACAACAAAATTTTAAAAACCACCCCTGGGTCTTGGGGCCATATATCACATTTGAGAAATTCTAGTGAGGTATTAGTTATGTTCACTTGTGATCATTGTGCACTCAATTTAAATAATTTATAACAAAATAACTTCAGCTATTTGGTTTTCTTCTATCACTTTAATTAGAAGAATCAGAATATCAGATCATACTAATATGTTTGTATTGTATACCTTCTTCAGTTTTATTTCATTTTATTTTATTGACATACAGCATGAAATAGGCTCTTCTGGCCCGTCGAGCTGTACCGTCCAGCATTCACCCACCCAGTACTGAATTGAATTGCATTGAATGATCTTTGTTGTCATTATACATAGGTACAATGAAACCCTGTTTGGCTTCCTCTCAGGCAATTAAATAAAGTGGTAGATAAAAACAAGACAAGTAAATAGAAAAACAGTAAATAAGTTGCAGCAGCACCAGAATATCACAGTAATGCACAAAGTGCCATTAGTGCAAGTATTTGAATCCTTGTGTGTGTGTGCTCACAGTTTCAGTCATTGTTCTGTGGGAGTGGTGTGATGGAGGCCACAGCTCTGGGATAGAAGCTGTTCCTCAGTCTATTTGTTCTGGCTTTCAGTGTCCTGAACCTTTTGCTGGACGGCAGCAGGTCAAACAGGGAGTGGCTGGGGTGTGTGGTGTCTCTGGTTATGCTGATTGCTTTCCTCCTGAGTCTGCTGGAATAGATGGTGTCCAGTCCTGGGAGCTCCATCCTGACAATTCGCTGGGCCGCCAGTATAATCCTAGCCAAATCATGGGACAATTTACAATGACCAATTAACCTACCAACCAGTAACTCTTTGGAATGTGGAGGGAAACCTAGAGGCAACCCTGGTCGCTTGTACTGTAAGGCGTTGTGTGAACCACTATGGTACTTTGCTGCCCAGTATCTTATTGTCATCACTCTTGTAAGTAGATCTCTGGCCTGAGAGTTCATCCCAGCTCTCCCATGATTAGCATTTTATGGCATGAGCCATGAGGCAGAGAACTGGGGTACGTTTTACAAACCCTGTTAAATAAATTTGTACATGCAACAATTTAGCAAAATTAGTCTAAGAAATGCATCAGTTTAACAAAGCTAGTTTAAGTCAATGCATACTTCTATTTTGCAAGATGTAAAAAAGAAGCATGAGATACATCTTTAACATAATTAGAAATAAATGATGAATGAAAATAGACCGGAGTAAGATTATAGCTGGGAAACTACATCCAGCTTACCCCCCTTAACAACTCAAATGTTCTCTTCTGTTCAGGAAACTATGACAATGGCTAAACTGAAAGGAAGTCCATTTGTTTTCTAAGTCTGGTTTTCCTGCTGGGTTGTCTATTTCAGCTTACATCTTGTTGCTTTTTGACAGCAGAAACCAATACTTGATTTCTGTATCCCTCGTAGCTATGTATCAGAGGATGAACCAGCAGAGAAGTTAGTCAAATTCAGCTGTGGTTTCAGTCTGACAACCCCATGCTGACTATGCATGAAAGCTGTCAAACGTGCAGTGTAACTGACTTGCATGATGTATCATAAAATATATTTTATTTGATATCTAGTCCATTGAAATACTGAACCTCATATCAAAAAGTTTGTTGGGGTAAATACATTACAGTCCTGAATCATGGCAGTGATGCATAACTGCCTAAAGGTTTACAGGCGTGCTAACAATCCAGGGGATCATCATTCTCCAAATGTAAATAACTAATAAAAATACAAATAGTTTTTAATGCTAGCTCTTCTGTCTTTTCCAAATTATCTTCCGCTTTATGCAATAGTCTGGATGAAAATAGAATCATATTTTTATGGATTTGAATGCCAAGAGTTACTTGTGTAGGATTAATGCTGTCCATAGTGAGAATATGCATTACAGGGAGAAATGAGATGATTCTGTCATTTGACATCTATGCAACCTGCAGCTGGTGTAATTTCTACAGGGGACATAAAGCTCTTGACTGCATTCTAATCCTTGAACTGAAAAAGCTATGTCAACGAAAGTGTCGTTCATACGTGCAACCTATGTGAAAACATCTGTCATGTTGGGGACTGAGTTTTTGTATAGGCACTTTGACAAAGATTTGCCACATTGATGTGTTGGTAAGTGAAGCCTTTAATGTGATTTATCTAACAAGTCACTATGAAGAAGATCTGACAACTCTCTGCAGTATAGGTGCATTGGACTGAGTCAAGTTGATGGATGGAGCCTCAAGCTGTTAGCTATTTTGACCTTGACACATCTTGGATGTATGACTGGCCAAATGTCAAAATCCTGGATGAGTGAGAGATATGTCTTCTTTCTCCACTCCTGATCTCACTAAGTATGTGCAATTGGATTGTTGGGATCTACTAACCATTTTCCCAAGGCAAAATGTATATGATATCTACATCATAAAAACACAAATAGATGACAGTAGGACAGCTAATTCTATTTGAGATGCATGCACTGTATGTCATTGCATTGTAACAAGACCTACTGAACTGAAGAATCATAATGCACACTTGGAGTGCTTATTTAAATAAACTGGTTCTGTACAGATGGTTAATAAGCTGAGAGGAGATGATGGAGTATCTGCATTAATTCAATGTGTTTGTTTATTCCAAAAGTGAGAGCAATGTTTCTAACAACACAATTTCCAGCTTTAATATAATCGTGTTATTCACTCCACTGTCAACAATTTACTATAGCAATGAAGTCCTTAATAATTCAGACAAAATAAATCTATTTTTTGTGGGAGAAATGGAATGGAACCAACACTGTAGACTACATAGACCCCTCTTGTTCCCTAAGTTTATATGACAATGTTTCAGCCTAATTACTTACTATCAGAATTGGGTTTAATATCATTGGCAGATGTTCATGAAATGTGTTAACTTTGCAACAGCAGCACAATGCAATGCATGATAATAACGAGAAGGATCTTGAATTACAGCAAGTCTATATATGTGTACTGTATATGTGTATATATTAAATAGTTAAAGTAAATAAATAGTTCAAAATAAAAGGAAATAAAAAATTAGTGAGGTGTGTTCATGGGCTCAATGTCCATTCAGAAATCGGATGGCAGAGAGGTAGAAGCAGTTCCTGAATCACTGAGTGTGTGCTTTGAGGCTTCTATACCCCCTTCCTGATGGTAACAATGAGAAGGGGGTTTGTCTTGGGTGGTGGGGATCCTTAATAATGATTGCTGCCTTTTTGAGGCACTGCTCCTTGAAGGTGTTCTGCATACTATGGAGTCTAGCTGACTCATTTTACAACTCTCTGCTGCTTACTTCGATCCTGTGAATTTCCGTGGAGAGTGAAGAGAAATGGTGTTTGGTTAGACCAAGTTATAATCAGCAGACATATGGAACTGGTGCTGTAAATGCTGCAATTCATGCACTTATCCTCACTTTGATTGTCATAAACTATAAAACAACTCAATGAGTCGTACACTGAAGTTTCCGGTAGTAGTTGGTTCTGATGGCTGAAGGACCCTACAATAGCTTCTCATTAGTGTGTTCTAATAAAAGCCTTTATAGCAATTTGACCTGCCGAGAACCTGTGACTGAATTTGACCTGCCGAGAATTTGACTCATGGTCTGTGCTGAATTAACAGTTTCCCTCTAGGTAAAACCAGAAACCAAACGACTGACCTCGATGAACTCAGCAGGGAAAAATATCTGTGTTTCTAACTGCCATCCAACAATAAGGTGTAATGTTTAAATAGGAGTACTGATCAGTACAAGACTACGGTCGTTTGTGAAGTCTTGACTGGATGATATGCTACTTTTCCCAAATGTGCACTTGTATTGGAAATGTACGCAAAGAGCTTCTGGTGGGAAATCCTTCGAACACTCCCCTTTAATTGTATTGATTAATAGAAAGTCAGGAATCATGCACCCTTATTTTTTCATCAGTGCGCCTGGCAGTTAAGGTTCCTCTACAGGACCAAGATTTTAGAAGACTGTCTCTTTTGTATGCTGACCATGTATAAACATTGGCATCCTGGGAGAGTGCTGAGAGCTGCCAAAAATAAAGTATTGGAAAATGAAGGTTACAATGATCCAAGAGACACATTGTTTAAACTCAAGTTTACTGCCTAATCTTGTATAGTCTTCTGAATTTGCATTATTGGTATCTGATTACTGCTATGGTGGCAAATGCTGTATAGTTAAATGCATTGGGAAATCTACATATAAGAGGAAAGGTTGTGGGATATAAAGACTTAATAATATTTTCTGATAATGAGCTCATGCCTTTTCTCATTCCTCAAATATAAAGTGGTATTGCATTTCCTCAGATTCTAAAGTTTATAATCTTTTTTTCAAAGAAAAATACATACAATATTGTAGATTTTTTTCATAAACACTCCAATTTGGTTCGCTTTAGCTCTTTAATTCAGAAATACATCTTGGTACATGAATTGTACCACAGACAATGGGAGTGCATTAATTTATATATATAATATATGCAATAAAAGAATAATTGTGTATAAATATTTTGTTGTTTTTCCCCTTTGTTAATTTTGTAATACTGTATCCTACTTTTTGTAATTTGCTTAGACTTAACTTGAAATCTGGCGATTCTCAGAATTTCTATTAAACTTTAGACGAAAGTAAAGCATCATTAACCTCCTTGTATTCATGGCTAAACTACGCAGACTAGTCAACAACAAATCAGGCTGGACAAAGTGTCTAATTTAACTTTCATGAGCTGTTTTTTTCCTAATTTAGCAGGGGAAGACTCAAGGCCATTTTCCGTGCTGTGGGAATTTTTGTATAAGCTTGCCACTTTTGTTCAAATGTGTTGAACACAAAGGCAAATTTGCATACTTGGTTGCAAATTTAGTCTAAATTTGACTACCAAGAAGAAGGTCTCTCTTTACTAAAATAAAATTGTTAGCTTGAGTATAAAGAAAATCCTTGTGTTTTCACTACACATAAGAAGGGAACGATTTTTAGTACAATGTACATACTCAGTTTCATTGCTAAAAGGTTGCAGTATCAAGTTGGACAGATGATCCCTAGTTGAAATATTTCAAAGAAACTCAGGCAATAAAGGGAATTGTAATTACAAAGCTGTAATACAGCCAGAAAATGCTGGGAATGTAAAGCAGATCTATTATTACTTGAAGGACAGGAGACACAATAATGCTTCAACCTTTAGAAAGACTTGTAGTCCCACATACTTAGCATTCTAAAAAGCTTTTAGTATAAGTTTGTGCATAAAAGTTTTTTAGCTAAACTGAAAATGCAGAGTTTCAGAATAAGACCACACAATGGATTTCAAAACTATTGAAGCAGATAAATCAATAAACCCTTGTTAAAGGAACTGTTTTGGTTTGGGTCATTGAGTGTCAAAGGTAGAAAGGCTGCAAATCATGCTGGTGTAAAAGGTAGGAATCTTTGTTGGGAACGTTATAAAAAATTCCTAGCCCTAGAATTCATGTTCAAGATGACCTGGAACTAAATCCATCATAACATAAGATGAATTGTATGGGTACTCAAATCCTTAAAGAAGGCAATTCTTGGCAATGCCTGAGAGACAAGAGGGTAAAGGTATGTCACATTCCTGCCGAGGTACAGTGCTCACACTGGTTTCAGATAATGAAGAGGTACATATTGTACACATAGAGACTAGCATAACAATTGTACCTCCACTGACAATTGTTTATTGAAAATGTAATTTTAACTATGGGTATCAATACTGCCGCGTATCACTTTATTGCAGGCCAGAATGATTATTGAGCACTTTCTGTCGAGGCAGAACAAAAATGGGTGTAGGAATACACGCAAGAGGAACACTACGATCCACGGGTGAGCTACTCTATTTGGTCACCTGCTGAGCCAGGTGGATCCTGTTACCTATCATGGAGTCACCAGGGTACTGCCGGGGATGGAGTGTTCCATCTATGGGGAGAGATTGGAGAGACTAGGTCTGTATTCCCTGGAGCAGAGAAGGAAGAAGAGACGTGAGGTAAGTAAAATTATGAAAGGTATAGATAGTTAAATAGCCAGAAAATTCTCCCCATGCTATAGGTGACTATAGCAAGAAGAGATTGATTTGGGGTGAGAGATTTAGAGATCTTAGGGGGGCCATTTTCATCCAAAGGGTGGTGAATACCTTGAATACACTGTTAGAGAGAGAGAGTTCTGAAGGTGGAGTCACAGGCAGCATCTAGCATTTGAAGTGCTTACGCCTAGAATATAATAGGTCAGGTCCCGGAAGAGGGGATTAATACTGGAAGAAGAGTACTCACTAGGCAGAATTGACATGCTGGGCCACATGGCCTGTTTCCATTCTGTGCTTCTATGCCTTTATGACTTAGTCATATCAAGAAATGAATGTGTACAACTGCACTGGTAGACTTGAACAATGCTATGAAGTCTTGAGTTCAGGCAAATCTGAGGAGAATGGTATGAATTGATGCAGGAAGGTAGGCTGTGATGAGATGGTCCAAAGGGAAGAACATTCCACAAAGCAGCTTATAATTGGAATATAATTTCGGCAATGAACTGCCATTTTCAGCAATTCAGAGAGAGAGATAGAGGGCTTGCAGTTGGCCTGGATCATATAAGACAACCAGTTTGACAGAAACTCAGGAAAATATGAAACTGAAGAGGTCTACACGAGGTGAGAAATGAGAAACTCAATGGGGGTTGCTGTACTGAGCTCATTTCAATTAACTTTGTGGATGAGACCATATGTGTCTAGGGAAAGAATCTGGCAGAGTTCCATTGTTTTTAAATGATTTGAATCAATCGCTGAGTGAACTGAAAGCTTTGAAGCAGGAATATTATGTATTTTGGAAGCAAATCGGATGATTCCTTTGTGAGGAATCTCACAACTGGAGTTCAGTCCATTTCAAGAACCCAAGATTATTTGGCCATTGGATGAAGACCTATGTCCTGAGGGCCTTATTCTGCCACATTGTACATTCTTCCATTGATATTGTACATTTTCCTCCTTTCCATCATGATCACAACTTGTAAGACAATTTCATCCCATGCCTGGTTGTTGGCACATTCAGATATCTGGGACACACTCCCAAAGTCTCAATATATCTTCTGTTTAAAACTGCTACTGCAACCAGCACATGCTAGCTTCAAGCAACGCAGGCAAGCTTGTGAGTAGAGCTAGCAAGTAATATGTGCAGTCAATGAACCATGCAGTTAGTGCTGGCTGCAAGGACTAGTCATTATAATGAACAGGCAAAATGATGTTGATGTGCTTCACATAATATTTACTGTCAGATTGTAATAGCGCATTATGCTCATTGCATCCATTTACAAGGGCTATTCAAAATAACCCTGACCCTGGAACCTACAGAGGATAGATTAAACTTGGTCTGAAAATGCAGGATGAGACTACTGCTGTATGGAATTTCTGCCCAGGATACCCATACGTTTATACTTACCTAGGTACATGTGGAGAACCAGCCTCGCGGTCCTCTGCACCTTGAAGCTCACTGGTCTGGTTTGGTTGGCAAGAGCATCCTAGAGGGGTCGCCCCAAAATCACTCTGACAGGTTCTCACGTCCATCAGTGCTGGCGAGTAGCTTTGTCAGCTCTGAAAGCTGTCAGGTATTTTATATTTTAAATGTCTCTGACATTGAAGTAATTAAAATTGAAGTGATTTTTATGCTACTGAAAAAAAAACTATACAGTGGATTCCAGTTAATTGGGACACATTGTGACCAGTTCATTTTGGCCCAATTAAGGGGCTGCCCTAATTAGCTGGTTTCATTGAAATGGTTAAAAAGGTATAAAAAAGACAAACTAACATTTAACTGAGTAAAATATTAACTATTTAAGTGAAATATAGAACAGATTAGAACAGCATCAATACTACTTTAAAACTAAGTATTAGTTCCTAATTGTGTTGATGGAGGAATTCATTTTATGCTGCCGCATTCTCTTGATTGACTGTAAATGAACAAAATCAGAGCAAACACCTAGTGTAGATAATGGACTGCCTTCATACAATATTATCGATGACTGCATACTCCAAATCCTCATTTTCATTTTAGCATTCAAGATGATTGCTGAAATCTTCAAATTCTTCATAGTTCCTAACTTGTTGAAGTAGTGAAATGGTTTCATTTTCATTCCCATCTATTCCCATCGATTTCTAAGCCTGAATTCTCTAAGCACAGTGTAATATCTAATAGCCACACAGGTGCATGCATCTAACACTGGTTAGAAATTGTTCGGCAATAGTCTCTTGTCCCAATTAAGTGACATAGTGTCCCAGTTAAATGAAGGGAATCCTAGCTAATTTCTCGATTAGTTTTTGTTCCTTAAGAGTTGTTTGATTAACCAATGGCCTAATTAACTGGAATCTACTGCATATTAATTAACCAGATAAATAAAAGCATGAACATTTAGATTAAATGAGATTATGAGAACACTCAGTCCTCTTTTATTGTCATTTAGAAATGCATACATGCATTAAGAAATGATACAATGTTTCTCCAGAGGGATATCACAGAAAACGGGACAAACCAAAGACTAACACTGACAGAAGCACATAATTATAACACATAGTTACAGCAGTGCAAAACAATACCATAATTTGATGAAGAACAAACCATGGGCACGGTAAAAATAGTCTCAAAGTCCCCGAGTCGATCGAAACCTGAGTCCCCAATAGCAGGCGGCAAAAGGGAGAAACTCCCCGCCATAAACCTCCAGGCACCGTCAACTTGCCGATGCCTTGGAAGCAGCCAACCACAGCCGACACTGAAATCCGTCCATCCGAAAAATTCGAGCCTCTGACCAGTCAATCCGATATAGTCTTCTGAGCGCCATCCTCTGCCGAGCGCCTTCAACCTCGCCCTGGCCGCTGAAACACGCAAAGCTGAGGATTTCGGGGCCTTCTGCTCCGGAGATTCCGCTTACCACACAGTAGCAGCGGCAGCAAAGCGAGCATTTCAGAAGTTTCTCCAGGTGTTCCTCTGTACTCTCATGTCCGTCTCCATCAAATCAGAATTGTGCACGGTCCCCTACTTGACAGATTACAGATATCATTCATTCACCGGAGAGGCCATTGCACCACCATCTTCTCCTCCTTCAATGTAAATAAGTTAAAAACACAATCATTGCCAGCTAATACATGGGACTGGAATCCTCAGTAAAATCACATGGGTATCTGATCACATAACAGAGTGAACTAGTGTAGGATCTGAATGACAATTCCTCAGCAAAATGTTGGGTCCTACAGCATGAAGGGGGAGCGCATACGGAGTTTAACAGTAGTGTGTAGGAATGACATCCATCATTCAGTAAGTAGCAGATATCGGATCTGGAACTTTAAACCATTAAATAATTGAGTACTGGCATTTCTGAGTATAATTGGTCTTAGGCCTATACAATCTTTCCGTGTAACTTTCAAGCTTTTGATCAGACATTTGATTTGATCCCAGCAATCACTTTCACCCTATCTGCCGTGACTTGCAATAGAAATGAAACTGATAAACCTTAGAACAAAGTCAAAATCAAAGTCAGTTTATTATCAGAGTACAGTACGTATATGTCACTACGTACTACCTTGAGTTTCAATTTCTTGCAAGCATTCATAGGAAAATAAAATGCAATAGAATCGTGAAAACTATACATAGAAAGACTGACAATCAATATGCAAAAGAATAAAAATCATGCAGATAGTAAAAAGATACTGAGAACATGAGTTGTAGAGTGTGAGCCTGTAGGATATGGAATCAATTCAAGAGATGAGGTGAGTGCAGTTATCTATGCTGGATTAGGAGCGTGATGGTTGTAGGGTAATAACTGCACCTGAAACTAGTGGTGTGGGACCTCAGGAATGTATGCATAGTTAAATTAATTGGGTCAGAACTTGTTAATTCGGAGTCATTGCATTTTATTTGGAGATGGTAACAGCCCCTTCCAGCTTAAGGAGTCCATGCTGCCCAATGAACCTGTACAGCGTTGGAATGTGGGAACACTCAGAGGAAAGCCACGTGGTAATGGGGAGAACGTACAAACTCCTTGCAGGCAGCAGCAGGAATGGATCACTGGTGCTGTAATAGTATTACATTAACTGCCACGGTACTGTGTCCACCACCCCCTCATGCTTTGCTTGTCGCACACCATGCCTGTTTCAATGTGGTGAGCCAGCATCTGGGTGTCCAGATGTGCAGTCCGGGCAGCGACAGGGAAGCAGATGATGAGTTGTTGTGCGAAAGCTATATGTGATGTTTAATGGTTTTTAAATGTGCTTGACATTAAGCAAATTAAAAATAGAGTAAATATATATTTAATAAAATGAAACTCCATTATAAGCATCTTGTGAATATACCAATAACAGTAACTATTAAAGCAGAATAGCCAAAAGTACCCCACTTTGCCTCCTAACAGTTGCTCTGTAGCCCCCACTGAAATCAGTCAGATTCCACAGAAGGCTAGACATGGTGGAAAATTCAAGAGGTGATTTGTTCAGAAAAATCATTCATCTTTGCCAATTATGGTGTCCAGTCGCAGAGAAAACTCTCTGTAAATCTTGAACTTGTGTGTGAAAGTGTACCCATTTGCTGCACTTTAAGTGACTAAACACTTGCAGTTCCATGAGTAATCCCAGAAATAGTCAATACAATACGGCTTGTTGTTTATGGAGATGAAGCCATCTCTATAAATCCAGAACAACAATATTTCTTGTCAGTTAAATCTTGAAATAAACTGAATATGAGGTTTCAAAACTATTTGCTGTTTTCTTCTTCAGAACCTATCATTCTGTATTCACCACCTATTATAACAGAGAATAAACTCAGCTAGTTGCTTGTAAATTGATTATAATATCCTGTAGATCACTGCCATATCCTAATGCAGCATATCCCATTTGAAAACTGTGGAATAATCACAGTAGCATAAGCTGTGAAACAGTTATACACAGGTTGGAGAGAGGGGAAAAAGAAAACCAAATGCCTTTTTACCTCGATCTTTGGTTTAATAGATTCAGCAAGGCTTTCTATTTCAGCATTATAACAGGACTACGGTGAATCTGGGCATGAATTTATTGGAATATTTCTATTAATGATCAAACATTATCACAGCCATGTTTTCTTTAATATACAGTACTGCACAAAGGTCTTGGGCACCCTAGATTTTTTTACAGATGGCATGGCCACCACAGAGCCCTGATCTTAATGTCGTCAAGACTGTCTGGGATTACCTGGAGGCACAGACGCAAGTGAGACAGTCAATGTCTACAGAAAAATTGTGGCAAGTTTTCCAAGATACTTGGACCAACTTACCACCTGATTTTTTTTTATAAAACTGCATGATAGTGTACCTAAGAGAACTGATGTGGTTTTAAAGGCAAAAAAGGTGGTCACACCAAATATTGGTTTGATTTAGTTTTTTACCATTTACTGCCACTTCTAGTGAGTTTTCCGATATTTAGAAATTTTTCATTTCATTTTTTTGAAAGCATCTTCATTTTACAGAATTCTTTTACATGTGCTTGAGACATCTGCACAGTAATATATTATTTTAAGAGAGAGATATTTTGGGCAAAATTCTAAACAAATATTTCAATAGATTTTCCTTCCCAGTGAAGCAGCGGTGGAGATTTTTTGCATTAATTTATATCAGAAGAAATCAGAAATGTTCCTGATGAAATAAAACTGTGCACCCCAAAGTGACACAACGTTTCAATATTTTTATCTGGATACAGTTAGCCCTTCTGTGTCATTCCAAACATATATTTCTGCATTCTGGCAGATGACTGGGTGACTGTCAGGAGAAGGAAGGAGAATGGGCAGCCAGTATAGAGTACCCCTGTGACCATTCCCCCTCAATAATAAGTATACCATTTTGGATACTGTTGAGGGGGATGACCTACGAAGGGGGAGCTGTAGTGACCGGTTCTCTAGCACTGAATCTGATGCTGTGGCTCAGAAGAGAAGAGAGATTAAAGAGGACAGCAGTAGTGATAGGAGATTCCATAGTTAGAGGAATAGAGATGAGATTTTGTGGACATGATAGAGACACCCGTATGGTATGTTGCCTCCCAGGTACCAGGGTTAGTGATGTCTTGGATTGTGTCCATGACATTCTAAAAGGGGAGGGTGAGCAGCCAGAAGTCTTAGTATATATTGGCACCAATAACATAGGTTTGAAAGGTGAGGAGTTCCTGAAGAGAGATTTTAGGAAGCTAGGTAGCAAGTTGCAAATCAGGACCTCCAGGGCAGTAATCTCTGGATTGCTGCCTGTGCCATGCACCAGTGAGGGCAAGAATAGGATGATTTGGCAGAGCAATGCCTGGCTGAAGAACTGGTGCATGGTGCATGGGTTCAGATTTCTGGATCACTGGGGATCAATGGATCTGGGGTTCAGAGAGTGATCAGCTTTAAGTTCATTGGCATAAACACCACCGAGGATCTCACATGGTCTGTACATACTGGCTGTGTGGTGAAAAAGGCACAACAGTGCCTCCTTCACCTCAGAGGGTTGAAAAAGCTTGGTTTGGGCCCCCAAATTCTAAGAACTTTCTATAGGGACACAATTGAGAGCATCCTGGCTGGCTGCATCACTGTCTGGTGTGGGAACTGTACTTCCCTCAATCATAGGACTGCAGAGAGCAGTGCGGACAGCCCAGCGCATCTGTAGATGTGAACTTTCGACTATTCAGGACATTTACAAATGCAGGTGCGTAAAAAGGACCCGAAGGATCATTGGAGACCCGAGTTACTCCAACCACCAACTGTTCCAGCTGCTACCATCCGGAAAATGGTACCGCAGCATAAAAGCCAGAACCAACAAGCTCCAGGACAGCATCTTCCACCAGGCCATCAGACTTCTTAATTCATGCTGACACAACTGTATTTCTATGTGTAGCCCCCCTGGCAAACCTTAGGGTCGCTCAACTCACTGTCATCTAGGGGAAACAGCCCTGGCCCCACCAAACTGGATAATTAAGTTTGTGTGGATGCTATGTGATGTACCCCACCCCGCCAAATAACAGACAATACACCATATACAATTAAATGAATTACAGTTTATAGATATTACTGGGACTATATAATTAATAGAAATAAAATATAAAAGGTGCCACACTTATCAAAATTCAATCTCTTCATGCACAAACAGTTGAAGCTCTAGTAACGATCCTCTCTTCACCATTTGATCCTCTCTGACCACCTCGACTTGTTGCCTGGGACCAACCACGGTGGTCAACCAGACGCACCACACGAGTCTGTCTCCATCTCTTCTCCTTGCCGAAGACCCTGGACCTCGGACTCCTGCTCAGGGCCCGACCCCGTTAGCCAGCTCACAGCACCTTGTCCATTCTCTCTCTCTCCATCGCCCCTTCTGCCCAAAAACCCGCGCATCACAATAACTTACAGACACACTAGAAAGAACAACATCTATCCCAATTGGTTCGCTTACCCTCTTATCAATAACATAACCCAAACAAGCTGCTAGCGGGAGAACTTTCTCAGCAGTTAACATAACAAAGAAGCCATTTTAATTAGCCTATGCAGTAACATAAAAGAAGAAACCCTTTACATATGCTATATTGACTATCCTGTTGTACATAATATTTATTATAACTTACTATAATTGCACATTTAGACAGAGACATAATGTAAAGATTTTTACTCCTCATGTATATGAATGATGTAAGTAATAAAGTCAATTCAATTCAATGTGTCAATATATCTCTTCTGGGAAAGGTAGGGCCTGTACAAAAGGGATAGGTTTCACCTGAACATGAGGGGAGCTAATATCCTTGTGGACAGATTTGCAAGAACTATTTGGGAGTGTTTAAATTAATTTGTCATGGGGATAGGAACCAAAGTGATAGGGCTGAGGATGGAGTAGTTGGTTTACAAACAGAGGCAGTGTACTGCTAGCAAGGACAGGCTGATGATAGGGTAAAATTGCAGTCAATAAGATGAGATGTAATGTGAAAAGGGTGATGAATACAAGATTGAAGGTGTTACATTTGAATGCACGCATTATATAGAAAAAGGTAGATGAACTCGTAGCACAGATACAGATGGGAATGTATAACATTGTGGGTATGACTGAATCATGACTGAAAGAAGGTTATAGCTGGGAGCTTAATGTCCAAAATGAAGGGACAGGCAGGTAGGCAGAAGAGCTGGGGTGGTTCTTTTGGTTAAAAAATGAAATCAAATCTTTAGATAGAGGTGACATAGGATCAGAAGGTGTAGAATCGTAGTGGGTAGAAGTAAGTAACTGCAAAAGTAAAAATATCCTGATTGGAGTTATATATAGACCTATCAACAGTGGCAAAGATGTGGTCTACAAAATACAATGAGAGTTAGAAAATGTATATCTAAAGTGCAATGTTTCGATAGTCATGGGGGATTTCAATATACAGGTAGATTGGAAAAATACAGCTGGCACTGGATCCTAAGACAGGGAATTTGTAGAAAGCCTACAACATGGCTTTTTTAGAGAAGCTCGTGGTTGAGTCCACTAGGTGATCAGTTATTCTGGATTGGGTGTTGTGCAATGAACTGGAATTGATTAGAAAGCTTAAAGTAAAGGAACCCTGAGGAGGCAGTGATCAGAATATGAGAGAATGCATCCTGCAGGAAAGATACTAGCATGGATAAAACAGTGGCTGATTGGCAAGAGGCAAAGAGTGGGAATAAAGGGAGCCTTTTTGGTTGGCTGCCGATGACTAGTGGTATTCCACAGAGGTCTGTGTTGGGACTGCTTTTTACGTTGTATGTTAATGACTTGGATGTTGGTATTGACAGTTTTGTGGCCAAGTTTGTGGATGATTCAGAGATAGGTGGAGGAGCAGATAGTTTTGAAGATGCAGCGAAGCTACAGTCTTGACTTAGACAGGTTAGGAGAATGGACAAAGAAATGTCAGATGGAATACAGAGTTGGAAAGTGTATGGTCATACACTTTGGTAGAAAAAAATAAAATTGCAAATTATTTTCTAAATGGAGAGAATTCAAAAATCTGATGTGCGAAGAGACTTAGGAGTCCTTGTGCAGGATTCCTTAAAGGTTAATTTGCAGGTTGAATCAGTGGTGAGGAAGGGAAATACAATGTTAGCATTCATTTTGAGAGGACTAGAATATAAAAGCAAGCATGTAATGTTGAGATTTATAAAACACTGGTGAGGCCTCACTTGGAGTATTGTGAGCAGTTTTAGGCCCCTTATCTTAGAAAGAATGTGCTGAAACTGCAGAGGGTTCAAAGGAGGTTCACAAAAATGATTTCAGGATTGAATGGCTTGTCATATGAAGAGTGTTTGATGGCTTGAGCCTATAGTCGCTTAAATTCAGAAGAATGAGAGGTGACCTTGATGAAACCTACTGAATGTTAAAAGACCTCAATAGAGTGGACGTGGAAAGGATGGTGGGGTAGTCTAGGACCAGGGGACACAGCCTCAGGAATAGAAAGGAGTCCTTTTAGAACAAAGATGAGGAGGAATTTCTTTAGCGAGGGAATGGTGAAACTGTAGAATTCATTGACACAGGTGGCTGTGGAGGCCAAGTCATTGGGTATATTTAAGTGAAGGCTGACAGATTCTTGATTAGTCAAGGGATGAAAGGATATGGGGAGAAGGCAGGGGACTGGGGCTGAGAGGGAAATGGATCAACCATGATGAAATGGTGGAGCAGATGATGGGACAAATGGCCTAATTCTGCTCCTATATCTGATGGTCTTATGTTGCTTAAACAGTGATTGGACAGACTGTTGAAGTATATGCAGGATAATTGAACAGGAATTGATTCACAATCAAGAGGGTGAAGGGTTATGGCCCAAAATGTCGACTGTTTACTCTTTCCCATAGATGCTGCCTGGCCTGCTGAGTTCCTCCAGCATTTTTTGTGTATTACAGGTATTGGTTTACTTAGTTTTGTACATGTAAGTTATTCTTGATTCAACAGATCTAGAACTCACTTGAAGGTTAAAGTGCTGTCTGCACAGATGTTACATTTCTATAAATTGCATAAACACAAAGTAGCAATGCCCTATTGGATAGCTATTTATAGATGGCTCTCCATTAAAGCAGATGACATCTGGTATTCATGTTCTTAAGAGATGAGAGAAATAGGAATGGTAGCTAAATCACAGGGAATTAAAATATATAAGTGATTATTAGTCTTTCTACTAAACTCAGCGTCACCAAAATAAAAATTATTTTATGATTAAAATACTTTTAAACAACAGTTCCATTTGGTTCAGAAATTGTATTGATATTGAACCTCAGTGTTGCTTCAACTAATTCATTGTGCACGTCGAGTCATTTTCTACCCCTGCCACAACACTCGGTGATGTCTCACAGAAGGTATTATTATACTGGGCCAGCTATAATTTTCTTCACTGATGTTTTCTAAGGTGGAGTTTCTAGAATGCCAGGAGAAATTGATAGAATTCTGAACAGTGGCAATCAAAACAAGACTCTGTCAGCCTGGTAGTTCAAATCCAGAAGTGAGCATTGACGTAGGGTACATTTCAATAAATTGTTCAACATTTCAGTCGTTGGCATTCCACAGTGCTACTATGGGGAAGCTGAGTTATGATTTCCTACGTGAATTATACGACTGCAGAATCTCCAATTCAGATCCATTCATCGCTCATTAGACTGATAAGCTGTGCTATTTGTCACATGAATTTTCTCCTTGTGAATGATATATGAAATAAAATGTTTAAAAATAAGCTTTTCCTTCTTCAGTTATTCTGCCTGTGGCATTTATTTTTTATAATGGCTCTTTTTATTAAGTCTTATCCTCTTGACACTAGAATTCCGGGATTTAGTCATGAATCCAGACAGCTGAAAACAGTTGCCTTGGCAGTGAAAGCACCAGCTTTAGCGTCTCCTCTTTTGCTAAGTACTGTCCTAAAATAAAGAGTAGTTAGTTGTTGGCTGCTGATTTAACCACAAGTCCTGTCCCCTTCACTTAGCCCAATTGATGTCATCCATTCCCACTAGCCCTGAAGTATCAGTGATTATCATTTTCATGGTAGTATTATTGATTTCCTGCAAAATCTTATTTTTGTTTTATGCTATTTTATACAATAGGGCAGATATTACTTAAATTTTCAGAAATAAGAGGTGCTAAGGGACTTTGGAGTCTTTGTGCAGGATTCCCTAAAGGTTACTTTGCAGTGGTAAGGAAGGCAAATGCAATTTTTGCATACATTTCAAGAGGATGAGAATAAAAGAGCAAAGATATGATACTGAGGCTATATAAGGCATTAGTCAGACCACACTTGGAGTATTGTCAGCAGTTTTTGGCCCTTTATCTAAGAAAAGATGTGCTGGCATTGGGGATGGTCTTGAGGAGATTCACGAGAATGATTCCAGGAATGAAAGGGTTAATATATGAGGGGTATTTGATGGCTCTGGGCCTGTGCTTACTGGAGTTTAGAAGAATGTGAGGCGGATCTCATTGAAACACTCATTGAATATTGAAAGGCCTACACACAGTGGATGTGGAGAGAATGTTTCCTATAGCGGGTGAGTCTCGGTCCAAGGGCACAGCCTCAGAATAGAGGAACATCCATTTAGAATAGAGATGAGGAGGAATTTCTTTAACCAGAGGGTAGTGAATCTGTGGAATTCATTGTCACGGACGGCTATGGATGCCAAGTCACTGAGTATATTTAAAGCGGAGGTTGATAGGCTCTTGATTAGTCAAGGCATCAAAGGTTTCAGAGAGAAGGTGGGAGAATGGCATTGAGAGGGATAATAAATCAGCCAAGATGGAAAAGCAGAGCAAACATGATGGGCCAAAAGGTCTAATTCTGCTCCTTTGTCATATGGTTTACTTTAAACATATTCACAGATCTGTAAAAATCTTGTTAAGATTCCCTCCCCTCCCCTCCCCTTGTTAAGGACCACAGAGAGTCAGTTATCAATAACTGCAGCAAATACTTTACAGAATGAAGCAAAGATGCTGAGTCCCCACCAAAGAAATGGGATGGGCTTTATCAGAAATGGCAAAATACTGGATATAATCACTGACCCATATTGCCCAGTAGACACATTGATAGGCAGACAAATATTTAAACAATCAAGTTTTAATATTTGTAGTATTTGTGAAACCAGGAGTGAATTTTCAGTGAAAGACTGTTTCTGGAGAGGTGAAATTGTTCTCCCCATGGAGTGCTAAACCTGCTATAATCTAATGTAAAATTTCATGTGCACAGCAGTGGTTGCTATGAGATCTTACAATTTTTGTATAGCCTACTAACCTTGACACCAGAATTCCTCACATCCTCTCCCAATGGGAAACGCTCTGCCATAAATTTATAAAATTCTACTGGAATGTTTGTTATCTGGGCAGACTTTTGTTTCCTCTGTTTTAATTTTGTTTAGAAGGTTTGACCTAAATTCTAATACAATACACAAGCAAGGCAGTTTGCCTTCATTCAAACCTTGAGCACCTGCTGACTTTACACGTCCTCCATGCGTTATATCACAGAGCCTGTTGGCAGTCCATTTTTAACTTCCTTATTTTAAGATAAGAACAATCTCATTTGACTTTTCATCTCTAGATCAATGTTCCATAGAATTGAGTTACAGGTTAAATTAAATTGAATTTAAAATTCTCATTACAGTCATCTACTGCAGCTGTCAAGGGAGAGGAGTCGTTGCATTATTGAGATATTACAGATGCGTATTATGTGTGCAGAGTCTCATAATAAACCTCCTCATCTGCATGCTGCCCCTATGCGACCTGATAAAGGCGCATAGTCTCTTGTTTTACATGTATGCACATGACGCTTGTCTCAGATTCTCCTCTGTCTCTACTTTCCCCCTATCAAGCCTTGATGAGTTGCAGTTAATGAAACAATGCGCCTTTTACAAGCACAATACTCTATAGTAGATTTTTACCTTGCTGGGCTTGTGAATCTCTACTAATTTCTACCTTGCAGGGTTGTTAAGGTGAGATCACAAGGAGCTATTTGAAGAGAAAGTAGATAATTTTTGGAAGTATATGGACTTGTAGACTTGTAGGAAAATGGCACTGAGAGGAGACCTGAAGCAGATCAACCATGACCATACTGAAGGCTTGAGGGGCTGAATGGCCTGCCGCTTCTTCCATTTTCTTAGCCAACTAACATTCACAGCCACTAAATGTTGAAATAAGCTAAACACTAGGAATGCCAAAAAATACATTGTCTTGTTGTTAGGTATTGGTTAAATGACCAAACTAATTTAGAAACATAGAAAATAGGTGCAGGAGTAGGCCATTCAGCCCTTCGAGCCTGCACCGCCATTTATTATGATCATGGCTGATCATCCAACTCAGAACCCCGCCCCAGCCTTCCCTCCATACCCCCTGACCCCCGTAGCCACAAGGGCCATATCTAAGTCCCTCTTAAATATAGCCAATGAACTGGCCTCAACAGTTTCCTGTGGCAGAGAATTCCACAGATTCACCACTCTCTGTGTGAAGAAGTTTTTCCTAATCTCGGTCCTAAAAGGCTTCCCCTCTATCCTCAAACGGTGGCCCCTCGTTCTGAACTTCCCCAACATCGGGAACAATCTTCCTGCATCTAGCCTGTCCAATCCCTTTAGGATTTTATACGTTTCAATCAGATCCCCCCTCAATCTTCTAAATTCCAACGAGTACAAGCCCAGTTCATCCAGTCTTTCTTCATATGAAAGTCCTGCCATCCCAGGAATCAATCTGGTGAACCTTCTTTGTACTCCCTCTATGGCAAAGATGTCTTTCCTCAGATTAGGGGACCAAAACTGCACACAATACTCCAGGTGTGGTCTCACCAAGGCCTTGTACAACTGCAGTAGTACATCCCTGCTCCTGTACTCGAATCCTCTCGCTATAAATGCCAGCATACCATTCGCATTTAAATTAGAGTTGCAGGGTAATGGGAACTAGAGTGCCAGAACAGATAGTGGAGAGGTTGCAGAGGCAGATGTTGGTAAGACCTCAGACAAAATCAGGAATTAAAAGACTGAGCATGGTGCAACTGGTGTCCTGAGCTGCATTTATTTCACCGCAAGAAGTATCACAGGAAAGGCACATGAGCTCAGGGCACCGATCAACACCTGGAATGATCACCTTGTAGCCATTGGTGAGACTTGGTGGCAGGAGGGGTAGGAGTGGCAGCTCAATATCCCGGGGTAACGTTGTCTTAGACATGGCAGAGTGGGAGGGATTAAAAGAGGAAGAGTGGCATTACAAGTCAGGGAAAATGTCTTGGCAGTGCTCCATCTGGACAGGCTGGAGATCTCGATTAGCGAAACGTTTGGGTGGAACTGAGAAATAAGAAAGGGATGACTACATTATATTATAGACCACCCTACAGTCCACAGGATTTAGAGGAACAAATTTTGTAAAGAGATTGCAAAGTGTTGCAAGAAACAAGGTTTTTATTGTAGGCGACTTTAACTTTTCACATATTGACAGGAATCCCATACTGTAAAAGGACTAGATGGGATAGAGTTTATCATATGTGTTCAGGAAAATTTCCTTCATCAGTATTTAAGAATTCTCAATGAGAGAGTGTGCAATACTCCTATTAAGGAATGAGGCTGGGCAAGTGACAGAAGTTTGTGTAGGGAAACATTCTGCATCCAGTGACCACAATTCCAAAGTAGTTTCAAAGTAATTATGCAAAGGGATAGATCTGGTCCATGGGTTGAAATTGGAAAAAGGCCAATTTTGATGGTATCAGAAACGCTCTGGCAAGTCTGGATTGGGACAGGTTGCTTTCTGGCAAAGATGTACTTCGAAAATGGGAGGTCTTCACAAACAAAATTTTAAGAGTACAAAACGTGTATGTGCCTGTCAGAATAACAGGTTAAGATAACAGGTGTTGGGAACCTTGGTTTTCAAGAGATATTGAGGCCGGAGTTAAGAGAGAAAAGGATGTGCTTAACAGGAATTTAAGAAATGCAAGACAACAAGGCTAAAAGAAAGCATGAAGTTGCTCTAGTGGACAAGGTGAAGGAGAATTCTAGGGGATTCTACAGATATGTTAAGAGCAAAAGGATTGCAAGGGTCTAAATTGGTCCTCTGGAAGATCAGAATGATAATCCACGTGTGGAGTCACATCAGGTGGTGGAGATCTTGAATGTATTCTTTGCATCTGTATTTACTCTGGAAACAGATACAGAATCTATAGAAGTGAGGCAAAGCGGTATCAACTTCATGGACCCTGTATAGATTACGCAGGAGGAGATGTTTGCTACCCTGAGGCAAATCAGGGTGGAGAAATCCCCAGGGCCTAATAAGGTGTTCCCTCTGACCCTACAGGAGGCAAGTGGAGAAATTGCTGAAGCTCTAGCAGAGATATTTAAAACATCCTTAGCCACAGGAGAGGTACCAGAGGATTGGAAAATAGCCAATGTTGTTCTGCTGTTTAAAAAAGGCTTCAAACAGAAACAAAACAGGAAATTAAGTCTGAGTCAGCTGTGGCAAAGTTCTTGGAAGGCATTCTAAGGGACTGGATATATAAATATTTGGATAGACATTGACTGATTAAGGACAGTCAGCATGACTTTGGGATTGGTAGGTTATACCTAACCAATCTTATAGAGTTTTTTGAGGAAGTTTCCAGGAAAGTGGAAAACGCAAGTCAGTGAATGTTGTCTGCATAACCCTTAGTAAGGCGTTTGACAATGTCCCGCACGGGAGGATGAAAAGAAGGTTCAGTCGCTCAGCATTTAGGATGAGATAGTAAATTGGATTAGACATTGGCTTTGTGGGAGAGAGAAGCCAGACAGTGGTAGGAGAGGGATTTCCTCTCTGACAGGAGGCCTGTGACTAGTGGTGTGCTGCAGCGATCAGTGCTGGGTCCTTTGCTGTTTGTCATCTATATCAATGATCTGGCTGATAATGTGTTAACTGGATCAGCAAATTTACGGATGACACCAAAATTGTGAGTGTAGTGGGCAATGAGGAAGGCTATCAAGGCTTGAAGAGGGTTCTGCATCAGCTGGAAAAATGGGCTGAAAAATGGCGGATGGAATTTAATGCAGACAAGTGTGTGGTTTTGCACTTTTGTAGGTCGTACGCAGTGAACGGCTGGGCACTGAGGAGTTCAGTAGAACAAAGGGATCTGGAAATACAGCTCCATTATTTATTGAAAGTGGTGTCACAGGTACATAGGGTTATAAAGAAAGCTTGTAGCATATTGACCTTCATAAATCAATGTATTGCGTACAGGAGATGGACATGGGGCAGAATATAAGTTAAGATATTAAATGTGAAGTTTAAACAATCTTAGTTCTGATTGCTGGGTGGTAAATGTCTCATAGCTATGCACTCTGTGACCACTGTATTAGGTAAACCTGTACACCTTATTAATGCAATCAGTTGGTAGCAACTCGATGCATAAAAGTATGGTCAAAAGATTCAGCTGTTCAGACCACCCATCGAAATGAGAGCAAAATGTGATCTTAAGTGACTTTGACCATGGATTGATTGTTGGTGCCAGACAGGGTGGTTTGAGTGTCTCCTGGGATTTTCATGTACAACAATCCAAAGAGTTTACAGGGAATGGTTTAAAAAACAAAACAAAAATACCCAGTGAGCAGCAGTTCTGTGGGTGAAAATGCCTCGTTAATGAGGAGAATTACCAGACTGGTTCATGCTGACAGGAAGGTGACAGTTACTCAAATAACTAGGTGTTACAAGAGTGGTGTGTAGAAGAGCATCTCTAAATGCACAATAGGGATGAGCTACAGCAGCAGAAGACAGTGAACTTGGAGTTGCCTCTCAGTGTACCTCGAGAAGAGCACATCAGCTGAAATTACATCCTGAGGATTCAGTAATGGACACATTATTTTAAAATTTCATGATCTCATACCATTGCGTTGTAGACTACCCAGGTAGAATATGAGGCCTTGTTCCTTTACTTTATGTTGGATATCACCCCTGGCAGTGGAGAAAGCTGAAGACAGCCAGGTCAGACTGTGAATGAGAACATAGAACAGTTTAGCACAGTACAAGCCATTCTGTGCTGAACTATATAAATCTACTCCATGGTCAATCTAACCCTTCGCTCCGACACAACACATAATCTTCCATTTTTCTTACATCCCTGAGCCTATCTAAGAGTCTCTTAAATGTCCCTTATGTATGAAGCTCTATTTCTTTCATTTCCTTAATCAAATATCCTTTGGTATTAGCCATTGACACCCTGGGAAAAGTGCTGGCTGTCCACTCTTTCTAGGCCTTTTCTAATCTCATACACCACTATCAAGTCACTTCTGGTCCTCCTTTGCTCCAAGGAGAAAAGCCTTAACACGGTCAACCTTTCCTCATCAAACAGGTCGTCTAATCCAGGCAGTGTCCTGGTAAATCTCTTCTCCACGCTCTCTCAAACAGCCACATCTTTCCTATAATGAAGCAAACCGAAGTGAACACAACTCCCAGGAGGGAAGTGGAAATGGATAGCAACCAGAACCTTGAGATGGACATTGCGTATAGAGCACAGGTACTCCGCAAAATAGTTTTTGTTTTATTTATTCAAAAATTCATTTCCACAGATGCTGCCTGTTGCGCTGTGTTCCTCTTGCACTTGGTGTGTGTTGCTCTGCAAGATGATGCCTAGTTTGCACTTGATCTTGCTGATTTAGTGAAGAACACAATGGGAGCACAGAATGAATTGAATTGACTTTATTACCGGAATGAATTGAATTGACTTTATTACTTACATCCTTCACATACATGAGTAAAAATCTTTACGTTACATCTCCGTCTAAATGTGCAATGTGCAATTTATAGTAATTTATATTAAACAGTATGTACAACAGGGCAGTCAATATAACACAGAAATACTATTGTATCAGCATGAGTTAATCAGGCTGATGGCCTGGTGGAAGAAGCTGTCCCAGTGCCTGTTGGTCCTGGCTTTTATGCTGTGATACCATTTCCCGGATGGTAGCGGCTGGAACAGTTTATGGTTGGGGTGACTCAGGTCCCCAATGATCCTTCGGGCCCTGTTTACACACTTGTCTTTGTAAATGTCCTGAATAGTGGGAAGTTCACATCTACAGGTGCGTGGGGCTGTCCGCACCACTCTCTACAGAAAGAATTGAGGGAAGTACAGTTTCCATACCAGGCAGGGATACAGCCAGTCAGGAAGCTCTCAATTGTGCTCCTGTAGAAAGTCCTGAGGATTTGGGGGCCCATAGCAAACTTCTTTAACCGTCTGAGGTGAAAGAGGCGCTGTTGTGCTTTTTTTCACCACGCAGCTGTTATGTACAGATCACGTGAGATCCTCAGTGATATGTATACCGAGGAACTTAAAGCTGTTCTCCCCCTCAACCCCAGACCCATTGATGTCATTAGGGGCTAGCCTGCCTCCATTCCTCCTGTAGTCCACAACCAGCTCCTTTGTTTTTGTGACACTGAAAAAGAGATTGTTTTCTTGACCCTACTGTGTCAGGGTGATGACTTCTTCTCTGTAGGATGTCCTGTTATTATTTGAGATTAGGCCAATCAGTGTAATATCATCAGCAAATTTAATTAGAAGATTGGAGCTGTGGGTGGTGACACAGTCATGGGTATACGGAGAGTAAAGGAGGGGGCTTAGGACACAGCCCTGAGGTACCTGTGTTGAGGGAGCCCACTCTTACCACCTGCTGGCAATCTGACAGGAAGTCTAGGATCCAGCTGCACAAGGCAGGGTGAAGGCCGAGGTCTCTGAGCTTCTTGTTGAGCCTGGAGGGAATTATAGTATTGAATGCTGAACTGTAGTCCAAAAGCAGCATTCTCACATAAGCATCCTTCTTCTCTAGCGTAGATCTCTGTAGAGATGGTTGAAAGATGGCACTTGCCACACTTGGAAAAGCTATCTCCCTGTACAGTGGTAAGGAAAGAGATGAATGAGCAAGTATAATACCTCCTACAGTTTCAGGATAAAGAGCCAGGGGTCAGGATGGGGTTGTAGAGAGGGATGAGCAGATAAGACAGTCATAGGGAGAGTGGTCCCTGTTGAAGGGGGAAAGGGGTGAGGAGGGAAAGATGTGGCTAGCGCTGGGCTTCTGCTGCAGATGGCAGAACTAGCGAAAGATAATGCGCTAGGATGTGGAGGCTAGAGGGTGAATGATGAATACCAGGGGATTTCTGTCTCTGTTCTGGATGAATATGTCCTTAAAAAAATATGGGCTTCAAAAGTGTTACAGCATGTTGAGGCAGTGCTCATTAGTAAAGCACATGGGATCCTGGGATTCATAAACAGAGTGACAGAGTACAAAAATAAAGATGTTATGTTGAGCTTATATTTAACACTAGTTAGCCATCAACTTGTTTATGGCATCTGATACAGATTACCACAACGTGGAGAGAGTGCAGAAGGCTTTTTTCTTGAATAATTCTAGGGATGGGTGATTTAAACTATCGGATTCAACTGGAGAGGCTGTAGTTCTCCCGAGTGGAAGTACATTTGAAAGGAGATGAGATCTAATAAAGATGTTCAAAACCAAATAATAAGATTAAATGGAGCAAATGGAAGGAAGCTGTTCTCAATCAGGCATAGATTTAAAATTTAGGACAGAAGTTAGAAGAGAAGTATAAGGAAAAGTTCTATTTTCTACAGAAAATTATCATAATTTAGGACTCACTACTTATAACAGTGTTGAACTGAAATTGATCAGGACTTTCAAGAAGGAACTGGATAGGCATGCAGGTTGAAATAGTTTGAGGAGCTGATGGGGGGAAATCAGGCAAAGTGAGACTGACTGGATAAGCTGCAGAGACCCTGATGGATCACATGGCCTCGATATGTGTCATAGTAAATCAATGATGCCCTGAAAGAAAATTTTATTTCCATCTTGCTATGAAAACGCACGCCTGAGTTGCATTTTGCCAAAACATGGTTTGAATACGAAGCACATCCACAAACATTAAAACCTTTGTGAAGAGGAATATCTCTTAAATTTTTAATTACCACACCTTTTGCACTCAATCTCAGTATCAGTCTCAGTACAAGAGAAAAAACGTAGGTTAGGTACAGGTCAAAGCTTTCTCTGCACAGTGTGCTTTACACTGAATCTCAAGAGACAGGTCTGTGCAATGCCATTGTGACATTTTCATTTTTCACGTCAAATATCTAATGATTTCTCTGAGTGGGACTGACAATTTAGAACCAGTTAATGCTGAATTATGAGCAATTTTGTTCTGTTGATTCATGCCTACTGGCTTAGAGAGAAGATATTACTCCCCCGAGTCTCAGTTCAATCTTAACCTATGTTTTCAGCTTTCTGACCCATTCTGCTGCATAAACGATAACCTTCCTATCATTTTCACTGGTAAAGTGTGGAAATGCATCCCACTGGAATACATGTTCAATATAAATCATTTTCTAATTAAAATTTATAAACCTCAGTATATTCATTAGTAAAATCATCTAGATTATAGCTGATGGCTACCTGGTTGTATGTACTGATGGTTAACTGTACTGAGTGTATCAACAAAAGGTAGAGATAGGAGGGGGATTGACACAACAATGCTTAGGTTGGGTTGAGTATGTCCCAGTCTCACTTGTGACCTGCTGCTGAATGCCATGTGGCTATAAACTGAAGCATGAGAAATGGAAAAAAAATGTAAGATTTAATACCACAGAAGAACTTCAACGTTCAATGTTCAAAGTGAAATTTATTATCAGAGTACGCGCACGTCTCCACATACAACCCTGAGATTGTCCTGTGGGCACGTTCCGCAAATCTATAGAACAGCAATTGTAAACAGGATCAATGAACAACAAAGTGCACAAATGCAAATATAAATAAATCGCACTAAACAATGAGAGCATGAGAGCTCTCAACACCAGACTATGTAATAGTTTCTTCCCCCCAAGTCATCAGACTCTTCAATACCCAGAGTCTGGACTGACACCAACCTACTGCCTGCTACTGTGCCTATTGTCTTGTTTATTATTTATTGTAATGCCTGCACTGTTTTGTGCACTTTATGCAGTCCTGGGTAGGACTGTAGTCTAGTGTAGTTTTGTGTTTTTTTTTATGTAGTTCAGTGCAGTGTTTGTATTGTTCATGTAGCACCATGATCCTGAAAAATGTTGTCTCATTTTTACTGTGTACTGTACCAGCAGTTATGGTCGAAATGACAATAAAAGTGACGACTTGACTTGAACAAGATAAAGAATCCTTGAAGTGAGATCATTGGTTGTGAAATAGAATGAGTTTAGATAATCTCTTTTGTTCTAGAGCCTGATGGTTGAGGGGTAGTAGCTGTTCTTGAACCTGGTGGTGCACGTCCTGAAGCACTTGTACCTTCTACTTGAAGGCAACAGTGAGAAAAGAGCATGGCCTGGGTGGTGAAGATCCTTGATGATGGATGCTGCTTTTCTGCACCAACTTGGCTGGTTAATTTGTAATTTTATTTGCAAGACTTGTCACTGAATGTTCAAAGAATGAGGTAAATTTATTATCAAAATGCATTGTATCGTATTCAATCCTGAGATTTATTTGCTTGCAGGTATTCACAGTAAATACAAAGAAGCACAATAGAATTAATGAATGACCACACATAAGACAGACAAACAACCAGTATGCAAACTTCAACAAACTGTGCAAGTACATTACAAAAAGAAAAATAATAATAAAAATAAATAAATAAGTAATAAATATCGAGAATATGTGTTGAAGAGTCCTTGAAAATGAGTCCATAGGTAGTGGGAACAGATCAGTATTGGGGTGAGATAAATTGAGTGAAGGTAGCCCCTCTAGTTCAAGAGCCTGATTGTTGAGGGATAACAGTTCCTGAACCTGGTGGTGTCGTTCCTATCGCCTCCTGGTGGCAGGAGGCAGAATAGAGCATGGCCTGGTTAGTGGGTGTCCTTGATGAAGGATGCTGCCACAACACTTCATGTAGATGTGCTCAGTGGTGGGAAATGCTTGACCCACGATGGATTGGGCTGTATCAGCTATCTTTTGAAGGATTTCCATTCAAGGACATTTGTGTTCCCATACTGGGCTGTGATGCAACCAATGAATATATTCTCCACTGCACGCTTATCGAAGTTGGTCAATATCTAAGACGGCATGCTGAATCTTTGCAAAGTTCTAAGAAAGTAGAGGTATTGCTGTGTTTTTTTTTGTAATGGCACTTGCCACATGCTGGACCCAGGATAGATCCTCTGAAATGATAACACCATGGAATTTAAAATTGGTGATGCTCTTCACCTCTGATCCTCTGGTGAGGACTGGCTTATGGACCTGTGGTTTTCTCCTTGTGTAGTCAATAACCATCTCCTTGGTCCTGCTGACATTGAATGAGAAGTTGCTGTCGTGGAACCACTCAACCAAATTTTAAATCTCCTTCCTATATGCTGATTTGTCACTGTTGTGCATTTATTATTTGAGTAATATTGTAAATATATTTAGTTAAATATTTTCTGTTTACGCAGCTCATTATAGCTTATCTGTAAAAGTATGTGAATAGCATATGTTATTATGCCATTATGTCCTAAGTGCGCGCCTTGCTAAAATTAAGAATGAAACTAAGTGTAGACATGTTATTCCAATTCTCTCCGTGTTTTTTTTTCCAATTAGTTTATGCTTGGAGTTAAAAAACATAACAGTGTTGACGAGTAAGTTTTAAGCGAAACGAAGGTAACTACCTACTTGTTGCAGTGCAGCAAGACATTTGAACTTTGAAAAGTGCATCAAAACACAAGGCTTTATCATTATTATAGACTTAGTTTTGGAGTAGCATCTGCACCTGCACTTTGGCAGAAAGCTATCGCCTAGGTGCTGCAAGGTCGCAGCAAGAGAGAAAAAAGGCAGAAAGCTTACAAATTTATGGGTTCATAAATAGCGAGTACTGGATGATAATAATCATAATTTTTTAAAAGAGTAGAAATGGCTGGAAAGATAGATGTGTTCAATTACACAATGGATAACTGGCTGATGCATACTGAGTGAATTGAACACCATTTTAAAGCAAATGGAACTGCCAATGAGAAACAAGTGCCAGTTTTGCTGAGTGCTATTTGTGGAACAGCATACAGTTTACTTAGAAGTTTAAATGCTCCAAACAAACAAATCAAAATGAGCTTTGCTGATATTCTGAAAATAATACAGGAACATTTAGAACTGAAACCATTGTTGATTGCAAAGCACTTTAGGTTTTATAAATGGAATTGAAAGGCAGGTGAGTCAATTTCAGCTTAATTGGCTGAATTGAAGAGTTTGAGCATTGTTAGTTCAGTGATGGGTTTAATGATGTACTGAGAGATTGTTTAGCTTGTGGAATCTTACAAGAAAGCATTCAAAAACAGCTCTTAAGCAAAGCACAACTTACATTTAAAAGAGTCTTTGAAATTGCTGTATCAATGGAAACAGTAGAAAGAGATGCAATTGTATTGCAGTCAGAATGAAAGTGAAAATGAACAAAATTGCAAACAGAAACCTGCCTGGCTGAACAAATTATGTTACCATTGTGGCAGGGGCTCATGTACACCAGACCAATGCAGGTTTAAAGGTGAAATTTGCAGAAAAAGCAACAGAGTAGGACATAAATAAAGAGTATGTCAGGCCAACAAAAATAAATGGACTGCACAGGGAAGAGAAAAAGATAAAAAGTCAAGTTGCAGTTTCAAAAAGAACATTAATCTGCATGCTGTTGATGGAAAATTTGATAATGATGAGAGTGATAAAAGACTGAGTAGCCTTAAGATGTACATGTATAAACTAATAAGAGACAAGTAATATGGCTTACACCAGAAGTGAATGGTAAATTAATTGAAATGGAATTGGTTACTAGCTTGGCTGTTTCAGCCATTCTGAAAAGTGAGTTTGAACAGCATTTCAAATATATTTAACTGAAGCCTGCAGATATCCAACTATAAACTTTATACTGGAGAAAAGATTAACTCCTGTGGAATTGACATTCTGAACAGTGAAAAAAATACTACAACAACAAGCCATATTGGACTCGTATATGGTAAAAACATGAGGCCCAGCATTGCAGGGTCATGAGTGGCTGAGATTTGATACTTGACAGAAGATCTATCCAGAATTTACATGCAATAGAGTCAACTGAAAGTGAAATAGAAAATGTACTGGGTGATTGCATAGCAGTGCTCAAGGATGGCACTGGAAAATTCAAGCATATCAAGGGTAAAATAGTGTTAAATGAAAAAAACACACCCAAGTTTTGCAAAGCCTTTCCAGTTCTTTATACCATCCATGATAAAGTAGCCTGTGAGCACATGGAGACTGAAGGAATTATTTCCAAGTTTGATTGGAGCCCATGGACAACACCAGTGATAGCCAAGAAGAATGGGTCTGTCAGGATCAATGATAATCTTAAGGTCACCATCAACCCAAAACTGAAAGTAGATCAATACCCTCTGCCCAGGATAGTAGATATCTTTGCAAACCCTTCTGGAGGGAAACACTTCAGCAAAGTGGACTTAGCTGAGACTTACCTACAGATAGAGGTGAAAGAAGAGTCCAAAGTTTTTCTCACCGTAAACACTCACAAAGGGCTTTTTCAGGTCTACATGACCACCCAAAATGGCTGGAATGTGCAGCAGAAATTCCATTCACCAGTGCCAGATGAATATGACCTTGACAGTGTTGCCTTATGTGGGGATTGAGAGTTGTTGTACTATCCAAGCTGGAAGCTAATGTACTGGAGGAGCTACATGCTGGACATCTGGGCATGGTCAACATGAAATCATTGCCTTGAAGATTTTTTTGGTGTCCTCCGACAGATAAAGGGATTGAGCATTTGCCATCACTGTTCAGGATGCCAACACGTCCTGAAGATGCCAAGAGCAGTGCATCTCCATCCCTGGGAATAGCCTGCATTGCCCTGGTAGAAGATAACTCATGTTGAGAAGCCTCTTCTTAAGGACTGTTGTCCCAGAACACTTGGTCAGTAACAATCGACTATACTTTGTTGCAACATACATCAAAGTTGCTGGTGAACGCAGCAGGCCAGGCAGCATCTATAGGAAGAAGCGCAGTCGACGTTTCAGGCCGAGACCCTTCGTCAGGACTAACTGAAGGAAGAGTGAGTAAGGGATTTGAAAGCTGGAGGGGGAGGGGGAGATGCAAAATGATAGGAGAAGACAGGAGGGGGAGGGATGGAGCCGAGAGCTGGACAGGTGATAGGCAGAAGGGGATACGAGAGGATCATGGGACAGGAGGTCCGGGAAGAAAGACGGGGGGGGGGTTGACCCAGAGGATGGGCAAGAGGTATATTCAGAGGGACAGAGGGAGAAAAAGGAGAGTGAGAGAAAGAATGTGTGCATTAAAAAGAGTAACAGATGGGGTACGAGGGGGAGGTGGGGCCTAGCGGAAGTTAGAGAAGTCAAGGTTCATGCCATCAGGTTGGAGGCTACCCATACGGAATATAAGGTGTTGTTCCTCCAACCTGAGTGTGGCTTCATCTTTACAGCAGAGGAGGCCGTGGATAGACATGTCAGAATGGGAATGGGATGTGGAATTAAAATGTGTGGCCACTGGGAGATCCTGCTTTCTCTGGCGGACAGAGCGTAGATGTTCAGCAAAGCGGTCTCCCAGTCTGCGTCGGGTCTCACCAATATATAAAAGGCCACATCGGGAGCACCGGACGCAGTATATCACCCCAGTCAACTCACAGGTGAAGTGATGCCTCACCTGGAAGGACTGTTTGGGGCCCTGAATGGTGGTAAGGGAGGAAGTGTAAGGGCATGTGTAGCACTTGTTCCGCTTACACGGATAAGTGCCAGGAGGGAGATCAGTGGGGAGGGATGGGGGGGACGAATGGACAAGGGAGTTGTGTAGGGAGCGATCCCTGCGGAATGCAGCCAGAGAAAGCAGGATCTCCCAGTGGCCACACATTTTAATTCCACATCCCATTCCCATTCTGACATGTCTATCCACGGCCTCCTCTACTGTAAAGATGAAGCCACACTCAGGTTGGAGGAACAACACCTTATATTCCGTATGGGTAGCCTCCAACCTGATGGCATGAACATTGACTTCTCTAACTTCCGCTAGGCCCCACCTCCCCCTCGTACCCCATCTGTTACTCTTTTTAATGCACACATTCTTTCTCTCACTCTCCTTTTTCTCCCTCTGTCCCTCTGAATATACCTCTTGCCCATCCTCTGGGTCAACCCCCCCCCCCCGTCTTTCTTCCCGGACCTCCTGTCCCATGATCCTCTCGTATCCCCTTCTGCCTATCACCTGTCCAGCTCTCGGCTCCATCCCTCCCCCTCCTGTCTTCTCCTATCATTTTGCATCTCCCCCTCCCCCTCCAGCTTTCAAATCCCTTACTCACTCTTCCTTCAGTTAGTCCTGACGAAGGGTCTCGGCCTGAAACGTCGACTGCGCTTCTTCCTATAGATGCTGCCTGGCCTGCTGCGTTCATCAGCAACTTTGATGTATGTTGCTTGAATTTCCAGCATCTGCAGAATTCCTGTTGTATACTTTGTTGCAAAATAACTTCAGCCATTCCAGAAAATAAATAGCATAAGGCATGTTGCATCTGCACCCTACCACCTGGCAATAAATGTCTTGGAGAAAAGGACTGTCCAGAATCTAAAGAACACATTACACTGACACTGAATCAGAAGCTCGACATTTTCCTCCTTGCATATCACAACGCAGCTCACTCAACAACCAACAACTCACCAGCTGTGCCTTTCCTGGCTGGTCCCTTGTGCTTACACTTAGATCTCCTGAAACCCAGTTTCCAAAGTAGTATGCGGAGCCAATAGTTGAGGCAAATTGAAGGCTCCTGAAACTAGGTAGTTTAATTTTTCACTCCTGACCAAGCAGTTCGGGCAAGGGACTTCAAGGTGATCAAAAGAGGGTATGTGGAAAGATTAAGGCAGAACTGGACCTGTCCCCTCCACGTTGGAGATTGCATCTGATATCATCTAGAAACAACACATCAATCAGTTGAGGAGAGCCAGAGTCAGCACTTCCTGCAGTCCCAGAGTCAACTCCTACAATCACCATTGTGGAAGCCTGAGAACCTGAGGTTGTTTCACAGCCACAAGTCTCACCCGACAAGCAGAGTGACCCCTCTTGTTAGGAAATAGATTGTTTGATTAAGCCTTACACACCCTCACCAAATGTTAAAATGAAACAATAAGTAGACACACACAAAATACTGGAGGAAGGCCAGACAGCGTCTATAGAAGAGAGTACAGTTGACGTTTCAGGCCGAACCTTTCAGTAGGACTTACAGTCGACACTTCAGGCTGAAACGTTGACTGTAGTTTTTTCCATAGATGCTGCCTGCCCTTCTGAGTTCCTCCAGCATTTTGTGTGTGTTGCTCAGATTTCCAGCATCTGCAGATTGTTTTCTTGTTTATAAATAGACATGTTATTTTTAGTCTTCAGTGTTTTCCTTTCAATAAGTTTTATGTTCCTTTGACTTGGCCTACGACAGTGGTGTTGTCAGCAGACTTTAATATGGCACTGGGGCTGTGCTTAGCCTCACAGTCATAACTATAAAGTGAGTAGAGCAGGGGGCAAATCAAGCAGGTTTTGGTGCATCTGTGCTGATGGAGATTGTGAAGGAGTTTTTATGGCCCATCCGAACTGACTGGAGTCTGCCAATTAGGAAAACAAGGAGCCATTTGTACAAGTAGGTATTGAGGCCTAGGTATTGAAATTTACTGATTAATTTTGAGGGGATGATGGTGTTGAATGCCGAGCTGTGGTCAATGAAAAGCATTCTGATGTATGCACCTTCACTGTCCAGCTATTCCAGGGTTGAGTGAAGAGCCAATGAAGTGGTTTCTGCTGTTGACCTGTTGTGACGATAGGCAAATTGGAGTGGATCCAAATGGCTTCTCAGGCAGCTGTTAACATGTTTCATCATCAACCTATCAAAGCACTTCATCTGTGCGGATGTAAGTGCTACTGGATGATACAGGCAGGTTACCATGTTCTTCTTAGGCACCAGCATAAATGAAGTCTGTTTGAAACAGGTGGGTACCTCGGACTGCCGAAACAGGAGTTTAAAGGTATTAATGAACATTCCAGAAGGTTGATCAGGACAGATATTTACTACTCAGCCAGGTACTCTGTCTGGGCAAGATATTTTCTGTGGGCTCATGCTCCTGAAGGATACTCTCACATCAGCCTCAGAGACTGAAATCACAGGATTGCTGGGAGCTGTGGGAGATTGTGAAGTGCCTCCATGGTCAAAGCAAGCATAAAAGGCATTGAGCTCATCTGAGAACAAAACCTTGCTATCACTTTTGTTAATTAGTTTGACTTTGTTGGCGTTGACAGCTTTCAAGCCTCGCCACAGTTGTCGAGCACTCTTCAGTGATCCATGTTTGGCCTGGAATTGCCACTTCGCAGTGAGATGGCTTTCCAGAGATTGTACCTGGACATCTTGTATTTTCCTTGGTCGCCAGCCCTGAATATCACTGTTCTGGCCCTCAGCAGATGACGGATCCCTTTGTTCTTCCAGGGCTTCTCGTTGGGGAAAAACCTGAATTATTTTGTGGGGACACACTAATCTACAACTATTTTTATAAGGTCTATGACGACCGTGGTATATTTGTTCCGATCCTCTGATGAGTCCTTGAACACGGCCAAGTGCACTGACTCAAAGCAATCCCCTCACCTCTCCTTTGCCTCCCACAACCAATTCTTTGTTGTCCATATCTTGGCACTTTAGATTCTGCCTGTATCAGATTTCCTGAAATGCAGTCTAAGGACAAACAATAGGCATTTCTAATTGTAGTATTACAGTGATCGAGTGTGTTGGGACCCCTAATGCTGCAGGTGATATGTTGATGATAATTGGGCAGGGATTTGTTCAAACAAGCCCAATTAAAGTCCCAAAAATTATTTGAAAGGCCTTGGGGTAGGCTGTTGCTGGTTTGTTAATCAAGACACTCAATACCTCGAGTACTTGCTTAACATTCGCCTTTGGTGCTGCGTAAACTGCAGTTACATTGAATATTGGTTAACAACAGGAATTCTGCAGATGCTGGAAATTCAAGCAACACACATCAAAGTTGCTGGTTGAATATTGGTTGCCATTTTTACCTTCATGTTGATGATGAAATTTTTAAAAAATATTCATTTGCTGAAAAGTACTTCAGTGTAGCCTGAGTACAAAAGATGCTTGATAAATAATCCATTTTTCACTACGAGGGGTGATTGATAAGTTTGTGGCCTAAGGGAGAAGGAGTCAATTTTAGAAAAAATAGCACATTTATTTGTCCTACATTTACACACTTAGTCCAGCAGTCATGGAGCATACGGAAAGTGGTCCACAGCAGGGGTGACTGATATGTTTGTGACCTAATGTAGAAGGAGATAAGTTATTAACTTCAAACTTTCTGCATTTTCACTCAAAGAGTTGAACTGCACATGCATGTAACGAGAGCTGTATAACTCATCTCCTTCTACCTTAGGCCACGAACTTATCAATCACCCCTGCTGTGGACCACCTGGAGGTCCAAGACACTCTTGTTATGTGCACGTGCAGTTCAACTCTTTGCGTGATTATGCAGAAAGTTTGAAGCTAATAACTCACCTCCTTCTACCTTAGGCCACGAACTTACCAATCACCGTCGTACTTCATATACTGTACATCAGAAAGTTGCATTTATTGTTTCTCTCACTGATTCATTTGGTCCACTTTCATAGAGTTGCCTTTTTCCACACTGCAACAACGAATAACAAAGCATGCTTCTTTTTTTAATTCTTGCTCTGCATACACCACACTGTAATAAATCAGTGCCGTCTTGCACATTATTTTTCTTTCTCTTTCAAACACACACAGAAAATGTCAACTAATCATTGTAAGCCACCTTTGTACTTAAAAGTGATTGCATTGATGTTGTACTTTTCAGAACATCAGAAGAAGGCAAAGCTTTTTACAACCATTGAAGTACTTTCGACCAACTAGCTTGTAAAAACTTCCAAGGGATCGTAAGACCATAAGATATAGGAGCAGAAATAGGCCATAGTGGCTGATCCAATTTTTCCCTCAGCCACAATCTCCTGCCTCCACCACCACCATCCTCACCCTCCCGCCGTATCTCTTCATGCCCTGACCAAACAAGAATCTATCAACCTCTGCCTTTAATATACATAAATTCTCAGCCTCCACAGTTGCCTGTGGCAAAGAATTCCACAAATTCACCACTCTCTGGCTAAAAAAATTCCTCCTCATTTCCATTCTAAAAGGAAGCCCCTCTATTCTGAGGCTGTGTCCTCTGGTCTTAGACTCCCCCGCCTTAGGAAACATCCTCTCACATCCACTTTATCAAGGCCTTTCACCATTCAATAGGTTTCAATGAGGTCACTCCTTATTGTTTGGAATTCTACTGAATACAGGCCCAGAGACATAAAAACTCATTTGACAAGCCATTCAATCTTGGAATAATTTTCATGAACCTACTTTGAACCCTCTCCAATTTCAGCACATTCTTTCTAAGATAAGGAGCTCAAAACTGCTCACAATACTCCAAGTAAGGCCACACCAGTGCTTTATAAAGTTTCAACTTTACATTCTTGTTTTTATATTCTAGTCCTCTTGAAATGAATGCTAACATTGAATTTGACTTGCTCACCACAGACTCAACCTGCAAATTAATTTTTAGGGATTCTTGCAAAAGGACTTCCAAGTCCCTTGGTGTCTCAGTTTTTTTTCATATTTTCTCTCCATTTCGAAAATAGTCAACCCTTTCATTTCTTCTACCAAAGTGCATGACCATACACTTCCCAACACTGTATTCCATCTGCCATTTCTTTGTCCATTCTCCAAATCTAAGTATGCCTGTAGCCTCTCTACTTCCTCAAAACTACCTGCCCCTCCACCTGTCTTCAAATTGTCTGCAAACTTTGCAACAAAGCCATACTTTCTATGATCTAAATCTTTGATGTATAATGTATAAAGAATTGGTCCCAACACAGACTCCTGAGGAACACTACTAGTCACCGACAGCCAAACAGAAAAGGCTTGCTTTATTCCCACCTTTTGCCTCCTGCCAGTCAGCCGCTGCTTTTTCCATGCTAGAATCTTTCCTGTAATACCATGGGCTCGTAGCTTGTTAAGCAGCCTCATGTGTGGCACCTTGTCAAAGGCCTTCTGAAAATCCAATTACACAACATCAGCCGATTCTCCTTTGTCTATCCTGTTCATTATTTCTTCAAAGAAATCCAACAGGTTTGTCAGGCAAGGTTTTCCCCTGAGGAAACCATGCTGACTACAACCTATTTCATCATGTGCCTCCAAGTACCTTGAGACCTCATCCTTAATAGTTGACTCCAACATCTTCCCAACTACTGAGGTCAGACTAACTGGCCTATAGTTCCTTTCTTCTGCCTCTCTCCCTTCTTGAAGAGTGGAGTGTCATTTGCAATTTTCCAGTCCTCCACAGCCATTCCAGAATCTAGTGATTCTTGAAGGATCATCACTAATGCCTCTATGATCTCTTCAGCCACCCCTTTCAGAACCTGGGATGTACATTATCTGGTCCAGGTGAATTAACTACCTTAAGACCTTTCAGTTTCCCAAGAATCTTCTCTCCAGTTACGGTAACTTCACACAATTCATGACCCCTGACACTTAGAACTTCCACTATACTGCTAGTGTCTTCCACAGTGAAGAATGATGCAAAATACTTATTCAGTTCACCTGCTCTTTTGCTGTCTCTCTTCAGCATCATTTTCCGGTGGTCCAATATCCACTCTTGCCTTTCTTTTACACTTTATATACCTAAAGAAACTTTTGTATCCTCTTTAATATTATTTACTTTCATATTCCAACTTCTTAATAACTTTTTTAGTTGCCTTCTGTTGGCTTTTAAAAGCTTCCCAATCCTGTAACTTCTACTAATTTTTGCTCTATTATATGCTTTTTAGCTCTTTTTAGCTTTTATGTTGGCATTGGCTTCTCTTGTTAGCCGTGGTTGTGTCATCTTTCCTTCAGAATACTCCTTTCTCTTTGGGATGTATATATCCTGCACATTCTGAATTGCTCTGGAAATTCCAGCCATTGCTGCTCTGCCAGGGTTCTTTTCCAAACAATTCTGAACACCTCCTATCTCATGCCTCTGTAATTCCCTTTAATCCACTGTAATACTGATATGTCTGACCTTGGCTTCTCCTTCTCAAATTTCAATGTGAATTCAATCATATTATGATCACATTCCCCAAAGGGTTCTTTTACCTTAAGCTCTGTAATCAACTCTGGTTCATTGCACAACATTCAATTCAGAATAGCTGATCCCCTAGTGGGCTCAGCTATGAGCTGTTCTAAAAAGACATCTTGTAGAAACTTTAGAAACCCCTCATCCTGGAATCCAGCAACAACCTGATTTTCCCAATTTACCTGCATATTGAAGTCTCCCATGACTATTGTAACATTGCCCTTTTAGCATGCATTTTCTACCTCCTGTTGTAATTTATTTGGGAGCCTGTACAGAACTCACATTAGGATGTTTTTACCCTTGCAGTTCTTAGCACTATCGGCAATAATTCAACACTTTCCAACCTTATGTCACCTCTTTCTAATGATTTGGTTTCATTTTTTTTTACCAACAGAGCAACCCCACCCCCTCTGCTTTCCTGGACATTAAGCTCCCAGTCATAATCTTCTTCCAGCCAAGATTCAGTGATGCCTGCAACATCAGTCCTGCCAATCTGCAACTATGCTGCAAAGTTCATCTATCTTATTCCATATACTGCGCACATTCAAATATAACACCTTCAGTCCTGTATTCACCCTTTCTGATTTTGTCCACCTTTTACATTGTAACCCATTCTGTTGACTGAAGTTTGTTCGCTACTAACAGCCTCTCCTCACGACACACTGCCTCTCTTTGTAAACCTGCTACCTCATCTTCAGCACAATTATCTGCCTTTCCTATGATTCTTCTTGCATTGAAATATATGCATTTCAGGATACTAGTCGCAACATGCTCAACCTTTTGATTCTTAACTTTGTCTGAGGTCTTACTAACATCTGCCTCCACAACCTCTCCACTAATTGATCTGGCACTCTGGTTCCCATCCCCCTGCACCTCTAGCTTAAACCCCAAGTGCAGCATTATCAAACCTTCCCACTAAAATATTAGTTCCCCTCCAGTTCAGGTGCAAACTCTTCTGTACAGGTTCCACCTTTCCTGGAAGAGAGCCCAATGATCCGAACATCATATGCCTTCCCTCCTACACCAACTCCTTAGCCTCCTTAAACTGCATAATCTTCCTAGTTCTGGCCTGACTGGCACATGGCACAGATAGCAGTCCTGAAATCACAGCCCTGTAGGTCCTGTCCTTTAACTCCTAAGTTCCTGAACTCCCTTTTCAGAACCTTGTCACTCGCCCTACCTATGTCATTGGTACATACATGGACCATGACTTCTAGATGTTCACCCTCCCACTTAAGATTGCTGAGGACTTAATTCAAGATATCCCAGACCCTGGCACCTGGATGACAATGTACCATCTGGGAATCTCATTCTCTCCCACAGAACCTCCTGTCTGTTCCTCTAATACTGCAGGTGCCTCTTCTTCCCACTTCCCTTCAGAGTCACAGAATCACAGAGCCAAACTCAGTGCCAGAGACCTGACCACTGTGACCTTCCTCTGTTAAGTCATTACCCCCCCCCCCCGACAGTATCCAAAGTGATATACCTGTTGTTGAGGGAACTGCCACAGGGGTAGTCTGCACTGGTTCCTTAACCTCTTCTTGACTGTCACCCAGTTTCCTGTCTCCCGCACCTTGGGAGGAACTACCTCTCTACATGAACCCACCTATCAGCCTTCCGAATTATCCAGAGTTCATCCAGTTCCAGTTTCAGTTCCAGCTCCAACAACTCCTCAGCAGTCTACTATTGAGACATTTGTTTCTGAGCACATGCTGCCTGACTTGAGCATTTTGAGGAATAGTGAGATTCGCATTCTATGTCCAGGCCAAGTGAGTGCATGCAGGAGATAACACAAGATTCATGAGAATATAACTTACTGTGAACTTGAGAATGCAGCTCATTGTGCCTGATTTGTAAATAATAGCTTCAGGTTAAGATGTAGTGGTAGGGGAAAGAGGATTCTCCTTTTTTACAGTGGTTGCAGATGAAAACTCCTGAAGAAGGGTCTCGGCTCGAAACGTCGACTATCTATTTATTTCCATAGATGCTGCCTGACCTGCTGTTCCTCTAGTATTTTGCGTGTGATGCTTTGGATTTCCAACACCTGCAGACTTTCTCATGTTTAAGGTGAAACCTCTGTTAGATACTGAAACTCAAGCTTCCACTTGATTCACACCATCTGCAGTCTTTCAGCTGAAAGAGACAGGAAGCAACAAAGGAGTTTGCGAAAATCTGGTTTGTCACCAAAGATGAGCAATTTTTACGGATATACTGTGGTGAGTATTCTGACTGGTATGGCGGATTCAATGCACAGGATTCAGAGTATTGTAGACTCAGCTGGTCCACAATGGGTAAAAATCTTTCCAACGTTGAGGACATCTTCAAAAGGCAGTGCCTCCAGAAGCTAGCATCCATCCATAAGGATCCTCACCATCCAGGACATGCCCTCTTCTCATTACTACCATCAGGGAGGAGGTACAGAAGCCTGAAGATCCACTCTCAATGCTTTAGGAACATCTTCCTCTCCTCTGCCATCAGAATTCTGAACTGTCCATTAACTCATGGACACGACCTCACTATTCCTTTTATGGATTAGTTATTTATCTATGTTATTAGAAATCTATTATTCCTGCACTGTACTGATGCCACAAAACAACAATTTTTATGACTTATGTCAGTGACAATAAACATGATTCTGATGCATCGTGCCAGTTATTATTTTTACTACCAACAAGCGGGACAGAGTAACACCAGTGTGACCCACATCCAAAAAAACGAGAGTGCGTTCAGACTGGTGAAGGCCAATAAAAGAGTGCAATGCATTCCAGAAAATTCTCTGTTCTCTTACACTTGCCATTATTGTTATTCTGAACTATTTCAGTGATCACGAATTTAAGCTTCATTTTGCTCCACTCCCTTCAGACATTTGACCAGATTGTCAGAAGTCGCACTCATACCAATCAATGTCAAAATGTTGTTTATGGTAAATATGGCTATTCCCAAATAATCACTGGAGTCAATTGTCAAGATGTTGATTGCGTATAAACCAATTATGTTGGCATCATGGTAGTTTCCCAACAAAGTGGAAATTCACGCAAGCATTTTAATCTTATTATTGGAAAGAAATCAGTTTGAACTATGAAGCAATAGATTAGAGATTTGTTCACAGCTGTTTTTGTCTGTGGGAAAACTTGTAAAGTGATTTGGAATAGCAAGCAATATCAACTTAAGTGGCAGTGTGGATACAGTTTATCTACCCTATGTTAATTAAAATATTGTTGAAGGTAAATGATAAGATATATAAAGTTTCCTGCTGTAAATAACATTAATCAAGTCAATAAAAAAAAATGATCTGTTAATAGTGATAGCTTATCTAAATGGTAAAATCTATTTGGAATTAACTTCCTTATTTATTAAAAGATAGCAATGAACACCCAATTTTAAATTGTTGCATTAGTACAATTCAATATCCGCAGTTTTTTGCACCTTCACTTCTTTTCCTAAACCTGTTCATTTCTGTTTTCATTGTACTAAGTTAAGATGGGTTAATAAGCTGAACTAATGACAAAAATCTGCAGCATTTAAAATGAATAGAGGTACATTTTTACCTGAACAGAGAAGGAGATGTGACTGTGCAGTTTGGGCTGCTTGTCGCTTTGCTGGAAGAGCTAAATGAAGCTGTAAGAATTGCATAAACCACCATTCAGGATACTGAGAGGTATGAAGTCATATCACTGTTTTGTTAGTGTGGATGTACCTATGGAAATTCACCCCTAGCACTTAGCTGATATTTGATATTTGATGGAGAATCAATTCTGAACTTTGGGAGAAAACCACCAGCGAGAGATTTCTAGGAAACATGGAAATATTAACTTTGATGACAACTTGGCCAGATCAGTGCTATGCCACAGGGCATGTTCAGAAGCTGAAGTTGGTTTCCAGCTCAAAAGTTGAGTAACATTTTGAACAATCTGGTATAGGTAAGCATCTAGATGTTGGATGACAGGGGCAGTGGTACAACATTTATTACTGGATCTAAAAATATTGACAGTGATCTTCTGTCATTTTGTTAGATAATAATTTGCAGAACCACTTCTGCGAATAGTGCCAGTCAGAGGCAGCAAGCAGTTGAGATAAAGGACAGGGAAGAGGACATATTTCTGTTATTTCTGGAAGTGACTATATTGTAACTGGAAGCAAAGCCATTGCTTGAATTGCACAAGCTGTGTATGTCAAAACAGCTCTGTGGAGCTAGCTTATAGAGGAGGGGATGGATAAGATTCCTGTAATGTTCTGGATTACATGTATGTTGACAGAGCCGTATAGGAAGGACTACTTCTTGTGGAGGATGTTAAAATTGTTTAGTGTGATCTGTCGACTGAAAGGATTTGAATAGCAGCTTTGGGCTAGAATGCACTAAAGAACTTGGAGAGATAAAGTCAATAAGGGAGGGCTCAGAGGTCACAATGCCAGTTGCTCTAAATCCTTAGGCACAGAAGAGGGAGATAGAAGACCTACAGACAAATAATGCTGCAGGAACTCAGCAAGCCAAACAGTTGATGCTCTGGCTGGACCCTTCTTCGGGACTGGAAAGGAAGGGGAAAAGGTGGGGGCGGAGAGGAAGAAGTACAAGGTGCCAGGTGATAGGTGAAACCGGGAGAGGGAGAGGAGGTGAAGTAAAGAGCTGGGATGTTGATTGGTGAAGTAGATAAAGGGCTGGAGGAGGGGGAATCTGAGAGGATAGACGACTGTGGAAGAAAGGGAAGGGAGGGCGAGTACCAGAGGGAGCTGATGGGCAGGTAAGGAGGTAAGGTGAGAGAGTGAAACAGGAATAGAGCATGGTGAAGGAGGGGTGGAGGCCAATTACCAGAAGTTTGAGAAATCAATGTTAATGCCATCAAGTTGTTGGCTACCCATGTGGAATACAAGGTGTTGCTCCTCCAAACTGAATGTGGCCTCATAACACAGTAGAGGAGGACATGGACCAACATTTCAGATTGGGAATGGTAGGTGGAATTGAAGTGGGTAGCTACAGGGAGATCCTGCTTTTCCTGGCAGATGGAGCATAGGTGCTCGGCAAAGTGGTCTCCTAATGTATGCTGGGTCTCACTGATATACAGGAGGCCACACTGGGAGCACAAGATATAGTAAGATGACCCCATCTGACTTGCAGGTGAAGAGTTGCCTCACCTGGAAGGACTGTTTGGAGCCCTGATTGAGAAAAGAGGTGTAGGGATAGGTGTGGCACCTGTTCCACTTGCAAGAATAAGTGCCAGGGGGAGATCAGTGGGGAGCGATGAATGGACAAGAGAGTCGCTGAGGAAGCAAACTCAGGAAAGTGGTGGGGGCGGGGGTGAGATGTGCTTGGTGGTGGGATCTTGTTGGAGATGAAGGCAGTTACAGAGAATTATGTGGTGTACACAGAGGCTAGTGGGCTGGTAGGTGAGGACAAAAGGAATCCTATCCCGGGGGTGGGGGCAGATGTGAGCAAAATGGAAGAGATGTAGGTGAAAATAGCGTTGATGGTGGAGGGAGGGAAGCCCCTTTCTTTGCAGAAGTTGGATATCTCATTAGTTCTGGAATGAAAAACCTCACCCTGAGAGCGGATGCGGCGGAGACAGAGGAACTGAGAAAATAGGGTGGCATTTTTACAAGCGTTAGGGTGGGAAGAGGTATAGTCCAAGTAGCTGTGAGAATCAGTGGGTTTATAAAAGTTATCAATATATAGACTGTCTCCAGAGAGGGAGACAGTGAGATCAAGAAAGGGCAGAGAGGTGTCAGAAATGGACCAGGTAAATTTGAGGGCAGGGTGGAAGTTGAAGGCAAATTTGATTAAGTTAATGAGCTCAGCATGGGTGCAGGAAGCAGCAGGAAGCTGAGGTCCTTCAGCATTTTGTGTGTGTGTTGCTTTGGATCTTCAGGAACTGTAGATTTGAGATAGAAGGCCTAATCTGGTTGTTAAGCCTCCATCCAATTCACTTACATTCAGTGCAGGAAGCTACTTTTTGCATAGGAAATGAAGCTTCTGCAAATAACAGGCATCCAAAGGCTGGTGAACAGTTAAATTGGCTACTCCAATCATTATCAAACCTACAGAGCACTTTTGTGAAAGTAGCACTTGTCCTAATGGCCTGTCTATACATCAAGCAGCTAACTGGGCATCATTACCAGTGAATTTGAGTGCTACTTAGATATATTGCCATTCATTGTGCACTTGCTGACAAGAGTCTAAAGAGTAAATTTGATCATTAGTAAGTTTATGTGTAGACAGTTTTAAATCTTCGCCAAGACTCATCAATATTTATTATGAAAAATTTCTCATCTTCTCCTTAAGTACATGCTTGCCATTTCAACTTTTGGCAAGGTTTTTCATTTTATTTATTAACAATATGCCAGTAAGTGTACCAATGTTCGGTGTCTTCTTTGGGTCAGGACTTCTGCCTAAATCTGGCAGATCCATTCAAAAGACACTTAATACAACAATTAAAGTACATTTATATAAATACATTGGTGGAAAGTGTTTAGAACTATATGGGTCAAACACAGACAAATGAGACTACAATGGTTGGCAATCAGAGTTGGGAATTTCGTGGAATCATAGAGTTATAGAGCATGAAAACATAAGGCCTGTTAAAGAAATAGGCCATATTCAGTTAAAGAAATGACGATGATAGGCTGTAGATGAGGTCTTCTGGTTTTCAAATCTATTCTGACATGTTCACATGGTCAGTGAAGACTTGTGCTATGCAGGAACTCGCTGATCAGCTGGGAATGGAAAGAATGTACCAAGGGGTACCCATTACAAGAATCCTCCAAGGGTTGCTCTGGGGAAACCACAAGATGATGAAAATGTAATCCTCTACGTTCCCCCTGCGTGTTGCCCAAAGAAAAGTTTTGGAAGTTTATCCCCCCAAAAAATCTCTAAAATTTGAAGCATACAATTTGTAACAAAACAATAGATTATGAGGTCATTCAGAAAACGTTGTTAGTGTTGGTATTCATTTCAAATGAACCTCTGGACAAAGATGCCGTTTTGGATTGTCATTAGTAACGCAAATCCAAGAGAAAGTCGGGGTTGCATAGGAAAGCAATGTATCTGGTTTTATTTCAGGAGCAACATGAAACAACCCAGAAATGTTCCTTATAGCAATACAATCTTATCACAGTTAAGTCAATTTACTATTGCAGTAATTGGAAAAAAAAACAGTATTACCTAATTCAATTTTGGACAAACATATTTTAGAGAGATTAAGAGCGTAAAGTGAGGTAGTCTACTTGTATTTATTGGAGATAATATAATGGCAACTGATATAATGCAATTATCAGTAAAGCTAAAATGGAATCCACAGATAAAAGATAATAAAAATCAATCATAATCTGCTGAATGCATGATTGTGGAAAGGAAGTGGAGAAGAAAGAATGTAAACAACGAGCTTAAGCAAATAATATACCGTATAATTATGGTAGATTCCATCTACCTCAGAAATAATTTGCTAAAAGCCAAAGGTAAATGGCAAAGAGGAAAGGAGTTGCTAAAATTAGTAAAGGGCTTTTTCTAACTCAGTGCGTAAATGACTCAATAGCGAGAATTCCTGTCGTGTTCTAGTAGTGGAAATGGACCAGGGAGGAGAAGTGAAGAATAAGAATGGAAACAACTAATCAAAGGAGAATATTTAAAATGGTGTTCAAAGTAGTCCATGAAAAGATTATACAGTTAAACAAAACCAAACACTTATGATACTGAATAAAAGTTTTAAAAAATAGAGGTCAAGGAAGAACTGTGCGCTATGAACACGGCAGTCTATAAAAGAGACCATGTAAGAAAAACAAAACAAGTACGGATGTTGGAATCTGAAACAGACATAGAAATACTCGAAGAAATCAACAGTTAGGCAGCCTTTGTGAAAGAGAAACCATGCTTTGCATCAGCAGCCATTGTTCAGAACTAGGAAAAGAAGAAGAAATTGGGAAAGACATGTTACCACACAAATTGCTGTTTAAACGAACTATGGAAATGAATTTTCAAGAAATATAAAATAAATTAATAAAATATTCTGCAGCATATACTGTAAATAAAGAAAGGACAGTCAAGAGATGGGGATGAATTGAATAAATATAAACAGCAGGTATGAAATGGTAAAAATATGAAATATTTATACAGGCAGAAGGAATACAGTTAAGATGGGTGTGACATCAAAAGATCAGATTGGAATTGCATTTAAATATCAAAAAAGAAGTATTCAGTAAACTAACTCAAGAGGATAATTTCCCAGGTCCAAATGAATTAAATTTATGCCCATTAAAAGAATTTAGGGAGTTGTAGATGACTATCTGACATAACTAATAACTTGTTAGAAAAAATGATGAATTAATTGAACTGGTGAATAACAGACAACCAGTACCAACTTCTATTTAAGGAGAAACATGTCTACAAAACGTGCTGTGATGAAGGCTCTTAGACTTGGAGAGTTAACACTATTTCCCTTTTCACAGATGCTGCTGGACCTGCTGAGTATTTCCAGCATTTTTTAAATTTTTCCCTGAGATTTCTTGTCTCTACTGATTTATTGATTTTCATTTCCATGGAATAATACATCAAAGCAAAAATGTGTTTTCCAAAAGTGGCTAGCACAATGCTTTACAGTACCAGCGACTTGGGTTCATTTCCAATCCCAGGTACAAACCAATCCTCAAAGAGGGATCAGAAGTGAGCAATTTCAAATTCCTAGGTGTTAATATCTCTGAGGACCTAACCTGGATGCAACATATTGACGCAGCTATAAAGAAGGCAAGACAGCAGCTACATTCCTTTAGGAGTTTGAGAAGATTTGGTTTATCAACTAAAGCATAAAATTTCTACAAATGTACCATGGAGAGCATTCTGACTGGTTGCATTACCACCTGGTATGGGGGTGGGGGGCAGAGGCTACTGCACAAGATTGAAGTAAGTTGCAAAGGTTGAAAAATTAGTCGGCTCCATCATGGGTACCGGCCTCCATAGTATCCAAGACATCTTCAAGGAGCTGTGCCTTAGGAAGGTGGCGTCCATCATTAACGATCCGCACCACCCCAGGACATGCCCTCTCTTCACACTGTTACCATCGGAAAAGAGGTACGGAAGACTGAAGGCACACACTCAGTGATCTAAGAACAATTTCTTCCCACTGCCATCCAAATTTCTAAATGGACATTGAGACTATGAACACTACCTCACTACTTTTTCATTTCTGTTTTTTTTTAACTACTTAACTTAACTATATATTTTAACTTCGACATATACACTTCATCTAACTCAGTTTTTTTCTCTATATGTATTTAGTGAGATTCCATTGTACTGCTGCCGTAAAGTTAGCAAATTTCATGACATATGCCGGTGATATTAAACCAGATTCTGACTCTGATTCTGTCTGTGAGGAGCTTTTAAGTTCTCCCCGTGAATGCATGGGTTTCCTCTGGGTGCTTCGGTTCCTGCCACAGTCCAAAGATGTACTAGTTGGTTAATTGGTCATTGTAAATTGTCCCGTGATTAGGCTAGGTTAAATCATGGATTTCTGGGCAGCACGGCTCGAAGGGCCAGAAGGGCCTATTTGACGTTGTATCTCAATAAATAAAAAAAAGCCGTTACTGAACTTCTACGTAATAAATTAAGTAGTGAAGTCATGAAGTCAGAGCATACTGACTCAGAGAACAATCCATAGTAAGAAAAATAATAGATCCTTGAATGAAGCAGAAAATAGGAGCGTTTTAAAACAAAGAGTTATTGATGAGTAGATTTCCAAAGGATAGGTCACACTTCATCAATCTTCCTGAAATATTTCAAATATTAACAGAGAAAATAAACAAACATATTGGACTATGTATAGCTTATTTAGATTTCAGAAGAGGCATTTGATAAGATGCCATGCAATAGATTAATAAATAACATCAGAATTTTATGGATTCAGGCCAATATGAACTGCATCCTTATGTGAGCAGTGGCCTGGATATCACCTCTCTGGAAATGCAAGACTCTTCTTGACTGCATGCAAGGTACTGCATCCTAATATGTTGCTTTCCTTTTACCCTCTTTCACATCCTCTTATTGCTCTAAAAATGTTGGCAAACACCTAGCCCTCTGAACACAGGAAGAATCTTGGAAGAATCAGTAAGTGTCTGAATCAAGTGTACATCATCTTTGTCCCTCACATCCATTTGTTTTGCTAAAAAAAAATGACAGAAGAACAGCACATAAAGCAAACAAGTGCAAGTTGAAGGCATCATCCAAAATCTTTAGGTATCCAGCAGGAGACCGAAGGTCCTCTCTACAAGATCAATGTCCAGTGACTTCTGACGCATTGAATCTCTTTTTGGTCATGGGACGTTTCTGCATCTTGAAGTTGAAGCTTCATGATGATGCATGTGTTTACTCATAATTGACATAGTTTAGAAGCCTAGAATTATTTGCAGAACCCTTTTTGGTGTCCTCTAACCAAGCAGAAAGTGATGAACTTGCCTTTTCTTCTGTGGAGAGCCTCAGTAACCTCCTTATGTGTGGGAGTGAGGAGGACACTGGGATCTGATGTTGATGCTTCAATCATCAGTTTTAAATGCATATGGGTGATGAGACTGTGAGCCACCGTTGCAAGCATTATGTTCGTTCAGCAGCTATGTTGTTCACAGTTCAGCAGCTCCTGTTGTGTCTGCAATGTATGACTAATTTTGATCAGCACATCTTCGCTAAAATGGAATATCTAGGCATTTTTCTCACTTGAATGCATAAAGGGCAATTTCTTCCCGGACTATTTGTAGATTCTTCTTTCTCCTTCTGCTCCTTCCTCCTCTCTTATAGGTTGTCTACTCTGAAGGTCCTTTCCTGCTCTGCTTTATCAACTTGTCGGCTCAAAGGAATAGAAACAATGGCTCCCTTTTCTGCCAGGATTGCACATGGGCAAAGGTTCAATGGAGCCAAAACATTCCCATTAATTTAGAGAATGAAAATTCTTCAATGCACCAAATATTGCAGTCCTTCCCGAAAGAATTAACTTCAAGCACATTACCAACAGACCTAAAATACCTTAACAACAGGAATTCTGCAGATGCTGGAACTTCAAGCAACACACATCAAAGTTGCTGGTGAACGCAGCAGGCCAAGCAGCATCTATAGGAAGAGGCACAGTCGACGTTTCAGGCCGAGACCCTTCGTCAAAATACCTTAACTTGTGTTTGTGTGTGCGATGGATTTTTCTTGTTTCAAATTTGTGCTGTACAAAGATTAACTAAATGACAGGCTACAGGTAAATGCAAGTAATTTCAAGATTACCCCTCTACCCATGTTCCAAACTCTCATTATTCATGAAAGAAATCAGATACTTGACAACATCCTTGCCACAAGGAAAACAGTTTTTGTTTAGTGTGCTACATATTTGTGGAGAACACCAACACCAGATGCTTTCAATTTAAAATAGTCAACAAGAAATGAACTAGTGAACTGAAAAAAAAATCTTCTGCAACCAGAGAATGGTCAGAAGGCAGAACTCATGGAAGTTCACTTTGATATATTAGCATGTGTGAGGGAGGAGTAGGGCTGGCTGAAAGAGTTAGACTTGGGATAAAGCGAGAAGGCTTGAGTATAGACGAGGGGATGCAATGACCTTTCTAGTATTTTTTAATGTTCTCTGTTTCTATTGCTTCTGCTCTTTTTTTTTAGCTCAAAGCAAGTGTTCAGAATATGAAGGGTTCTCAAGAACAAATTATTTCTCGGTGACTGTATGTGCTGGAATACAGAGACTGAACATGATTCATGATCTGCGTGAGCTGAATTTTAAAAACCAAATATAAGATAATACATTTTGTAGCAGTAACATTAAAACAGTGCATATTATAAGATAGATTTAAAGGATTTTGTTATAATTCTTTCCAGCAAAATTGATTTTTTAAAATTTGTATCTGATTAGCATGAGATGATGAAATTCCTATGCAATGTTGAATATTAAAAACTTTAAGTTTATTGAATTCCCGGTGCAGGGTAAAGCAGGACAACAGCTAATATTTGCTGGTTCTTGTGCATCAAAACAAATAGTACTCAGAACGTAGAAAGAGTAACAAAGCTTACAGCAGTTTCTCTTCAGTGTTGTCTTTAAATCTATTTAGCTTTCACCATCACCCTGCTCGTGCCCTCAAAGTGATGTACTTAAATAGATAGCGATTTTACAACATGCACAAAATGCTTGAGGATCTCAGCAGGTCAGGCAGCACCTATGGAGAGAAATAAACATCCGGCCTTTCAGGTCAAGACCCTTCATCTGGACTGGAAAGGAATGGGCCAGAAACCAGAATAAGAAGGTAGGGGTTGGGGAATAAGTACAAGCTGGCAGATGGGTCGTGAAACCAGGTGGGAGTGTGGGAGAGGGGTGGGTTGAAGTAAGAAGCTGGAAGGTGACAGGTGGAAGAGGTAAAGGACTGAAGAAGAACGAATTTGATAGGAGAGACCATGAGAGAAAGAGGAGCAGAGGCACTAGAGGGTGGTCATGGGCAATGAGGAGAAGAGAAGAGAAGAGGTGAGAAAGAAATCAGAATGGGAAATGGAAAGAGAGAAATGAATTAGAGAGAAAAAGAGAAAAGGAATTACCAGAATTTAGAGAAATCAACATTCATGCTCTCAGATTGAAGGCTACCCGTACAGAATATGAGGTATTGCTCCTCCATCCCGAGTGTGACCTCATTGTGGCAGTAGAGGAGGCCATGGACTGACAGGTTGGAATGGAAATGGGAAGTCGAATTGAAATGTGTCACCATAGGGAAATCCTGCTTTCTGCAGCGGACAGAGCAAAGGTGCCTGAGAAAGCGTTCCCCCAATCTACGTTAGGTCTCACTGATGTAACGGGGGCCACACTGAGAGCTCCAGAGACATTAGATGACCCCAACAAACTCATGGATGAAGTATCACCTCACCTGGGAGGACTGTTTGGACCCTGAATGGCGGTGTGGCAGGACGTGGAGGGGCAAGTGTAGCACTTTTCATGCTTGCAGACATAGGTGCCAGGAGGGAGATCACTGGAATGAGACAAATGGACAAAGGAATCATGTAGAGACTGGTCTCCACAGAAAGTGGAGAGCAGAGGGAAGGGAACGTCGTGCTTAGTAGTAGAATCCTGTTGTAGATAGCAGAAGTTATGGAGAATGATATGCTGAAGACACAGGCCCAATTCTACTGGTCAATGTAAATACATGACTTTCTTTCTTATAACCTAAAATTATTATCTTAATGATGCCAATTAAATATGTTGCAATTGTTGAATGCAAATCAGGGCCAGACTCCACAAGGTTGGTATCCCTGCCATTTTTGTCCCTATCCATTTTGCCTCATTTTATCTGTAAATAGTGAGCAGTAACATGGGGAGGTTGTCAAATCTCGTCATATTTAAAAGGACCTTGTACTGTTTACATTTCAAACTCTGCAAAAGTCTCAGGCCAACTTTCCGATATACTAAATCCTCATTTTTCATCAAGGATGGGGCATAAATAATAAAAGGCATGGTTACCACTAAGGCTGTTAGCAATGACACATTCAATAAGTGCTCAGCCCCTCCTTGGGTATAACAACTTCAACGTAAGTTTCAGGTTGTAAGTTTCCATTTCAGCTTGTGTGTAAACTCTCACTGCTGACACTCTGACTCACCTCTGGCCCTGCACATCTGTTCCCTGCTCCAGCTGCAAAACTTTTCACATTCCTTACTCCTGGGTTCACACCCGACTTTATGATTACAAGGATCCACAAATGATAAATAGGCCAATAACAAAGACGTTTGCGTATTAGTGTTTGACCTTTTATTTAGATGACATTAAAGTGAATGTGTATGAAGCTTCTGGCAAAATAGGAGAGCTTTCATGGCTATTGCATCTTCTGTGGAGGAGAAAAAACAGTAACAGAAAGAAAGTTTAGAGTTAGAGTTATAGTTATAGAGTTGTAGTTATAGAAAAGCCAGGTAATAAATTATGTGTTGTCAGGACATCTTTCCCTTTTGATTGAGCATCTAGACCAAAGGAAATATCTCCAAAGAGCAGTTGGTAACAAAGCCAGGTTCCCCTAGGGAGGCTGTCACCAAGTTGGTAACAAGGTTGGGTTTCTCTCGGAAGGCTGTCACCAGTTCGTAACAAGGTTGGGTTTCTCTAAGGAGGCTGTCACCAAGTTTGTAACAAGGTTGGGTTTCTCTCGCCCTGCCATTGTCCACACAAGACCTTCAACTTACTGCTACAAAAGCACAGTTCTGCCTGAACCAATAACTATCACTGCAGCTCTCAGCTTCTTTGCCCCTGGCTTTTTCTGGTTGCCAGAGAGAATTCTTACAAGTATAAATCTAAAGCTATGTTCACAATAAGTCATTGTTGTTAGCTGAGGCAAGCAGTTTCATTGCATTTTCTACTGACAAAACCAATGACAGAATTCACATCCAGAACTCCACTCACTGCAGTCATGGTACACTGCCTTTGCTTCAGGTCACCTCTCTGCCTTTGTGGATTGCAAAGGCTTCTTTTCCATTATGTGCAATTGACATATGATGATCAGCATGCAGGCCTGAATTTCTGTGCTAATATTCTATCTGCTCACTTTGTTCCTGGGCAGCAAGTGAAAGGCTCAAAGATAAACTTCTCCAATCGTGGATACTTGTTTTCTCTGTCTATATCAGAATTGGTCATATTTTTGATGCAAGTCATCCATCTACAATATTATTTTTTGTTTTCCCTTTTCATTTGCACACCATGTCATGCCATTTCGAATATATCTTACTTCTATGTCACCCTCTAACTATCCATTAATAACTCTTCTCCATTCTGGCCTCACCCTATCATAGATATCTCCTATGTTGTATCTATTCACTACACTACCTCATCTCTTCTTTGCTGCAACTTAAGACTGACATTTTTTTCTCTATCTCATTTCTGATGGAGGTCTAAAACATTAACTCTGTTTCTCCTTCCACAGATGATGCCTGACCTGCTGAGTGTTTCAGAAATTTGTGTTTTTATTTCAGATTTACACTTCTCTCAGTTTATAATTCCAGTTGGGAATCCATAAGGATGAATTCCAAGCCCACCAGATCCAGGTTTGTCCTTAAGCAATTCTTTAAAGTTCAAAGTAAATTTATTATCAAAGTATATATATGCCACCATATATAACCCTGAGGATCATTTTCTTGTGGGCATAATCAATAACTCCATAACAGAATAATCCCTTAGAAGATTGCGAAGATACAGCATGACAACTAAAACATTGACAAACTTCTATAGGTGTGTTGTGGAGAGTACTAATATGAAAACGCCAATGCCCTTTAATAAAAAATCCTACAAAAGGCAGCAGATATGGCCTAGTCCATCAGGTAAAGGTGGTAAAACCCTCCCCACCACTGAGTACATCTACAAGAAGCACAGCACAAAATACTGTTGCAGGAAAACAGCATCCATCATCAAGGACTCCCACCGACCAGATCATGCTCTCTGCTCACTGCTGCCACCAGGAAGAAAGCACTGGAGCCTCAGGACTCGTACATCCGTTTCAGGAACAGTTTTTGTCCCTCAACTATCAGGCTTTTGAACAAAAGGAGATAACTTCACTCAATTTCATTTGCCCCATCCGTGAAATGTTCCTACAACCCACAGAATCACTTTCAAGGACTCTTCATCTCATGTTATTGATATTTATTGCTTTTTTTTCTTTTTGTACTTTACAGTTTGTTGTCTTTTGCAAACTGGTTGAATGCCCAAGTTGGTGCAGTCTTTCAGTGATAGTACTTAAGTAACTGGGACCTTTATAAAAATGTGCATGAAGGGAAATGTGACTGAGCCCAATTTCTGCATCTCCTGTGTTCCTCAGTGTAGACATCATCAAAAGGAACAGTTTCAGAGTTCAGTGTAGCTGGAAGATTCAGCTCCTGCAAATTGAGAGAACTGTGCAATTTATGGTTGATAGCAATCTGTCAATTAGTTGTGATAGAACCATGCACAAATTGATAGTGGACCCCTCCATATCTTACAGTACTCCTATGACAGATAATCCGATGGGTACAACACTTACTTGTCTGCCAATAGCAGTTTACTTGTGAAAGTAGAATCTCAAAATTCTGTGGCACTCTGCCCTCTTCAGCAGAGTGGAATTAGAATATGAGTGTTTTTTGTTTTGTGAAGTTATTCCACGGATTTCCCTTTGAACACGCATCTGGTTACCATTTTGTCTTCAATAAATCACTCAATGGAAAGCACTTTAACTCATCTGTACCAAATGAGGTGGCAGTTATGTGCTTATTATGGGGAAGCTATATTACACAATATGTTGCTGGAAGGCTCAAGATAAATTGGTAAATTGATTTATTATTTTCACATGATGTGGTACAGTGAAAAATGGTGGTTTTCATGCCATTCATACAGACCATTGCATTACAACAGTGCCTTGAGATAGCCTTATAACTGATGCTGTCCTTGAGCCTGGTGGGATGTGCTTTCAAGCTTTTGAATCTTCTGCTTGATGGGAGGAAGGAGAGGAGAGAATGGGGTGGGTGGGTTCTTTTATTATGTTGGCTGTATACTAAGGCTATGGAGTAAACCCTACACAAATCCGGAGTGGAGCCCCTAAGGAGGTTGGATGACATATCACGTCACCTCCCGGCAGCTCCTGCGGCCAAGCTGATGCCAAAAGTACTGCTTCGCATTCCTTTGGACCACATCCGTGAGGCCAAGAGGGGAATCTTGATGTCCTGGCAGCCCAGGATCTCCATATTCATCACCCAGGTCTGTGCCCCGGAGGGGCGCATCCATTGTCTACTTAGACAGACAGAGCTATGATGATACTAAGGTAACAAGAAATATAGAGGGAGCCCATGGAGGAGAGATAATTCCATGATGTGCTGAGCTCTGTCCATAATTCTCTGCAGTTTATCGTGGTCTCTTTCCATACCAAGGAATGGTGCATTAAGATAGGATGTTTTCTACGATGCATTGATAAAAATTGGTGAGGGTCAATGGGAACATGCCAAATGTATTCAGCTTCCTATTGAAGTAGAGGCATTGGTGAGCTTTCTTGACCGTAGCATCAATGTGGTTGAACCAAGGCAAGATATTGATGATGTTCACTCCTTGGAACGTTATACCTTCTCAACCACAACACCATTGATGTAGACAGGAGGGTGTGCACTGCCCCCTTCTGAAGTCAATGGCCAGCTCTTTTGTTTTGCTGACTTTGAGGGAAAGGTTACTGTCATGGCACTACGTCACTAAGTTCTTTATCTTCTTCCTGCACTCCGAATCACCATTATTTGAGATTCAGCCCACAACTGTGTGTCATCTGCAAACTTGTAGATGGTGATAGAGCAGAATCTGGCCACTTAGTCGTGACTGTACAGAGAGTAGAGGAGGAGGCTGAGGACATATTCTTGTGGGGCACCAATGTTGAGGATAATTGTGGCAGAGGCGTTGATGCCTATCCTTAATAAAGGACCAGTACATAATGGTGGCTATGGCAGTAGAAAGGAGTGAGAATGCAAAGCCAGTTGTTGTCAAACTGAAGTGTGGAAGATGACTGACGAAGATAACTAAGAATGAGAGAGGAAGATTGCAGATAATCTGCTGGAACAAGTCTCTGACCTTGTCATTTCCCAAGCTGCATGACCTTTCTTTCCCAATGATTGTCCTTTCTTTGTAACAGGGCTCATCACCCAGCAGTCTTCTGCCATATTTTGAAGTTGTCCTGATAAGTACCACCCACCTAAGATATTTAAAAATTTTCCTTTTTATCTGTCAGTATTCAAATTTGTCAAAATCGCAATACATTGATGATACTTTTCTTTTTAGGTTCTACTTTATATTCTTCACCATTCTTTTATATCATTGAGGCACAGGAGCTTTTATCACTCTTGCTATCTTAATTAACACCGGTATCTGCTGAGCAAGGAACCAAGTAGAAAGCCGTATACATGTTAGTGACAAAATGCTTAGGAACTGAAATGTATTGCATTACATCTACAAACAATTAACAAGGAAGGATTTATTTCTGGCTTCTGGAATTAAACAGTTGCTGGTCTGGAAATTGTATTTGCCTCTCCTTTCAGCTCCTTCGTGTTTGAATCTTGAATCTTCACCCACAACTTTGAGAATGTTCAAAAGGCAGTATCTCACTACCACCTATCCAAGGTCAAGAAAGATTTATCTTTCTCTCTCTCTGCTTCCAATCCACTCTTGGTCCACACATTTTTTTCTCAATTTGCCATAATTCCCCGCTCCACCCTTTCATCCGCCTACGACATACGTGCGCCCCTCCAGATCCATCTCCTACATTGTTCCATCTACTAACCTCTCCTTTTAATTCCTAGTACGCTTCCATTTATCACTCAGCTGCCTTTGTCTCCCAACTCCATTTCTTGCCCCCCTCCACCACCTGCCTCCATCTGCCCATTATCGCTTACCCCTGCTTGATCCACTTATCGCTGATAGGCATCCCCTGTTTCGCCCCTTCCCTCTCTTCTTTATGTATATTGTCTAACACTCTGTTGTGATTAAGGATATTGACCCAAAATTTCATCAATTCCTTTCTCTCCACAGATAACGCTCAAACAGCTGAATTCCTCCAGCAGTTTGTTGTTTTTTTCTCCCCCCCAACATCTGCCATCTGTTGTATCTCTTCATCAGCACCTTCTGAGGAATAATAGAGGTGCTCAATAAATGCTGGTCTTTCGGATGTTTACATCCTGAAAAACGTTAAGGAAAAAATATATGTGGCTTCTTTGGCTTTGTGAAAACATTGTTGTTTTGATGGCCTAGAATCACCTCAGAGGAAATTCTGCTCCTCTGACGTATAAGGATGTCAAGGGTTACAGAAAGAAGGCTGAAGAATAGGGTTGAGAGGGAACAATAACTGAATGATTGAATGGTGGAGCAGACTCTAAGGGCCACATGACCTTATTCTGCTCCTATGTTTTATGGTTTTATGTATGTTATGATCAGAGCTACTATCGTGCATTAGAACATTGTTTAAGTACTTTGCTTTAACTCTCAGCACATTGTTGTCTTTCTACTGCCTGTTTAGCAATATGCATGTTTAAATCACCTTCAGCTCAGCACCAACAGTCATAAGTATCTTTTTTTACATCAAGGGCCGGACTGAGATTCTGAATGACCTCAGATGCCAATTTGGATGGATCAGGAGTCACAGACTTCTTAAGATATTATTGCCCATTCCTTTCTGATTGTTAAATTATTCTTGGATAGTAGGGGCAGTGTGTGAACTTCCAGCAGTTATGTTGGTAACTGAGGGCATTGTATTTATGCTATATTATATACTGGCACAGGTTCAGTAATCCATTTATTTCAATACAGAGGAAATATTCTAAGTGCAAGAGGCAAGTTTCAGGTCTTGAGCAGTTTTGAATTGAATCAATGATAAAAGCATTCAAGTGTTTCACAGTGTTTGTATTTTATTTATATTTGTCCTTCTATAATTTCTAATTTTTGATTGTTTTAATAATCTTAAATAGTTTTTAGTAATTTTAAATGGCTGCAAATGTCAATGTTCAAAGTACATTTATTATCGAAGTATGTATGTAGTATATAACTCTGAGATTCATCTTCCCTGACTAATATCAGACAGCTTACATAGCGTAAATTCTGGAGGCATAATTTAACTGACTATCAAAGCATTTCTGTTGTTGGGGCTCTCATCTTGGACGGGAAAGTCTCCCACTATACTTGTTTTACCAGTCAACAGTTAGCTTCAGAATTAGTTTGGCTCTGCAGGTAAATAGGGATCGGAGACTAATAAGTGACATGGCTGGCTGATTACTGCAGTGGGCTTGATCACACCCCACATGCCAAGTGTTTTGTGCCATTTAGTTAAGGCCTACTCATTAATGACAAATATTACTTTATGTTCACTTACACCCACATGTAGGCTTTGTTCCTTGCTGCAGAGAAATGTACTCTTGATTGCTGTAAAATCAGAGAATTAATTTAATGTTGCATTGTGACAAGGACACATTGTAACTTTTTCTCAGAATTGCTTGGCATTTCTCTTCGCACCAGATTCATACTCCTGCAGATACACAGTTGTTTTGTTCATATGGGGCATTCATTTTCGAGGGACAATTTCTTTTTGTAATAGCTGGGAAATAGTCATTCCAATTCGAGAGGTGTAAAGCACTTTGTGATGGAAGGAACTGTTCAGCTATTCAGCATCTTTCCAGCCTGATGATATTCAACACCATCATCCCCTCCAAACTAATCGGTAAACTCCAACACCTGGGCCTCAATAACACCTTGTGCAATTGGATCCTAGATTTCCTCACTTGTGGACCCCAGTCAGTTCAGATTGGCAAAAGCATCTCCTCCACAATCTCAAACAGCACAGGAGCACCACAGGAATACGTATTGAACCACCTGTTCTGCTCACTATACACCTATGACTGTGTGGCTAAGTACAGCTCCAACACCACATACAAGTTTGCTGTTAACTCCACTGTGATGGACTGTATCAAAGGTAGTGATGAACCAGCATACAGGAGAAAGATTGAAAATTTGGCTGAGTGGCGTAATAACAGCAACTTCTCACTCAATGTCAATAAGACCCAGGAGCTGATTGTAGACTTCAGGAGAAAGAAACCATAGGTCTATGAGCCAGTGCTCATCGGAGGATCAGAGGTGGAGAGGGTCAGTAACTTTAAATTCCTGGATGCCACTATTTCAGAGGATCTGTCCTGAACCCATCATGTAAATATAATGGCAAAGAAAGCATGATAGCGCCTCTACTTCCTCAGGAGTCTGCGGAGATTCAGCATGTCATTGAAAACCTTGGCAAACTTCTAAAGATGAAGAAAGTGTGCTAACTGGCTGGCTGTATTACAGCCTGGTATGGAAACACCAATGCCTTTGAGCAGAAAATCCTACAGAAGGCAATAGATTTGGCCCAGCACATCACAGGTCAAATCCTCCCAACCATTGAGCACATCTACATGAAACAGTACCATAGAAAAGCAGCATCAATCATCAAAGACCCTCACCACCCAGGCCATGCTGCCATCAGAGAGAAGGTACAGGTGCCTCAGGACTTTCACCACCAGGTTCAAGAACAGTTACTACATCTCAACCATCAGGCTCTTAAACAAAAGAGGATAGCTGCACTCATTTAAGGACTTGTTTAAGAACTCTGGTATATTGTAATTTCATGCTCATTATTTATTTCTGTTTATTTATATCTGCATTTGCAGAGTTTTTTTTTCAGTTCCTGTTCTATAAATTTGTTAAGCATGCCCATAGAAAAAGGAATCTCAGGGTTGTATGTGGTGACATATATGTACTCTGATAATAAATTTTACTTTAACTTTGAACTTTGAGAATGTTACAGGTCACCCTAGACAACAAGCAGTTTCCAATTTACCAATATCTGTAAGTTAATTTTATTCATAAGTCAGAACGTAGACAAAAATCACTCAAAACAGTAACCATACCTCCAGAGTATTATAATGAGTGGCATCAAAAGACTAATAAGAAAGAACAATTACCTGAAGTGAAGAGAGAAAAGAAATTTGTTCTGCCATTCATATTTATGTACAGTAATGTGCAAAAGTCTTGGGCTCATAGCAAAGGTGCCTAAGACTTTTGCACAGTACTGTGGTAATTTTATGTATTGCACTGTACTGCTGCTGCAAAAAAACAAATTCATGACACGTGAGTGATGATAAACCTGATTCTGATATGGGTCTGTATTGTGGACTGAGTGGAAAGGGAGCATGGAGAGGGGAATCATGGTTGGGAAAATGTGAATGGAGAAGGGAGGGATTGGGAAGCACGAGAGAGACATTTTGTAATGATCAGTGAACCAATTGTTTGGAATCAAATGAACTTGCTTGGTGTCTCAGGGCTGGGTGTGTTTGCACCAGCACCACCCCGGCATTCCTGTGCTATCTGTCCCACACTCCTCTCGCAGCGCTCCACTCTTGCAATTCACAACATCACTTGTTCCCGCCAGACTTACAAACTTGCTCTTTGCTCCATGTTGACAAGTAGAGTACTGTGTAAAAGTCTTAGGCATGCTAGCTATATATATGTGCCTAAAACTTTTGCACAGTACTGTATGCCAGTCTCTTAAATTTAATAATATTGTGGGTGCCTGCTTGTATTCATAAGTGTCCATTGGTCAGACATTCATTCTTGGAATTGGCCTGTACTGCCATTATCTTGAAAGCCAAATTAATCAGCTCTTTGCTGCTGCTGATGGGGCTGGAAGCACAAACAGCCTTGGAAATGCACATCTTAAATGAACAATCTCCCATGGCATGAATATGGCTCATTTCTTTTTGTAGTTTGCTGCTATTTTTTTTTACCGTGCCCATGGTCTGTTCTTCATCAAATTACAGTATTGCTTGCACTGTTTTAATTATATGTTATAATTATGTGGTTTTTGTCGGTTTTTCAGTCTTGGTCTGTCTTGTGTTTCTGTGATATCACACTGGAGGAACATTGTATCGTTTCGTAATGCATGCATTACTAAATGACAATAAAAGAGGACTGCGTGTCCTCAGTATCTAATTTCTTTCATTCAACACCTTCTATTGCCTGATGACAGGAAAATTACACATAACCTGTATTTATTATCTGAAATATACTTTTTTCATGATAATGCAAGGTTTTACCTGTCAGCATATCCTATATTATTTACATCCCACAGATATATTTAACCATTTCCCACACTCTAATCCATTTATTCTGAACATATGCCATAGTATACAAGGTTAAGCACTCAAGAGAAATAATCTTATAATTAGAAAAGGTCATGATGTAATTGAATTAACTTCAGCTGAATCCATAATTTACCTCATCAGACTAAGAAAATCAAATGTTTCCATTTAGTCCATGTCCAGTTACAAGTGAAACCACTGTGACAATAACAGAATAGAAAGATCTCTCAGTGACTCTCAGACCATACTCTGATAGGTAATTGTAAGCTTTGCTCCCACTGATCTGGCAACACTCACCTACCACCCCCAATAGTCAGGTCCTTCTTCGCCCACCAATTGCAGCTTGATTTCTGAGACAGCGTATTGGCAGTGTTCTTTCCTTGGATAAAGCCGATTTGTTAACAACAGACACCTGATATCTTGGTCTCTGTTGATTTTCCAAGTAGCAGGCGTACAGCTAGACTTTTCATTGGTGTAACACACAGTGACTGTTTAACACACCATACTCATGACTAAGGTAATTCTATTTATTCCTTGTTGTCTAACTTCCAAATACAATTTGGGTCAATAGAAAGCAACTTACTTAAGACTTTGTACCAGAAAGAGAAAAAAACCAAGGGGAAAAATTATAAAAACAGACATAAAGTCATCAATTAATATATCTGATGTCATTGATATGATTAAAATAATACTTAAAGGACTGAATTATAAAATTGTCAGATATGAGGAGCATAACTTCTGTTTATCTGACAGAAGAGCTGCAGGAAGTTTTGGAAATTATGTATTTTTTGCTCTTCCAATGGATTAATTCAGAGAAATTCACCTTTTTTTATTGTAAGGCTTTATTGCTACCAAACTAAAGACACTCAGATACTTCACAAATGCATTTCGAGTTACAAGCACCTTTCTTTAAAGTTGTATGCTTGAGCTTCTGAGGAGTTATGTGCAGTAAACCTGAAAGTATTTGTTATGATGTTAGAAGTTTGATTATTAGAAATGATTTTTGATTTGTCACAAAATGCATTCCCGTTTACCGCTACGTATGGCTGACATATTCCGACTGAATTTCAAAGCTAAAATCCATAAAGAAGGGGGAGAGAGTAATGTGCCATCTCTTGATTTTCTTTTAAAGGTGGAAATGAAAATGTAGACGAAAGTAGAGAGAGAAGAGAAGTCTCCAGCTCGGGAACGGAGAGTTCTCTCTGTCTGCGTTTTTACCCTCTGGAATACAGCAGCACACAATGTCAAAGAAGAGTGCTGGCAGTCGAGCTAAGGGAGACAAGCCTGATGCCTTAGCTACTTTGCAAGCTGCCAATGAAGAGCTCAGGGCCAAACTGACTGACATTCAAATCGAACTTCAACAAGAAAAGAGTAAGGTGTGCACTATTCTATTTCTAATAAATAATAAGTTTGTACAGTAATTAAGCATCAGCACATAAAAGTTGTAAGTTTTCTCAATGTAAATTGGCAATGAAAAATAGTGTATATGAATAAAAATTATTTGTTATGTGCTGGAAATTGTTATGGATATACTTGAAGTTGCAATATATCTCTAAAGTGTGGAAGTGTTTCCATTTTTGCAGTTCATGAGTACAAGTGAATTACTGGTTTTGCACTATAAAGTATTGCTATAGCTATGGGGGACTCATAAAAAAGAAAATAGAATTTAACTTATGAAATTTCAGATGTTTAAGGTCTAAATAGGCTCAATCTCTTTTTTGGATCCTAAATTTAAAACATTCCTTATTCAGGAAGCCAGTAAAGTAGCCATATAAATATTTTTTAAAATTTCTACTGGCAGATATATGAATATATATAGTTACAATCTGTGTGTTTATTCTTCAAGTGTTAGATGTCGCTATCCTACTGTCATCTATAACATGGTTTCCCAGTCTACTATAGCCAACACGTGCTTCATATCTTCATAGTCTGTTAAATTTAAGACCCTAGTTCTATATTGAACTAAATTACTTTCAATTATTATAACAAGCTTATCTCCTTTCATTAAAGGCCTTCCTATCATGACTGGATTATTAATTAACCCTTTCTCATTGTGCAAGAGTAACTAAGCAGCTGGTTCCCTTGTTGGTTCCTCTAAATCTCTTACATAATCCATGAATTAGTCCTTCATTATTACTGCTAATTTGATTTGCCCAGTTTGCATGTTGATTAAAGTCTCTCATGATTATTTTATTATCCTTGTAACAAAAGCTTCTAAATTTTAATTTACATCTTCTATTATTTAGGGGCCTATAGAAACTCCCACCAACGTTCCTGCACCACTGAAACTGATTATACTTGATTTTCTAAGCTATGAACCTTTCTCTGCATGTAGCCCATTGTTTATAATCAGTGATACCTTCTCTCATTTTCCACATTACCTACCTTCTCTAAAATTCAAGTATTCTGGAATATTTAGTTGTCAGCCTTGGTCATCTTGCATCCATGTAACCATATAACCATATAACAATTACAGCATGGAAACAAGCCATCTCGGCCCTTCTAGTCCATGCCAAACTCTTACCCTATCCTAGTCCCACTGACCTGCACTCAGCCCATAACCCTCCATTTCTTTCCTGTCCATATATCTATCCAATTTAACTTTAAACAACAACATAGAACCTGCCTCAACCACTTCTGCTGGAAGCTCGTTCCACATAGCTACGACTCTCTGAGTAAAGAAGTTCCCCTTCATGTTACCCCTAAACTTTTGTCCTTTAACTCTCAACCCGTGTCCTCTTGTTTGAATCTTCCCCACTCTCAATGGAAAAAGTCTAACCACGTCAACTCTATCAATCCCCTTCATAATTTTAAATACCTCTATCAAGTCCCCTCTCAACCTTCTACGCTCCAAAGAATAAAGACCTAACTTGTTTAACCTTTCTCTGTAACTTAGGAGATGAAACCCAGGCAACATTTTAGTAAAACTCCTCTGTACTCTCTCAATTTTATTGACATCTTTCCTATAATTCGGTGACCAGAACTGTACACAATACTCCAGATTTGGCCTTACCAATGCCTTATACAAATTCAACATTACATCCCAACTCCTATACTCAATGCTCTGATTAATAAAGGCCAGCAAACCAAAAGCTTTCTTCACCACCCTATCTACATGAGATTTCATCTTCAGAGAACTATGCACCATTATTCCTAGATCCCTCTGTTCTAAAGCATTCTTTAATGCCCTACCATTTACCATGTATGTCCTATTTTGATTAGTTCTACCAAAATGTAGCACCTCACATTTTTCAGCATTAAACTCCATCTGCCATCTTGCAGCCCACTCTTCTAACTATCCTAAATCTCTCTGCAAGTTTTGAAAACCTACAACTCCACCTATCTTAGTATCATCGGCATACTTACTAATCCAATTTACCACCCCATCATCCAGATCATTAATATATATTACAAACAACATTGGACCCAGTACAGATCCCTGAGGCACACCACTACACACCGTCCTCCAATCTGACACACAGTTATCCACCACTACTCTCTGGCGTCTCCCAGCTAGCCACTGCTGAATTCATTTTACTACTTCCATATTAATGCCTAACAATTGAACCTTCCTAACCAGCCTTCCATGTGGAACCTTGTCAAAGGCCTTACTGAAGTCCATATAGACAACATCCACTGTTTTACCCTCGTCAACTTTCTTAGTAACCTCATCAAAAAATTCAATAAGATTTGTCAAACATGACCTTCCACGCACAAATCCATGTTGACTGTTCCTAATCAGACCCTGTCTATCCAGATAATTATATATACCATCTCTAAGAATACTTTTCATCAATTTACCCACCACTGTCATCAAACTCGCGGGCCGATAATTGCCAGGTTTACTCTTAGAACCCTTTTTAAACAATGGAACCATATGAACAATACGCCAATCCTCCGGCACCATCCCCGTTTCTAATGACATTTGAAATATTTCTGTCAGAGCCCCTGCTATTTCTAGACTAACTTCCCTGCAGGTCCTAGGGAATATCTTGTCTGGACCCAGAGACTTATCCACTTATATATTCCTTAAAAGTGCCAGTACTTCCTCTTCTTTAATTGTCATACTTTCCATAACTACCCTACTTGTTTCCTTTACCTTACACAATTCAATACCCTTCTCCTGTAATGCCTTTTTTATCATAGCCATTTATTTCAAATTTTTCATCAGTTTTCATATCTTATTAAGAAAGCTTTGTGTATTCTGGTATAGATTCTTGAAGATTGTTTTTTTACTGCTTTTGTTTGCACTGATTCCTACTAGAGCTGAACTGACCTGATGTAACATATCAAGGTCTGCTGGTTTACACAGCCAGAAAAGGGCAGAACAACCTTAAACTGATCCTCCTTGATGTTTGCTTTGTACAATTTAATAAAGAATATTGGCATGTAAGTGCTAACTCAATGAAAGCAGAGTTTTAATGCATGATTTTTGTGAAGCCCTGGGTAGCGTTGTAAGTACCAAGCAAGGTGACACTGAACATCGACTTACTTTGAAGGGGTAAATCCTGGACCTGCTAGGAGGAGCAAGTGCAAAAGGCCTGGACATTTGGTGGACAGTTCATCCTCTTGCTGAACAGTTTCTAGCCATTAGCCCACTGTGCACTTAACCATACCATTTCCGTAATGTTGACTGCATCAGATTAGCACCTATACCTGTGAGCAAATCTGTGCCAACAGTTCCATGACATAATCGAGCATTGACCACACCATCAGGACGACATTCGGGACCACGTGGCTCACTCTGACTGCAGCTGCAAGAGCTGGTTCTGCGCATGAAATGAGATGAGAGATAGTTTGATTTAATGAGGCCAAATCCCATGCAACAAAGGATGGAAATCTTGGAGGGAGCTGCAGGAGTCCTATTGATTAGATAAGGAGATGATATTGCTGTTGGAGCTCCTGACCCAGTTAGTTTACTGTTAAACTGCAGTGATATTGTCCAGCTTCCCAAGGGGAAATACTGTAATGGTGTTTTCACAGGTCTCCATAAAAAACCCTCAGACAGCTGCAGCTTATTCAAACCACTGCTGCTGGAGTCCTCACTAGGACCAAGCAAGTAGAACGTATCACTCCAGTTCTCAGATTGCTACCCCGGCCTCCTGTCCATCAGAGGATTGACTTTCAAATATTACTTTTGGTTTATAAAGACAATCATAACAGCGAAAATTACTTTGACAAGGATTTAGATTGGAATCTGAATGTTAGTCGTGATAGAGCTGGTGTTTGGCAAGCTACGTTTATACTATTCCAGTCAGCGCAATTGACCAATCGCATAAGGTCTCATAATCCCTGAAGCTGGCTATTGACCACCCATGTGAAACTGGGGTCACTTTGAACACCTCAAAAGGAATCCTCTGCCTGATTGTCTGTATTTCGCCGTTTGGTTCCTGCCAAAACTGTATCATTGCGCAACCTGTTTTCCTTAGGTCTGTAGGTGTTCATCACTTACCAACTGTTAAATTGCATGAACTCATTCTGTGCCGTGAGTCAAGAGGAACTGTTGGGCATTCTGGCTGCTAATTTATGCATCCCCAATAATGTCTGTTTAGTTGGTAAGGTCAGATGAAATTGCCGAGTTTCAGACATGTTGTGACAATGATTGCTAACTGCTTGCAGAGCTATGGTTGTTCCTGTGTCCCAGTGCCTCATCCTTTTTTTTTGTAAAAGCCTGCTCTACTAATGGTCGGTCAGGCTCCGTGCCTCAAGTTAAGGTGCCGTTTACCACCCCTCCCCACCAAGAATCTCGAACACCACCCAACAATCCCCTTAGGACACATAACCGCTCCCTTGGGAATCACTGTCCTAGACTCTCCCACTCTATATAGGCCGTTCAATATTCAATAGTTTTCAATGGGATCCTCCACCCCTCTTCTAAACTCCAGTGAGTGTAGGCCCAGACACACCAAATTCTCCTGGTACACTGACCCTTTCATTCCTGGGATCATTGTTGTGAACCTCATCTGGAATTTCTCCAACGGCCGCATATCCCTTCTTAGATAAGGGTCCGGAAACTGCTCGCAATACTCCAAATGTGGTCTGACCAATGCCTTGCTAAGCCTCACTGTTGGATTTTCTCATTTCTTTTTCCTTCTATTGTGGAAGTGGTAAAAGCAATTGTCCTTGAGAAACAAGGCTGTAGTGATCACCAGCTTGGTTCATATTTAACTAACTTGGCGAATATCAAATGTGACAATGTAGAAAGAGAACTACAAGTGAAATGCTGATTTACTTGAGACCCAGTCTAAGCTTGTGGAATGGCACCTCATTTTCCATCTGAGCACATTGCAGCCTTCTGGACTCAACATTGATTTCTAGGTGACTCACTTTTATTTTATTCTAGAAGTGACTGTTACTGCCGCAAACCATTTATCTGTGCTATTTCCCAGTTTTCCTTCCTTCGTTAACAGCTTGATGTGTAAGAAAGTCTGGCATTTTGTAACATTTTAAAATCTACCTTTGGGACCTTGGAGTATCTTCAGAGAAAGAAGTTAGCTTCAGAATTAGTGATAGTAGATCTCTTGCGGTCATCCTAAACATTTTATAGTTTCAGCCTTTCACAATGATATTCTGCGCAGCTCCTGTCAAAGTAGGCTCCTTATAGTTCTGGCTGACTGCAGTAGATGGCAGCCTTTTGTTCACACCATGACCTATTTCGTTGGGACAAGGAATCAAATCTTATGTGACAGTTTCCACAGTGATCCATCCTTGCCTGGAACCATGGTAGTGGACATGATGGCTTGTTGTTGACCTCATTGTTTTCAAAGTAGTTGAATTTTAATTGTAGAACATAAACCATAGGACATTACAGTGGAGTACAAGCCATTCAGCCATAATATTGTGCCAAACTTATAACCTGCTCTGAGATCAATCTAACCTTTCCCTCCACAGAGCCCTCCATTTTTTTATCATCATGTTCCTATTTAAGAGTCTCTTAAATATTCCTAATGTACCTGCCTTCACCACCACCCCTGGCAGTGCAGTCCATACACTCATTACACTCTGTTAAAAAACAAGTTACCTTTGACATCTGCCCAATATATTCCTCCAATTACATTTAAATTATACCCCTTCATATTAGCCATTTCCTCCTGTGAAAAGTAGTGTCTGGCTGTCCACTCAATCTATGCCTCTAATCTTCTTGTACACCACTATCAAGTCAACTCTTTTCCTCCTTTGCTCCAAAGAGAAAAACCTTAGGTCACTCAAACTATCCTCATAAAGTATGTTCTCCAATCAAGCAGCGTCCCCGTAAACCTCCTCTGCACCCTCTATAAAGCTCCACATCCTTCCTAAAATGAGGTGACCAGAACTGAACACAATATTCCAAGTGTGGTCTAAGCAGGGTTTTATAGAGCTGCAACATTACCTCATGGCTCTTGAAATTAATCCCCAACTCATGAAAGCCAACGCACCATATGACTTCTGATAAGTTAATAAATATTACAAGTTGATAAACGTGCAGCCATTTGGAGGGACCTATGGATCCCAGTGTTCCTCCACACTGCTAAGAAAAATTACAAGCCACAGGGGAGTAATATATTTGCACTAGTTTGATTCCCTCAGATCCTCTTTAGCATCTTTTACTACTTTTCACAGTTTGCTCTTTGTTGTGTATAGTTCAATACCTCAATAGAACATTTGTTCTTCTTCACTCAGCAGTTTTTACACTTTGTCTTGGGTTCTTTGTTCATTTTATAATTAGTTACATACATTATCAATCAGTTCCCACTCATCACAATGTGTCTTCTAAAGTTTTATTTTTACTCTGCATTCTTTATTTTTGTTGTTGAGGTGTTGACGGACAAACAGGCTCAATGTACCAGCTTATCTCGGCATGGTCCTCGACGGCAGACGTACAGTAAGTTTAAAAATAAATACCTTCAATGAGGTTAATAGGCGTGCACTCAAAACAGCCATCTATTTTTTTTTCTACAAATTCAAATTTGTCTGTTTACAGTCTTTCCTTCTGATTTACAAATGCTGCTATCTCTGCTTTCTCTTTCAACTTGTGCAAACCCTGTTTCGCCCTCAGGATCTATTTGAAATCAGAATCATGACATATGAAATTTGTTGTTTTGTGGCAGCATTACAAATCATTAAAAATTACTATTAAAAACAAAAATAAAATAAATAAATAGTTCAAAAGAGGAATAGTGAGATCAAGGGTTAATCCACCTTTCAGCAATCTGACAGCGGTAGGGAAGAAGCTGTTCCTGTACATTGCAGCATCCATACCAGGTGGTTTTGCAAACTGTGAGAATGCTGTCCAGGATACATCTGTGGAAATTTCCTGACGTCTTCGGTGAGAAACCAAACCTCATCAAACCGTTAATGCAGGATAGCCACTGGTGTGCCTTCTTTGTGATTACATCAATATGTTAGGCCTAGGATCGATCCTCCGAGATGCTGATGCTCTGGAACTCAACTGTTGCCTCTCACTAGGAGCTGCACATATTTGAAGTTCATCCACCCCTGCTATCTCAGGAGATACTTGCTCCCTCAGCAAAACTAACTTCTCTCTTTGCAGGACCTGATGTCACAGGAGTGAAATTAAAAGTATTCTTACTCTTTTTACACTCAGGTTGTTGGCAAGTGAGTTTGTGGCTTTTAAAAACCTACAAATTTCTATTTCTTTTTATCCCAATGATAACCATATTTTTTGTTAATCATAGAGTCACAGAGTAATAAAACAGAGATACAAGCCCTTCACTCCACCAAGTCCATGCCAACCCTGGTGCCCATCCAGATGTTCCAAATTTCCTGCATTCATAGTCATAATCATAGTCATACTTTATTGATCCCAGGGGAAATTGGTTTTCGTTACAGTTGCACCATAAATAATTAAATAGTAATAAAACCATAAATAGTTAAATAGTAATATGTAAATTATGCCAGGAAATAAGTCCAGGACCAGCCTATTGGCTCAGGGTGTCTGACCCTCCAAGGAAGGAGTTGTAAAGTTTGATGGCCACAGACAGGAATGACTTCCTATGACGCTCCGTGTTGCATCTCTGTGGAATGAGTCTCTGGCTGAATATACTCCTGTGCCCAACCAGTACATTATGTAGTGGATGGGAGACATTGTCCAAGATGGCATGCAACTTGGACAGCATCCTCTTTTCAGACACCACCGTCAGAGAGTTCAGTTCCATCCCCACAACATCACTGGCCTTACGAATGAGTTTGTTGATTCTGTTGGTGTCTGCTACCCTCAGCCTGCTACCCCAGCACACAATAGCAAACATGATCGCACTGGCCACCACAGACTTGTAGAACATCCTCAGCATCGTCCGGCAGATGTTAAAGGACCTCAGTCTCCTCAGGAAATAGAGACGGCTCTGACCCTTCTTGTAGACAGCCTCAGTGTTCTTTGACTAGTCCAGTTTACTGTCAATTCGTATCCCCAGATATTTGTAATCCTCCACCATTTCCACTCTGACCCCCTGGATGGATACAGGGGTCACCGGTACCTTAGCTCTCCTCAGGTCTACCACCAGCTCCTTAGTCTTTTTCACATTAAGCTGCAGATAATTCTGCTCACACCATGTAACAAAGTTTCCTACCGTAGCCCTGTACTCAGCCTCATCTCCCTTGCTGATGCATCCAACTATGGCAGAGTCATCAGAAAACTTCTGAAGATGACAAGACTCTGTGCAGTAGTTGAAGTCCGAGGTGTAAATGGTGAAGAGAAAGGGAGACAAGACAGTCCCCTGTGGAGCCCCAGTGCTGCTGATCACTCTGTCGGACACACGGCGTTGCAAGCACATGTACTGTGGTCTGCCAGTCACGTAATCAAGAATCCATGATACCAGGGAAGCATCCACCTGCATCGCTGTCAGCTTCTCCCCCAGCAGAGCAGGGCGGACCGTGTTGAACGCACTGAAGTCAAAAAACATGACCCTCTCAGTGCTCGCTGGCTTGTCCAGGTGGGGGTAGACACGGTTCAGCAGGTAGACGATGGCATCCTCAGCTCCTAGTCGGGGCTGGTAGGCAAACTGGAGGGGATCTAAGTGTGGCCTGACACTTTTCAGCCCATATCCCTTCAAGCCCCACCCCTCCATGTACCTATTCAAGTGCCTTCGAAATAACACTTTCGTATCTGCCTCAGCCACTTCCTCTAGCAACTCATCCCATATACTCACCAGCCTCTGCGTGAATAAGTTGCCTCTCAGGTTCCCTTTTAAATCTTCCCCTCTCACCCTAAATCTATGCCCGTTACTTTTGAACTTTTCAACTCTGGAGAAAAAACTGTAACCATCCGCCCTACATTTGCCTCTCATAATAGTAATTATTTCTATAAAGTCACCTCTTATCCTCTTACATTCCAAAAAAATAAAGGCCCAACCTAGCCAACATCTCCTTTAATTTAAGCCCTTCAGTCCTGAACATCATTCTAAATCTTTTCTGCGCTCTCTACAGTTTGAACACAGCTTTCCAATAGCAGAGTGACCAAAAGTGTACACAGTACTCCAGACACGACCTCACCAACAATTTATACAGTATAATTCCAATATATTTTAGCAATCCCTGAATTGAATTGAATTGACTTTATTTGTTACATCCTTCACATACATGAGGAGTAAAAATTTTTACATTACACCTCTGTCTAAATGTGCAATCATAGTAATTTATAATAATTTATAATAAATAGAACAGTCAATGTAACATAGAAATACACTCAAATCAGTGTGAGTTAATCAGTCTGATGGCCTGGTGGAAGAAGCTGTCCCGGAGCCTGTTGGTCCTCGCTTTTATGCTACGGTACCGTTTCCCAGATAGTAGCAGCTGGAATCGATTGTCCCCAATGATTGTTCAGGCCCTTTTTTCACACCTGTCTTTGTAAATGTCCTGAATCATGGGAAGTTCACATCTACAGATGTGCTGGGCTGTCTGCACCACTCTCTGCAGATTAATGGAGGTACAGTTCCCATACCAGGCAGTGATGCAGCCAGTCAGGATGCTCTCAATTGTGCCCCTATAGAAAGTTCTTAGGATTTGGGTGCCCATACCAAAATTGCTCAACCGTCTGAGGTAAAAGAGACATTTATGTGCCTTTTTCACCACACAGCTGGTGTGTACAGACCAGGTGAGGTCTTCAGTGATGTGGATGCCGAAGAACTTAAAGCTGTTTACCCTCTCAACCCCAGATCCTTCGGTGTCAATAGGTGTTAGCCCGTCTCCATTCCTCCTGTAGTCCACAACCGGCTCCTTTGTTTTTGCGACATTGACGGAGAAGTTGTTTCCTTGACACCAGTGTACCAGAGAGCTGACTTCTTCCCTGTAGGCTACCTCATATATACTCAATACCTTGGCTTTTTTCTGAAAAAAAACCGATGAGCTAAACACTTTTTTTTCTGATGAAGGCTTGTGTACTAAACCACCCAATCTACCTGTGAAGCCATTATCAACAAACTATGCACTAATACTCCAAGGTCCCTCTGTTCCATTACAGTGCTCTACCATTCAGTCCTGTGCTGGTTTGACCTCCCAAAGTACATCATCTCGTACTTATCTGTATTGAAATCCATTTGCCACTCCTTAGTCCTTTTCATAGCTGATCAAGATCCCCCAGTAATCTTCTTCACTGTCAAAAACTCCCAATTTCTTGTCATCTGTATGTCTTAATGTATGCTATTCAATCTTTCTCAAAGATCACAGATTATCCAAAGGGTAGAGAGATGCAATGCTAATTGACTTATAAAGAAATGGCAGCTGCCATAATCATCATGATGCATAATCATCTAAGTCAAGTTTATTGCCCTTGCATAAGTAGGGCAAGATAAAGGTACAATTAAAAATTGCCGCAGTATCACAGACACAAAGAAACAGACAACACACAGAATACAAATTATACATAACTTGTACAGGATGGTGAAGAAAGAGGAAAAAGATCTGTGCAAAAACAAGATCTTAGTGAAAAAATAGACAGATACATGGCATTAAACAAAGGCTTGGGTTAATTGTGCTTTAGCTCTATTGTGCATTAATGCAAATACGCCTTTATGAGTGATCTGTCAATATTACAGGGGTCTCTTCCCGCCTCAGCTGTCAGTGGACCAACTGCTAACTCACAAATAGGGCTTCGGGCTCATTCTTGAGGAGTTAATGGGTCACATTAGCTTCCCCTTATCTCCAGGCTTGCAAGAACTGCCTCATTAATTCTTGTTTAGATGAGTCGAATAGATATGTGGATTTGCAAGGCACCTTTATAATGACCTCCTTTATCTCTCTGAATGTAAGACAATCAAGAATTCCCCATTTTTCCTGTGTTCTATCTGCGATAGAAATGCATATGAAGGAATGTGGCTGACTTGATGTTGATAATCCAACCTATTTCTGTGAGATTTCTGTGCAAACTGTTTATGAAGATTTTCAAATTAAAGACACTTTTAAGTTGAAATCACCACTTATTTGTTCCTACTATTTCTTTTATAAAACCATGTCCCTTAACCTAAACTATAGAAATTGATGCACTTGCAAAGAAATTAATTAACTTCTCTCATGATTATCAGGTTAGCTAACTTTAAACCTAACTCCAGTAGGTTAAGTATAGCTAAAATTCTACAACTGGGATTATAGAACATAGAATAGTACAGCACAGTACAGGCCCTTCGGCCCACAATGTTGTGCTGACCCTCAAACCCTGCCTCCCATATAAGCCCCCACCTTAAATTCCTCCATATACCTATCTAGTAGTCTCTTAAACTTCACTAGTGTATGTGCCTCCACCACTGACTCAGACAGTGCATTCCACGCACCAACCACTCTCTGAGTAAAAAACCTTCCTCTAATATCCCCCTTGAACTTCCCACCCCTTACCTTAAAGCCATGTCCTCTTGTATTGAGCAGTGGTGTCCTGGGGAAGAGGCACTGGCTATCCACTCTATCTATTCCTCTTATTATCTTGTACACCTCTATCATGTCTCCTCTCATCCTCCTTCTCTCCAAAGAGTAAAGCCCTAGCTCCCTTAATCTCTGATCATAATGCATACTCTCTAAACCAGGCAGCATCCTGGTAAATCTCCTCTGTACCCTTTCTAATGCTTCCACATCCTTCCTATAGTGAGGTGACCAGAACTGGACACAGTACTCCAAGTGTGGCCTAACCAGAGTTTTATAGAGCTGCATCATTACATCGCGACTCTTAAACTCTGTCCCTCGACTTATGAAAGCTAACACCCCATAAGCTTTCTTAACTACCTGTGAGACAACTTCCAGAGATCTGTGGACATGTACCCCCAGATCCCTCTGCTCCTTCACATAACCGTTTACTTTGTACTCTGCCTTGGAGTTTGTCCTTCCAAAGTGTACCATCTCACACTTCTCCGGATTGAACTCCATCTGCCACTTCTCAGCCCACTTCTGCATCCTATCAATGTCTCTCTGCAACCTTCGACAATCCTCTACACTGTCTACAACACCAACTTGCCAACCCACCCTTCTAACCCCACATCCAGGTCGTTAATATAATCACGAAAAGTAGAGGTCCCAGAACAGATCCTTGTGGGACACCACTAGTCACAATCCTCCAATCTGAATGTACTCCCTCCACCATGACACTCTGCCTTCTGCAGGCAAGCTAATTCTGAATCTACCTGGCTAAACTTCCCTGGATCCCATGCCTTCTGACTTTCTGAATAAGCCTACCATGTGGAACCCTGTCAAATGCCTTACTAAAATCCATGTAGATCACATCCACTGCACTACCCTCATCTATATGCCTGGTCACCTCCTCAAAGAACTCTATCAGGCTTGTTAGACACGATTTGCCCTTCACAAAGCCATGCTGACTGTCCCTGATCAGACCATAATTCTCTAAATGCCCATAGATCCTATCTCTAAGAATCTTTTCCAACAGCTTTCCCACCACAGACGTAAGGCTCACTGGTCTATAATTACCTGGACTATCCCTGCTACCTTATTTGAACAAGGGGACAACATTCGCCTCCCTCCAATCCTCCGGTACCATTCCTGTGGACAACAAGGACATAAAGATCCTAGCCACAGGCTCAGCAATCTCTTCCCTCGCCTCGTGGAGCAGCCTGGGGAATATTCCGTCAGTCCCCGGGGACTTATCTGTCGTAATGTTTTTTAACAACTCCAATGCCTCTTCTCCCTGAATATCAATATGCTCCAGAACATCAACCTCACTCATATTGTCCTCACCATCATCAAGTTCCCTCTCATTGGTGAATACTGAAGAGAAGTATTCACTGAGGACCTCGCTCACTTCCACAGCCTCCAGGCACATCTTCCCACCTTTATCTCTAATCAGTCCTACCTTCACTCCTGTCATCCTTTTTTTCTTCACATAATTGAAGAATGCCTTGGGATTTTCCTTTACACTACTTGCCAAGGCCTTCTCATGCCCCCTTCTTGCTCTTCTCAGCCCCTTCTTAAGCTCCTTTCTTGCTTCCCTATATTCCTCAATAGACCCATCTGACCCTTGCTTCCTAAACCTCATGTATGCTGCCTTTTTCCATCTCACTTGTCACCCATGGTTCCTTCACCCTACCATTCTTCATCTTCCTCACCGGGACAAATTTATCCCTAACATTCTGCAAGAGATCTCTAAACATCGACCACATGTCCATAGTACATTTCCCTGCAAAAACATCATCCCAATTCACACCCGCAAGTTCTAGCCTTATAGCCTCATAATCTGCCCTTCCCCAATTAAAAATTTTCCTGTCCTCTCTGATTCTATCCTTTTCCATGATAATGCTAAAGGCCAGGGAATGGTGGTCACTGTCCCCCAGATGCTCACCCACTGAGAGATCTGTGACCTGACCGGGTTCATTACCTAGTACTAGATCTAGTATGGCATTCCCCCTGGTCGGCCTGTCCACATACTGTGACAGGAATCTGTCCTGGACACACTTAACAAACTCTGCCCGTCTAAACCCTTGGAACTAATCGGTGCCAATCAATATTAGGGAAGTTGAAGTCACCCATGATAACAACCCTGTTATTTTTGCACCTTTCCAAAATCTGCCTCCCAATCTGCTCCTCTGTATCTCTGCTGCTACCAGGGGGCCTAAAGAATACCCCCAATAGAGTAACTGCTCCCTTCCTGTTCCTGACTTCCACCCATACTAACTCAAAAGAGGATCCTGCTACATTACCCACCCTTTCTGTAGCTGTAATAGCATCCCTGACCAGTAATGCCACCCCTCCTCCCCTTTTTCCACCCTCTCTATCCCTTTTAAAGCACTGAAATCCAGGAATATTGAGAATCCATTCCTGCCCTGGTGTCAGCCAAGTCTCTGAAAAGGCCACTACCTCATAATTCCATGTATGTATCCAAGCTCTCAGTTCATCACTTTTGTTCCTGATGCTTCTTGCATTGAGGTACACACACTTCAGCCCTTCTACCTTACTGTCTTTACACCGTTTATTCTGCTTCTCTTTCCTCAAAGCCTCTCTATATGTTAGATCTGGCTTTACTCCATGCACTTCTTTCACTGCTCTATCGCTCTGGATCCCGTCACCCTCGCAAATTAGTTTAAACCCTCCCAATTATACTTGATTGAACGTGCTGCTTGGGATAGACAGAGCTCAATATCTATTAGATATAGAATGATAGTGTAGGAAATCCCACTGTCAAGAGAATGGTGGCAGTTTATAAATTATAATTATTATGAAATTGTTATTGTGCTTTGATCAGATAGGTTTTAACTGAAAGTAAGTTATGCAAACTAATTTTCCTATTCATTTTATTGGCAATAATACTTCTCTTAAATGAACCATATAAATCTCATTTTTTTAACTATTCTTGTTGAGTGTTCGATAGGTGGGTAGTGGTACTTGGTGTCATGATGTAATAGCATCTTGCTTCCAACCATTTCCCCATGAACGCTACAAAATGATTGCAGGGGTGCAGCTGGTACTCTGATATGAATGAAATATGCAATTCCTGCTTGGTTTGATCATCTAAGACTCTTTTTCCTACGTTTCATTGTTAATCTCATGGAAATTAGAATGGGCTATAAAATCTGCCACAATAATGTTAATTACATCTTAAAACAAATAAAAATCAAAGTGTCAAATCCACGAACTATCAGCAGTATTCATCTAAAAGATTTAATTGGCTACTCTTTCAACAGAGCTAAACAGAACCAAGGTTGCAATTAAAATATTAGTTTAATGATGCTCTTTGAATCAGCAGTAGAAAGTTTCCATCTGGGCATTTCCTAGTCATGTTGTGTAATCGCTCTGAATAGCTACTGCAGTGGAAGAAAATCCAGCCTTATTTTTTTTATTGACATATATTTAAGCATCCTTCTTTTAGTGCAGTGATCAGAACTGCACATAACACTCCATGTATATTTAAGTAAGAAATCTGATTATGCTACATTTGAATATTAAGTGTAGTTCTGCTCACCACATCAAAATAAGGATATGGAGGTTGTTCAAAGATGGTTCACCAGGATTAAAGAGTATTATCTCTAAGCAGGGGTTGCACAAACTTGGGTTGTTTTCTCTGGAGTGTCAAAGGCTGGGGAGGATATCTGATAGAAGTTTATAAAATTCCATGAGACTTATAAAGGGCAGATTTTGTCTTTATGCTGTGTTGAAAGGTCAAATACTAGAGATCATCAGATTAAGATGAGAGGGGAAAAGTTTAAAGGAGTGGAGGCTACCTCAGTAAATATATCTAAGACAAGGTTGGATAGATTTTTGCATAGTAGGGAAATTAGAGGTTATGGGGATAAGGCAGGTAGGTAGAGATGAGTCTGAGGCCGGATCAGCCATGATCTGATTGAATGTTCTTAGATGAAGGTGATGTGCGAGGCAAGTTTTTTTTTAAACAGCATTGTAGGTATAAAGCAAAGTGGTGAAAGCAAATACACTAATGATGTTTAAGATAGGCACATGAACATGCAGGGAATGGAGTGAGATGGATCATATACAGGCAGATGGGATTAGTGGTCACGACAAACATCATGGACTGATGTTCTGGTGCTGATACGCTCTATATTCTATATGGATGGAGGAAAATCTCCCTGTTGACTAATGTTTTTTCCTGCTTCGCTTTTGACCAACTGATTCACAGAATGTCAAACCTACCTTCCCTAGCCAAATCCTTTTTGATAAGTCACACCACCTTTCTTCTGGACACAGCTGAATGGTCATTCTGAAGGCAACCTCTCCTAAGTACACTCCATGCAACAACACCCCAATTTTTTAATCATCAAGAGGATATCCAGGAGCTGGCCTGTTCTACAATTAATCCCAAGAATTTGCCTACTGCCATTATGCTATAATAGACTGTATATCCTTTTTTTAGTCCTATGCAATCTCTGCAAATTATTTTTTTTCTCTATTATTTAAAGTATTTCCTCTTTTAGACAGTGTTTACATCCGGCATCAGCTTTATCTTCATCTAAACTACTAGCAAATGGGACCAGCTCAGGAACGCACTTTGGCTGGATTTAGGTCGAAGGGCCCATTCCCACGCGGTACAATTCCATATCGCTACTCCTCGGATGCAAATTGTTTGCTTAGTTACTTGGTGTATATAGAATGCTGTGTACTCAAGCCACCGTGTGAAAGCTCCAGTCGTATCAAATTGCTTAAGTCAGAAGTGTTTGGAAACTAGATAAGGTGAATGTGTTGCTGCAGTACAACTGATCTGCAAGTTCCCCATTGAAAAGCAAAATAATTTTTGCAGTAGGAGAAATTTTATCGTCAGATAAAAATGCACAAAGGAACAGAACCAATGGATTGTAATTTGTAATGTTGCTGAAGTCATCAGAACTGTAATACTCTCTGTGCAGTCAATTTTGATACAGGTAAAATCCTCAGAGAAAGCCAAAAGAATGTCTTGTTTAAGATTTGACTATGCCCTTAACAGTGACAATACTTCTATTGTATCCAGAAAGCATGTTGTAAATGAATCCCAACATTACAATAACAAACTTAATTTTGGTAATGTATACTCCATATTGTACAAACCCGCTAGAGTGTGTAACCAGTCAAATAAACAGAGGAACACTCGACCCCTCGAGCCCTTTCCATCAAATTAAATACTGGCTGACTGGACCTAAAACTCATTTCTCTGCATTTTGGTAACTTAACAAAAACTAAAATTTCTGTGAAGGATTATCAGTTAAAAGAAAACTTCTATACTGCAAGATAAAATGGTACAACATGAAAGCTAGCAAATCAGTAGGCCGTTGAATCACACAGATCTCAAATCACCACCATATCAAGCAGATGTAGACCACTACTTCCGAAATCCCAATTTTCAGCACACTTTGTCATGGACAGCATGTTCACTATAGACAACCTCTAATGCAGGCACAGGAGTGCAAGTGAAACCCAATGTTTTTATCAGCAACATCATCTGAAGTACTAGCTTCACATATATTGAACGTGTAACAAAGTGGTTGGAAGAGTACATAAATATTTGTCGCTGTTTGGCATCATTTCCTTTCACCCACACTGCTTATCTTTAAGAGCAGGGATGTCAACATCCAGATAAAATACTATAGCTCTGAAGTGCCTTGTAGCTGAGAAGCTGTGCTATTAGATTCTAAGACTAAATGAATTTAGTACTACAGATCACAACAACTGTGCACAATTCTTGCAAGAAACAAGCATAATTTAAGATACAGAGTTAAGGTAGAAACATAGAGTACTGTGTGAGAGTCTTAGGCACATACATATATATATAGCTATGGTGCCTAAGGTTTTTGGACAGTACAACATGGAGTGGAAAGCAGGTTTGTAAATCTGCGGGAGCAAAGGATGTTGGGAATAGCAAGGGTGGAGTGCCACAGGAGGGGTGTAGGATAGGTGGGAGAGAGGAGTGCTAGAGGTGAGGGGTGGTGCTGGTGCAGACACACCCAGTCCTGAGACACCAGGCAAGGTCATTTGATTCCTGACAACTGGTTTATTGATCATTACAGAATGTCTCTCTGATGCTTCCTGCTCCCCCGCCTCTCCCTTCCCCTTTCCCTGCCCCCTTCCTTCTCCCATTCCACAACCATAATCATATTCATAATCAGAATCACAATGATAATCCATATTAGAATCAGGTTTAGCATCACTCACATATGTCATGAAATTTTTTTTTGTAGCAGCGGTACAGTGCAATACATAAAATTGCTACAATATTGTGCAAGTCTTAGGTGCCCTAGCTTAAAGATATATATGTCTTTTACACAGTACTGTAAATTAAGATATAAAGCTTAAAATTATTTTTTATTTCTCTTCAAGATTATCAAATAAATTAATCTTACTCTTTCAGTTTTCCTTTTTGCTTACACAATTTTAAAAAATTCTACCTCGAGTCAGCCTAAGCACTAATTCTTGATTGTTATCTTGCACTTTTTCTTTTGATGTTGTTATCAGTACTGGAAAATGGTCCTTCATCTACATTTCATCAGTAATAAACAAACTGTCCATTCTTCCATATCTTCTTGCAACAGAGAAGAAGGACATTCAGCCCATTAAGAGCATAATGATTCTCCATGGAGTCCCATTCCACCCCATGAATGTCTCCTGTGAACTAATCACCCCACATTATCACACACAAAATGATGGAGGAACTCGGCAGGCCCGGCAGCATCTGTGGGGAAGAGTACAGTCGACGTTTTATGCCAAGACCCTTCTTCATACTGAAAAAAGATTCATACTGTTATTCACATGTAAATCAAACAGCAATATCAAGGAGTTAAGAGATAAACTTTAAGATGTGTAGTTCCAAAATTTGATGGGTACTTTAGATTACTTGGCATCAAATGATATCTTAGCCTTAGTCCCCCTGATAATATTAAGTACTTGCTGGATTTGCACGTTAATTGTCCATTAAACTTATGATGCAAGTTTGGTCTGGGACTTGACCATTATTCGCAAGATTTTAGTGATGTGACAATTTTTGATAATGTGCACAGAAATCGTGAAATTTAAACTGTTCAATCTCATACACATAGTCAATTGTTTTTTTTTTGCTGATTTAACTTATTTTAATGTGATCAAATTTGCCCTCTCTTATTCTGAAACTGTACAACCAGCGCTGGGTTACTCAACTAGGGAAACATTCTATTAGTATCTACTCCATCCACCATACCAGAATTTTTTTATAATTCAGTAAGATGGCCAGTCATTCCTCTAAACTGACAAACAAGCCCAATTCCTCAACTTCCCTTAAAATCTCAATTCTTCACAAGCATAAAACTAGAGAATTTTCACTGATCCATCTGCAAAGCAAGCAGACCCTTCAATAAGCTGGAGTCGATGCTGCTCCCCCAGTGTGCACTTGGCAGAAGACAAGCTTTGTTGCGGCCAACTGTAGATTGATGGCTTGAGTTTGCACTCTTTTATTGCGTGGCTGAGATACAATATGTGCTTCCTGTCTTGTACAAGCTGTGTGTGCTTTGTACACAGTTGGTACTGTGTTCTGCTCCTTGGCCCTGGAGAAATGTTGTCTTGCTTGGCTATATTCATGAGCATTCATGTATGGTTGAGTGACAATTAAACTTGAATTGAATAGAATTTTGAATTGAAGTGCAGTCTCACTAATGGTATAGTTGAATTGAAAGTTTCATAGTTTTATACTCATACACATGGTCATAAAAAACAGTTTTACCTTTGCCTTTCTGTAACTGCAAGCTAATCATCTGTGCTTCATGCAATCAGAATCCATTCTCTTTAAAGCATCATTTGCTTTTTGTTTTCATAATAATTATAATTATCTTTTAAGTGCACCCATAAACATGTGTGTGTACACACACACACACACACACAACAACCTGTGCAGTGCCTAGAAACCTGCTGAGCAGTAATTTACACTATAGGCTCCATTATAGGTCATAGCACATTACAGCACAGAATCAGGTCCATCCACTCATTTAGTCTGGGCCAAACCATTAATCTGCCTAATCCCATTGACCTGCATCCAGACCATAGCCCTCCATACCCCTCCCTTCCATGAACCTATCCAAATTTCTCTTAAATGTTGAAATCGACCCCACATCCATGACTTGCGCTGGCAGCTCACTGCCCACTCTCACCACCCTCTAGCTGACGAGGTTCCCCCTCATGTTCCCCTTAAACATTTCACCTTTCACCCTTAAACCATGACCCTTAGTTGTAGTCTCACCCGGTCTCAGTGGAAAAAGCCTTTACCTGACCTATACCCCTCATAATTTTGCATACCTCTATCAAATCTCCCCTTAATCTTCTACATTTGAGGAGATAAAGTCCGAACTTACTCAACCTTTCCCTATAATTCAGGTCCTCAAGTCCCGGCAACATCTTTTTAAATTTTCTCTGCACTCTTTCAATCTTATTTACATCTTTCCTATAGGTAGGTGACCAAAGTGACACACAGTATTCCAAATTAGGGCTCACCATCTTATACAATTTCAACATAGCATCCCAACTCCTGTACTCAATACATTGATTTATGAAGGACAACGTGCCAAAAGCTTGCTGAAGGACAATGTGCTAAAGGCTTTCTTTCAGACCCCTATCTATCTGTGATGCCACTTTCAATGATTTATAGATCTGTATTCCAGATCCCTCTGTTCTACGGCAATCCTCAGTGTCCTACCGCTCACTGTGTAAGCCCTACCCTGGTTGGTCCTCTCAAAGTGCCACACCTCACACTTGCCTGCTTTAAATTCCACCTGCCTTTTCCAGCCCATTTTATCCAGCTTTTCCAGATCCTGCAACAAGCTTGATAGATTTCCTTGTTTTCTACTACACCCCCTATCTCGGTGTCATCTGCAAATTTGCTGATCTGTTTTACCACATTATCATCCAGATTTTTGATATAGTGACAAATAACAACAGACCCAGCACCAATCCCTGTGGCACACCACTAGCCACAGGTCTCCAGTCAGAGAGGCAACCATCTGCAACCACTCTCTGACTTCTTCCATGAAGACAACGTTTAATCTAATTTACTAACTCATCTTGAATGCCGAGCGACCGAACTGTCTTAACCAATCTCCCATGCAGGACCTTCTCAAAAGCCTTGCTAAAGTCTATGTATTCAATATCCACTGCCTTGCCCTTAATTAACTTTCCTGATAACTTCCTCCAAACTCTATGATTGGTGCTCAATATTGTCAAAACATATATTTCTAGTTAGTATATTTAGAATTTGAGAAGAATTATAGCATAAATGACCTTTTACCTTTTCAGCCCTTTACCTCTTACAACTATCACCTCCCAGCTTCTTACTTATCCCCTCCTCCACCCAACCACTTCCCCTCTCACCTGGTTTCACCTATCACCTGTCAGCTTGCACTCATTCCCATCCTCCCACCTTCTTACTTTGGCTTCTTCCCCCTTCCTTTCCAGTTCTAATGATGACTCTCTCAGCTCGAAACAGTGACTGTTTATTCATCTCCATAGATGCTGCCTGACCTGCTGAGTTCCTCCAGTATTTTGTGTGCTCTGCTCTGGATTTCCAGCATCTGCAGAATCTCTTGTGTTTGCAGCATAAATAACTTTGTTAAATGGAAAATATTGTGCAATATATTTAAATGCCTTTATTAAAACTAACAAACTGAAGGAAGAAATATTTATCTGGTTGGATTATTTTCCGTGTACATGGAGTGGATATTGTAAGCAACAAGAAACTCTGCAGCTAAAACTTTGTGAATCAAAGTGACCAATAGCAACAAAGGGTCATCTACTTGTGCACTTGAAATATAAAGCATTATCTTTGAAAATAACATGAGGGCTTTCTGTGTTATATTCCTCAGGTTAGCAAGTTGGAACGAGAGAAAAATCAAGAGGCTAAACTGATCAAAGAGCAAGAGCAGCACAAACACATTGTGTTGGTGACCGAACTCAAAGCCAAGCTGCACGAGGAGAAAATGAAAGAGCTGCAGTCTGTGCGAGAGACTCTGCTGAGACAACATGAAGGTGAACTTCTCAGAGTCATCAAAATTAAAGACACTGAGAACCAGAGACTTCAAGCACTTGTTAATGCCTTGCGAGATGGAGCTGCTGACAAAGTTAAAACGATGCTTTATAACGAAGCTAAAGAAGAGGCTAAGAAGGTGTTTGAGTTTGAGAAAATCAAGCTGCAGCAGGAGATCTCAGAACTAAAAGGATCTAAGAAACAAGTGGAAGAAGCTTTAAGTCAGGCTATTCATGCTGATAAGATGAAGGCTGCAGAAATAAGAAGTGTGTACCACCTGCACCAAGAGGAGATCTCCAGGATAAAGAAAGACTGTGAAAGAGAGATTCGTAGGCTGGTACGTTTTGCTTTCTTAACATAGCCACAATTGCTGGTAAATGCATGGTTCCTATGAAAGATGAATTTAAAGATTGTTCCCATTATGTAAGATATACAGATAGATCTATTTTAATAATCTCTTAATCCTGATGTGATTACTTGAGGATATAATTGCACAACAGTATAATCCAAATGAGCTGCGGCTTCGAAATAGCCCATGATAAGTAACACAGTGATTTCCTGAAACAAATTACCTTTTGGTTTTCTCTGTATAAAAAAAATTAAACTTTAGAAATGATATTGAATTGATTCTAGCGTATTTCATCAAGTTACAATCTTACTAGCAATGCTGTATGCATTATCTAAGTTGCTTGATATAGCAGGCAGTTTAATAAATAAACCTTAAAATGTAAGGAGAGGATTAAATGAGATTATTGCTTTCAAGTGAGATGCCACTCTCTAGTATTTTCCTATAGATATCTTCCTGTTGCTTGTGAAAAAAATAACATTGCTGTTAAAAGAACAGCTTGCATATTCATTTTGCCATTGTAAAAGCAATAATCTCCAATAATAAATATTTTGGAGTAAGAGAATGACAATCACAATTTCAAAGCTTCAAACTTCTGCTGCCTCCCTGGCGTCCATCAGTGTAAGCTATGTTTACTCAAATAAATGTAGTGTTATTCAATACATATATTTGTATCTATCCTTCAACTTGCCAAGTATGCAATTTATATACTTCCTTTTGGACAACCATTTGTACTTATTCATGTTGCCCAAAAGTAAGTATATTAGGTCCATACCTGGAAAGTTGAACAATTATTGGTAGTTTAAACTTCCATGGTTCAAATGGGTCTTGCAGTCAGCTCCTTCATTTGCCATTATAGCTAATTTGTAGATCATCATGGTAAGATAAAAATTGGAGTTTATTTAATAGACTTCAAAATATTCTCCAATTATATTTTCTGTCACACACCCCACTTATACCCCTTTACTCATGCAAACAAAAAAATCTGTCGGAGGCAATGCTTTGAAAATTTGACTGTGCAACAAGTGACAAGTTCTTGGAAAGTATGTGTTTCATGTTTTGTTTTGGTATTTTCAAAACTCTGATTTTAAAATTTAATCTGGGACTATTGGTCATGATGGCAAATGATTCAAATATAAGAGACACAAGATTAACTGGAGGAAGCCGGAGAACAAAAACAAAACTGGCTGTCAGATCTTGTATTTTTATGGAAGGTAATACATTGCTGATTGTTGTCTCAGATAAAATGTCTTTTTAAAAAAAAGCTATGAATTGGGAATGGAGTCGTTGTGGAGATAGCCTCTGAGTGTTGGAGAGAAGGCTAAAATTGATATGGTAACAGAATTGGAGAGGACAGAGTCTGCAAATTTCAAATGAGGTAAAAGGGTAAAAAATTGCAATTAGGGATGGGTTAGAAAGATGTGTTTCTGAGTTAAGATTAATGATTAAAGTGGAAGAATTTTCAATGCATTTGGATTGAAAAAGCACAAGAAGAAGGTTTTATTGAGGTGAGTGTTGGAAAGGAGAGTTTATGTATTGAAAGTTGACTTGGAGTGCAGAAGAAGTTTGTGAAGTGTTTTGGACATGGAGTGGAAAATGGCTCTGAGGTGGAAGTGGGTTTGAGAGCAAATATTCTCCTCAGTTAGAGAAGTCTCTTTGACTGTGTGGATTGGCCTTGGAAAGTAGAAGAGGGAGGCTGATTGTTTCCATTTTATATGTTTAATTGCCAAAACAACTCATTCGTTCTTCTGTTTTTGAGTAACTACAATACCACAAGAAAATGGAACCAGATTTATAATAAATGTTCAGAGATATCCTTAGTAGTGCTTAAGTAAGTGACTATAAGCTTAGCAGTAAGGTTCTTGAAGCCATGGTGTAACTTCACTGTCGCAGATCTATTAATTTCCTATAAGTAAAAAGCAATTACAATCCATTGAAATATAAAAAATATAAAATGAATAAGCAGAAAATTCTTGAAATGTTTAGCATGACCAGCAGCATTCATAGATGCTCCTCAACATGCTGATTAATTATAGACAATTATATACAGTGGTATAAAAAAGACAAACTGAGTAACAAATTGTGTACTTAAATGAAACAGAGAACAAATTAGAACACTACCAATAGTACTACAGTACCATAGAACTGTATTATTCCCTAATACTTATCGACAGAGGAAGTCATCCTCATCACTTTCTTTTGACTGTAAATGAACAAAATCTGCGCAGACACCTAGTGCGGATAATGAATTGCTTTCATACAATGCTGCCGACAATTGTATCCTTCCAATCTTCATTTTCATTGTAGCATTCAAGATAATTATCAATACCTTCAAATTCTTCATAGTTCCTAACTTGTTGAAGTAGTGAAATCATTTCATTTGCACTCCTGGCTGTTTCCGGCATCTCCAAGCCTGAATGCTTGAAACTGCTGGGAGCAAGACAGTTCTGAGTTGTCTTACTTCATATTTCTCACCAACTATCAGAGACAAAAATCGTAGCTTTTTGAAGACCAACGCACGCAACTGACGCTTTTTAGAAACTATTCATTCGAAGTGGTGTGTGAAGTCTTAACAGCCAAGCAATTGCACGTGGCTGATGCTGGTTAGAAGCAGCTTGGCATCAGCCTCTTGCCCAGCTAAGTGGCATAGTATCCCAAATAAATGAAGGGAATCCGGGCTATTTTCTTGATTTGTTTTTGTTCTTTAAGAGTTATCCTAAATACAGGGCTGTCTCAATTAACCAATGACCAAATTAACCAGAATCCACTGTATTATATGTGCAATAAATGTATAATAATATACAGCAAATATTCTGTGCTTATTTTTTCACTAGAACAAAGTATTTCTGGTATTATCTTCTTTTGTTTATGATTTACCATATCTGTAGTATATTGCTTTATTTTAAAAAAACTTACTCATTTATCCAAATAGTTGGCAGTCCCTCATCTAAAAATCAACAGCAAAATTTCAGATAAAGAAATTTAAAATATATTATCTATTACTACTACAAAGCAAAGATATGTTTAGGTAGGGTATGAATGAGATGAAAAATTCAAAGTGGTATTATCCTGGTTTACAATGATGCTAAACTTTAATTCAAGCACAGGGAAACAATACAAAATTGTTGGGTCAAACAAAAGTATTTTTGACTTTTAGCAACTAGGATCTTTAATTCTGTATAAGCTAATATTCCTCATTACACAACTTGCATTGATCAATTGAGCAATGAAGCTCTACATTTGGAATTCATATTGCAGTCATATAGTACATAAAAAGGCTACACGTCCCCCCAAAAAATGCAAATAAATTAATCATATACTTGCTACTCATCCTCACTGCCGCAGGACAGCACATTTTACATCATGTAAGACAGTAATACTAAGTCTGATTCTAATTCTGATCAACTCCTTCAGTTGTTTTGTTCTCTCCTAATGCCACCTCCTACAGTCACATCTGTCTGCGTCACCAGACTCATTGCAGGTTTCATCTTAAGTGCTGTAGAGTCAGCAGGCATTTACAGTGTCCAATCATTAGATATGTGGATAATTCAAGATCAATCAAGAGAAGCACCATTAAACTGCAGCACACTACATAATTAATGAGTGTAGCTTCAACAAAAAGTAGAATATAATGGACAGCATATTTGGGATGTAAAAAGCTGGAAATATTTCTATAGATTGGATCTATCACAAAGTCATTAATTTTAGCTCCAGTCTGTTAAACTATCACAGTCTGTACAATTGCCAACAATTCATTTTCATGAAAGCAAGGCATTAGACATTTTAAAAACCATATTTATGCATATATGCACTTACAAATATACGTATGAAAGTTGACCTTGTAATGTCCTGAGCTTGAACATCTGGAACCGGATGTCTAAACTGGGAGCAGCAGACTAATGCAGTTATACCCATGATGTGAAACCTCTCCAATACAGGCCTTCGTCACATTTGGTACCACAAGCAGGGTAAACCACCAGAGGCAGTGGTGCTGTGGGGCACAGTTCGGAAGGGTACCACTGCAAGTTCTCCATATCTCATGATCAAACATAGGAAAGTATACCTTCTCTTGATTGTCACATATTATCCTCTCTCAGTTAATAAATCAATGTTCTTCCATAACTCCGCATATATCCTCCATATACCTTCATTATTTTCCCCCTCATTCTCCTACAAAAATGGGGAGAGATTTGACGGAAGTATACAATGTTATGAGGGCCAGATATAGAGAAAATGCAAGCAGGCTTTTTCCACTGAGGGGTGACATTAGAACTAGAGGTCATAGGTTAAAGGTGAAAGGTGAATTATTAAAGGGGAACTTTAATCAGAGGATGGTAAGAGTTTTGAATGCTTTCTCTCAAATTTTAAGAGAAATTCGGATTAATAGAATGATGGGAGATGTATAGAGGGCTACGGTCCATGTGCAGGCCGATGGGACGAGGCAGATTGATAGGTTGGCAGAGACTAGATGGGCCAAATGAGCTGTTCCTGTGCTCTATGACCCGATGACACGAATGAAGGATACTCTAAAGGAAAACTGAAAATAGAAAGGGCACAGCATGCATTGAGGGACATCAATTGTCAAGAGTGACGGAGTCCCGAAGGACATAATGTCAGGTCTGTTCATAGGACCACCATAGCAGATTAATCTTCTTGTCTTGTCCCAGGAACAGTAACTTGTTTGTTGGGTATCAGAGAGCTGATTCACAAGTTCAGTCCTTGCAAAGTGGATATTGGGTGGATAAAGCAGCCTGCCATCTGTGATAGTATTGGGTTTCCTGACCGCAAAGTTCTAAACTCAAATGATGATCTTAAGCCCAATCGGACATAGGTAGCTATGGATACCCTCACTAAGGGGAGGTTATACTGCAGCTACCTACTCTTCAAAGACTAGTTCAATTTCCTTTTTGTCCTCCATGTTCTTTGGCTGCATTTACCCAGTATTTGAGGGGTGGGTCACCACCCAACCCCCCCCCCCACCTGACCAAGGAGGAGATACTTCCAGCTAATAAAATAGATTAAACACAGTTCATTTATTTTAGTGATATGCTTTTAAATCCAGACAAAATTCTTAAAACACATTTAAAACTCACAGATGTTCTCTATCTTATGAAAGATTTTCAAATTTAAAATTATTTCAAAAACACAAGGGAATTCTAAAACACAGGTACCATTCCTACAAGATAAAAAGGCATATCAACAAATTGCAGATGAATAAATCATCCATTGCAGAAATCGAAGCCAGAGGAATGGATTCTAGACACCCTGTCTTTCTGTCATTCTTCTTGATGTTTTTAGACCATTCCTAACAAACCTGACTGCTCTCTTACATTTATGCAGTTTTTCTGTCACTTGAGTGTCTTCACACACATGATTTTTTTTCAGATACCTTTTCACACATGTAGTCTAAAAGGTTCTGGGATGGAGTTCAGAGGTACTCACAATGAATGCTGTGAAGCTGACTCTCAGAGAACCCAAACCTTCCAACTATTAATAGATCAGCTATTTGATGTGCTAAGTGATAGTATTAATCTGGTCAGCAAGCTTCCTTGAACTAAATAACTCACCTAGTGTTGTCTGGTTTGAAACAGGCCAATTAACATAACCCTATTATTTTACATTTGCTACCAGCCCCATGCTGTGGGCCAGCATCCTGAGCTCCATAGACAGTGCTGTTTGTTTGCAAAGCTGTCCTTTTAACTTCAGAGTAATTATTGCTTTCCATTTACATTAAGAACAGAAATCTGGCTCCTGATTACAACAAGAAGCTGAATGAAGAATATTGGTTGGAAGTTTAACGATTCAAAATCAAATCTTTGATAGTTTCACTTGCTCTGTTAGAAAGCTGAGCTTGGCAAAAAAAAAAGGTTCTGTGGCCCTGAACAATGAATATCTATCTCACACCTATTTGATGAATTTCAGACTCAGATTTCACTTCATATAAAATGCTTATGATGAAGGAATTAATACAGATTACATTCACCTTTCCTGTAATTTAAATGGTTAGACTTCCAAAGATTTCTGCTTCACTTTGTCATTAGATTTGCAAGAACTCAGATGGATAGATAGGTAAACCTTACACGTCAAAGGGGTAAATGCACAGCTTTTAGCACTTGTCCTTTCTCCCTGCCTGGACCAGCTGCACCTCTCTGTGCCAAAGTTATAAACACAATTTTATCTTTCCTGCTGTTCGTACAGAAGGCACAGAAATGTGAAAACTATTTCACTCAGCATGTGATACAAACTTCTCTTAGAATGATAATCAAACACCTCAATGTTCTCTCTCTGCTTCAATCACATTTTGTTCCCAGTCACATTTGTTACTTAAACCCAGTAAGTGCAATCCACATGCTATCCTCTGAATGCAGTTTCATTCTCCAAAGTAGGACTAAGTGAGCCTACCTACTGTATCTAAATATCAAAGGAAATAAGTTTACATTCAGGTTTTTTAAACAAAATACAACATTCTTGATTTAGGTGTTCAGATTAATTTCCAAGCCCACTTTAGAGTCATATATTGCATCAGGTTTGGAGAAATGCTACAAGTAGCTGGTTAGATCTGAAAAGTTAGAGGTGTGGGCACAAGATGGATGGTGTTATAAGGACTTAACTAACAAAAAAAAATTTGGACCATAAATTAGTAAACTTTGGTCTTTACAGGTTCTCAAGGCAAAGCGGCCTCAATAGGCAGCCTTCTGTGAAGTAAGTTAAGTGTCCCACATTAACTGAGCACCCTGATACCTTTTATAAGTACATGCTAAAACTTTGCCACATTGTACCTGAAAATAGAGCTGCTCACTTTGAACTGCTCTCTTATTATGTTGCTGCCAGGGGAGGATGAAATTTACTTTGATTATATCAAATTCAAGCTTACACTTCCTTTTTTGTAGGGTGCTGTTGTCAAACACTTTTTCATTTGGTTTGTCCCTGTTTGTATTGGAGCCAGCAGTTTTCTCCTTGGTATTCTTCTCCCCATTTGGAATTCAGCAAGAATCATTGTATTTTGGAGGAAGGAAAGGAAGAAATAATGGAAGATGCCAGGCTGGTGAGGCAGAAATGGAACCACAGGCATGCTGGGTATTCTGACTGCAAAATGTTCAAACAAATGTATTCATCTCTCTGGTTGGAGCTATGACTGTAAAAGGGTCACCAGTGAGTTATGTTATTTGCTGCAGCGCAGTTTTGCATTATTTAAGGTAACAAAGTATTAAAAGCTATCATATCCCCTTTATCTTAAGCTTGGAATGGATGTCCAAGGTAGACCTGGAAGTGTCCTTCATGTCAGCTAATGCATCTGTCACAAATTCAAATGAACTATTTTGACTCCCTCAGCATGTGAAAATGACATTAGCACAACAAGTTTACTGAATAGCAAAACTCCCCAAGATATCAGGATTCAATGTTCCCACATCTCTATTTGGTTCTTTGCTTATTGCCACTAATTACACCAAAAAGGAATTATTCCAGCTTATTTGGGACCAGAAGCATGAAAAAAGACAAAGGAATACTCATTTCCCCAAGAGCTCAGTTAACATCTTCAATACAATACAGCCCAACAATCTACTGACTCAGAAAAGTACTTCTCTGCATGTTTTCAAAAATCGGTGCAATCATCTATGCCCTTAGTTGCTTTTATAGGAACATAGGATAGTACAGCACAGTACAGGCTCTTCGGCCCACAATGTTGTGCCGACCCTCAAACCCTGCCTCCCATATAAGCCCCCACCTTAAATTCCTCCATATACCTGTCTAGTAGTCTCTTAAACTTCACTAGTGTATCTGCCTCCACCACTGACTCAGGCAGTACATTCCATGCACCAACCATTCTCTGAGTAAAAAACCTTCCTCTAATATCCCCCTTGAACTTCCCACCCCTTACCTTAAAGCCATGTCCTCTTGTATTGAGCAGTGGTGTCCTGGGAAAGGGGCGCTGGCTATCCACTCTATCTATTCCTCTTATTATCTTGTACACCTCTATCATGTCTCCTCTCATCCTCCTTCTCTCCAAAGAGTAAAGCCCTAGCTCCCTTAATCTCTGAACATAATGCATACTCTCTAAACCAGGCAGCGTCCTGGTAAATCTCCTCTGTACCCTTTCCAATGCTTCCACATCCTTCCTATAGTGAGGTGACCAGAACTAGATACAGTACTCCAAGTGCAGCCTAACCAGAGTTTTATAGAGCTGCATCATTACCTCACGACTCTTAAACTCTATCCCTCGACTTATGAAAGCTAACACCCCATAAGCTTACTTAACTACCCTATCCACCTATGAGGCAACTTTCAGGGATCTGTGGACATGTACCCCCAGATCCCTCTGCTCCTCCACACTACCAAGTATCCTGCCATTTACTTTGTACTCTGCCTTGGAGTTTGTCCTTCCAAAGTTTCTTTGTAGTGTCCCAGAAAACATTCTAACCATATGAAAGGTCCAGACATGGCCTGGAGAGATTAAAGGAGTCACACAGTAAGAGCTTCCAGCCAGATATCACCAGGTACTAAAACAAATGCCACATTCCAAGCTCACCAGTCTGCTACCTCGGGGAATAAAAGTGCAAAGATTAATGCATGGTGAATGTGCTTAGCTATGTCCTTGAGTGATATAGCGGCTGTTGAGAAACTAGCATTAGAGGTAGTGCATAATGTTGAAACTAAAGGGTATTTTAATTCAGTACTGCCAGCACATTTAATTAAAGTAACTGTCTTCATTCTATTATTTGTCAAATAGCAATGATTTATAGGTGTGCTAGGCTGATTATTATCTTCATTCGCCCCAGGTGTCTTAGAATTTCATGCAGTCTAACATCTCTCCATGAGTGCCTTTTCATAACTCATGTCACAAAATAGAGGAATTAGTATGAATTGGGTTTAGTTTTCTGCAATACTGGAACCACTAAAGAAACAAAATTTATTCATATGTTGTCTACTGAGCTGTCATTGGTCTGAACAAATTGAATAGAGTTATTCCAATTTGGCATAAGGTGACTGATGAATTTGTAAAACATGAAATTGCCCTATCCTTCAATTCTCCACCCACTGGGGAATCAGATTTCTGTTCTCTGTTATATTTGTCAGCCGTCTAGTAGCCTTGAAGATATTTGAACATAAGACAACTCATATTCTACCTTTAACCAATGCAGTCTTAATGCTAGTCGTGTAGAATGCTAGTTGCTGATTAGGATGGTGCAAAAGAAAATAATATGCCTATCTTTGGTCAGTAATCCAAAGCATTTTGATAATCATAGAAAAAAGACTTTAGAGATGATTTTCTTTGGTGTTCTCTACTTTCAGCAGATGATCCTTTTATATCATCATAGTTGAAAGAACATAGAGGAAGAACTTCAAAAGGACTTAAAGTTCTTTGTGTGGAATTAGTTGACAATTTTTTTCTCCCTCCGCTCCTCCATCCCACCTTTTAACTCTCCTCCTCATCTTTCATTCTCCTGTCCGGCTGAAGGGGTCTCGGCCCGAAACGTCGATTGTACTCTTTTCCATAGATGCTGCTTGGCCTGCTGAGTTCCTCCAGCATTTTGTCTGTGTTGCTTGTTAACAAAACTTCAAAATAGTTAGATAAATGCCAATTAGAATTTATGTAAACACTTAATGATCAGCAGTAACAATGATCGGATATAGTGTTCCGCCAATAGAGTGAATAATTAGCATTTATAATATTCATCAAATAATGCAAATCTAGTTTTGGGGATCAACCTTGAAAGAGTAGTGACCTTCTTACCCCATTTGTACTCAGCCTCCATACTCTCTCTTACTTAATTGATCACTAGACAAAGAGGATTGGGCAGTGTCTTGTGTCAGCTTAACCGTAAGAATGAATAACTTTTTGACATTTTAATTTACTTAAACCTGGATAGCTCTTGATCTACACTACAGTCGTTGGATGCTAAATGTAACAATAAACTGAAAGACCCTTTACTCAATTCTGGATTTCATAATATTACTAAAAGTAGAGGAAATTAAGGCAGCCTGTTTTTTTTAAAGCCCAAAGAATTTTAAGGCTTGTCAGTTGTGACTTATGATTAATTATGCAGTAGATTAAATTAGCTGTTAATTGCTCCAATGCTATTAATATAATGGCTTCCCAACAAATTGTCTGCTGTTATAAATATTTTTTATACAATATCATTATGTAAATGAGTTGGCTAGAACTGATGCAATATTCCCTTCTGCATGGATAGTTCTTTCTCAGTGAACTTGGTGTTTGTTGTCAGGGCAATCAGTTAGCAATCCTGTGTGAATTGTGCCAGACTGTAGATAATCGTATTATATCCAAAGTCAAAACGTTTATAAAAAGCTGTGGTTAACCTGTGCAATTATATTTTCCTAACAAAAATGAATTATGAAAACTCTTGCCCAGTAACAAATTTAACTGTTCTGTTGGTTAATTTTAACTTATAACCATTGCAATTTATCACAATAATAGCAACAGGAGACTTTCCAGAATTCAGTAATATGAATCAATGTCTGGGAGCACTGCCGTTTTACTGCTGTGTCACCTAGATCATAAACTAACGTGATAGCTTCAGACATTTTTCAATTGGTCTCCAGAGAGTTTGTGAAAATGAAGATGCTGGTAACGTCTGTTGAATTTTCTCATCATTCACAGCATTAGAACAACTTCCAGAGCAAAGTTAGGCACCACATTAGATCTCCTTAAATGGAAATGAACAATGACACAAGGCTCTTAAGGTGAAGCATTTTTACTAAAAATAATCCTCTTGCATTGTCCCCTTCATCAAATTTTTATGCTGAAAATGTTCAATCAGCTGGTTTCCATGACCTTTTAAAACAGATGTTGATATTTTCTCAAACACCCACCTCACAATATCTGTGCGTGCTCTATTACCTGACCAGGTCGGTCAGAAATTTAGTGTGGACTATCAAATCGACAATAGAAGAAAAGGCCTAAATATCACAGATGCAATCATTTATTTCATCAAAGCAGAAAATGCTGAGGGGTTATTTGACAGAGTTGGTCAAAATCAAGAAGGCTCTGAATAGTGAGCACAAGAAAATCATTCACTTCAGCAGATAGGGGAGGAACAAAGAGCATAAATTGAAAATAATTGGTGACGGGTCAGTGACGACAGAAGGAAAAGTATTTTTTTTATGAACAGTGTAGACATATCTGTAATTCAATGTCAAAAAAGGAGGCGAAGGCAGATTTTAAACACGGAACCATGCAGCACAGGGACAGGTCCATCAGCCCACAATGCTGTTTGAACTAATTAAGCTAATGGCATCTAAATGAACTAATTCCTCAGCCTACACATAGTTTACTTCTCTCCATTCTTTGTATGTAAATATACTTGTCTAAAAACCGCTACCATATCTGCCTCCACCACCATCTTCAGCAATGCATCCCAGGCACTCACCACTCCCTGTGTAAAAGTTCAAAGTTCAGAGTACATTTATTATCCACGTATGTATGCAACACACAATCCTGACATTTGTTTCCTTACAGCCATCTGCAAAGCATAGAAGCCTGAAAGAACCCACTAATAAAAGGAAGACCATCAGGTACCCAGTGTGATGGAACAAAATTAATCATGCAAATGATTACCAAATAACATTCAGAACTAAAGTTCACAAAAGTGAGTCCACAGCCATGAAGCCAGTGCCAGCCAATCCTTGCCCCACACATCTCTTTTGAACTTTTCCCCTTTCACCTCAAATGCATGTCCTCAAATATTTGGCATTTCAACCCTGGGAACAAATAGACCAGCTCTCTATCTATGCTGGACATAATCTTATAACTTTCTATCAGGTGTCCCCTTCGCATCTACCATGCCAGAGAAAGCAACTCAAGTTTGTCCTACATTTCCTTGTATCCCCTTTCCTCTAATCCAGGCAACATGCTGGTAAACCTCATCCGACCCTTGCCCAAAGCCTGCAAATTCTTCCTATAAAGGGACAACCAGAATTGAATACACTACAGGCAACACACACAAAATGCTGAGTTCCTCCAGTATTTTGTGTGTATTGCTTGGATTTCCAGCATCTGCAGATCTTCTCATATTTATGAATTGAATACTGTACTCCAGATTTTTATACAGCTGCCACATAACTTCCTTATTCTCAAACTTATTACCTTGACTTATAAAGGCAAGCATACCATATGCCTTCCTTACCATCCTGTCAAGTTGGCAGCTACTATTAGTCTTTACTTTCATAGGGAAACTGGAAAGGTAATTAAGGAGAAAAAAATCACAAGCTAAGGGGAAAAATTTGGGGTATGATATTGATTAGGTTACTACTATTCTGAAGCAATTCTGTTCCCTGATGCTAGAATTTAGAATTACAATGGGTGATTAGAAGATTTAAAATTCACACTTATACTTCAATTAAATGTATTGATATTAAAAAGAAAAGTTGCATTTGCCAGTCCTTTCATGACCCCAGGATGTGCTTGGATAATTTACAGCTAATTAAGTATTTTGTAATCGGTGTAACATTGGAAACATGATAGACAATTTGCAAGCTTCTACAAATAGCACTGTAATTATGACCAGATCATCTGTTTTTAGCTATTGGTTAAGAAGTAAATAAAAACAAGCACTCACAAAGGAAGTCCTATGTTCTTTTAAGTTGTGCTCTGGGATCTTTTAGGCTTTGTTGGTGGGGGAAAGCAACAAAGATTTACAGAAAATGTGATTTCTATTTTCAGCTTCAACACTTTCTTTTTTCCATTCTCTCTCCTCTATTTTCTGTTATCTCCTACTTATTACAGGTGTCCAGGTGGGTGATCTGTGATTAACAATTCTCACCACCCTCTCTCAGCCAGCATCACGATACAAGCGTAATTCTCGTGGTATCTGACCTATTACAGAGAGACGTTTTGCTTCCTACCCCAGTTCTCAACATTTTCAAACCTGTTTGACTTCTAGATTTTTCTGCTTCAAATAGTCATAGAGCCATGCAGCATGGAAACAGGCCATTCGGCCCAACTCATCCATTCCGGCTCTTTGGCCCATAACCTTATAGACTTCTACTATACATAGACTTATCATCCCCCTTCATTCCTGGAAAAATCCTCATGAACCTCCTCTGGACTCTCTTCAATGACAACACATCCATTTTGAGTTATGGGGCCCAAAACTGTCAACAATACTCCAAGTGCAGCCTGACTACTGTCTTATAAAACCTCAGCATAATCTCCTTCTTTTTATATTCTATTCCCCTTGAAATGAATGCTAGCATTCCATTTGCCTTCTTTACCACAGACTCAACCTGTAAGGTAACCTTCCGGTAGTCTTACATGAGGACTCCTAAGTCCCTTTGCAACTCTGATGTTTGGATTTTTTCTCTATTTAGATTATAGCATCTACACTTTTGTTCCTTTTACCCAAATGCATTTCCCAACACTATTCCATCTGCCACTCTTTGCCCGTTCTTCCAATTTGTAAGTCCTGTTGCAATCACATTGTTTTCTCAGCACTACCTACCCCTCCACCTATCTTCATATCATTTGCAAACCTTGCCACAAAGCCATCAATTCCATTATCTAAATCATTGACAAGCAATGTAAAAAGTCGTGATCCTAATACTGACTCCTGAGAAACACTACTAGCCACTGGCAGCCAATCAAAAAAGGCCCCCTTATTCCCAGCCACTGCCTTCTGCCTGTCAGCAATTCCTCTATCCACGCCAATATCTTTCCTGTAATGCCATGGGATTTTATCTTGTTAAGCAGCCTCATGAGTGGTACTTTATCAAATGCCTTCTGAACATCTAAGCAAATGACATCCACTGCCTCTCCTTTGCCCATCCTGCTTGTTACTTCCTCGAAGAATTCTAACAGATTTGTTAGGCAAGATTTCTCTTTACAGAAATCATGCTGACCTTGACTTATTTTATCATTAGTCTCCAAGTACATTAAGTATCCTTAATAATGGACTCCAATACTTTCCCAACCACTGAGGTTAGGCTAAGTGGCCTTTAATTTCCCTTCTGAAAGAGTGGAGTGACATTTGCAATCTTCCAGTCTTCCGGGACCATGCTAGAATCAAGTGATTCTTGAAAGATCATGACCAATGCATCCGTTATCTCTTCAGCAACCTCTCTCAGGACTCAGATATAGTGCAGCTGGTCCAGGTGACTTATCCACCTTAAGACCTTACAGATTGCCTCACACTTTTTCCTTTGCAATGGTAATAGCAATGGCACTCACTCCTGCTCCCTGATACACATGGACCTCTAGCACACTGCTAGTGTCTTCCACAGTGAAGACTGTGGAATAGATTTCCAGCAATTTATTAACTTTTCTCTGCTTTTGTTATTCCCACTCTGGTGGAGATCATATCATGAACAGCAAACAGCATTCCAATTTGAAAAGGCCACATGATGGTAATGTGTTTATACCCCACCACACAACATCAAGAAGTAAGTATGTGACAAACCTTAGCTGTAGTCTTGAAGAGTTGTACTTTATTCCCTTAACCATATAGATTTGCTTGAGATTCCTCACACATCCCAAATTTTTAACTACTGGATGAATAAGAAAAAAGACAATTAAATGAGAGTGAGAGAGATTAAGTTGCAGTGGTACAGGGAAGTAAGGAGAGTGGAAGGTGGACTGAAAGAATTGTGTCCTGCTGGGGCCATAATGAAGTAAACTGCCTTCTTCTGTGTGATAATTGCTGTTTGAGGTCCTGGGTGGTGAGAAAAGGATGTAAAAGGACAGAAATTTCATTTCATACAGTTGCACTGAAAGCTTCTATGGGAATGCTTATTAGTGTTTGATAAGTGCTTTAGAGAGTTCTGGAGAGATTCATCAAAATTGTGTTAGTTGTTGTATGAACAAGTTCAGTGCCTGTAAAAAGTATTCACTCCCCACCCCACCAAAAGTATTCATGTTTTATTGTATCACAGTGATTTAATGTGGCTTTTTTGACAATGAACACAAAAATGACCCCTTCGTGTCAAAGTGAAAACAGTTCTCGAGAAAGTGATCTAAATTAAACACAAATATAAAACACAAGATAATTGATTGCATAAGACGCACCTTTTACAGCCTTGAGTCTGTGTGGATAGCTCTCTATCAGCTTTGCACATCTGGACACTACAATTTTTCCCCGTTCTTCTTTACAAAACTGCTCAAGCTCTGTCAGATTGAATGGAGATCAGGAGTGAACAGCCTTTTTCAAGACCAGCCACAAATTCTGAATTGGATTGAGATCTAGACTCTGACTTGGCCACTCCAGCACATTAACTTTGTTGTTTACAAGCCATTCCTGTGGAGCTTTAGTTTTATGCTTGGTATCTTTATCTTGCCGGAAAACAAATCTTCTCCCAAGTTTCAGTTCTCTTGCAGACTGCATTAGGTTTTCCTCCAGGATTTTCTGTGTTTTGCTGCATTCATTTTACCCTCTACCCTCACAAGCCTTCCAGGGTCTGAGAAATGAAGCATCCCCACAGCATGATGCAGCCCCCACCATGCTTCACAGTAGGGACAATGTGCTTTTGATGATGTGCGGTATTTGGCATATGGCAAACATAGCATTTAGTCTGATGACGATAAAGCTCAATTTTGGTTTTCGCAAACCATAGAACCTTCTTCCGGCTGACTTCAGAGTCTCCCACATGCCTTCTGGTAAACTCTAACTGGGACTTCATGTGAGATTCTTTCAATAGCGGCTTTCTCTTTGCCACACTCCCATAAAGCTGTGATTGGTGAAGCACCCAAGCAAGAGCTGTTGTATGCATAGTCTCTCCCATCTCAGCCACTGAAGCTTCTAACTCCTCCAGATTTGCCAAAGGTCTCTTGGTGGCCTCCCTCTATAGTCCCCTTCTTGCACGGTCACTCAGTTTTTGAGGACGGCCTGCTCTAGACAGATTTACACTGTGCCATATTCTTTCCATTTCTTCATGATTGACTTAACTCTACTCCAAGGGATATTCAGTGAACTGGAAATTTTCTTCTATCCATCTCCTGACTTGTGCCTTTCAATAACCTTTTCACTGAATTGCTTGGAGTGTTCTTTTGTCTTCATGATGTAGTTTTTGCCAGGACGCTGATTCACCAAAAGTTGCACCTCCCAGATAGAGGTGTATTTTTACTACAATCAGTTGAAACACCTCGACTGCACACAGGTCTCTAAAAACAGATCTCCATTTAACTAATTGTGTGACCAATTTGCAGCCATCAGTGATGATTTGGGTGTCATATTAAAGAGGGAGGGGTGAATACTTATGCAATCAATTATTTTTGCTTCATATTTGTAATTAATTTTGATCACTTTGTTCTCATTTTGATACAAAAGACTATCTTTCTGTTGATCAGTGTCAAAAAAGCCAAATTAAAGCCACTGTGATTCAATGCTGTAAAACAATAAAACATGAAAGTATTCCAAGGAGGGGGTTGAATACTTTTTATACACAACATGCATGTATGCACAGGTGCAATGACAACCTTACTTGAGCTGCATTCCAAAACATAAAACTGGAGACAAGAAAAACATAAATTAAAAAAAATTATACAATTTTCTACAAGAGAGAACACGATTAAAACAAAAACCAAAGTCCACTCCAATGGAAGGTAGTCAAAATGGTTATAGTGTTGCTTTACTGAGGTAGTGATTAAGATTGTTCGAGAACCAAATAGTTGAATGAATGTAGCTGTTCTTGAAACTGTTGGTGGGGGGCTTCAGGCTTCTGTACCGCCTGCCTGCTGGTAGCTGTGAGAAGATGCCATGACCCAGACGGTGGGGATTTTTGATGATGGATGTTCTCTACCTGAGGCAGTCTCTCATGAAGATAACAAAAGAGTTGGATGCAGTTTCAGAAAAGGAAAATTTTTGTTGCTCGGGCCATTGCTGTAGTTAGTACTTCCTTAGCAAAAATCAACTACTTTTCACATTTGCCCTCTAAAACAAATGGACAACTTGACAACAGAAAATGTATTCTTGAGGGTAAAATAAATCAGTACATGTTGCCAGTCGGTTGCTGGGTTTTGATTATAATTATCTGAGAAACAAGGACAGCAGTGTTAGCACACAGGCGGAGACTGATTTCTGCTACAGCCTACTTCACCATGGTGTTATAATTGCATGCATAGTTTAACATCAGTGGGTTGTCAGGGACTGCATGCAATGTCAATATTCAGTTACTAACCAACTGTATTTTAAACCGAAGAAATCATAACTTTAACTCGTATGTATATTCTGGGTTTCTAAGGCACCACATGACCACCCTCAGCCTTGACCTCATGATGTTGCTGGTGACATCATGTCAATGCAAAGGAGTAGACATCAGCCATGATGGACCTCCCTTTTGTTTCTCTGGGTGCTTCTTACTCAAGATTTTTGTCTTTGGAACTCACTTCTATCATCTGAATGAGATCAAGATGACTCCCTAAAGCGAAACAATAATCAAAATCAGAATCAGGTTTACTATCGCTGACATATGTCGTGAAATTTGTTATTTTGTGGCAGCAGTACAGTGCATTAAAAAATTACTATCAGTTACAAAAAAAATGCAGTGCATTTCGGTTAATTTGGCACATCGGGACCAGTACATTTTGGCCCAATTAAGCAGCTACCCCAATTAGCCAAAGTTTCAGTAAAATAGTTAAAAAGGAATAAAAAAGGCTAACTATTATTTAGCTGGGTAACAAATTTTGTATTTAAATGAAATACAGAACAAATTAGAACATTACCAATAGTACTGATAATTGTCCGTTGTTTCTGATGACAACAGTGATGACAAGAAACCTGTGTTGGAGAGTTTTTAAAGTGGAAAAGCCATTGCACTGGGAAGGTTCCACTCTCTCAACCTCAGAAGTCTGGATCCAGTGGGAAGAGTAGAATACAACTGGGGGCTTCCCTGCTGTAGCTGCTGACCACAACTTTTTCTATGCCTCTTCATGCCCTTCTTGTAGCATTGCAACCTTCCTGGCCATTGTATCTCATCTACCCAGTCCACCAGAGCTGACTTTGCCAGTTAGGGCAGGCAAGTCCCTATCTCATCGGGGTATGAAACCTGCCGACTACCCTCACTTGATTTGGCCAGCCTGTTTAAGTGGTGTGGCCACAGTGAAATGCAAAACAGCTACTTGGAGCCACAGGTGAGAGCTGAGTGTCTGGTTCAAAATGATTATCAATACCTTCAAATTCTTCGTATTTCCTAACTTGTTGAAGTAGTGAAATCATGTCACATCAACTCCCGGCCGTTTCCGGCATCTTCAAATCAGTATGCTTAAAACCTCAGAGAGCAAAGCAGTTCCAAATTGACTTACTGCTTATTTCTCACCAGCTATCAGTGACAAAAATCACTGCTTTTTGAACACAAACATACACAAGTGACTTTATTTAAAAACAGTTCACTCTAAGCACGGTGCAGTGTCTAACTGCCACACGATGTGTACGTGACTGACGCTAGTTAGAAAACATTTGGCAACAGTCTCCTGGCCCAGTTCAGCAGCATACTGTCTCAAATAAACAAAGGGAATCCCGGCTATTGTCTCGATTTGTTTTTCAGATTCATTCCAAGTAAGCTGCTTCCTAATTAAATAATGGCTCAATTGACTGGAATCAACTGTATATAAAAAATGAGTAAGTTGTGCAAAAACAGAACAAGATAGTGAGGTAGTGTTCACGGGTTCACGATTGTTCAGAAATCTGATGGTAGAGCGGAAGAAGCTGTTCCTAAAATATTAAATATATGTCTTTAGGCTCCTGCACCTCCTCCCTAATGGCAGCGATGAGAAGAAGATATGTCTTCACGTGAAATTTTTACTATTCATGAACAATCGACATGAATTTGATTATATAAACTGCATTATTCAGCAGGTGTTAATTTTTCATGTTTCTGTTGAATAATCTACTTATATTCATAAAGGGAAAACCTATAATATATTGTGGCTTACAGATTCTTGCACCCCAGGAACCATACTTTTGTCTTCTCAGAATAACATACCTTCCCACATCAAATCTCTACTTAATCTGTATCCTTGATTAAAAGTCAAAATCAACCTGTAAGTCATTGACCAAAATTCAAGAGTCAAAATCAGATTTTATATCGGTTACAATTCTGCAGCTTACTGTGCTTCGTATAATACTGCCCAGCTTCCCTAGGTGAAGCCAATTGCATGTTGGAAGGTTTGGGCTTCTGAAGTCAGGCAGTTCGAACCAGAACTAGTGACCCTATGTTCTGATACATGTGTAGATAATTTGTAGATAACAGAAAATAAACCCCTTACTTAATTCTTTTTTCTGCTGATTACTATCTATGATTACTCATAAAACTGAGAAAGCAATGTTTAAACAAGCCAAAGGCCCAGTTGAAACTTCTGGAATAAGGCTGCCACCATGTTGTACAAGATAAAACTCTTCCAATTTTTGCAGATTATTTATTTTGACAATATGCCACCACATGAGGAAAGGAACAAGGTTGATGCTGTTTACATGATTCTTGCGACAATGATTTGCCTTGCAGCTATGTTAATATATGAACTATTCAAGCAGAATACAGCAACATGCTTCTAAATCATAAACACAAGAGATTCTGCAGATGCTGGAAATCCTTAGCAACACAGGCAAAATGTTGGAGGAACTCAGCAGGTCAGGCAGCATCTATGGAAATGAATAAGCAGTCAACATTTTGGACTGAGGCTATTCTTCAGGATTGGAAAGGAAGGGGGAAAAGGTCAGAGTGAAAAGGTGAGGTGGGGGGAGGACGGAGGATAGCTGGAAAATGAAGGATGAAGCCAGGTGGATGGAAAAGGCAAAGGGCTGGAGAAGAATTACCTTTCCTACTCACCTGGCTTCACCTATCACCTTTTAACTCATCCTTCTTCCCCTCTCTTCATCTTCTTATTCTGGCATCCTCCCCCTTCCTTTCCGGTCATGAAGAAGGGCCTTGGCCCAAAACGTCGACTCTTTACTCATTTCCATAGATGCTGCCTGACCTGCTGAGTTCCTCCATCTTTTTGTGTGTGATATTTTTAATTGGGTGGAATCTCCTGGCAATTTAGAGACCTAAATTACTCAATCACACAGCTGTTTTTATAGTTGCAGAAAGCAAAACAGACATTGTAGGCTTTTTACCATAATGGCATCCAATGATAAACCAAATGAAGCTGGATGGCACCTTGCTCTTTCTGCAAAAAACTCGATGCCTGAAAATACCTGAAGAAAAGTACCTAATAAAATAGATTGGTAAATTACTGTGGAAAACTATGTATAGTTTATTCCTCTGGTATGAATTCTTGTGGAGTATTTTATTAAGATGTTTACAGGTCAGGATTTCAAAGTTCCAAGTAAGTTTTATTACTAGTACTTTTACGTCACAACAGATAACCCTGAGATTTATTTTCATGTGGACATACTCACAAAATCTATAGGATAGTAACTGTAACTGGATCAATGAAAGATCAGTATGAATGCAGAAGACAACAAGCTGTGCAAATGCAAATATAACTAAATAGTAAGAGCATGAAATTACAGGATAAAGAGTCCCTAAAGTGAGGTCATTGGATTTTAAACATCTCAATGGATGGGCAAGTGAATGTAGTTATCCCTTTTTGTTCAAGAGCATGATGGTTGAGGGGTACTAACTGTTCTTGAACCTGGTGGTGTGAGTCCAAAGGCTCTTATACCTTCTGTCTGATGGCAGCAGCGAGAAAGGAGCATGGGCAGGGTGGTGAGGATCTCCGATGATGGATGCTGTTTTCCTAAGACAGTGTTTCATGTAGTTGTGCTCAATGGTTGGGAGGGTTTTACCTGTGATGTTCTGGACCGAATCCACTGTTTTTGTAGGATTTTCCGTTTAAAGGCATTGATACTTCTGTACCAGGTCGTGATGCATCCAGTCAATACACTCTTCACTACACATTTGTTTGTGAAGTTTGTCAAGGTCTTTGATGTTATGCCGAATCTCCGCAGACTCCTAAAGAAGTAAAGATGCTTTCTTCACAATTGCATTTTCATGCTGTGCCCAGGACATGTCCTCTGAAACAGTAACACTCAGGAATTTAAAGTTATTAACCCTCTCCACCTCTGATCCTCCAGTGAGGACTGGTTCATGGACCTCTGGTTTCCCCCTCCCTGAAGTCTACAACCAGTTCCTTGGTCTTGCTGACATTGAGTGAGAGGTTGTTGTTATTACACCACTCAGCCAAATTTTCAATCTGCCTCCTGTATGCTGATTCATAACCACTTTCATACAGCCCACAACAGTGGTGTCATCACTAAACTTAATATATGATGTTGGAGCTGTGCTCAGCCACACAGACATCAGTGTAAAGCGGGTAGAGCAGGGGCATAAGCACACAGCCCTGAGGTGCACCTGTGTTGATGGAGATCATGCAGGAAATGTTTTAGCCAATTCAAACTCACTGGGGTCTGCAAGTGAGGAATCCAAAATCCAGTTGCACAAGGAGGTATTGAGGCCAAGGTCTTGAAGCTTATTGATCAGTTTTGAGGGGATGATGGTATTAAATGCTGACAGACACTCAAAGCTGCTTCGCAGGTTGACTCTATAGTTAAGAAGGCATACAGTGCATTGGTCTTCATTGATCATGGGACTGAGTTTAGGAGCTGAGAGGTAATGTTGCAGCTATGTAGGACCCTGGTCAGACCCCACTTGGAGTACTGTGCTCAGTTCTGGTCACCTCACTACAGGAAGGATGTGGAAACAATAGAAAGGGTGCAGAGGAGATTCACAAGGATGTGACCTGGATTGGGGAGCCTTATGAGAGTAGGCTGAGTGAATTCGGCTTTTTCTCCTTGGAGCGATGGAGGATGAGAGGTGACCTGATAGAGGTGCATAAGATGATAAGAGGCATTGATCGTGTGGATAGTCAGAGGTTTTTTTTCCCAGAGCTGAAATAGCTAGCATGAGAGGGCACAGTTTTAAGGTGCTTGGAAGTAGGTACAGAGGAGATATCAGGGGTAAGTTTTTAACGCAGAGAGTGGTGAGTGCATGGAATGGGTTGCCAGCGACAGTGGTGGAGGCGGATACAATAGGGCCTTTTAAAAGTCTCCTGGATAGGTACATAGAGCTTAGAAAAATAGGGGGCTATGGGTAACCCTAGGTAATTTCAAGGTAAGGGCATGTTCGGCACAGCTTTGTGGCCTGTATTGTGCTATAGGTTTTCTATGTTTCTATGCTTCTAGGCAAGTGAAACTGAGTCTTTAGGACAGAATACTGAGTATTAAGTATTGATATTGAGGAAGACATAAGGGTGATTGGAAAGAAGGGGAACTAAAATTCTATGGCAGGGGTTCCCAACCTGCTGTTCACAGATGCCTCAGATAATTGTAGGGGTCCATGGCATTAAAAAGGTTGGGAACCCCAGTTCTATGGGAACTAAGTGGGTGAGTGAGATAAAAACCAGTAGGGATTTATTGGTCAATTATTTTTTCCTATTATGAATACATAACATAATGTTGAGCAGTGCACTGGTGCAGCTGGTGGAGCTGCTACCTTACAGCTCCAGCGAACTCGTTCAATCTCGGGTACTGCCTGTGCAGAGTTTGCACATCTTCCGTTGACTGTGTGAGCTTCTTCCCAGTTCTCCAACTTCCTTCACATCACAAGGGGTTGGTATGTTAAATAGCTACTGATAAATTGCACTCAGTGTGTATAAGAGTGTCAAAGAGATGTCTGAGAAATAAAATGGGATCATTGTAGGATTAGTGTAAATGGGTGTTTGTTTCACTTTCCTGAGAAAGAATTCTCATTGATCCTTAATCTAAAATATTGACCCTTTGTTTCGAATCCTCTATAGTTGGAACCAGCCTGTTTCCTTTTTCCTGTCCAATGCCTATATGCTTAGGCACATCAAAATCTTTCCATTATTTCCTCTGTTGCAATGTGTCTTCCTCCAAAGAAAAATGCTGCAAATGCCAGAAGTGTGAAACAAAGGACCAAGATGTTGTCAAACCTGTTGTGTATTTTCTGCTTCCTTTTACTTAGATTTTAAATTTTTCTTCACTTTTACTACAGTAGGTAATATTACCACTTCCTCTATTGTCTGTAAAGGCAGAATCTAAACTTGTGCAGATGAGCCCTGAACCGAATACATATGTCCTACAAGCAATAATTAATGGCAAAATAATATATTTTTGAATTGAAGGAAAAATTTGACAGTCATCAGAAAATATTTATGTTCACTTAGTGCCTTTACTCTTTCCACCATAAAGGTCAGAGACAGCCTCCATTTTAGTCTCACATCAGAAAGATGAAACCTTCAACAATGAAGTGCTCAGACAATCTGGCACTAAGGCGATATTCTCAGCTTTCGGATTACCATTTGGAAATAAGACCATCCAACACTCCACCGTGAGTGCTATCGCTAAATCAAAGATGGCATCAAGAAAGTTGCTTTAATATGACTTTAATTGCTTCTAATTTGTAACCAATAATTTAACTGCAAAGTCTGCAAAGTAATACATTCTATTCAACCTCACATTAATTCCATATTGTCATTACAGAACATCTTTTATTTTTAATAAGAAAATGTTGAGAATACAGATGTGTTTCAATCTGTCTCAAAGCTGACTGTGCATGATTGAAATGCTGTTTGCACAGGCTGCATTGAATTAAATTCTGCAAGATAATATGACTTGACTCACCTTAAACAAATACACATGAGGCATTTAAACGTAATTTGTTAAGCATACTTTGTAGACCTTCTGACCTTGAATTCAGAAATAGGGCCATTTTTGTATTGTATTCTGTTCCACGTTTCATTCCTGGGTATTGAACAGATCCAATGAATAGCAACAGAATGAAATGCCAGATATGACAGTAAACCACAATACTACCAGGATTTGTTAAAATGGTGGATGTTGTTTCTTTTATGACTTTCCTTCAGATACATGTATGACTGGAATATTAACTATTGTAAAATAAATGTGACCTTTACTGCAAAGCAAATAAGCAATCGGGACAGAAGACTATGCGGAGATTAGTACTGAGATGTTGATATGGGAAAGCTGCAAAGTGGAACGTTATGCATGTTAAACTGTAAAATCAACCTTCATCCCATTAAATTCATGGTTATCTCAAGAATGATGAAAGCTCTGAACACAAGGGCAACAGAACTAGACAACATTTCGGCTGTAAAGCTAAAAACGGGTGATTAAGACCTCCACTCCTCCACTAATCTTTTCCGGTACAGTTACATTGGAATCTTCTCAACAAATGGGAAATTACTGAAGTGTGTCCTATTGAGAAGAAACAGGACAAATCTGAGTTAATCAATTCCACCCAATCGTTCAACTCTAATGCAGGTCCAAAATCTCTCCCCGAAACAAAGTAATTCTCTTAATTGGCATCCCATCAACTTCTCTAAATGTTCAATCTCTGCATTCATCAGTGTGCTATAGCTGTAAATGTGAACCGTCCAAAAATGCACTGAAGTTATTCATCCAGGCCTTGTGAAGTAATACAGCTTTAGCCAGCAATGCTCAAATGCCAAAAAATGGAAATTATATATCTTCTAATATCTTCAATATGCAGAAAATAATTGATTTTTATACAAGAAATAGAAAGCTGGAAATTCTCAGAAATAGAAAGTGCTCATCCACAAACTTTAAGGGAATCAATCACACAGTATTGCTCAACAAGCAAATTGCTGACCTTTAACTGGAAGAAGGTGGTCAAAGTGATTCATTTGGATAAAGCCTTTAATTTTCCTGTCAGTTCTTGGCTCACATCACAAATTCTGGAGGTGGAATTATGCACGAGGCAACTCTTTTTAAAAACGCGTACTGCTTTAGCTAATTTCGGTGGATTGTAAGTAGCATTCAACAGAAGATCCCATTAAAGCATGCCTGTGATAATGTTGCTAGGGGACTCTAACTGGCCTGGTATCACATTAACCAGTGTAAGTATGCATAGCTGTGCAATAGGCTGTTTTGGGAAATGGAAGAAAATGAGTAAACAGAAACTTAAACAATAAAAGCCACTATATTAGTAGTTAGAGAATGCTGTAGTAGTATAAAGACTGAATTTTAGATTCTATCTGTCTGTCTGTCTAGGTACCATATCCGATGTGGACTTTGGTGACCATGGTTTTCCATGTAGTTCTATCCTTCGTTTTTTGGATAACTTCCAATTCCTCGATGTGTAGCCACCTGGCTATTCTTTTGATGTACATAAGCCGAGGTCTTCTCCTAGGTTTACTCCACTCAATCTTTCCAGAGAGTGTGAGTTTTTCTAGTTTGGTCTGAGGAAGATTAAATTGGTACATGAGCAACTTGCAGTGTTAATGCTGCCAGAAATTCAGCTACTAAGATAATTCCAGTCCAAATAAATTAGATTCTATACTTGATCAAAATAGTTCCTGACAAAATGGAATTATTACCTTGGAGGCCAGACCCAGACACCAAGCTGAGGCTCAGAAGATAATAATGCAGCAAATATCATTTCAGCTAATGTATATACATGAAATCTATGATAATAAATGTGATTAAACTGAATAAGCAACACACACAAAATGCTGGAGGAACTCAGCAGGTCTATGGAAGTTACTAAACAGTCGACATTTCGGGCCGAGACCCTTCTTCAAGACTGGAAAGGAAGGGGAAAATGCCAGAATAAAAATAAACTGAATGAAGCCTTGGGTTGAGAATATGGGCAGCACAGTGGCCACGCTTTCCAACACAGGGGGACTCCGGTTCAATTCCTGCTGCTGCCAATAAGGAGTTTGTACCTTCTCCCTGTGACCACATGGGTTTCCTCCCACAGTCCAAAGACATACTAGTTGATAGGTTAATTGATCATTGTAAGTTGCCCTGTGATTAGGCAAGGATTACGTTGGGGGGTTGCTGGGCGGACGACTCGAAGGGCGGGAAGGGCTACTCCATGCTGTATCTCAATCAATCAATCAATCAATCAATCAATAAATAAATAAAGTTGATGAGTCCAATATGTTTGTTTGAGCAGATTTTGCAAGTAATATAAGAAGCCTAAATTTAATAAAGACTCTACTGAGATTTCAGCGCTGAGTGCAAACTCTTACAAAGTGCTAGGACAGTGCCTAGAGGGACACCTAGATAAATGCAGCTGAGGAAGATTAAATTGTACATGAGCAACTTGCAGTGTTAATGCTGCCAGAAATCAGCTACTAAAATAATTCCAGTCCAGATAAATTATGCATGAGGCTGCACACAATGCTCTGCACCCTGAACTGACTGGTACAAACCAGTAATTTATTCAATGAATCTGTTTTTTTTTGCAAGAAAAGAGCAGCCTTTAACAAGGGATAGTGCCTCATATACTGGTGGTGTCGCACAATACCTGTGTGTAGTGTTTTGTCGCTGGTCACAGATTATGTTTCTACAAGGACCTGCACTATCCAAAGGGACTATTGAACTCACGTTGGTCCATACAATTATAGCCACCTAGCTTGATTATGCCAATGAATCAAATTCACAGAAGCTGCAATGTAATGACTGCTCTACGTCATGGAAACAGTATGTTCTGTCAGTGCAGCTACAACCTACAATCATACACATATTCATCATGAGCCATCTCCTCTTTCACAGAGCACTGCTTACTTGGGAAATGAAACTGGTTGATCAACAACATTGAAAGCAGGAGTCTGTTTAGATATAACTACGTAGGATATCAGAAAGATAAGCAAGACAATTCATGAAGCTCCTTGAGCACACTGTGCCATTCAATAAGATTCTGATTAGTCCAGTTCCTTGTCGATTTTGCACGCTATTCCTCTTATCCTCTGATTCCCTGAGTATTCAAAATTCCATCGATCTGCCTTAATGCTGGGAATCCACTGCTTTTTCAAGAGAAAAAAATCAAAACAGTCCAAATCTTTTTCACAAAGTATTTTCTCCTCAGTTCAATGCTAGCTGGTTGGTCATTTACCCTAGGATGAGGTCCCTAAATCCCATCCCCTTCATCACAGCAAAATATTTCATGAATCTAGCTTTCACCGTCTCCAATAAAAATACGCATTATATCTTTCACTCAGTACAAAACGCAAAACTCCACATAGTCTCATCAAGCTCTTCAATCTGAACAAGGCTTCTTATTTGCAAATTCCAGCATCTTGCAAAAGAGACCAATGGACCATATGCATCCTAAATCTTTGAAACTAATTTTCCCATCTGACTTGGCCAATTCAACACTTGTCTCAGTATTGAATTTACTGAAGTGACATACAGTATGTGTACTTTGATAATAAATGTAATTTGAACTGTTATTGTTTCCCCTTATGCACTGTTGTAGGGACATTATCAGAATGGATGTCATGCAAAACAAGTTCTTCACTGTACCTTGGTATATGTAACAGTTATAAACCAGTTTAATAATTAAATAATCTGATAGCACTGTCAGTGCCACCTTCCATCTCTTCACAGATGTGAGTAAATTGACTGGGTGAAAATTAGCTGAATGGCATTTTCCAAGCTTTGAACAGAACCTACCGGGGCAACATACAGTATCCTTCATTGTCACAGAGATAGTGGCACTGTAAATGTTCTAGAACAATCGGGCTGGAGTAACAGCTGGCTCAAGAATGTGGATCTTCAGTACCATAGCTGAGAGACTGGCTGATCCCATTGCCTTTGCTGTATCTAGTATTCAGCCATTTTTTGTCATCAGCTGCTTCTGTGGCAGTAGAGACTGCAGAAGGAAGCCAAGATTGATAATCTACTTGACAATTCTGGCCGAAAGTGTCTGTGAATACTTTAACCTTGTGCCTTCTTTCAGGATGCAGATGTTCTTGTAGCTCTCCTGTCTCCTTATATCCATACTTCCTTATATTAATATTTGGAAAGCTACTCTGCCCAATGGGCCTATGTTGGCTCACAGAGCTATCCCATTCTCCTAGTAATTTTCCCTTTCCCAGTTTCCCTGCTTTCCCAAATCCCCCTGTTTCAACCCATTTACCTACACACTAGGGGCAATTTACAGCAGTGAATTAATCCATGAACCTGCGTATCTTTGGAACATGGGAGAAAACCAGGCCACCCAGAGGATACTCTCTCTACCGCAGGGAGAAAATCACACAGACAGCACTGTAGGTGAGGAATGAACCTAGATCTCTGACTCTCAGAGCTGGTAAAGGTTTCCTTCCCATCCAGCATGCAAGACTTGATGCTGCAGGTCTTTAAGAGGTTCATTCTGATCCATTGGTTGCAGGATTGTTTAGCTCTGCCTGTTTTCTTCTGCTTAGCAGAAAAATCCTGTGTTAACAGCTTAGTGCTGCTCCCAGCTTGCTTCTTTGCCTCTTATTGAATCAGAGCTGTTGCCCTGTCTCAATCGGAATGTTATTGTGAGGCGTAGGCCCGACAATTGCTTGGAGGTGCCCATTCAAGTACTTGTTAAATGGTGAGTGTTTTGTCTTCCTTCACCCTTCCAGTCAATCTGGCCCAGAGCTCCAATACTTGTTACATACAGTATGAAGAGTTCTCCTCAATTCCCCTCTAGTTTCCCTACCCATCAGCCTAAATCTTTGCCATTAATAATTTTTTCTCTACTAACTAACAAGTTGTAGCTGTCTGCTTTGTAGTCTAGTATTTTGCATCAAGTAATGTCAGCGCTGCTTGTAGGGTATTCTTCAGCACAGACCTCTGGCGTCACTGGAGTACCTCTCAGGAGCATTCCCAATAATGACTAAGGTATTGATACTGACGTGCAATAAGTAATTACTTGGGATGCTTAGAAGCAGAATTCGATTAAATCATTTGGAAAATGCAGAAATGCTATTGAATTGCAGTTCTGTCTCTGTACAGAGATCACTGGCTAACATTCTGCGAACAGCAGCCTGCATTCAGAATCTGAGAAACAAGCTGGTGGTTGTCAAGGAAACAGTCAGCACATATCTCTAAGCAAATCATAAAGAAAGTCCATAAAGCAAGCGAGCTTCCACTGCTAGGATGACAAGTTATTCTTGGAACACAAGCTGGACAGTTAAAGGCAAACAGCATGTGAAAATATTTGCCTCTAAAAATTGTTAGAAGCTCATCAGCATAAATCTACATCTATTACCACCAACTGGATAGCAACGAAAAGGGGTAAATGGGAAAGATTATGGTAGCCACAAGGGAAAAGTAGAATACTTGGAAAGAACTTCCAGCCAGTGATTGACCACCTACACTTGATGTTGACACACATATGAACTCCAGACTTACATTTGGTGCATCTCTTGATGCAAATGTTGTTGTTATCCTAAATTGTTTGACCCTGTACAGTGATGAATCTTGTGACATGTAATCTCTTCACATGAGCCGACAGATATCTTTCACAGGCCACAAAGCCATACCTACAAACTCAGTAGACAATCAAAGTTGTCAAGAACGTTGGTTGCTTCTGAGTGGCCCTAACAATCAGAAATATTCCCAAACTGTTTATATTTAAGTACAAATTTAAATTAAAGTTCAAAGCAAATTTATTATCAAATTCCTTATATGTCACCAGGCACAACCCTGAGATGATAGTTCCTCCATCTTTTGACAGTCAAAGCGAGCATAGAAGACATTGAGCTCATCTGGAAGCAAAGTCCTGTTGTCACCTATGTCACCTGATTTTACTTTATAAGAGGTGATAGTATTCAAGCCCTGCCACAACTGTTGAGCATCCTTCGTTGATTCAAGTTTAGTCCAGAATTGTCAATTCACCTGTGAGATGACTTTTCAAAGATCATACCTAGATCTCTTGCAACTTCCTTGGTCACCAGACTTGAAAGCTTCTGCTCTAGCCCTGAGCTGATTGTGGATCTCATGGTTCATCCAGGGCTTCTGATTGGGGAAGGCTCTGAATAATTTTGTGGTGACACACTCACCTACAAATGTTTCGATAAAGTCTATGACTTTCTTGTATTCCAAGGTGGCTAAATTATAAAAATTGTTCAAATGTACTCTTTAAAAATATTAATTGATTTTTTTTAGTACTTACACTATGAATGATACGGCACTAAGGAGTGTCTTGGAACAGGGGGACCTAGGACTGCAAGTGTATAGTTCATGGAAAGCTGCAGCAATGATAGAGAGTGTGGTGAAAAAGGCTTTCAAGCACTTTGGCTTTTATCAATCAGGGTATTGAATATGGGAGTAGGGACATTGTGGTGCAGTTTTATAAGTTCTTAGAGAGGCTGTATTTGGACTACCATGTCCACTTTTCTTCTCCCTGTCATTTGGAAAGTTGAACTGGAAAGAATGCAGAAAAGGTTCGTGAGGATATCACGAAGACTAGAGGGCTTGAGTTATAGGGAGAGGTTGACCAGGCTTTATTCCTTAGAATGTTGGACAATAAGGGATAACCTTATAGAAATATTTAAAATTGGGATAGGTATAGATAAGGAGGATGGTAACAGTCTTTTTCCCCAGGGTAATGGAGTCCAAAATTAGGGTGCACAGATTTAGGTTGAGAGGAGAAAGATTTAAAAGGGACCGGGGGGACAACTTCTTCACACAGAAGATGGTGAGAATATGGAATGAGCTTCCAGAATGAGTCTGGTACAATAGTAACATTTAGAAAGCTCTTAGATAGCTACTTGGTTTAGAGGAATATGGGCTAAATGCAAAAAATTGGGACTAGCTCAGTGGTCACTGTGGTTAGCATTGGCACGTCGAGCTGAAGTACCTTTATCCATACTGTGTTACTCACTGACTCTAATTAAAAATGTTAAAGCAATAAATTGAAATTAGCTTACCTAGTACTTACACTTCTGTTGCCTATGTAGAGGCCCCCTTTTTTCAAACAGGTACTATACACTGCACTTTTGTAACAAAAGCACCATATACAAGTTTGAGTTTTGTAATCACATTTATTTGTAAAGTGAATGGGATTATAAAGCGAGGCCAAATTATTAGAACAAGAAAAATAGAAGAGATAGCTGTTCCGTGACAATTTACTGTTTTCTTATCTCCATGGCATTACTTAGAACTGCTTCCGGGCAACAACTTGATGTATACTTTCCCCTATCTTTGCTGTTCAGTTTTACAAAGTCTCTCACTTCAGCCCCGATGTCTATTCAACCACTCATCTTGCACTTATTATTCCAACAGTAGTGTGGTTGTTTTAGAATAAATGGTGGCAGCTATCAATCCTGTGAGTTACATTTCCCCTCAGTAGTTCATTCATCAGAGGAGCTATACAATTTGTTGCCATGCAGAAGTAACTGGCAATGCACAATTCACCTCAAAATTCATATAGCTATGCATAATTTTTTGCCAGTGGCTGCAAATCCATTAGGATTTCAATGGAACTTGAAATTGCTTTCATTGTTAATGAAAACCAAAGGATGCTGTTCATGAAGCCACAGTTCAGCTGACCCACCTATGAAATGTTATACTTTTTAGAGAGCTGTCGTTACCAATTCCAGGAGAGACTCGAGTTCACCTGTTATTTATGCAACTGCCTACCAGTGAGTGTAATGAGGAGACAGTCACATCAAAACAGGGCAATTCTGACTTTTGTAGTGATAATGTGAGTAACAGTATATGTCTAGCAGGTGAGCTTTACTGATATGTGAAAGAAATTTTTAGCATAAATATTTTATGCTTTAGTTTATTTAAATTTTTTTGGCCTATCCCAAAGCCATGCTTGTTGGTAGGTTAATTGGCTAATGTGAATTACCCCAAGTGTAGGTGAAGGGTGGGGAAATTAGAAGGGAACTAATAGGTAGACTAGAGACAACAGCTTCCAGAGAAATGGACGTGAATACTCTGATAGCCAGTATAGATGTACTGGGTTGAATAGCTTCTTCCTACGTCACAAGGAAATATGAAATATGAAACGTAACATTACAGTAATGGTGATCGTCCATGGCTTCAGTTCTCATGCCAGCTGAAGACTCAACCTCTTCACTGGCATAAACTACATAATACTCTCCTGACAGCTTTAGATAGCCATACCTGTGCTGTTCGGAGCAATTTGCGGCTGCAGATCCCCATGGACTTCCTGACCTGCACTGGTACTCTGAATAATTTTGTGCTAGTTTCAAAATAATTTAACAGTTTCTCGCAGCACTGGGCTACACAGCGCACTTTTCTCTCAGGATCCATTCTGAGGATTTTGGGGAAAAAAGATACTATATTGTCCAATAGTTGTAATGTACACAAGAGCTCGAGAGAATAGGGACAGGGTAGACCACCTAGCCTTAAACATGCCTTGCCATTCAATACGATCATGTGCAAATGAGTCCTCTCCTGTACCCATTCCACACAGCCTTCACTTCCCTGATCTTACAAGCATTTATCTACTACCTCTCCTGTAACCTCACCTCTACAGTTCTTCAGATTAGAGAATTCCAGACATTCATTGTGCTTTGTGAGAAGAATTTCTGTTGCAATTTTCAAAATATAATGCAACTTCTGTATTTTTAAAATAGATGGTTTATGTAAAGGAATATCAAATGAGTGTTCTGTTTGATTAATAATAGTAGTCTTTACTCTCATGTTTAATTTTGTCAACACTTACTAATTTAATAGTGAATTCAGTATACATGGTAATACATGGCTGTCCTGGAAATTATTTCCTTGACATTTTAGATTATAATTGCCTGAAGACCTTGATAAACTGTATACAATGGAAGCATACTGGGGAGAAATGTGCCTTAGTACTTCAGAAAATCTAAGTGTTGAAAAGCAGCAGGCCATAATGCACAGATGAACAGAGCATGATAATAAAATCAGAAATTTAGACTTCCGCCCCCTCTTCTTCAATCGTGGTGGGGGTTCTCTGCCTGAACGGTCAGCTATTTATTCCCCTCCATGGATGCCACCTGAGTTGCTGGATTTCTCAGGTATTTTGTGTGTGTTGCAATAGTGAAACAGTGTGCTCGCGTCTGCGGCCAGTTCAGAAACCTGAGTGTGATGGGGGATGGGGAAGAAGTGGCACATGAATAAGCAGAGAATGGTTGTCTATGGATCGTGTGCAGGCAGAGAGGACCAGTATAATTTGGCATCCAACTCAGCACAGACATGATGGGCCAAAGGGCCTGTTCCCATTCTATGTAGCTTGATGTAACTGTTGGAAACATTCATACATTAGGCAGCATCTGTGGAAGAAGAAACATAAAAATATGCTTCAACCCCAAGATCCTTTGTCAGAACCACCTTGGAGCTAGAAACATTGCTTCTTTTTCCATAAATGCTCTCTGACGCTCTGAGTGTTTTGAGAATTTTGTTTTTTTTTCCAAATTTCCAGCACTTTCTTTTTTTATATAAATTTAATTATGAGTAAGCTTTACTGTTGTGAAATGAAGAACATGATAGGTGAAAGCCTTCAATTAATGAAATAATATACAGTGAATCAGTGTGTTTTTAGCTAAATGTGATTTATTTTTAAGTATTTGTGAAGATGAAAACACAGTTTGATATTCACATAATATTTCATTACATTCCTCAGTGTGTTTTATGAAATGTATCAAATCATGTTTATGCATAAATTCCATAAACAGCTAAACAATACTGACAGTGATGAGGAAAAAATGGTACCTCTGCTAGAAAGTGCATGGGTGTAAACAAAGAGTGAAGAACTATTTGGAAGGATCTAAGGATAAGCAAACTTTATTCGTATTCTCCCACAGATTCCCTTCCATTCCAACCCCTCTAACATATGGTAAACCTTTGCCCGCTGCATCTACTCAACAATCTAAGAGTTCCCTCTCCTTGCAGCTCTTTCACCACAAACAATTCCACAACCTTACCTGCCAAGCCCTCAGCTTCCACAGATATCTATGACTTGCATTTCCCTATCCGGACCTCCAACCCACCTTTTGTCCTTAATACTCTTTCCAGTAGTTGACACTGGAAGGAAAATTTTCTAATCATGCTAATACATAAATTTGAAGTGGCAGAATGCCCTTAGCCGTTTTTCCTATCAGAGTTTGCTGCAGAGTGCTCTCTAAAAATAATACCCTGGCTCACTACACAGCACAGTTTTAAAGACACTTTCCGTGTGCCAAACGTTCTCCAGGCCTTTGATTTTCTTTTTTAAATGGTCTTCGGAAAGAGTCCCAAAAATTCCTTATCTGCAATGCTAAGAGCAGTTACATTCACACAGCTTTCATACCTGACATACCTGCACTTTCAGACTTAGTCTGTCTTCTCAAGATATTTTTCAGTTGTGTCTCCTATATTGTGACCACAAGATTCATCCTTGCATATATATATTTTTACAATGGGCCTGGAGTCACAGATAGGCTAGGCCAGGTAAGAATGTGCGATTTCCTTCCCCCAAGGCCTTCAAAGAAAAAAGAAAGATTTTTAAAAGTTCCAGTAGTTTCATGGCCCAAGTTAACTATATATTTTAGATTTACTTAATCAATTGAATTTAAATTCCCATTGCTGTGAGGAGATTTGAACACATCTTTGGATCATTAATCCAGCAATACTGTATAATCACTACATCATACACACTATTAAAATAGCAACCTTCACAAATGCGCTGAGCCTAAAGTGCATTTGAATTGCATTTTGTGCATTAAAATTATGACTCCATTGGCTAATTTGCATCTGAAAGAGATAGAAATAAGATTTTAGTGATGCTGTTTGGGGAATAAATATAGGATGGAATACTAAGGAGAACTACACTTTACTTTTTCATAATATTGCCATAGAATACTTTTCATCCCTCTCTAGGGCCAATTAGAGTCTCAGTTTAATGGTTACCTCAAAGCTTGGTAGTTCCAACAGTCACACACACCAAACCAAAGACTGGAGAAACTCAGCAGGTCAGGCAGCATCTATGGAAAAGAGTAAATAGTCAGTGTTTCAGGCCAAGACCCTGCTTCAGAGCCGAGAGGGAAGGGGGAAGATGCCAGAATAGAAAGGTGGGGGAGGAGAAAGAGGCTAGCTGGAAGGTGATGGGGAAGCCAGGTGGGTGGGAAAGGTCAAGGGATGGAGAAAAAAGAACCCGATAGGAGAGGAGGGTGGACAATAGGAGAAGAAGAAGGAGGAGGGGATCCAGGGGGTAGTAATGGGCAGGTGAGATAGATCAGAGTGGGGAATAGCAGAAGTGTTGGGGAGGGGGGAAATTGATATTTATGCCATCTGGTTGGAGGGTGCCCAGACTAAATATAAGGACTTGCACCTCCTTCCTGAGGGTGGCCTCATCTTGGCACAAGAGGAGGCCATGGAGTAACACGTCGGGATGGAAATGGGAATTCGGAATTGAAATGTTTGATCACCGGGAAGTTCCACTTGTGGCGGATGGTGTGGAGATATTCCAACGGTTGTTTGGTCTGGGATTAGAATATCAGTCTTGATCTTGTGCTCAGATCTACGGAATGGGCTGTGAATTAAGTGCTGTCACAACAGCTGAATATAAATAAATAGAATGGTGAAATAGAAAAGGGTTTACAATAGGAATAGATAATAGGCATTCTTGTTTACTGAACACCTATTGGATGAATCCACTTGAATCTTTAATATTTTTCTTGTGAAAATACATTTGGGATGTTGGACTTTAGTAATAGATGCCAGGGCAGTAAAAATTAACTGTCTGTAGCCGATTTCACTGGCATCGTAGCAGAGTGTAAGTCAATCCTCATGCATTGCTAATCACATAATGACACTGTAAAATTGAATCTTCGTGACATAGTGTCATGGTGTAACCTTTCACAGAGAAAACAGGTTCAGCGGCCAAAAGGACTCCCTCCAGTGCTGTTTAAAGGGATCACCAATCACTTGCCAATTAATTGTCGACTGACCTGCTGAGTGTTGTTAGAATCTGTGCTGCCATGGTTTAGAGGAGTTTGTAAAGCTTACAGAGGGTTCTGTGATTGAACTGAACAATTTGACCTTACTTCACTGCTTCTCTAATAAACCGCTATTCCCAAACGTGAGGGCTATGCAAGTAATTCCCATGAGAGATGAGGATAAAAAGGAGAATGATTAGAGGGCTCACAGAGTAGGGCAACATTCTTGAAAAGAGAGGAGCAACAATGTAGTCATGTATTTTGAAAGTGTAAGGATGTTCAAGGAGCAGGCAATTGATACACTCAAACAATAACCAATTTTTTGTTGATCAGAGTCTGAACCAAAGCGTTTCCTTTCCCCCGCAGGTGTCACTCAATCCATTGAGCTGTTGCTTGTTAATCCAATTAAAAGGAAAATTGGTTAAATTTCAGGTTAAGCGTCCACCATCGATGCTGTTCTTAACCACATCTTCTTCATTTCCCAGACCGCCCTCACCCCATCTTCCTGCCACCTTCCAAGGATAGAGTTCATCTTATACTCACCGACTATCCCACGAGCCCCTGCATCCAGCTCATCATTCTCCACAACTCGCACCATGTTTAACGGGATCCTATTCCAAACATATCTTTACCCTTCCCCCCACTCTCTGCTTTCCACAGTGATTTCTCCCTCTTGATTCCCTTGTCCATTTGTCTCTTCCCACTAATCTTCCTCCTGGCACTTATCCCTGCAAGTGGAAGAAGTGCTACACCTGCCCTTCACCTTATCTCTCACCTCTGTCTGGGGCCACAAATAGTCCTTCCAGGTGAGGCAATCCTTCACCTGCGAATCTGTTGGGGTCATCTACTGTATCTAGTGCTCTCAATGTGACCTCCTCTACATTGGTGAGACCCGATGCAGATTGGGGGGCGGTTTTGTCGAGCACCTTCACTCCATCTGCCAAGAGCAGGATTTCCCAATGGCCAACCATTTCAATTGCAATCTCCATTCCATTCCTACATGTCAGTCCATGGCCTCCTCTATTGCCACAATGAGTCCACTCTCAGGCTGGAGGAGCAACTTGTCATATTCCGTCTGGGTAGCGTCCAACCTGATGGCATGAACATTGATTTCTCTAACCTCTGGTCATTTTTCCCCTCACCTCACACTCTGCTTCAACTTCCCACCTGGCTCCCCTCTTTCTCCTTCTCTTCTCCTCACCTGCCTATCATCCTCCTCATGGGACCTCTCCTCCCTCCCCTTTTCCCATAGTCCACTCTCACTTCCTGACAAATTTCTTTTTCACCAGCCTTTGCCTGTTCTACCTTTCACCTTCCAGCCTGTTACTTTATTCTCCCTCCCCCACTCACGGGGCTTCACCTATCACCTTCTAGCTTGTACCCCTTCTCTCCCCATATCTCCTCATTCTCTCTTCTTCTCCCTTTCTTTACTGTCCTGATGAAGGGTCTCAGCCCAAAATATTGACTGTTTATAAATTTCCACAGCTGCTGCCTGACCTGTTGAGTTCCTCCAGAATTTTGTGTGTATTGCTCTAAATGTCTAGTATTGCTCTAGTATTTGTGAACTTGAAATCTAGTTGTCTAAACATTCTTAGAAGAAACTTTTAAATGCCAAGAAATGCACAGGACCAAAAGAAGCTACAGAGGGTTGTAAATATAGTCAGCTCGATCTTGGGTACTAGCCTACAAAGTACCCAGGACACCTTCAGGGAGCAGTGTCTCAGAAAGGCAGCGTCCATTATTAAGAACCTCCAGCACCCAGGGCATGCCTTTTTCTCACTGTTACATCAGGTAGGAGGTACAGAAGCCTGAAGACACACACTCAGTGATTCAGGAACAGCTTCTTCCCCTCTGCTATCCGATTCCTAAATGGACTTTGAAGCCTTGGACACTATCTCACTTTTTTTTAATATACAGTACTTCTGTTTTTTTGCACTTTTTAAAACTTATTCAACATGCATATACTGTAATTGATTTACTTGTTTATACATTATTTTTTTCCCTCTTCTGTATTATGTATTGCATTGAACTGCTGCTGCTAAGTTAACAAATTTCACGTCACATGCCAGTGATAATAAACCTGATTCTAATGTTCAGAAACATTAATAAGATGACTCTTCAGCTGATTGTCAATTGTTTTATTTTCAGCTTTATGGGTTAGGTCAATTCTGCCAAAGCCCTAACATGACAACATTCACACATGTGTTGGCCCACTCCAGCCTCAGGCATCATGCCAGGAGCACTACTTGTGTTAGCTGTAGACTCAGTGCCAAGAGGATATTCTACCCCAGAGGAATCCTGCAGCAGTCTTGGTCTGCATCATGCTGCTCGATACTGGCTTAGCCCTCACTTCAGCCAAACAGCATGTACTATGATGCAGAAAAACAGGGAAGAGAGACTGGAGAAGGAAAAAAAAGAGAGGGAGAAGGCTGCCTAGACATGACCCTGTGGACTAATCAATCTGACAGTAGTACATATTGAAGCAATTATAAATCACTAACAACCAGCAATCTGTATTGTCACTGCAGCATAAGTACAGTACTGTGCAAAAATCAGCTAGGGGGCCTAAGACATTCGCACATTATTGTATCTATTAAATGTTTACCACTATTTACAAAAACTTAAAACTTATGGATATTGCTGTTTTAAGGGTAAGTAAAGACAGGATGGAGATGAATATCTTTCCACCATGTGCTTCAAATCAATTAAAATTAACACACGCAGGAAATGATATAAAAGAGAGCCTATAGTACCGAAGAGTCCTGAAGAAGGTTTTCAGCCTGAAACATCTGCTGTTTATTTATTTCCATAGACACTGTCTGACCTGCTGGGTTCCTCCATCCAGCATTTTGGGTGTGCAGCTTATAGCGCTGTGGGAAAGTCTTAGGCACCAGACAACCTGTGACTTGCTGGCACATACCCATATGTCCATTAGCACTTTGCTGGAAAAGGCAAGGTCTGCACTCTGTACGATACTGGTGATGGATCCATCTCTACTTCTTGATATTGCACAGAATCTGTCAGGCAGGACGGACAACACGCACACAAAACACAAAGATATAACGAGCAAATGGAGAAAGTATCGTAGACTGTTGTCTTTTATTGCAAGAGCTTTGGACTGTAAAAGTTGGGACATTTCAATGCAGTTTTACAATTGGCTACTCGAGCCACCACAGGGAAGTTTCACCAGGTTGCCTCCTAGGATGGAGGTTGAGCATATGGAGAGATATCAAGCAGGCTGGGCATATACTCATTAGAGCTGAGAAGAATAAGAGGGTATCTTGCTGAAACACAAAAGATTCTACAGGGAATTGACAGGTGGATAGCAAGTGGAGTTATGTAGACTAAGGACCTAGTGTCAGTCTAGCAACCTGCCCTTTTTAAGATGGATATGAAAAGGAATCTGGAATTCTCCACCTTACAAGCTATGAGGGTGGAGCCATTGAATGTATTCAAAGCAAAGACTGAAATTCAATTACAAGGGGGTGGGGAGAGTGTACAAATGTGGTCCTGAAGCTAGGGATGGTTCAGCCAATACTATTAAATGGTGGAACTGTCTTGGGTGTGCATGACGTGCTGAACATGACATGTGTTCAAAGGAGGTTCATCAAAATGATTCCAAGTTTGAATGGCTGGTCATATGAAGATCACTTGATAGGTCTGGGCCTGCAGTCACTAGAATTCAGAAGAATGAGGCGTAACCTTATTGAAACCTGTCAAATGGTGAAAGGTTTTGATAGAGTGTATTGGAGCGGGTATTTCCTATGGTGCGAGAGTCTAAGACCAGAGGAGCCAGCCTCAGAATAGAGGAGCATCCTTTGAGAATGGAGATGAGGAGGAATTTCTTTAGCCAGAGAGTGGTGAACCTGTGGAATTCTTTGCCGTGGGCAGCTGTGGAGGCTAAGTCTTTATGTATATTTAAGGCAGAGGGTGATAGTTTCTTGATTGATTAGGACATGAAGGGATAAGGGGAGAAGACAGGAGATGGGTGCTGAGAAGAAAATTGGATCAGCCATGATGGAATGGCAGAGAAGACTTGATGGGCCAAATGGCCTAATTCTGCTCCTATATCTTATGGTCTTATGGGTGAGCTGATTGGTGTATTTGTGCTACTTGAAAGATTCTTACGTTCTTCCATGGGAAATGGTACAGACTGACCCATTCCAAATGTTTTTCTGATGCTAAGTGTCACTATGACCTGCAAGAGAGGGAAGCACATTATCAGAATCAGAATCAGGATCATTTTATTACCAGTATGTGAAATATACTAGAATTGATTGTGGTTCAGTGCCAAGCATAAAACACAGGACAATACCATAACAGACAACACAATAGCAACCAACAATTTACATGACAGTAGTGCAAACAGCCATGAGCAATTAACAATTAGCAGAATGATCACATGGGCAAACGTTAATAATCAGACATAAATAAATGCGAACATATGAACGAACTCAATAATTATCAACAGGACAAGGAGAGCAGGAAAGATCTTTTAACAGATGCTGTGCAGGGACAGTGAGGGTGTCACACCTGAGTGAGTTTGTTGAGAAGATGAATAGCTACAAGAAAGAATCTTCGGAGATGATGTATAGTCCTGGTTGTGATAGACTTCTAGCATCTCCCTGATAGAAATTTGGTGAATAGGTGACTGCTGTGGTGGGTGGAGCCAGCAGTAATTTTTCAGCCCTTTTTCATCGTCCTGTCACTGAACAGGTTTTTTAATGCCTGTAGTTGACAGCCAATGATCTTCTCCGCTGAATGGACCACTCTCTGCAACCTGGACTTAGAGAGCGAGGAAGTGGCAGGAAATCAAACGGTGGTCACAGCACTCTCTATGATAGCTGAATAATAATTCATCAGGATACGCCCTCAGATGTGAGGTGATATAATGAACTTGATTGAAAAGCTGATATTAGACGCAAGGTTTGGAAAGGGGATGCGAGTCCTGCGATGTGTCAGCTTGTGAGAATGCAGCATAGCTTATAAATTTTAAGGGTATAGGTTCTGTCGAAGAAAATTGCTGAAACGTGATTGAAGGGGATTTGATGCATTGAGCAGTGGGTGAGGGTAATAGGATTTTTTACTGGATACAGCACTTGGCTCTTAGTATTCATCTGCTGACCTACCTTATCCTGAAAGCTTTTCAAATGAATTAGTAAGGCCTCCTATCAAGCTTTTCGGCTTAGAATATCCCATTTCTTCAAGCAATTCTTGTATTGCATCTAGGGAAATAGTTGGAAGCCATAATTTGGGTTGTTCCACTACAGCCACCATACCATGAGCAAGAATGAACCTCTAAGAGTTTTGGACTTGCTCTAAGGACTGCAGACTGTCTTCAAGTCTGGTAGTCCCTTATAAACTGAACCTAAGGATTGAATAGCTGTGCAATAAAAGTTCAAAGTAAATTTATTATCAAAGTACATACATTTATGTCATCATATACAACCCTGTGGTTCATTTTCTTGTGGGCATACTCAATAAATCCATAATAGAATAATAACCATAACAAAATCAATGAGACACTGCACCAACTTGGACGCACAACCAGTGTGCAAAAGACAAAAAATGTGTAAGTACAAAAAGAAAGAAATAATAATATGATAAATAAATAGGAAATAAATATCGAGAGCATGAGATGAAGAGTCCTTGAAGGTGAGTCCATAGGTTGTAGAAACGTTCAAATGATGAAATGAAGTTGAGTGAAGTTAAATGAAATGATCTTCTTTGGTTCAAGAGCCTGATGATTGAGGGGTAATAACTGTTCTTGAAGCTGGTGGAGTGAGTCCTGAGGCTCTTGTACCTTCTTCCTGATGGCAGCAGTGAGAGGACAGTATGTCCTAGGTGGTGGGGTTCCCTGATGATGGATGCTGCTTTCCTGGGACAACATTTCATGTAGATATCTCAATGGTGGGGAGGGCTTAACCCATGATGGACTGGGCTGTATCCACTATTTTTGGAGGATTTTCTGTTTAAGGGCTATGGTGTTTCCATACCAGGCTCTGATACAACTAGTCTGTATACTCTCCACTACACATCCATAGAAGTTTGTCAATGTTTTAGATGTCATGCCAAATCTTCGCAAATTCCTCAGGCACTGCCATGGTTTCTTCGTAATTGCAGTTATGTGTTGGGGTCCAGAACAGGTCCTCTTGAAGAATAACACCGAGGAGTTTAAAGTTGCTGATCCTCTCCACCTCTGATCCTCCAGCGAGAACGGGCTCATGGACCTCTAGTTTCCTCCTCCTGAAGTCAATAATCAGCTCTATGGTCTTACTGTAAAAGATTGTTGTAATGGCACCACTCAGCCAGATTTTCAATCTCCCTCCTGCATGCTGTTTCGTCACCACCTTTGACTCAGCCTTCAACAGCGTTGTCGTCAGCAAACTTGAACAAGGAATTGGAGCTGTGCTTAGCCACACAGTGGTAAGTGTAAAGTAAGTAGAGCAGGGGGCTAAGCACACAGCCTTGTGGTGCATCTCTGCTGATGGAGACTGTGGAGAAGGTGTTGTTGCCAATTCAAAGTAATTGAGGTCTGCAGGTGAGGAAATCAAGGATCAGATTGCACAAGAAAGTATTGAGGCCAAGATCTAGGAGCTTATTAATAAGTTTTGAGGGAATGATAGTATTGGATGCTAACCTGTAGTCCATAAAGAACATCTTTGCTGTCTAGCTATTCCAGACTGAAGAGCCAATGAGATGGCATCAGCTGCAGACCTGTTGCTCCAGTAGGCAAACTGGAGTAGATCCAAGGTACTTCTCAAGCAGGAGTTGATATCACCAACCTCTTAAAACACTTCATTACTGTGGATGTAAGTGCTACTAGATGAAAGTCGTTGAGGCAGGTTCCCAAGTTTTTCTTAGGCACTGGTATAATTGAAGCCTGCTTGAAGCAGGTGGGTTCCTCAGACTGCTGAAGCGAGAAGTTAAAGATCTCAGTGAACGCTCCAGCCAGATGAAGAACACAGGTTTTTAGTACTTGGGCAGGTACCCCTTCTGGGCTGGATGCTTTTCATGGGTTCATCCTCCTGAAAGATATTTGCATGTTGACCCTAGAGACTCAAATCACAGAATCATTGAGAGCTATGGGAGTTTGTGATAGTTTCTCCATGTTTTGATGGTCAAAGTGAGCATAGAAGGCATTGAGCTCATCAGGAGGTGAAGCCCTGTTGTCACTTGATTTACCTTTGTAAGAGGAACTAATATTCATGCCCTGCCACAACTGTCAAGCATTCTCCGTTGATTCGAGTTTAGTCCGGAATTGCCATTTCACCCATGAGGTGGCTTTGCTGGAGATCGTTCCTGTATCTCTTGTAGCTTTCGTTGTCGCCAGACATGAATGCCTCTGACCTGGCCCTCAGCAAATCGCCAGTCTCATGGTTCATCCAGGGCTTCTGGTTGCAGGAAGACTGAATGATTTTGTGGGGACACACACATCTACAACTGTTCTAATAAAGATTGTGACAACCATGATGTAATCATTCAGATCCAGAGATGAGTCCTTGAACACGAATGAGTCTACAGACTCAGAGCAATTCTGTAGCCAGTCCTCTTACCCTTGTGACCACCTCTGTGTTGTGCTAATCTCTGGAGTACTGCTCTTTAGCCTCTACCCGTACGCTGGTAGGAAGACAGCCAAATGATCTGATTTACCAACATGTGGTCTGGGCATGGAACAGTTGGCATTCCTTATCTTATAATGATCCGATTATAAGATAAGATGTATAATGATAGTCTAGAGGAGGGCTTGGCAACCTTTTTTCCTCTGTGGGCCGGATTCCATATTAATAAGCGGACGGTGAGCCAGATAAATGCCATAAAAAACTTGAAATATGGGAATTATCCATTTGAATACATCTAGTTATGTTTTGCCTCAAATTAATGAATAATGCATGCTCGAAAATCATTTGTGTTTAACCAAGGATGCCAATTAGTAATTAAAGAACTCAGTTTAGTTGCAATTTATTTCAATCAAGGCATCTTTTGAATCTATTAAAAGGACACAAAGAGTCTTTAAACATAAAACGTATGAACATGATGCATTGAATGGTGGTAAATGAAGTATAATAAAAAAGAAAATTTTAATGCAAACAGTCGATAAATCACTGTGAAACTTGATGCTGTTTGTTGCTTGAAAGCTTCTCAATATCGGGTGTCAGACTTGTTGATGCCAAGAGCAAGACATTATCCAGATGGGCATCAGTTAATCTTGTTCTCAAATGGTGTGCTTCATTTTTGAAAATAATTGCTCACACAGATAAGTGCTGCCAAACAATGATGCCATCATTTTTGCACAGTCCACTAAGTTAAGATACTTGCCACATTTGGCGAATATATTTTTTATAGAAGTCAAGCACTGACACATCTTCAGAATGAAATTTTGATCTCAATATGTCGTCACACTGCATCTCAATCAATTCCATTTGAAAAATTTCTGATGCAGTGTCCACTTCCACATCAAATGAAGTAGCAAACAGCTTGAATTTATTTGCATGCAAGCGAAAATCAGCAGAATGAGATGAAAATTCTTTTCTCAATTCTTGGACCTTTGTCTCATTTTCTAGGCAAATGAGACAAATTGGTTTCCCAGCTTGCTTGATGAAGAAGTAATCTGGTGTCCAAGTGTCTTGGAAATTTCGGCACTCAGTGTCTACCTTCCTGCATTTTGCGTTCATTGCCATTGGAGTTTTTTTCTTTGAGTTTACTTCGAAACGCGAGTTATTCAACAAGTATTGTAGCACATGTAAATATCTGGATATTTAGCTTGGATTTCTTGTTAAAACACAGTGACGCTGTTTCTGTTTACAAATTTGAACGATCCCACCTGAAAACCTGTGCGTGCACGGAGAGTATCTAATACATATTAATAAGGTATTCTGCCTTCCCGCCATTCGTATATACCAGTGTTAGGTTTGGAACAAAACGGAACCTGGGGCCAGTGTAACAAGACGCCATGCATGTCCATCAGTGAGGTTGCGTGAAACACTCAGAATAAGGAAAAATCGATCACTGGCCAGATAAGCATAGTATCTCAATATTTGCTTGTGGGCCGGTCAAAGTACCTTCGCCTACCCTTGGTCTAGTGTGTTGGGACCTCTGGTGCTATAGGATATATACTGATAGAAATTGTGTGGTGTTTTCCTCAAACAGGCCTAGCTGAAATCCCTGACTATGATTTGAAATGCGATGAACTGTTTCTTGTTTGGAGATGGCATCATGCAGTATCTCAAGTGCTTGACTATAATCGGCCACTGGTTGTATGTAAACTGTAGTCAGGATTATGGAGGAGAACTCCCTAGGTAAGTAGAATGGATGGCATTTGACTGTTCAGTGTTCAAGGTTGGGGACACTAGTTTGACAAAAAGCACCACATCGGAGCCCCACAAAGTTTATCATGAAGTTTAAGGGGGGGTTTAATAGAGTGTTTTAAATTATGTTTCAATTAGAGAAATGCAGTACAGGTTTCCCCCGCCATCCGAAGGTAGAGCGTTCCTATGAAACGGTTCGTAAGCCGAAATGTCTTAAAGCGAAGAAGCAATTACCATTTATTTATATGGGAAAATTTTGTGAGCGTTGGCAGACCCATAAATAACCTACCAAATCATACCAAATAACACATAAAACCTAAAATAACAGTAACATATAGTAAAAGCAGGAATGATATGATAGATACACAGCCTATATGAAGTAGAAATACTTTTCCACAATCATTACTGAACTGTTCTCCGTAGCAAAAATCTCTAGCAAGCGCTGTTGGCAGAAAATCTCACGCAAGCTCTGTTGGCAAAAACACGGCGCAAGCGCTCTCCAGTAATCTTTAAGCTATGAAGCTGCCAAATCATACCAAATAACACGTAAAAATACACAGCCGATATAAAGTAGAAATAATGTATGTACAGTGTAGTATCACTTATGGGAATCGGGACAGCGCAGAGCACACTGATGACAATGTGTTAGACTGAGTCGTCGCAGGTTGGGTGGTACAGTGGTCCCCACCCTCTGGGCCACCAACCGATACCGATCCGCGAAGCACGCAGAGGTGCAGCGGTAGCCAGGAGGCACACAGCACATCTTTAAGAAAAAAGCCGGAATAAACATGCTAATTAATTATGTGTGGGGCGGCACCTAATTAATTAGCATGTTTGTTTTGGCTTTTTTCTTAAAGATGTGCTGTGTGCCTCCCGGCTACTGCTGCATTCTCCGGGAATCGGTACAGTATCTGTCCGCGGCCTGGGTGTTGGAGTGGTGGGACACTGGGGTGTCATCTCGTCGTCTGTTTCCATTAGAGCAGGCAGCTCATCTTCTCCTACGACTGCCCGCCTCGATGTCGAAGGTCGAGGCTCGACGTCTGCTGTGGCTGATGTGGAAGGCTTGCTTGACTGCTGAGCCTCGCGCATTTTTCTATCATACAGTTCTTTGTAAGGACTCAAAGAATCTTGCAAATATCCCCTAAACCTACATACCCTTTCAAAATTAAAGTCGTACTTTATCATTACTCATTCAGTTTCGATTGTTATCCTTTCCTCTTCCAATTGCATCAGCTCTTCATCTATCAGATCTTGGTCATGGGATGCCAAAACCTCTTCAACATCACCTTCGTCAGCTTCCACAAGCCAAACTCACTTTGTGCTTGCTTCGTTCACCATGATCGAAACGTTTAATTATGTCTAGTTTTACGCTAAGTGTAACACCCTTACGAGCTCTTTCAGGCTTTTCCGACACCATAGATCTCATCTTGCAAACGACTGCTCACAGGCTCGTGTTAAAGCAATGCTGGTGAGAATGCCATTCCGAATCCAGGGAGAGTGGCTGCTCGGGGTGTGCGCTGCTTTTTATCGCGCGCTGATTTTTTTCGCGAGCTGGATTTTTTATCGCACGCTGTATTTTTTCGTAACAGTGAAAACACCTTCTGAAAGCGAAAACAGTGTACTAATGTAGATCTTTCGTAACAGTGAGGTTTCGTAAAGCGAACATTCGAAAAGCAGGGGACACCTGTAAGCGGTAACTGTTTCCATTGGCAGAATAATTGGCAATCAAATGGTTAAAGAAGAGGATTGATAAGGAAGCACTTTTCAAGCACTGATGTTATTTTGTATTCGTCCATCGTCGACGTCGATGAGGACCTCGACACGATTATGATGGTGTCGAGACTGGCACGTGATTTGGATTTAACTGCTCTACACGTTCCATGACGCTTGCAGAGGCTGCCTTCTTAACCGTTGGACCTTCCATTGGTCTCGTCCGCTCAATCCGCCGGAGTCTGTCTTCGCATTCTGGGATAAACAACTCTCTATCTCACCAAGGGTTTGAGACCTGTCGGCTACCCTCACCTGGTTTAGCCGGCTTGTCAAAGCCGTTTCCTGGGGTGTGGCCGCGGTCGCATGCAAACAGCTACCAGGAGCCACAGGTGAGAGCTGAGTGCCAGGTGGGGACCAAAGGTGGACAAACCGCCTTGAAAAGGACGTGACATGTTCCCCCACCAGAGGTGCTACCCCTCCCTAACACCCCATACACCCCACTGTTGTTATGATCTACAGTACAATACCTGAAATACAGATGGAAATAGGTTTAATACTCATTTCCAAAGGGATTTGGATATAAACCAGTAATGAGAAAAGAGTAAAGAGCAGAGAAGTGATACTAAAAGTCAACTCAAACACAATGAATCCAGTGGCCTTCCTGCAGTACTGTAAGATTCAATGAAACCAAAGCAATTTGTCAAAGCCTTAATGACAACCTACAGACACTGTTGAAAGGTAACATAGAAACATAGAAACATAGAAAATAGGTGCAGGAGTAGGCCATTCGGCCCTTCGAGCCTGCACCGCCATTTATTATGATCATGGCTGATCATCCAACTCAGAAACCCGCCCCAGCCTTACCTCCATACCCCCTGACCCCTGTAGCCACAAGGGCCATATCTAACTCCCTCTTAAACATAGCCAATGAACTGGCCTCAACAGTTTCCTGTGGCAGAGAATTCCACAGATTCACCACTCTCTGTGTGAAGAAGTTTTTCCTAATCTCGGTCCTAAAAGGCTTCCCCTCTATCCTCAAACTGTGACCCCTCGTTCTGGACTTCCCCAACATCGGGAACAATCTTCCTGCATCTAGCCTGTCCAATCCCTTTAGGATCTTATACGTTTCAATCAGATCCCCCCTCAATCTTCTAAATTCCAACGAGTACAAGCCCAGTTCATCCAGTCTTTCTTCATATGAAAGTCCTGCCATCCCAGGAATCAATCTGGTGAACCTTCTTTGTACTCCCTCTATGGCAAAGATGTCTTTCCTCAGATTAGGGGACTAAAACTGCACACAATACTCCAGGTGTGGTCTCACCAAGGCCTTGTACAACTGCAGTAGTACCTCCCTGCTCCTGTACTCGAATCCTCTCGCTATAAATGCCAGCATACCATTCGCCTTTTTCACCGCCTGCTGTACCTGCATGCCCACTTTCAATGACTGGTGTATAATGACACCCAGGTCTCGTTGCACCTCCCCTTTTCCTAATCGGCCACCATTCAGATAATAATCTGTTTTCCTATTTTTGCCACCAAAGTGGATAACTTCACATTTATCCACATTAAATTGCATCTGCCATGAGTTTGCCCACTCACCCAACCCATCCAAGTCACCCTGCACCCTCTTAGCATCCTCCTCACTGCTAACACTGCCACCCAGCTTCGTGTCATCCGCAAACTTGGAGATGCTGCATTTAATTCCCTCATCCAAGTCATTAATATATATTGTAAACAACTGGGGTCCCAGCACTGAGCCTTGCGGTACCCCACTAGTCACGTCCTGCCATTCTGAAAAGGTTCCGTTTATTCCCACTCTTTGCTTCCTGTCTGCTAACCAATTCTCCACCCACACCAATACCTTACCCCCAATACCGTGTGCTTTAAGTTTGCACACTAATCTCCTGTGTGGGACCTTGTCAAAAGCCTTTTGAAAATCCAAATATACCACATCCACTGGTTCTCCCCTATCCACTCTACTAGTTACATCCTCAAAAAATTCTATGAGATTCGTCAGACATGATTTTCCTTTCACAAATCCATGCTGACTTTGTCCGATCAGTTCACCGCTTTCCAAATGTGCTGTTATCGCATCCTTGATAACTGACTCCAGCAGTTTCCCCACCACCGACGTTAGGCTAACCGGTCTATAATTCCCTGGTTTCTCTCTCCCTCCTTTTTTAAAAAGTGGGGTTACATTAGCCACCCTCCAATCCTCAGGAACTAGTCCAGAATCTAACGAGTTTTGAAAAATTATCACTAATGCATCCACTATTTCTTGGGCTACTTCCTTAAGCACTCTAGGATGCAGACCATCTGGCCCTGGGGATTTATCTGCCTTCAATCCCTTCAATTTACCTAACACCACTTCCCTACTAACATGTATTTCACTCAGTTCCTCCATCTCACTGGACCATCTCTCTGTCCCTTACTATTTCTGGAAGATTATTTATGTCCTCCTTAGTGAAGACAGAACCAAAGTAATTATTCAATTGGTCTGCCATGTCCTTGCTCTCCATAATCAATTCATCTGTTTCTGTCTGCAAGGGACCTACATTTGTCTTTACCAGTCTTTTCCTTTTTACATATCTATAAAAGCTTTTACAGTCCGTTTTTATGTTCCCCGCCAGTTTTCTCTCATAATCTTTTTTCCCCTTCCTAATTAAGCCCTTTGTCCTCCTCTGCTGAACTCTGAATTTCTCCCAGTCCTCAGGTGAGCCACTTTCTCTGGCTAATTTGTATGCTTCTTCTTTGGAATTGATACTATCCCTAATTTCTCTTGTCAGCCACGGGTGCACTACCTTCCTTGATTTATTCTTTTGCCAAACCGGGATGAACAATTGTTGTAGTTCACCCATGCAACCTTTAAATGCTTGCCATTGCATATCCACCGTCAATCCTTTAACGGTTCCTTTGCACAGTGCTTGGGGTATGAAAGTTTGTTGATTCAATAGCAACATTCAATTTGAAAAGCAAATGTGAAAACAGATTTTCTTTTCTTAAGTTTATAGCTTTTAGCTGAAAGCCCTCTTTGTATCTGAAAAACATGAATATAAACCCATTGATTGATGAAGATGTTTCAGACTGCTCTGTCAAAACAATTAATCACTTTCCTCCATCTGGTCAGGAAATGAAGAATGACAAATTTTTTCTATAGGTATTTGAATCCTTTCACAACTTGCTTTGCTTTCTGCTTGACCTTCAATATTAATGTAAATAAGCATCACAAATACTCAGATTTTTGATTGTAAAATGTGTAATATTTTGACATTATGTCAACAGAATGAAGTACCATGAAGAACACACACTGAGGTTATAAAACCATAAGACCAAAAGATTATAAGACTATAGCCCATAAGATATATAAGACATATGGAGCAGCATTAGCCATTCAGTCCATTGAGTCTGCTCTGCCAACCCATCATGGCTAATCCCAGATCCCACTTAAGCTTCTTCTCAACCGGCCTTCTCACCATATCCTTTGATGCCCTGACATCTGCCTTAAATATACCCACGGACTTGGCCTCCACTGCAGTCTATGGCAGAATATTCCATAGATTTACTACTCTCTGGCTAAAAGAAATCTTTCTTACCTCTGTTCTAAAGGATCACCCCTCAATTTTGAGGCTGTGCCCTCTAGTTCTGGATACCCCCACGACAGGAAATATCCTCTCCACATCTACCCTATCTAGTCCTTTCAACATTTGGTAGGTTTCAATGAGATCCCCCCACATTCTTCTAAACTCCAGTGAGTACAGACCCAAAACTGCCAAATGCTTCTCATATGTTAACCCCTTCATTCCAGGAATCATCCTCATTAACCTCCTCCGGACTCTCTCCAATGACAACATATCCTTTCTGAGATATAGGGCCCAAAACTGTTGACAATACTCCAAGTGCAGGCTGACTAGTGTCTTATAAAGGCTCAGTATTATTTTATATTCTATTCCCCTTTAAATAAATGCCAACATTATATTTGCCCTCTTTATCACAGACTCAACCTGTAAGTTAATTTTCAGGGAGTCTTGTACGATGACTCCCAAGTCCCCTTCCACCTCTGATGTTTGAACCTTCTCCCCATTTAGATAATAGTCCACACTATTGTTCCGTTTACCAAAATGCATATCATACATTTCCCAACACAGTATTACATCTGCTACTTTTTTGCCCATTCTTCAAATTTGGCTAAGTCCTGCTGCAAATCACATTTCTTCCTCAATATTACCTAGCCCTCCACCTTCTTCATGTCATCCTCAGACTTTGCCACAAAGCCATCAATTCCATTATCTAAAACACCAACAAACTGAAAAGTAGCGGTCTCAATACTGACACTTGCGGAACACCACTAGTCACCAACAGCCAACCAGAAAAACAACACTCACAACACGCTGGAGGAACTCAGCAGGTCGGGCAGCATCCGTGGAAATGGTCAGTGAACGTTTCGGGCCAGAACCCTTCGTCAGCACTGAAGAGGGAAGGGGCAGAGGCCCTATAAAGAAGGTGGAGGGAGGGTGGGAAGGAGAAGGCTGGTACGTTCCAGGTGAAAAACCAGTAAGGGGAAAGATAAAGGGGTGGGGGAGGGGAAGCAGGGAGGTGATGGGCAGGAAAAGTAAAGAAGGAATAGGGGAAAGCACAATGGGTAGTAGAAGGAGGCGGAACCATGAGGGAGGTAGTAGACAGCTGGAGGAGGGGGCAGAGTGAAATTCGGATAGGGGAAGGGAGGGGGAGGGAATTACCAGAAGTCGGAGGATTCAATGTTCAACCGGAAGTTGGAGAATCCCTCCCCCTCCCTTCCCCTATCCCAATTTCACTCTGCTCCCTCCCCCAGCTGCCTATCACCTCCCTCATGGTTCCACCTCCTTCTACTACCCATTGTGCTTTCCCCTATTCCTCCTTCACCTTTCCTGCCCATCACTTCCCTGCTTCCCCTCCCCCACCCCTTTATCTTTCCCCTTACTGGTTTTTCACCTGGAACCTACCAGCCTTCTCCTTCCCACCCTCCCCCCTCCTTCGTTAAAGGGCCTCTGCCCCTTCCGTCCTCAGTCCTGATGAAGGGTTCGGGCCCGAAACATTGACTGATCATTTCCACGGATGCTGCCCGACCTGCTGAGTTCTTCCAGCATGTTGTGAGTGTTGCTTTGACCCCAGCATCTGCAGAGCATTTTGTGTTGCCAACCAGAAAAGGCCCCTTTTTTTGCCACTCGCTGCCTCCCGCCTTTTAGCTGTTCCACTGTCTGTGCCAGTGTCTTTCCTGTAACGCCATAGGACTTTATCTTGTTAAGCAGCCTCATGTGTGGCACCTTATCAAACGCCTTCTGAAAATCTAAATAAATGACATCCACTGCCTCTCCTTTGTCCACCCTGCTTGTTACTTCCTTGAAGAACTCTAACAGATTTGTCAGGCAAGATTTCCCTTTACAGAAACCATGCTTGACTTGACTTATTTTATCATTAGTCTTCAAGTACCTCAAGACTCCAACACTTTCCCAACCACTGAGGTTAGGCTAACTAGCCTATAATTTCCTTTCTTTTGCTTTCCTTCCTTCTTAAAGAGTGGAGTGACATTTGCAATCTTCCAGGACTTGCCATAAACAAGTGATTCTTGAAAGATCATGACTAATGCATCCAATATCTCTTCAGCAACCTCTCTCAGGACTCTGGGATTTAATTCATTGGCCCAGGTGACTTATCCATTTAAGACCTTTGAGTTTGACTAGCACCTTTTCCTTTGTAATAGTAACGGCACTCCTTCCTGCTCCCTGACACTCACGGACTTCTGGCACACTGCTAGTGTCTTCCACAGTGAAGCCAGATGCAAAGTACCCATTAAGTTCATCTGCCATTTCTTTGTCCCTCATTACTACCTCACCAGCATTATTTTCCAGTGGTCCAATATTAACTCTCACCTCATTTTTACTCTTTATATAACTGGAAAAAAACTTTTGTTATCCTGCTTTATATTATTGGCTAGACTGCCCTCATATTTGATCTTTTCCCTTCTTATAGCTTTTTTAGTTGCCTTTTTCTGGATTTTAAAAGCTCCCCAATCATCCAATTTCCTACTCACTTTTGCTACCTTTTATGTCCTTTCCTTGGCTTTTATGCAGTTCTTAACTTCCTTTGTCAGCCACGGTTGCCTACCCCTGCTATTTGAGAACTTATTCCTCTCTGGGACATATCTATGCTGCGCCTTGTGAGTTATTCCCAGAAACTTCAGCCATCTTTGTTCTACCATCATCCCCGCCAGTATCCCCAATCCACCTGGGCAAGTTCCTCTCTCATGCCTCTGTAATTCCCTTTATTCCATTGCAATACTGACACATATGAGTTATGCTTCTCCCTCTCAAATTGCAGTATAAATTCAATCATATTATGATCACTCTCTCCTAAGGGTTCCTTTACATTAAGGTCCCTAATAAGATCTGGTTTATTACACAACACCTAATCTAAGGTAGTCTTTCCCTGAGTTGGCTCAAACACAAGCTGCTCTAAAAAGCCACCTTGCAGGCATTCAATAAATTCTCTCTCTTGCAATCTGAAGCCAACCTAATTTTCCCAATCCCCTTGCATATTGAAGTACCCAATTACAATTGTGTCATTACCCTTATTACATGTCTTTTCTAGCTCTCTTTGCAGTCTCAGCCCCACATCTTGGCTACTATTTGGAGGCCTATACATGATTCCCATAAACAACAGGAATTCTGCAGATGCTGGAAATTCAAGCAACACACATCAAAGTTGCTGGTGAACGCAGCAGGCCAAGCAGCATCTCTAGGAAGAGGTGCAGTCGACGTTTCAGGCTGAGATCCTTTGATTCCCATGATGTTTTTTTTACCCTTGCAATTTCTTCACTACACCCACAAAGATAGCATTCTCTGACCCTATGTCATCTTTCTAAAGGTGTAATTCCATCTCTTACCAACAGAGCCACACCACCACCTATGCCTTCCTGCCTGTCCTTCCGATACAAAGTATATCCTTTGATGTTAAGCTCGCAACTACGGACTTCTTTCAAACACGACTCAGTGATGCCCACAATGTCATACTGACCAATCTCTAATTGCGCCATGAGTTCATCCACCTTACTCCGAATGCTACGAGCATTTCAATACAACATCTTCAGTCCTGCATTTTTTGTCCTTCTGAATTTTGTCTCTGTGGTACAATTTAACTCTTTGCTCTGACTACATTTGTACCCATTGGCTTCTCTTTCCATACACCCATCATCTACTTGTAAACCTTCTGGTTCATCCTCAGCTCTATCGTTCTGGATCCCATCCCCCTGCCATATTAGCTTAAACTACTTCCAACAGCGCTAGTAAATCTGCCTGTAAGAATATTGGTCCCCCTTGGATTCAAGTGCAACCCGTCCCTTTTGTACAGGTCCCAGAAGAGGTCCCAATTATCCACAAATCTGAATCCCTGCCCCCTGATCCAATCCTTCAGCCATGCATTTATCTACCACCTCATTCTGTTCCTATCCTCAGTGTTGCGTGGCACAGGCAGCAATCCCAAGATTACTACCTTTGAGATCCTGCTTCTCAGCTTCCTTCCTAACTCCCTGTATTCTTTTTTCAGGACTTCCTCTCTTTTTCTTCCTATGTCTTGGTACTGATATGTACCACAACTTCTGGCCACTCACCCTCCCTTTTCAGGATGTTGTGGATGCATCCAGAAACATCTCGGACCCTGGCACTTGGGAGGTAAACGACCATCCGTGTTTCCTCTTCACAGAACTGCCTATCATTCCCCCTGCCTATAGAGTCCCCTATTACTGCTGCCATCCTCTTTAGTTCCCTACCTTTCTGAGTCACAAGGCCAGACTCAGCACCAAAGGTACGGCCACTGTTGCTTTCCCCAGGTAGGTCATCCCACCAACAGTACTCAAAATAGAGTACTTATTGCTGAGGGGGATGGCCACAGGGGTGCTCTCCACTCTGTGACATTTTCCCTTCCCTCCCTGATAGTCACCCATTTATCTGTCCCCTGTAGCCTTGGGTGACCTCCTCCCTGCAGCTTCTGTCTATCACTGGTTCACTTTCATCTAACAAGCCAAAGGTCATCGAGCTGTAGGCCTAGTTCCCTAGCTCAGTCTCCAAGGAGCTACATCTCTATGCACCTGGCACAGATGTGGCCACTGGGGAGGCCGAAAGACTCCTGGAAATCCCACATCCGATACCCAGAAGAGAACACTGGCTCTGTAGACATACTCCCTATTCTCTCAAGAGTTAAATAACAAGAAAGAAATAAGAAATAAGGAATGAACTTACCTATTTACCTTGCCTCTGCCTGTTCTCGCCAAAGCCCTGTTGAGCCAAAGCCTTACTACTCTGACTCAAGACTACTCCAATGACGACCACTCCCATGATGACCACTTCACTAGGCAGTACCCCTCTTTTGTAGAGACTGAGTTTTTAAAAGCTCTTTGTCGGACCTGTTCGGGAACGTTCCTTTCGCATCTGCACAGCACTCCAATCAATGACTCCCATCATCAAAAAACTTGCTGCTTTTTCAAGCTGATGGTTGAACCTGCATGGGAACGCTCCTGGTGCATCTGCATATCACTCCAATTATGTTGTCCAAGCACACAAGTATAGAGGAAGCTTAGGTTTTGCTGAATAGGAATCAATAGTTAGATAGGCTTCAAGTAATATTCACTTATGAGGTGGAATTCAATGTGTTGGATTTATAGTTGTCTTTTAATGGTTCAACAGATTTATTAAAAGTATTTGTTCACTTTTTATTCCATTCTGAAATGCAAACGTTTGTAGCTGCTTCATATAGGAAGTTGATACAGCTGGTGGTGGTGTCGTGGCATTGGCACTGGATTCCAAGGCAGATGGTCCTGACTTCAAACCCAGCCGGGTCCAAACCTGGGCAGGAGCAGTATCTGTGTGGAAGAAAATCTGCTTCTGTATCTTGCCATGAAAACCCTATGGACCCTATGGTCCGTGAGGTCACGAAGAACTGGACTCGACTTAACAACTGAACAGATACATTTACATTCCCTTTTTTTTTAAAGTGAATTAATGAATGTCTGAGCATTGAACAAGAATGTTCCACAAGCTAGAGAGTACTGTAGTGTTTTTTTCTTATGCTGGATATATAAAGAAATGGGATGAGAAGTTTCCATTTGAAGGCTTTTTGGAATCCAGGTGCATTCTGAGCAAGTCTTGTGAAGCAGTTCTTCTCTCATGTTTTTCTTTGAACTTATTTGTATACAATTCAAAAGTCAATTCAAAGTATATTTATTATCAAAGTACATATATGTCACCGTATACAACCATGAGATTTATTTTCTTACGGGCATTCAGAGTAAATACAAAGAATCACAACAGAATCAATAAAAGACAATACCCAACAGCACAAACACCAATGCACTGGAGAAAGCAATGTGTACAAATACAGAGAGAAAAAAAAGTAAGCAATAAATATCGAGAACATGGGATGAAGCATCCTTAAAAGTGAGTCCATAGATTGTGGGAACAGTTCGGTGATAGGGTGAGTGAAGTTACCTCTTTTGCTTTAAGAACTTGATGGCTCTTGAACCTGGTTGTGTGGGTCTTGGGGCTCCTGTATCCTCATCCTGATGGCAACAGCGAAAAGAGAGCATGGCTTAGATGGTGGGGGTCCTTGATGATGGATGCTGCTTTCCTGCAACAGCGCTCCATGTAGATGTGCTCAGTGGTGTGGAGGACTTTACCTGTATCCGGTACCTTTACAATTGCGCTGTATCCATTACATTTTGTAGGCTTTTCGGTTCAAGGATATTGGTGTTTCTAAACCAGGCTGTGATGCAACCAGTCAATATACTCTCCACAGCATAGAAGTTTGTCCAAATCTTAGATAATATGAATCTTCACAAACTTCTGAGAAAGTAGAGTTGCTGCTGTGCTTTCTTTGTAATGACACTTACCTGCTGGGCCCAGGGCGGATCCTGTGAAATGATAACACAGAGGAATATAAAGTTCCTGACCCTCTCCACCTCTGATTCCATGATGAGGACTGGTTCATCTCCCTCCTGCCATCCATAATCAGCTCCTTGGTCTTGCTGCTATTCAGCGAGTAGTGGGAGGTTTCAATCTCCCTCTCATATGCTAATTTGTCACCTCGTTTGGTTCGGTCAACGACAATGGTGTCATCAGCAAACTTGAATATGGCATTGGAGCCCCACAGTCATAACTATAAAGTGGGTAGAGTTGGGGGCTAACCACACAGCCTTGTCATGCACCTGGGCTGATAGTGATTGTGGAGGAGATGTTGTTGCCAATCCAAACTGACGGAGGTTTGCAAGTGAGGAAGTTGAGGATCCAGTTGCACAGGAGGCATTAAGGCCTAGGTCTTGAGGCTTATTGATTAGTTTAGAGGGTTGATTACATTGAATGTCAAGCTATAGTTATTGAAGAACTCCCTGATGTATGAATCTTCACTGTCCACATATTCCATGGTTGGCTGAAGAGGCAATGAAATGGCATCTGCTCTTGACCTGTTGTGTTAAAAGGCAAATTGAAGTGGATCCAAGTCACTTCTCAGACAGGAGTTGATATGTTTCATCAGCGACCTCTCAAAGCACTTCATCATATTGGATGTAAATGCTACTGGATGATAGTCACTGAGGCAGGTTACCTCATTCTTCTTAGGCACTGATATAATTGAAGCCTTCTTGGAGCAGGTGGGTAGCTAAGACTGCTGAAGTGGGAGGTTAAAGATATCAGAGAACACTCCATCCAGTTGATCAGCACAGGTCTTTGGTACTCGGTTAGGTACCCCGTCTGGGCTTGATGCTTTCAGTGGATTCACCCTCCTGAAGGATGTTCTCATGTTAGTATCAGAGACTAAATTCTGAAGTACATCACGGACTGTGGGAGTTTGTGAAGGTGCTTCCATGATTTGACAGACAAACCAAGCATAGAAGGCATTGAGCTCATCTTAGAGGGAAATTTTGTTGTCACCTATGTTGCTTGGTTTCACTTTGTAAGAGGTGATAGCATTGAAGCCCTGCTGCAGCTGTCGAGCATCCTTCAGTTTGATCCAGATTTGCCACTTCTACATGAGATGGCTTTCTGGAGGTTGTACCTGGACCTCTTGCAGTTGACTTGGTCGCCAGACCTGAACATGACTGATCTGGCTCTCAGCAGATTGTGAATCTTATGGTTCATCCAGGGCTTCCGGTGGGGGAAGACTACAAATGATTTTGTGCAATTACGCTCATTTATGACTGTTCTTATAAAGTCTGTGATAACTGTGGCACATTGGTTGAGATCCTTGAATGAGTCCTTCAACATGGCCCCAACCACCGACTCAAAGCAATCCCATAACCGCTCCTCTGCCTCCCACAACCACCTCTTTGTTGGCCTTAACACTGGAGTCTTACTCCTTAGCCTCTGCCTGTATGCAGGCAGGAGGACAGCCAGACGATCAGATACCAAAAAATGTTAAATCTGTCATGACACAGTGCAATCAGGCAGCAATTTTAAAATGTGATCTTCTTTTAAGCGCCTATCTTTAAAAAAAAGTCCAGCTATATTTGAATGGTTACCTAATGACATTTTAGTAATACTGCTGAAAGTAGGTTTAGTACCAAGTTTACTTTTAAATTTAGTTCATTAAATGTGTGTAGCCTGATTTGAAATAACTGAAAGTAATTTGAAAAGGAAGTACTTTTGAATTTAGAGGTCTCTTTGCAGTGTAGATAAGGAGTTTAATTAAAGCAACTCAAGCTTTTTGTTTAAACATAATGCCTTTTCAACATTTACAAAAAGACTGAAGTAACTCAATTTGTGATCAACATAATTGCTGTTTCAAGTTCCATCAACTTTTACCCTGTTTAAATAATGTTGAGGAGACTTGTATTAAGGATACACTACAACCACGTGAGGTCACCCATTTGGTTTCTTCATGAATGAAGTATTTCAGTCTGGAAACGGAAAATCTGAACACTGGTAATTCCGATTGTTACCAGGCTAACCTTGACAAAGAAGCAAAAATAATTAACAATTGTTATACAATTCAACAAACACTGCCAAACAACTTGAAAATTTTGCAGTGAAAACCTTGGTTCTATTTGATACAACAATTTGTGTTTTCAAAGATAAAGAAATATTAAACCCTAATAATTTCAAGCTTTGGATCAATTCTTCTGTCACTTAAAGTGAACTACAGAAGTATGCACTATCTTCATACCTGACACTATTAATGAAACTAAGTCTAAGAGAAGGTGGAAATGTTCTCTCACTGTCTATCTTTTACTCTTTCAAATTGTTCATGTATATCTTTAAGTTTCCGAATTCTCTAACAGGAACGAATGTTAATATTAATCCACCAGTGAACTCCCTGTCCCTGATGTACCTACCCTCAATTACATGAGAGATACATTTTAGATGATAACTGTCAGACTTGCACTTGCTCATTTTAATGATATCAGCACATTCCTGGAAGAATTGTCAAAATATTGCTACAGATCAGGAAACACTGAATGCCTAAATCACGTATGTTCCTGCTTTGGGGATCTTTAAGACTCATTCATGATACAGTTTGTAAAAATCATACCATATCCATAAAGTCGGATATGATACTTACGCTCAATATTGATCATTTTCAACTGTATTTGTGAAACATCCGTGCTGGTTCATGGAATATTTCAAATTTGTTGTTACACCAACAAAAGTTTATCAGAAACTTGGTCTACAATGACTCCAGTTAAACTTAGTGATTGTATCCTAACAGAAAATCTTGTGACTAAGAAGCCTGTAGTCTGTAGCCTGAGAAACAATGTGGAAACAATGCGTTTTTCTGCTGTTAACATCCACCAGACAAGCTTTTTGTTGCCATCAAGCTTATCTATGATGCCCATTAGAGATGGAATGTAAGAAGCTACACTCAATGACTGCTTAAATAGGCGTACTTATACACCTGCTTGTTAATGCAGATCTCTAAACAACTAATCGTGGCAACAGCTCCATAAGACCATAAGATATAGAAGCAGATATAGGCCATTCAGCCCATCTAGTCCGCTTTGCCATTCCATTACGACTGATTTATTATCACTCTCAATTCTATTCTCCAGCCTTCTCCCCATAAACTTTGATGCAGTGATTAATCAAGAACCTATCAACCTCTACCTTAAATATACCCATTGATTTGGCCTGCATAGTCATCCGTGACAATGAATTCCACAGATTTACCACCCTCTGTCTAAAGAAATGTTTCCTCATCTCTGTTCCAAATGGATGTCCCTCCATTCTGAGGCTGTGCCCTCAGGTCCTAGATTCCCTCACCATAGGATATATGCTTTTCACATCTATTCCCTTTCATTCCAGGGATCATTCTCATGAACCTCCTCTGGACCCTCTCCAATGCCAAAACATCTTTTCTTAAATAAGGGTTCCAGAAATGCTCATGATACTCCAAGTGTGCTCTGACTAATGTCTTATAAAGCCTCAGCATTACATTCTTGCTTTTGCATTCTAGGCCTTTCAAAGTGAATGTTAACATTGCATTTGTCTTCCTCACCAACTGCAAGTTTACCATTTGGATATCCTGCACAAGGACTCCTAAGTTTCTTTGCACCTCTGATTTTTGAGCTTTCTCCCCACTTAGAAAATAGACCCTGCCTTTATCCTTTCTACCAGAGAGTGCATGACCATCCACTTCCCTACCGTACATTCCACGTGCCACTTCTTTACCCATTCTCCCAATCTGTCTAAGTCCTTCTGCAGACTCCCTGCTTCCACAACACTCCCTATCTTTGTATCATTCACAGATTTGGCTCCAAAGCTATCAATTCCTTCATCCAAATCACTGACGTATAACGTGAAAAGAAGCAGTCCCAACACCAACGCCTGCGGAACACCACTAACCACCAGCAGCCAGCCAGAAAAGGTCACCTTTATCCCCATTGTTTGCCTCCTGCCAGTCAGCTGATCTCCTATCCATGCCATTATCTTTCCTGTTAAACAGCCTCATGTGCTTTTTTCGTCTTTTATCTCTTTATAGTTTTGTTTAGTTACCTTCTGAAATACAGCCCCTTTCACCAATTCCGCAGCCACTCATTGATCTGTTCTAACACACGGTACTGGGATTAATCCAGAGATAACTACCTTGGACGTCCGTCTTTTCAGCTTTCTACTTAACTTCCTTTATTCTCTCTTCATGATCTCCTCTTTTCCTACCTATGTCATTGATCCTAATATGTACCATGACTTCCAGCTGTTCATCTTCCCCCTTTAGAATGCCATAGACCTGATTCAAGACATCTCTAACCATGGCACCTGGGAGGCAACATACCACCCTGCTTTCTCTTTCATGTCCTCAGAATCTGTTCTCTGCTCCTCTAATTATGGAATCCCCTATCACTATCACACTCCTCTTCTCCCTCCTTCCCCTCTGAGTCACAAAGGCAGACTCAGTGCCAGAGATCAGGTTGCTTTGGCTTCTTCAGGTAGTTAAAACTCCTTCCACCACCCCCCCCCCCATCCCCACGACAGTATCCAAAGTGGAAAACTTATTATTGAGGAGAGTGGCCACTGGAGTACTCTGCATTGGCTGCCTATTCCCTTTCCCTCTCTGGATAGTCACCCAGGTACCTGCCTACTGCAACTTAAGGTTAACTATCTCCTTGTAGCTTCTATCTGTCACCTTTACTGTTTGAGCTGTAGGTCATCCAGCTGCAGCTCCAGTTCCTTAACAAGCTCTCTCAGGAACTGCAGCTTGGTGCACTTCATGCAGATTTAGTTATCAGTGAGACTGGAGGTCTCCCAATGTTCCCACATCCTACACAAGGAATATGTCGCTAACTCTGGACCCATTCTCTGCTACTGCAGTACATCCACTTCAAGGCTGAACGTGCTGTGCTTTCAGAGATGTTCTTCTGCACATCACTGTTATAACTCATGGTTATTTGTGTTACTGTCGTTTTTTTGTCAGCTTGAATCAGCCTGGCCATTCTCCTCTGACCTCTCATTAAGAAGCCAATTTTGCCTGCAGAACTACTGGTCACAAGACTTTTTTTTGTTGTTTTTCACACCATTCTCTGTAAACTCCAGAGATCAGCAGTTTCTGAGATACTGAAACCATCCCTTCTGAACCCAACAATAACTCCACGGGTAAAGTCACTTAGATCACATTTCTTCACCATTCTAATGTTTGGTCTGAACAACAACTGAACCTTGTGATCAAGGTCTGCATGCACTGAGATGCTGCTGCATGATTGTCTGATTAGACATTTGCATTAATGAATAGGTACACAAGTATACCTTATGAAGTGGCCACAGAGTGGACTTCCTTTTATAAACTTGTATGAAGTTGATATGCGTCTTGTATCAGTAGATCTTTGCTGTTTATTTGTTTGCTTATTAGAATTTCTCCATATCCTCTCCAGCAAAAAGCTGGTTGCTTGAAAGTGCCTTCATTTTATTTCTAAATAGTACAGCAGGTAACATCAATATACTGTGCATGAAGAAGCCATTTTAGTGATCTGACAGGATTCCCTATCTTAAAGAAATAGCATTTTTGTCCATTTTTTAACCTATAAAATGTGAACCATATTTTAATTTTTTTAAATATTAATATATATTGAGTTTTAACAGGATTTTCTTTACCTTTATCCAGCTAAATTAATAAGAATGGGGAAAATATTCACGTTCCATACATCATTTTAATAACACTGGTTCACCTCCACAAATTTATCTGCTTTGAATCTTTAATGAGACGTTCTATTTTGTTTCAATGGTGTGATTCCTAGACTGTATTCTTAAAACCTTTCCTATATTCTTCAAATAATTTAAAATAACATTAGATATAAATCAATCTCTAAACCTACAGCACAAATAACAGATTAGCACTTCATACTGAATGTACCAGACACGCAGTGTGTCAAATGTTCATAAGGTAAAAATTAAGAAATTGCCTAAAGAACCTAAGATATATTTAACATAAATGTAAACATATCAAAATTATCTGATCAATCATTAAATAGTAATTAAAAATGGTAAACAACAACAACAACAAAAAATTGACAAAATGATTGGAATTGTTCATAGAATGGAACCTTTGTTCAGGTGTTCTGCTATATGAACACAGAATACAAAGGAAATCCATAAGAATTAAATACTTCAAATAAGGTGAAATGATGAATTTTGGTAGCGACAATAGCAAGGATAAAAAAAGAAATAAATGGACTGAATTTTAAAAGGGTCATGGCCATTTTGAGCTATTGGAGTTCACATACATAAGGCTTTCAAGACGGCAAAACAAAGTCATAAAATGACAATAAAACTTAAGAAGCCACAAATTCATAATTAGATGCAACATTGTGTCCACTTCTGAGCATTGCATTGTAAGGGTATCTGGGCTTGATAAGGACATGAAAAAAAATGCCAGAATTAAACATATATAGAATTCTGTAATCCTTTTGTTAGTGGATTCTGTTCAGTGCTGTAAAACCATAGAAATATTTCTTTGGAGAAATCTAGCCTGCATTGAGAAACTTGCCTCTATTTGAATTAATTTTAAGGAAATGGTTAAGTACTATTAAATAATGAAATAGATCACGTAAATATGTTGAAACCATTCCATGAGCAGATGACTGAGCATCCAGAGGATACAGATTCAATATTAGTTGAATTTCATTTGGGTTATGTTCTGGTGTTTTGAGGGAAAACATATCCATTAGTAACTTAAAAACAGAAAGTTTCAGACGGTCAAAAATGGAAAATATGCAGGGCTAAAGGAAAAAGCAAGGAAGTTGAAGCCAACACAAAGAGCAAGAACACAAGCAAAACCTCCTTCTGTGCTGCATAATTCTACAATCATTTCATTTAAAGATTCTGCTCATTGCTGTAAAACCACAGGAAATTTTCCTTGAAGATATTTGCTGTGTGCTGGGAACCCTGGCTCTATTTAAAATATCAGGTGCTTAATTTGCATGTCTGGGCCTTTGATTCTATTATTTTCTCCCTGATTGGCTGATGCCCGTGTCATTCATGATGAATCTACCCTTACAAATGACATCTACTGGTACCCTGACTGAAGTTCATGTGAAAAAATGCCTCCCACCATAATGCCATTTATGCATGTTAACACAAAATATTTCCTTTCCAAAAAGTACTTGGACAAATTATTAAATTATCATTTAAATTGGACGGTAATACAATTCTTTAAAGTCCTCCAAATCCTGCAGTATTGTTTTGTCTGAAATCAAAGCCCTGTATTTTGATTTTTATTCAATGCATTCAGTGGAAATAGGTGTTACAGGTGATTAAAGAGCTGCTGTCACAATCATTGCCTGGGAATGCATTGTGAGCTCCTGGAATAGGATTTAATCTGTTTTAGCTAAACACACAGCTTGAATGCCTGCTGAAAACTAGTTAGGTTCTTCTCTATGTATGAATGCCAGGTTTCAAAGGAGTCGTAATATCTACATTCAGTGGCTTAAATAGAGAACTATACTGAGTTCACAATCAGGCTTTCATAGTAGGGAGAGAGAGAGCAGGGCCATCTTGTTCTGCCTCTTGTGCAGTAAATCCAAACCATGTTTCCTAATTATGAGAACCTAACAGTCTCTTCCCCATACCTGGCCTTGTTGTTCAATCTCTGTCTGTTAATTATCCATGCTGACTTCCCATCCTCTTCCCCCTTGTCCTCCTCCTTCCCCTTACATCCCTTGCTCCTGCCACTTGCCAAACAGCTACAAGGCTGTACAACAGGTCACTATTAATGCTGACATGCACCCAGCCATGTACTGAAGGGATCCTCCCATGTGCTCCAGGCAGTGGAAGTAAAAAGAGGATCTGATGTCTTAAATCAGAATTAAAAACAGAAAATGCTGGATCTGCCCAATAGTAGATTATGAAACAGGATACTTGGAAATAGAGCAAATGACACAGTTCCAGTTGCAGTGAAGGGATGGACATATCACTGATAGAGTGAGACCTAATAAGTAAATGTAACAATTAGTAGCAATTTATGCTTCTTTGCATGTTTTATGCATTGCTAATAACAAGGCTCTGGAACATGTCCAGCAGGCAAGGTTATACTAGTGGGGAGAGAAAAGCAGAGTCAAAATCAGAATAGGTAACAGAAAGAAATGGATAGTTGTGAAAGATAAAGAAACAGCAAATTATCTAAAATTCCAGCGTATCATAACTTGGCTTGCTGGCATTGTACCATGGCAACACATAACACATAAAAAGTATAAAATACTTCTTAACTGCCACATTTATTCTTTTGGTCACACCCTATCAAAGATATTCCCCCTTCCCCTACTTTAACTAAGACTATTTGGTTTTCTTTCTCCATGTTCTCAGACTCAAAACATTAACTGTTTCGCTTTCCAGAGATGATGTCTGACATGCTGAGTGTTTCTAGTATTTTTCTGTTTTTAGTTCAGGAAAAGGAAGTACTACTTCAACATCTTGATGATCTGTTTGATAACACCTTGTGTGGTAACAAGGCACACGGTATATACATTGTGTGGTAGTTGAGCACCAGAGATTTCTGTGAACTTGTTTGTAAATAGCAGTCATCACCCAGTAGCTCTCTTTGATGTCCCATAGTGGCTTTCATGAATGAGGTCATTAAGTCTGCTACAAGTACACCAAGCATTAATCTTCAAAATTTAATGCCTACGAGCCATTAAAGTGATATCATTGGTTGTGGGGACATCTCAGTAGCTAAGTGTAGTTATCCTCTTTTGTTCAAGAGCCTGATGGTTGAGGGGTTCTTGAACCTGGTGGTGCGGGTCCAGGGATACTTGTACCTTCTACCTGATAGCAGCAGCAAAAAAGGTGCATGGACTTGGTGGTGAGGATCCTTGATGACGGACGCTGTTTTTCCATGACAGCATTCCATTTAGATGTGCTCAATGGTTGAGGGGACTTTACCGTGATGTGTTTTACTCTCTGATTGTCCTAGCCATTGGTAAGAGTGCGCATTTGTTATCAGGTATGCAGGACTCTGTCTTGATACATCCATTAGTTGTTTGTTTTTGAGTTTCTTCATCACAGTGAATAGTTGCCACATTCATGGGAATGCTGAAGTGGAATAACTCTTGTGATGTTGTACTGTAGATGTTTAGATTCATTGGCAAGAACAACACTTTACTAAAACCCTTCATATTCGAACCTAACCTAAGTGTTGGTGATAGTGGAATCCAATTTGTCTTGATTATGGGTCAGGAATCAACCACAGCCAGAGTTCCATGAAGGTTGTGACTGCCTCACCAGATGTTGGTTCAGAAAAGACGCATGTGTAATTACTTAATGTTCAAAATAATTCTATGCAGCTAAACACTTCAATCTGAATTATTTGAAAAATTGCTATATGCAGGTAAATAAACATAGATTTCATAAACTGGGTTTTTTGCATTGCAAATTGAAAATAGAGGACCTAATTTGATTTGATTGGTTCTGTTATAATTTTCATAAAGTTTATTAAAAGATAATGTTTACTAAAAGCTATTGGTAATATTCACAGCGTGGATCACTGGAATTGTGTTAGGCAACTAAGATTTATAATTATGTGCTATGGTAAACTATGTATAATGCGCTTAATGTGATTTTAGAAATCAAATATTTTTTTTAAAAATTCATTAAATTGTGGCATTATTATCCTGGAAAAATAAGATTCAAACCTTTCAACAAATTTATCAAATGGAATTGCCGTAAGACAAGTAGAAATAGCTAAAATAGCTAATAAAATAATTTAAACTCTTTTCTTTATAAATTAAATTTCAATGAGTTTGGAAATTAAATAAATCTACAATTTGGCTTCATTGCCCCAGAAAATACAAATCTTTTATTCCTTCCCTTGAGTTTTATTTTTGGGGAATAATTGTCAAGTGGCAATGGATGACCTGAAATGCATGCATCTGTGATTGTGTTTTGTTCTCATTGTAGATGGATGAGATAAAATTAAAAGACAGAGCAGTCTACGTGCTGGAAAAAGAGCTGGGGGCTCAGGCTGGTCATGCTCAGAGGCTCCAGCTCCAAAAAGAGGCTTTAGATGAACAACTTACCCAGGTCAAAGAGGCTGAAGCATGGGAAAAACGACATCTGAGTAGCCCGAAAAGAGAGCTTCCTTGCGCAAGCGGTGCAGGAGACGCCTCAGATCATTCAGGAAGCCCTGTAAGCACTTTCACATACATGGTCTATAACTGCCCGAATCGACAAATTCTGTAACCAAATCTTGATGAGGGCCATATTAATACCTTCTGCTTAATTATTAACTCTTATGCAATACTATCACATTCCAAAATTATTCCAATAGCTTTTATATTCTTTACACCATAGCCAACTCTCTGTTACTGTTGAAGTAGAATTAATAACAGATTTAAGTTTATGATAATGCTTTTCATTTTTATTAGTCTTGAAGACGGATTTTACTGTGTTGCAGCTTGTTTGTCTTCTGATTATTTAATAAGCGCAGTATTTAGAAGTTACCTCAAGTAATTTGAAAGTAAACTTTACTATGCCCCCTTCCCCACTGCCCTGCCCAATCATTGCTGCTGCTTATTTTCTTCTTTTAATCTGCATTCACACATTTTTCAGAAGCTAGGCATTGTGTGAAGTACACCAAACTTAGCACTAGTCAGACAGCTTCCAGACCTGGTCTTGCACGAGTGTCTCTCACTTTCTTCTAGTTTATAATGAACATGAGAAAGTAAATCTACTGAATTGCCATGCTTTCAGGACTGTAGACATAAATTAAAGGCAATACTTTCAATCATCCTTTGTTATCCTTATGCTTTTTATCTGTAATTTGCTAATTACATAAACTGCTGCTTAATTTTAAGGCAAATGCTCATGTCCGTAAACATAATTTAGCTTTCCCATTGTTGACTCTCATCAAGATTCTTTTTTTCACTGGCTCTTGGTTTTGTTAGCACATGGAATGAAAATGTTTCTAAGCAGACTGTATAGTTATATGATGCAAAGGCTCTCCTGCACCTGTTGTATGAGGAATCACTGCACCTGTTTGGTGGGATTCAAGCATCATTAGTTCAGAAAATCATCCATCAACACGCTGTCAATATCTATTTTTAATAGGGTGCTGCAGTGCATAACCAATGGGAAATAATTGGCACCTATTCACCTAACCACACAGAAAATCCACCCACTGCAGCTTTCAATGTAATTCATTCCAACATTTCTTCAAATGTCCTCATACATAAAGTATTAAAATTCTTTTTTGTTGTATAATCAATTATAACATTTTCACAGTCTGTCTGTTGCCTTCAGTTATTAGCTAGAAGCATGTTGCTCTTTTTTGTAAAAGCATGGTTAGTTTTGTTTTAGATTAATGGAATGCATCACGGTTTCCATTTCACTTAAATAGACAATAGTGTCTTGAGGTAGAAAAACACCTTTGGAGATCATGGTATGCCAATGTCAAGTGTTTTTGTTTGGACTGTATTTTCACACCATCTCTTTTTTTTCATTTTTTCCTCATGTAGTTTAGCTGATTTGCTTGTTTGTTCATTTTTACACATAAGGGCGAGGTAACATTAATGGCAAAAAAAAAAGGAAATGTTGCCTCTGATTTAATAGTTGTGACAAAATCTTCAGTCTCTTTGGTTATGGTCTATCAGTGATGTGTGGCTGTGTTGATGTTCAGTTATCTGCAGTTGATCTATGTTTCAGGAGCAGCAGTTGGATGAAAAGGATACTCGGCGATTCCAACTTAAAATTGCTGAATTAAGTGCAATCATCAGGAAACTAGAAGATCGGAATGCTTTGCTGTCTGAAGAGAGAAACGAGCTTGTAAGTGATTTTGGTGATTAACCTTCAACTATTGTTCAAGTGTTTACATTCATTATTAATGTCCTGAATCTGATGCTGTTCCATAGTTATCTTTTACACTTTTGACTGACGTATTTACCAAATTATTACTTTCACATTCCCATGAGTAACATTTATTTCTCATGCTACAGCTAAGGCCGAATCAAGTAATACTTGCTGTGTAAGTATTAGGCAATTAACTGCAATGGCAAATATTTTTTACAAGATTTTCCATCAAGCCAACAAGGATAATTAATACTTTACCAAATCATTTGATGGTATGTGTTGAAATGGAAAGTTAAAAATTTGCAGTGTCCATTGAAATTTTTAGACCATAAGATCATCAGTCCATAAGATATAGGAGCAGAATTAAGCCATTCAGCCCATCGAGTCCTCTCTGCCATTTTATCCCGGCTAATCCTGGATCTCATTCAATCCCATACATCTATCCTCTAACCCAGGGGTCCCCAACCTCTTTTGCACTGCGGAGCGGTTTACTATTGACAATATTCTTGCGGACCGGCCGACCGGCGGGGGGGGGGAGGGGGGTTGTTAACGTAGGGTTAAACTCACCTCAACATATCTTTTACAGTTAGGGCTGCCAACTTTCTAACTCCCAAATAAGGGACAAAAGTAGCAGTCAAATCCTAGGACACTTTACCCCAGAAAAGACTACCATGACCATGAAGCCTTGCGCGGGCACCTGTGTGCGCATGCGTGACGTGCTCATGTGATGTGCACATGCGCATACGTGCCGATTTTTTCCCCCGCAAATTGGTTTTGCCTTCATCTTCCCGACTATACTGTACATACATTATTTCTACTTTATGTAGGCTGTGTATTTATCATATCATTCCTGCTTTTACTATATGTTAGTGTTATTTATTTTCGGTTTTATGTGTTACTTGGTATGATTTGTTAGGTTATTTTTTGGGTCTGGGAACGCTCAAAAATTTTTCCCATGTAAATTAATTGTAATTGCTTCTTCGCTTCACGTGATTTCGGCACGAAAGGTTTCATAGGAATGTTATACCTTAGCGGGGGGAAATACGGGACAAACCAAATTAACCCAATATACGGGATGTCCCGGCAAATACAGGACAGTTGGCAACCCTATGTTCAAGTTCAACAGTGCGTGACAGGGAACGAGAAAAGGTGCAGCCGACTCACATCGTTTCCTCGCAGCCCGGTAGCAAATGCTTTGCGGCCCAGTGGTTGGGAACTACTGCTCTAACCATAATCCTTGATGCCCTGACCAATCAGGAAACTATAAACTTCGGCTTTGAATATATCCACTCACTTGGCCTCCACTGCAGTCTGTGGCAGAGCATTCCACAGATCTGACTAAAAAAAACTCCTCCTTACTTCTGTTCTAAATGATCGCTGCTCAGTTTCGAGGCTGCGCCCCCTAGTTCTGGATATCTTCACCAGAGGAAACATCTTCTCCACATCCACCTTATCTAGGTTTCAAAGAGATCCCCACGCACTCTAAAATTTGTGTTGACAAATTAAAATTCATTTCAACCCTGTGAAGTATATCTTGTGTATGGATGTGTGTATTGTAAGCTGTAGAGATCCTCTGGTCAATAATTGCTGGGATTGTTGGAGGTTGAAAATGCAAACACAAGGTTTTTTTAAAGAGACGAAGGATATGCTCAGAAAGTCAGATTGTGTAAAATGGAGAAAGAAAAATGGAGCCAATATTAAACATAGTTGTTTTACAGCAGATGTGACCAGTTATGTTGCACACATAACAAGTAGAATTTAATATTAAGTCCAGAAACCTGCAAACTTTGCTGACCAAAAGTGAAAGTGTTGTTCTTCAAGCTTTTGTGGGGCATTGTCATAACAGTACTGGAAGCCAGAGACAGGCAATTCAGATTGGGAGTGCAATGAAGAATTTACTTAACTGACAACAGGAACTCTGGTTTATCCCTGTGGACTGAACACAGGTGTTACAAAATGGTGCCCCAATCTGAATTTTATTTCTCCAATGAAGAGAAGACTTTACTGGTACTTGATAAATGGTTTATTATTGTCACATACAGTGGCTTGCAAAAGTTTGGGGACCCCTGGTCAAAATTTCTGTTACTGTGAATAGCTAAGCGAGTAAAAGATAAACTGATTTCAAGAGGCATAAAGTTAAAGATGACACATTTCTTTAATATTATAAGCAAGAAAACTTTTTTATTTCTGTCTTTTACAGTTTCAAAATAACAAAAAAGGAAAAGTGCCATCAAAGCACACCATATCATACATAAATACTTCAAAGTCGTACAGAGGGGAAAAAAGAGAACAGAATATAAAGAATTGTGCTACAGTTACAGAGAAAGTACAATAGATGTAGACAAATATGTAGACATGTAAACTAAGGAGCTGTTTGTGGACTACAGGAGGAATGGAGATGGGCTAACCTCTATTGATGTCAATGGATCTGGGGCTGAGAGGGTGAACATCACCGAGGACCTCACGTGGTCTGTACACATCAGCTCTGTGGTGAAAAAGGCACTATAGTGTCTCTTCCACCTCAGACGGTTGATGAAGTTTGGTATGGGCCCCGAAATCCTAAGAACTTTCTACATGGGCACAATTGGGAGCATCCTGACTGGCTGCATCACTGCCTGGTATGGGAACTATACCTCCCTTAATCGCAGGATTCCACAGAGAGTGGTGCGGACAACCCAACATATCTGTGATTGTGAACTTCCCATGATTAAGGGCATTTACAAGGACAGGTGTGTAAAAAGGGCCCGTAGGATCACTGGGGACCCAAGCCATCCCAACCACAATCTATTCCATCTGCTACCATCCACGAAGCAGTACCACAGCATAAAAAGCCAGGACCAACAGTCTCCGGGACAGCTTCTTCCACCAGGCCATTAGATTGATGAACTCACACTGATTTGGGTGTACTCTATATTACATTGACCGTTCTATTTATTAGAAATTACTATGATTGCACATGGCACATTTAGATGGAGATGTAACATAAAGATTTTTAGTCCTCATGTATGTGAGGAATGTAAGAAATAAAGTCAATTCAATTCAAATACAGAGCAGGGGCTATTGATGAGGTAGGCTGAGTGAACAAGCATTCATCTCAATAATATAAGAGGTCCACTCAAGTGTCTTACAACTGCAGGGTAGAAGCTGTCCTTGAGCGTAGTGATACATATTCTAAAGTTTTTGTATCCTCTTTCCATTTGGAATGGGGGGAAGAAAGAATGCCTGGGGTCAGTGGTGCTCTTGATTACGTTGGCTGCTTTCCTGTGGCAACCAGAAGCTGCAGACAGAGTTTTTTTGTGACTGGGTTATGATCACAACTTTTTGCAATTTCTTGTGGAATTGGCAGTGTAGTTGCCACACCAAACTGTGAATCATCCGCATAGGATGTGTTTTATTGTGTAACTATATAAATTGATAAGGGCCATTGGAGACATGCAAAGTTTCCTTAGCTTTCTGAGGTAGTAGAGGTTATGGTGTGCTATCTTGGCCATAGTGTCATACAGCTAGGCTAGCACAAATTGTTGTTGATAATTGGATCTAGGAACTTGTAGCTCTCAACCACATCCACCCCAGCACCATTGATAGAGACAGGTTGTGTACTTTACCCTACTTCATGAAGTCACTGATCAATTATTTTGTTTTGCTGACTTTTTTGAGGGCTTGTTGTCTTGACACCATGACAGTGAATACAGTATACTAGGCTGGGAAAAGTACTTGTCCATTGCTACTGAACATGGAAAGAGTGCTTTGATCACCTTGTGTTTGGAAGGGAAGAATTGAAAGAAGTTGCACTTCCTGATGCTGCATGGGAATTCCATAAGAAATAGAGCAGTTAGTGGGAATGGGGTGTCATGATGGGAATAGTCCCTTCAAAATGGTGGCAAGGCAAGGGAAGAGAACATGTTTTCCATGATGGAATCTTGTTAAAACTGGCAGCAACTGTGAAGCATGATCTGTTGAGTGCAAAGGTTGGTAGGATGAAAGGTGAGGACCAAGAGAACTCTTATCGCCATTCCATTCAGAAAGGGAAGAGGTGAGAGCAGAGGTGCAGGAAGTGGATGAGCTGTTGTCAAGAGATTCTTTCCCCTCCCCCCCCACCTTCTTATTCTGGCTTCTTCCCCCTTCCTTTCCAGTCCTGATGACAGGTCCCCGCCCAAAACATTAACTGTTTATTTCTCTACATAAATGCTGCCTGGCCTGCTGAGATTGTTACGAATAATTCTCCTCATCTTTTGCCTTCTTGGGGTGGGATGCAACAATATCGAAGGGGAAGGCAAGTAGCTTTCCCAGGGTTAGAGTCATAGAGTCAAGAAAGGTACAACACAGAAAAAGCACAGCCCATCTAGTCTGTGCCAAACCATTGAAACTGCCTAATCCCATCGACATGCACCCGGTCCATGGCCCAGCATACTCCTCCCATCATCTACCTATCCTAACTTAAACATTGAAATCAAGCTCATAAGGACTATTTGCACTGGCAGCACAATCTGCAATGTGTGCATGACAGGATGGTTTATTGTCTTGATAAGTGTGCCTCTATTTCTTCAGGAAGAAAGTTCAAAATTCAAATTCATTATTGAAGTATGTTTACCATATATAACCTTGAGATTCATCAATTTGCAGGCACCCACAAGACAAGGAGACAACAATAGAATCCACAAGAACAAATATACACAACAAATACTGAGAAACATCCAATGTGCAAAAGAGGACAATCATGTAAATACAAATGGGTAGTTTTAAAAAATGTAAACAAATAACGCATAGTGCTGTAGAGTCCCCAAAAGTGAGTCCAGAGCCACAGAGCCAGTACAGCAAAAGCTGGTCCAGAAGCCTGATGGCGACAGGGCAACAACTGCTCCTGAAACTAGCAGCATGAGATCCAAGACCACTGCACAATACTCCCAATAGTGATCGAATTTGTACTACGTAACTTCTCAACTTTTATATTCTGTGACACAACCTTTTAAGGTAAGCATGCCATATGCCTTCTTCACCAACCTATCTGCTTGTGTTGCCACTTCTAATGAACTATGGAGTTGAACCCTAAAGTCCCTCAGTTGATCAAATTTCCTTAGTACTCTACTAATTACTCTATATGCCCTGTCCCTTTCCGGCTTTGCAAAATGCACCACTTCATAATTGTCAGCATCAAATCCCATCTGCCAATGTCCTGTCCAACTTTCCTAATGATCTATATCCTGCTGTAGCTTTCTCACTCTCTCCACAGCATCACCAATTTTTGTGTCATCTAGGACCTTGTTTATCATACTTCCTACATTCACAAGCAAATAGCTAGCTCATCTTGGATCCCGTGTGCCTTAACGTTCTGGTTCAGCCTGCCATGTGGGACCTCACCAAATGTCTTATAAATTCTGACAGACAATACCCAGAATCTTTTTAGTTACCCTCTTAAAAAGCAAACTCAAGTTTTCAATTTGTTTTAACTATTGTCTACTCTCCTTGTAACTCCTTTATTGAATTGAATTGAATTGACTTTATTTCTTGCATCCTTCACATACATGAGGAGTAAAATTCATTACGTTACTTTTCCGTCTAAACATGCAATGTGCAATTATAGTAATTTATAATAAATAGAACAGTCAACGTAATGTAGAAATACACTCAAATCAGCATGAATTTATCAGTCTGATGGCCTGGTGGAAGATGCTGTCCCGGAGCCTGTTGGTCCTGGCTTTTATGCTGCAATACCGTTTCCCGGATGATAGCAGCTGGAATCAATCATGGTTGGGGTGACTCAGGTCCCCAGAGATCCTTTGGGCCCTTCGGGAGGAGGAGATAGCAGCGCGCCACGTGCACACAGCTCTCCGGTGAAAATGATATCGTATCCGTTAAATAGGGGCCATGGACAATATCTGATTTGATGGAGACAGACGTGAAAGCACAGAGGAACATCTGGAGGAATTTCTGAAACACCAGTTTGCTGCCGCTGTTACTGGGCGATTGAGAATCTTCCGGAGGGAAGGCCTCAAAATCCCCGGCTTTGCCTGCTGCTGGCGACTGAGACTGAGGTCGAGTCGCTCGGATAGAGATGGTGCTCGGTACTCGGTGTCGGAGAGCTGATTGGAGGCTCAAAGTTTTCGGACGACTCAGAGTCGGACTGTGGTCGGGCATGGCGGGGAGAGTTTTCTTCCTTCTCCCGTCTGCGTGAGATGTGGGATATTTGAGAGACTTCGAACTTTTTTACTGTGCCATGGCCTGTTCTTCATCAAGTTATGGTATTGTTGCACTGTTATAACTATATGTTATAATTATGTGGTTTTGTTAGCTTTTTTCAGTCTTGGTCTGTCCTGTGTTTTGTGATATCACACCGGAGGAATATTGTATCATTTCTTAATACATGCATTACTAAATGACAATAAAAGAGGACTGTGTGTCCTCATAATCTAATCTAATCTAATCTAATCTAAATGTACTGAATCATGGAAAGTTCACAACTACAGATGCGCTGGGCTGTCCGCACCACTCTCTGCAGTCCTGTGATTTAGGGAGGCACAGTTCCCTTACCAGACAGTGATGCAGCCAGTCAGGTGCTCTCATTTGTGCCCCTGTAGAAAGTTCTTAGGAGTTGGGGACCCATACCAACCTTCTTCAACCGTCTGAGGTGAAAGAGGCGCTGTTGTGCCTTTTTCACCACACAGTTGGTGTGCACAGACCACGTGAGGTCCTCGGTGATGTGCATGCTGAAGAACTTAAAGCTGTTTACCCTCTCAACCGCAGATCCTTTGATGTCAATAGGGGTTAGCCTGTCTCGATTCCTCCTGTAATCCACAACCAGCTTCTTTGTTTTTGTGACATTGTGGGAGAGGTTATTTTCTTGACACCACTGTGTCAAAGAGATGACTTCATCCCTGTAGACCACCTCATTATTGTTTGGGATTAGGCCAATCAATCTTTAAGCAGTTCAGTGAGGTTAATTTGGTCATTTTTTAATTATTTATTAGAAGATGTGTTGAAAGTAAGTTCACCATAACTTCAGAGGTTTTTCCATGGAATTTGAAATAAGGTACTTTAGTTCACAATGAAAAAGTACATCAGGATATACTTGATCACATCAACAAAAAAACAGTACAATCTCTTTACATCATCACTGTAACTTCAGTTCAAGGATGCAAATGTTGTTTGTTGTCACCATGCCTTTTCACATCTGCTCCAAATATGCAATATACCTGAAAGAATTTCACAGGAACTCCATCACTTAGTGTGTGGACGATCAGCATCACACAGTTACCAAAGACGTTGATCCGACAGGAGGAATTCTTGCAAGGATTCAAGAACTCACAGAAGTGCTCTTCAAAACCACAAAGAGCTATAGAATGGAAACAAGTCTTAATAAAATTAAAGAGAAATCAATCCAGCCTCCAGGATTACCAATACCAATGGAGGCCTGGAATGGATATTTAGAAACCATAGCAAAAGCTTAAGTATCTGGAATCTATTGTTACGGAAGACTTGACACCTGAAATGAAGATCCTGACAAGTTTAAACATTTTCACCAGCCAATGAACAAAGCTGATCAAAATCTAGGCAGGTATCATTATTTCAGCAGAGACAAAGTTATGTTCACTTAGTGCTGTGGTCAT